>NC_059117.1:59566297-60195300 GCF_020740685.1 Jaculus jaculus
GCATGACTTAGAAGCCTGGTACATGCAGATAGGGTTGCTGAGCCGGACCATAATAACCCAGAGAACTGACCTCCAGAGTGCTCTGCCTTTTTCACCCCCTTGGCCAGTAACAGATCCTCCTTGAGAGGATTTCACAATACTTCCCCAATCTCAGAGGTCAAACAATCCTGTGCACATCCCCAGAGCAGTTGTCTTTGTTTTCCTTTTGTGGTACAGAACATCATCATGTGCTGTAACATTTTTAAAAAATATTTTATTTGTGTTGGAGAGATCATTCAGTAGTCAAAGGCATTTGCCTGCAAAGCCTAGAGACCTGAGTTCAATTCCCCAGTACCCACATAGAGCCAGATGCACAAGGTGGAACATGTGTCTGGAATTCATTTGCAGCGGCTAGAGGTCCTGGCATGCCCATTCTTTCTCTCCCCCTCTCCCTCTGCCATTTTCTCTCTCACTCTCTTTAAAATACTTAAAAATATTTTATTTATGTCCAAGCAGAGAGAGAGATAGTGAGAAGAGAGAGAAAAAGAGAGAGGGAGAAAGAATGGGCATGCCAGGGCCTCTAGCCACTGCAAATGAGTTCCAGATGCATGTGCCACCTTGTGCATCTGACTTTACATGGGTAAAATCAAACTCAGGTCCTTATGTTTTCCCACAAGCATCTTAACCACTGAGCCATCTCTCCAGCCCCATGTGCTATAACATTTAAGCACAGGATCTTTCCTGCTTCCTGATCAGAGTACCTGAATTCCTTCTGCAGGTCACTGGAAAGATACTTGGGGAGGAGAAGAGCAATATTGCTTTCTATGGTTTTGGTAGATTCCAATGAGAGAGGAGAAGGAAGGAAAGAGGAGGAGGAGGAGGAGGAGGAAGATGAATGGGTGGTTTACAATGTTTATGAAAACTTCTGATTCCCTCTAGCACTTGTGTGCACTTTGACTCAGTTTCCCTTCTTTACATTTGGTCATTTCCGTGGCTTTATTTTTTGTCTTGAGTTGGATGTTTTGTTTTGTTTTATTTTAAATTCGACCTGGGGTCTCACTGTGTAGCCCAAGATGGCCATGAACTAATCTTGTCTCAGCCTCTCCAGTAATCCTATGGGCTACCACACCCAGATCCTTTTATTTGGAGAAACAGAGAGAGGGAAGGAGGGAGAGGGCACACCAAAGTGTGTTTTTGTTTTGTTTTGCCACTGCAAATGAACTCTGGACACATGCACCACTTTTGCATCTGGCTTTACATGGGTACTGGGGAATTGAACCTGGACCATCAGGCTTTGTAAGCAAGCACCTTTAACTGCTGAGCCATCTCCCCAGCCCCACCTTTTACATTTTCAACTATTAAAAATAAATCACATAACTGCAATTGGGAGAACTTAGTCTCATTCATTTATTTATGTATTTTAGTTTTTCAAGTTAGGGTCTTGCTGTAGCTCAGGCTGACCTGGAATTCACTATGTAATCTCTCACTATGTAGTCTCAGGTTGGTCTCAAACTCACAGCAATCCTTCTACCTCAGCCTCCCAAGTGCTGGGATTAAAGGTGTGCGCACTGAGTCCTCATATTTTGTGCTCTGTCCCTGCACAGCCTTTTTACATATATGTTTGGGTGTGTTTTCTATATGTGCTCACAAGCAGTCTTTATTTTTTGCTGTATTACTCAGCATTTCCTCACATCCTTTGGCTTCACGAGTGTACCTGTTCATGTTTACACAGTGCTTTCCAGTGGAAGAGCTGTAATTTACTTAAATACACCCTCTTGTCTGACCTTGGATCTGAGGGTGGTTTGACACGGGCCTGGATGGTGTGTGTCCTGAAGCCACATTGGCTTGGATGTCCTGTTCTTCTAAGTTCCTGTGTAATCTTGAAGACTGGCTTCCCTTATCCATGTGATGGGAAAGATAATACTTTCCCTAACGGGTTATTTAAAGGAGAATAATGTATAGAGAATATTTAATATAGTTCCTGGAGTATAGTATGTGTGCCCTATATTTAGTAGCTAGTCTATTATCATTGTGAATGCATCACTATTTAAAATCACAGTGGACTGATGATCTTCTCTTCTTCCAGATTACCTTCTTGGGTAGATTCACACACACAGGCATATTGGTGAGGATATTTGTAGGTTTATATTGACACAGGTTGACATCTTCTGACACCATGATGGTTTTTATTGTCCTTTATGATTTGTAGCACACCACCATCACTGTACCTCACCAGGGCTGACCAGAAGTTATCATTTTCTAAGCTGGGTAATTTAGTGTATTCAACACAAACCTTGTGATCTGCCCACATTAGAAAAGTAGAGGGAATTGTATAATTAGCACCCACTCCCCTATCATCCAGTTGCCATAATCACCAGCTTCTTCCTGACTCACCACACCTTGCTTTTAGGAATGTTACAGGAAAAAAAAAAAAAAAAAAAAAAAAACCATATGTATGCCGCTTCACTCATCAGTCCATTGGTATATATCTCTTCCTCATAAGGATCTTCTTTAAAAAATATTTTTATTTATCTATTTTATTTATTAAAAAGGAATTCTTCAAGGCTGTCGTTGCCTCTGTATTTCTAGATGTGAAGATCTGGGAGGTCTGACGAAGGTTATAGCACTGTTGCTTTTCTTGGGAAGAAAAGACTTTTCTGTTTGAAGAAAAAGTCTCTTGAATTTTCTCAGCATCTATCAAGAGTTCTCCACGTGGAGTACTGATTAAAGATATATATACATATATATATATATATATATGAAGAGAGAGTTCAAAGATATACGACATACACATGTGTTTTTCTTACCTCTTTCTTCTTTGTGGAAACACTTTATCCTTTGAGCTCGAGAATTAAGCTGGAGGCCCATGAAACAATATTTGCCACTACCCTGGGCAAAGACACCGAGGAAAACAAGAAGAATTCTTTGGCTTCCAGATGGCTCACCTTTGTTCTGATGCCAAGCGCATGGGATGCAGTGGAGGGAGGCCTACCTGCGGTTTATCCCCTGCTGGAAGAGGAGTGCTGTTCACACGACAGAGAATATACCTCTAGGCAGAAAATGACTTATGGCAGAGTGGGTGGTTGAGTACAGAAGAAATTGCTAGCATTCTTCACATATTCACATAGCTTCAGCTTGTGCCCAGTTTCTGCCAGGTCTGATCATCTTTGAATGCAATTCTCTCAGCATCTCTTGAGTGCTGGCTGTGTGGGCAACACAGATGATTATAAGATGAAGGAGTTGCTTTCTACCCATTATCTGTACCAGCTCCCCTATCTCAAAAGCACCCCCAAATAAGCTTCCAAGAAGGGCATGTACATCTTGGCTGATCTGCAAATGGCTTCACAATGAGCTCCTCAAACCTCCCCAAAACTCCTCACATCCCTCTCTTCCTCTCTGTCCTTTCCCTGTCATGTAAGATCGAGGAGGATTTCAGAGCTATGGAGAGGGAAAGGAGAGCCCACCGCCTTGGCTCGCTCGCGTGCATTCTGCTACACTTCTCTCCTCCCCCTCACAGCCGCGTGTGTTCTTTACCTCCTGGGTATAAAATGTGAGTGATTAATGTTCCACAAGATTTGGACTGAAAACCTCTAATCCAGTACATTCTGTTGTATCAAAACAGGGCTCAGGCCAGGCATGGTGGAGCATGCCGTGGAGGTACAGGCAGGAGGATCACTGTGAGTTAGAGGACACCCTAAGACTACATAGTAAATTTCAGATCAGCCTGAGCTAGAGCGAGCCCCTAACTTGGATTCAAAAAAAAAGAAAGAAAGAAAGGAAAAAAGAAAGAAAGAAAGAAAGAAAGAAAGAAAGAAAGAAAGAAAGAAAGAAAGGAAGAAAGAATAGGGCTCAGGAAATTTTAAATGACTTCTCCATAGCTGCTAGAGTCTGTGGACTAAAACCCAAGGTGACTCCAGCCCCCTTGTATATGGCCTTTTTAAGAATCTACATACTGTCTGGAGAGATGGCTTAGCGTTTAAGGCACTTGCCTGCAAAGCCTACAGACCTAGGTTCAATTCCCCAGTACCCACATAAAGCCAGATACACAAGGTGGAGCATATGTCTGGAGTTCATTTGCAGTGGCTAGAGACCCTGGTGCACCCGTTCTTTCTCCTCTCTATCTGCCTCTCTCTCTAATAAATAAATAAAATAAAATATATTTTTAAAAAGAAGCCACATGCCTATGCTGAAGGCATAGTAGCTCTCCTGTGGGACACACGAGCCGTCCACCAGTCCCCGGATAGGGTTGTAGCTAACATAGTTTAAGACCACCAGCATCCAGACAAGGTTCTGAATGGTTACTTAGCAGCTGTGTGACTTCCAGCAAGGTTACTTAAATTTTTCTAAACATTTTGCCCTAGTGTCAGGTGTGGAGGTGAGTGCTGTAACGGAAGCACTCAGGATGCTGAAATAGGAGGCTGATGAGCTCAAGGCCAGCCTGGACTATAGAACAAAACCATGAAAAAGAATAGGGGAGGTTCCCACTTCAGCAGGTCCTGGGGATTTTTGTAAAGTGATACATGTTAAGGCCTGGCACAGACCAAAATGTACCTACTGTTGTTTCCTAACAGATGTAAACTCTGTAAATCACAGTGTCATCTTTTTTTGTTCCATTAATCTCAGCACTCGGTAGGCAGAGGTAAGAGGATCACTACGAGTTCAAGGCCAGCCTGAGACTACATAGTGAATTCCAGGTCAGCCTGGATTAAAGTAAGACCCTACCTCAAAAAAACAAAATAAAATAAAGTTAACTCTAGCACATCTGTATTGCTCCATTTTATTTTATTTATTTGCAAATGGGGGCAGGGAGGGAGAGAATGGGTACACCAGGGCCTCCAGCTGCTGCAAATGAACTCCAGATGCATACATCACTTTGTGCATCTGGCTTTTCACGGGTACTGGGGAATCAAACCTGGCTCGTTAGATTTGCAGCAAGTACCTTAGCCATAGAGCTATCTACACAACCCCAGCACCATTTTATTTTTTAATGTAAAATTGTTTCCTGCTACCAGTGCCAGACATGTAACCGGTGCGTAGCAGTATTTTAGCATCTAAGTTTCTGTGTCTGCCTAGCTACTTTATTCCTGGTTTTGAAGGCATCCTTCCCTCCTCTGGACTTCCCTCACAGCTCTGTGGGACCACAATAAACCCAGCTCCTGCTTAGAGAAGTAGCACTGTGTGTCAGCCCCTTGACCCAGTTTCCCTCTAATCTTCATCTCCACCCTTTGAAGTAGGAGCTATTATATCCTAATTGTAGATGAAGAAACTGAGGCTGCAAGAGATTGAGTCACTTGCTTGATGAACGTTGGAAATATGTTGGTGGTTGGTAGTGGAAGAGCAAGTGTGAGCACCCAAAGGTTCTGAGAGTCTCTCCATGTCAGAGGGACTCCAGTGTTGTCTACACAGTTGATGGGGACATGAACGGAAATCCAACCCAGCATTTGCGTCCAGGGCACCTGACTTGTCTGCTGCTTCTCTGTCATATTGGATGTCATCTTGAACTAGGAATCCCTAAGTGTGGCACCAAGTTGCCCTGCTGCTTCACTTCAGAGTTTTGGGACAATCCTCGAAATTTTAAAGCCCACTTTGCCACATAATCAGCTGTGTGGCTGGCATTGGGCAAGTTGTTTGAATTCTCTGTGCCTCAGTTTCTCCCATTTACCTATAGAATTGTGGTAAGAGTTACATAAGATACGTCACACAAACTCCAAACATGGCATGGTGGATTGGCACTGGGGAGACTGATCAGTACTTAAAGATACTTGCTTGCAAAGCTTGCTGGCCCAGGTTGGATTCCCCAGTCTCCACATGAGGCTGGATACACAAAGTGGCACATGCATCTGGAGTTCCTTTGCAGTGGCTGGAGGCCCTAGCATACCCATAGTCCCTCTTTTTCTTTCTTTCCTCGCAAATAAATAACTTTTTTAAAATAAAGGGGCTGGAGAGAGAGCTCAGAAGTTAAATGCACTTGCTAGCAAAGCCCAACAGTCTGGGGTTTAATTCTCCAGTACTTACATAAAGCTAGTTGTACAAAGTGGCATGTCATCTGACATTCACTTGTAGCAGCCAGAAGTCCTGGCATACATTCTCTCTCTCTCTCTCTCTCTCTCTCTCTCTCTCTCTCTCTCCCTCTCTCTCCCCTACCCCTCTTTCCTTTCTCCCTCCCTCACCACAAATAAATAAATAAAAATGTTTTTTTAGAGCCAGGCATGGTGGTGCACACCTTTAATCCCAGCATTTGGGAGGCAGAGGTAGAAGGATCACCATGAGTTCAAGGCCAGCCTGGGACTACAGAGTGAATTCAGGTCAGCTTGGACCAGAGCAAGACTCTACCTCAAAAACCCCAAAAATGTTTTTCAAAATGCACAGTAGGCAGCGACAAACCAGTGATAGCTGTTAGCATGGTCTGTAGTGTTCCTTGTCACTGAGGATGCAGCCCTGAGCAAGAGAGTCACCCTGCTGCCCTTGTGGTGTTTAGTCTGCTGGAGGGAATGCATCCTAACAGTCCGTGAAGTTTCCTTTCCTAAGCAAGTCTCCTTCCTTCTGTGAGTTGTAGAGCATTATGGAAGTGTCTGCAATGCCTATATGTCTTCTGCTTTTTTTTTTTTATTGTTGTTATTTTTCTAGGTAGGGTCTTACTGTAGCCCAGGCTGACCTGGAATTCACTCTGTAGTCCCAGGGTGGCCTCAAACTCACAGCAATCCTCCTACCTTGCTCCAGAGTGCTGGGATTAAAGGCATGCATCACTATGCCCAGCTGTCTTCTGATTTTTTAAAAAAATCTTTTTGTTTTTATTTATTTATGTGAGAGTATGGGCATGCCAGAGCCTCTAGCTACCACAATGAACTCCAGCCCTAGGTGATTCTTTTTTTTTTTTTTTAATATATTTTTGGGGGCTGGAGAGATGGCTTATCAGTTAAGGTGTTTGCCTGCAAAGCCAAAGGATCCTGGTTTGATTCTCCAGGACCCACATAAGCCAAATGCACAAGGGGGCAAATGTGTCTGGAAATCGTTTGCAGTGGCTAGAGGCCCTGGCTTGCCCATTCTGTCTCTCTCTGTCTCTCTGCCTCTTTCAAATAAATAAATAAAATGTATTTTAAAAACATTTTTGCAAGCCGGGTGTGGTAGCGCATGTCTTTAATCCTAGCACTCGGGAGGCAGAGGTAGGAGGATCGCCGTGAGTTCGAGGCCACTCTGAGGCTACATAGTGAATTCCAGGTCAGCCTGGGCCAGAGTGAGACCCTACCTCAAAAAACCAAAAAATAAAATAAAATAAATGAAAGCATTTTTTCTTCTTTATTTGTGTGTGTGTGTGTGTGTGTGTGTGTGTGAGAGAGAGAGAGAGAGAGAGAGAGAGAGAGAGAGAGAGAGAGAGAGAGGGAGGGAGAGAAAGGCAGAAAATGGGAACACCAGGGCCCATATGCAAGCTCCACTTTGTGCATCTGGCTTTATGTGAGTACGGGGGAATTGAACCTGGCTTGGCAGACTTTGCAAGCAAGTGCCTTTAACCACTGAGCCATCTCCTTAGCCCCCTCCAAGGTGATTCTTAAGCCAGTAAAGTTGACAGTGATGATTCACCACCATAGACCCCATGCCTTCAGTGTGGGCAAGTTCCCTATTCCCTATGCTACTACTTTCATATGCCCAACTTTCAAATCAGTTCTTGAAATCATGGGTTAAATGAAAGAATTTGCTTTGTTGGTTTGAGTTATAGCTCAGTGGTATAGATAGTGCTTGCCTATCATGTAGAAGGCCCTATGTTGTACCCCAGCAACAGTAAAAAGAACAAACAAAAATAAAACCTTAACCCTTCTGCAAGCAAGAAGGATGGGAGCTAGAGAGATGGTTTAGTGGTTAGGGCTTTTGCCTATGAAGCCAAAGGACCAAAGATTGATGCCCCAGTACCCATGTAAGCCAGATGCACAAGGTGGCACATGCATCTGGAGTTTGTTTGCAATGGCTAGAGGCCTTGGTGCACCCGTTCTCTTTCTATCTGCCCCCCTCAAGTAAATAAAATTAAATTTATTGTTTTATTAAATTTTATTATTAAAAGTAAAGGAGAAGCTGGACGTGGTGGTGCATGTCTTTAATCCCAGCACTTGGGAGGCAGAGGTAGGAGGATCACTGTGAGTTCGAGGCCACCCTCCATAGTGAATTCCAGGTCAGCCTGGGCTAGAGTGAGACCCTACCTTGAAAAACCAAAAAAAAAAAAAAAAAAAAAGTAAAGGAGAGCAAGAAGGATGTAAAAAATCTCCCAATCTATCTTTTCCCTCTAATTCATTGAAAGGAAAGAAAGATGGTTAATTTATCATTATTATTTTCTGTATGTCTACAATGCTGATATACATTTATGTGTTATCATGCATCTGGAATTTGCTATGGCAAGAGGGCCTGGTGTGCCCATTTTCCTCTCTCTCAAACAAACAAAAAATAAATATTTTTAGAAAGTTCCTTTAGTGGGCTGCAGAGATGGCTTAGCAGTTAAGGTGCTGACCTATAACCCAAAGGACCCAGGTTCAATTCCCAGTACCCACAGAAATTCAGATGCACAAGGTGACACATGCATCTGGAGTTTGTTTGCAATAGCTAGAAGCCCTGGCATGCCCATTCTAATAAATAAATAAATAGATAAAATATTTTTAAAAGGAAAACAGAAAGCTCCTTTAAGAAATGAGCATGAATTTGGAGCAAAGAAACCTCCTCGATTCCTGCTTCCACCAGCTGGCACAGACATCGGCCTCCTCAGGACAGGCAGAAGGAGGAAGTTGGTCTCTCTCTCTCTCTTGCTCCTCACTGGAGAGGAGACTGAATTCAGGAATGAAGCCAGCTGGGTAGGGTGAGGGAGGGAAAGAAGGCAAGGAGAGAGGAAAGGGATGTGGTGTTTGAAGCGCAGAACTCAGGAAACGAGCTGGCACTTCAGCTCCAAGTGGCATGAGGCAAGCATTCAGATGGAATATGTGCTCTTGTTGTGGGTTTTTTTTTTTTTAATGGGTGGGTTGTTTTTATAAGGTTTTATGAACAGGAAACTGATGCAAAATGCTGATCTCTTTGTTTTGTTTTTTAGCTCTACCAGCATCATTTTCTTACTTACATTTGAATTTTGATGACAAGCATTTCCTTTAACACTCCTGGGGGTGAAGTGTAACAAGATGCCCCAAAGTGAATTTCATTAACAGCGGGATCCAAATGGGGAGATGTGGCTTCTGATTTCTTTGATCACCCCACAGAACAGAATCAGATCCCTCTTCAGTTAGGGAAGATAGTTCTTTAGTAACTGAGGTGCTCTGGAGAATGTTAGTCCTTTAACACATTCTAGAAAAAACAAGGGTGGTGGAGCACACCTTTAGTCCCAGCACTTGGGAGGTACAGGTAGGAGGAGCGCTGTGCGTTTGAGGATAGCCTGAGATTGCATAGTGAATTCCAGGTAAGCCTGGACTAGAGTGAGTGAGACCTTACCTTGAAAAATTGAAAAACCAAAAAAAGAAATAAAAAATTCTAGAAAATGTCCCCCAACATGTGGAAAACTTCTAGTGTACATCATTCAGGTGGGGCATGCTGTGGTAAAGAAAGTGCACTTCAAATTACCTTTCCCTCCATCGGAAAAGCCCAGCCTCCCCAGCCATCCTTTCTCCTGGAAGATAATTTCACCCTTAAGTGCTTGGTCTTGGCTGCCGTGTATTGTGAAGGCGCTAAGCCAACGTTTGGGCATCTGGCTGCCAACTTTGGATATGTTAATAGCCTGTTCTGTTCCTGCAGGGCATTTATTCATTGCCTACCTTGTAAAAGTTATGTCTTATTGCATTTTCCTGGCACCCGAGAAATCCTTGTACCTACCCTTGCATTTGGGTTTTCTGAGTCTACAGGCAGCTCGGGGTTATTAAAGTTCAAGAAGAAAGTCAAGAAGAAAGCCACGTGATGTTGGCTGTACAATTTCAATTCTCTTACCTCCTCCTCGCCTACCTTCCTCCCACTCACTGACAGATGAGCCAGCTTGGCTTGCAGTGTGCTGTGTACTAAAGCCCTCCAGGCACCTCTTGTAAGAACCAGAGAGAGAGAGAGAGAGAGAGAGAGCAAGAGAGAGACACCTTCCCATGGTGGAGCAGAGTGTTCGTTACTATGGTATTGCTGTGACCAAATACCCAGCAGAACAACTTAAAAAGAGGAAGAATTTGTTTCAAAATGTTCAGTCCCATGTGATGGGAAAGGTAGCATGTCAGCCAGCTCACATCCTGGCCGGCCTGGAAGTAGAGAAAGGAAGGAGTGTGTGCACCTTCTCTTTGGAGACTGTCCAGGTTCCCAGTGTCCCCAGACCACAGGATAGTGGCGCCCACGTTCAAGGATGGGTCTTTCTCCTCCACCACCACCCCTCCCACCCGTGTCAGTTCAGTCTCTCTGGTAACACCCTCACAGATACACCCAGAGGTGTGCCTCAACAGTCTTCTAGAAGATTCTAAGTCCAGTCATGTTAACAGTAAAGATGACCCACAAAAAGCTAACAGAGAAGCATCCTTCACTTCCCTTTGGCTTTCTGGGATTAAAAAGTTCTTGGGTGCAGTGGTGAATCTTTAGTCTGAGCTATTCAGGAGGTGAAGCATAATGAAACCTTGTCTCAAAAAAAAAAAGTTGAGGTGCTAGTGAGATTGCTAGTGGTTAAGGCACTTGCCTGCAAAGCCTAACTGCCAGGTTTCAATTCTCCAGTACCCACGTAAAGCCAGATGCACAAAGTGGTGCATGCATCTGGAGTTCATTTGCAATGGTTAGAGGCCCTGGCACACCATTCTCTGTCTCTGTGTCTGTCTCTTCTTGCAAATAAATAAATGAATTTTTTTTTAAAGTTGTGGGCTGGAAAGATTGCTTAGTAGTTAAGGCGCTTGCCTGTGAAGTCTAAGGACTCAAAGCAAGACCAGCAGATTTTGCAAGTAAGTTCCTTTAAGCACTAAGTCATATTCTTAACCCCCCCCCCCACTTTTTATATTGTTTTTGTTTTTATTTTTTGTTTTTCCAGGTAGGGTTGCACTCTTGCTAAGGCTGACCTGGAATTCACTATGTAGTCTCAGGGTAGCCTCAAACTCAGAGATCCTCCTACCTCTGCCACCTGAGTGCTGGGATTAAAGGTGTGTGCCACCACACCCAGCCTTGATTTACTTTAAAGAGAGGAAATTCAATGGTGAGCTACGCAATATTACAAAGCAAATCCATTTGCTCTTGTTTTATTTACTTACTTTTTGCAGAGCTGGGGATTGAATCTAGGGCCTTACACATGCTAGAAAAATACTCTATCTGGAGCCAAACTCTAAGGTGGCAAAGTTTTGATGTAGATAGCACTAAGCTTGAGATTGATTTTATAGATTCCACAAAACACTAATCTGAAGTTCCTAGGTTGATATGCGCAAAGTGGTACATGTGTTCATTTGCAGTGGCAGAAGGCCCTAGTGTACCCATTTTCTCTTTCTCTTTCTCTCTTTCTCCCTCTCTCTCTCATGAATAAATAAATAAATAATTTAATCAAAATGCAGGCTGGAGAGATTGAAGGCGCTTTTCTACAAAGCCAAAGAATCCAGGTTCAATTACCCAGGACCCACATAAGCTAGATACACAAGGTGGCACATACATTTAGAGTTCATTTGCAATAGCTGAAGGCCCTGGCATGCCCATTCTCTCTCTCTCTTTCTGTCTCTCTCTTGCTCTCTGCCTCTTTCTCAAATAAATTAAATTAAATTTAAATTAAAACACTATCTATATTGAAATATTTCCCTTTTGAGGTATACCCTGAGCGGCTGACTTTTGGTGAAAGATTTTACTTAGAATGGAAAGTGCTAATGTTTAACCTGAAAAAACTATGGAAGAAAAGGAAAAAAATTCCCTTTGTGGGTGGGGTGGTCAGATGGGCATGTTGCAGGGTGTCTTTGAAAACAAATGACTTCACATCCTTTGGCCAGCATTTTCAGACTTCCTGGAAGTTCCCTTGGTCAGGAGTTAGTGTCCATTTCTGGGGTATATAAAATGCTGAGGAGAACGGGAAGACGCCCTCCATACCTAGATGTCCCCATATCCTCTGCTATAGGAGCCATCTTCCAGAGCTGTTTCTATGAGTTGTGGACTCTTCAAGATGCTAAAATTTAAGGGCCCATGTCTATCTTTCAGAATTTATGGTTCCTTATGGTGGTGTGTTCTGCATATGACTTCTTAGTTTCATCTCAGAAACTGTTTCTCTTTACCAAAATAAATAAATAAATCTGGGCTGGAGAGATGGCTTAGCAGTTAAGGCACTTGCCTCCAGAGCCTAAGGATGCAGGTTTGATTTCCCAGTGCCCACATAAGCCAGATGTGCAAGGTGATGCATTCATCTGGAGTTCATTTGCAATAGCTGGAGGCCCTGGCATGCCCATTCTCTGTCTGCCTTTTTCCTCTGTCCCTCTCAAATAAATAAATAAAAATTAAAAAATATTTAAAAACAAATCTGAGTTGGAGAGATAGCTTAGCCGTTAAGGCTCTTGCCTGCAAAGCTAAACAACCCAGGATCAATTCTCCAGGACCCAACCTAAGGCAGATGCACAAGGTGATACATGCTTCCGGAGTTTGTCTGACACAGGGAGAATGCAGGGGTAAACAGGAGAACTAAGTTGTAGCTAGGGCTTTCCTGTTCCGCCTTTTCTTGCCAGGGCTTTTGGTTTGGTCATGATTGTGGACCTGTGAGAACTGGGCTTGCTGAGCTTGGATTTGGTTATAGAATCAAATAAAGCAGGAGTTTCAGGTTAGGGATGTAGCTCAGTTGGTAGAGTGCTTACTTAACATGATGAAAGCCCAGGCACTGTGTAAACTGGATATGGGGACATATGCCTGTTATCTCAGTACTTGAAAGTTCAGGAGGCTAAGGCTACATGGTGAGTTCAAAGCCAGCCTGGGCTACATGAGAAATGTCTCAAAAAATCAAAACAAAACAAACAAATAAACAAAAAACATAAGCTTCCTTTATCCATTCAGCTCCCTCTTAACCAAAGTTGTCAGTTAACCATCCTCTCTAGCACCTATAAAGCATATATGACCTGACCTGGAGAGATGGCTCAGTGGTTTAGACCCTTGCCTTCAAAGCCTAAGGACCCAGCTTTGATCTCCCCAGGACCTATGTAAGCCAGATGCACAAGGTGGTGCATGTGTCTGGAATTCATTTGCAGTGGCTGAAGGCCCTGGAGCACCCACTCTCTACCTGGTGCCCTGTCTCTCTCAAATAAATTAAAAAAATAATATTTTTTAAAAAGCAAACACACATACACATGCAATGTCCGTGGCTTCTGGAACATTTCAGCTAATGGACCGCTCACTGCTCTGTAGCTTACCAGCCAACTTCTGTTCTCAGCAGATGAAACACAGACTTGCCAGGAGTCTCCGAGCCTGTTTCTGCTGGTTTGACGAGTTCGATAATTAAGGTCTTCTAACAGAACAACCCCCCTCACCCCAGCACCAGGTCTTTTTTTCTCAGGTAAACATCTCAAGCCCACAGCTCTCCTTTTCATTCTCTATGGCTAATTTCTTAAAAACTTAAATGTAGCCATGCCCCCTGGCTATGAAGATAAGTGTTTTAAATTGGTGCTCTGGATACCAGATTGTAAATCAAGTTCGAAGAGCCAAAACAGGTGTCCTGGTGGGTGGCTTTACTAGTAGTTCACATGGGGTGTGGACTTGAATATTTTTCATTATGTCCCTGATGCACCCATACACACACACACACACACACACACACACACGCACGCACGCACACACACATGCATAGTGAGCTGTCTGGCACACCTTAGCTCCAAAGTGCATATTGGTTTGAATGAACAAATAAGTACCTCTCCACCCTTCCCAGAATTGGATGCTGTAAACATTGGGCTAATTATGTTTAGACACCTCAGAGCGTTTCTTTCTTTCATTCTTTTTTTTTTTTTTTTAAATGAGAGAAAGAGAAGTGAGAGAATTGGCACACCAGGGCCTCAGCCACTGTAATCAAATTCCAGGTGTGTGCACTCCCTTGTACACGTGTGACCTTGCACAGTTGTGTCACTTTGTGCACCTGGCTTACATGGGACCTGGAGAGTCGAACATGAGTCCTTGGGCTTTGCAGGCAAGTGCTTTAACCACCAAGCCATCTCTCTAGCCCATCCTCAGAGCATTTCTGATGGGAAGGGATAGGACAGAGAGGAGACAAATTCATCATCTAGGTTGCCTATCATTCTAATTCATAACACATTGTTACTATAAACAGTATTTTCTAGGCAGGAGAGATGGCTCAGCAGTTTAGGCACTTGCCTGGGTAGCCTAAGGACCTAAGTTCAATTCCCCAGTACTCACATAAGCCAGATGCACATCATGGCACATGTATCTGAAGTTTGTTTGCAGTCTCTGGGGGCCTGGGTGTACCCATTCTCTCTCACACAAATACATAAATAAAAATGTGTGTGTGTGTATGTATAATATATATGTACACACACATACTGCATCATACACACACACACACACACACACACACACAGACACATTTTCTGAGGGTGTTGATCAAAAATAGAAATTCTTGGGCCCTGTTGCCAAAGAATCCAGTTCAATAGCATTTAATAAACTCCTCAGTCAACTCCACTGTTATCTGAGGACATATGGCCCCTGATGCTCAGAAGTCATATCTGGTTTCCTAGGACAGGCCCAGTAACAAATAAAATGTCATCATGATCCACACTTGCCCTCACATTTTCAAATACTCTGGAATGGCAACATGTTTTGCAAGGGTTCATGTCATATACTTTGTATGGCAGTATTTTTTTTTTCTTTCTGGAGAATACATGAAATAGTGCATGTTATGGGCTGGGGAGATGGCTCAGCAGGTAAAGCTACATGGTTGCAAAGCCTGTCCACTCAGGTTCGATTCCCCAGCCAGTCTTGGAAAGCCAGACCCAAAAAGTAGTCCTAGGGCTAGAGAGATGGCTTAGCAGTTAAGGCATTTGCCTGTGAAGACTAAGAATGCTTGTTCAAATCTTCAGGTCCCACTTAGTCAGATGCAAAAGTGATGCAAGCATGCAATGTCACACATGCACACAGGGGGCGCATGTGTCTGGAGTTCGTTCACAGTGGCTGAAAGGCCCTGGTGTGCCATCCTCTCTCTCTCTGTCTCTCTCCCTCCCTCTTTCTCTGTCTCTCTCTCAAAAGTAAAATAATTTTTAAAAAGAAAAACAGGTGATGCTAGTGTCTGGTATTCATCTACAAGGGCAAGAGGCTCTAACACGCCTACACCACCCCCACACATCTATGGCATTTTAGGTTTGATGGAATGAGGCACTTCGATGACTGTGTCTGTAGTGGGTAGAAGAGAAAACACATCCATGATCCAAAGTTAGACTTTCCCACTTTAGGTTCTAACTCCTCTGTCGAATAACTAGTGTACAACTCTCACACACGCAGTGATGTTAGCTGTAGACTGGGGAGAATAAGTTTGGGTTGGAAAAAGCATTAAAATCTTGATCCCAATAGGAAAAACATGCAGACTGTCCATAAGCATCAAAGACTGTCCAGCCGAGCTGGAGAGATGGCTCAGCAGTTAAGGCGCTTGCCGGCAAAGCCTAAGGTCCCAGGCTCAATTCCCCAATACCCACGTGAGCCGGATGCACTTGGTGGCGCATGTGCCTGAAATTCGTTTGCAGTAGCTAGAAGCCCTAGTGTACTCATTCTCTCTCTCTTTTTCTCTCCTAAATTAAAAAGAAAATTAAAACAACTCTGCAGCAGAAAAGAAACCTGCTCTTATTTCTTTGAGCAAAAGAAACCTGCTAATAGGGTGGAAGTCAGCAATCTCTGCAAAACCTCGAGTGACACAGGGTTTTTTTCTTCCTTCATTCCTTTGTTCCTTCGTTCCTTCATTCCTTCATTCCTTCGTTCCTTCCTTCTTTCTTTCCTTCCTTTCTTTCTTGGCACATCAAGGCCTCCAGCTGCTGCAAATGAACTACAGATACATGCACCACCTTGTGCATCTTACATGGATCCTGGGGACTTAAACCTGGGTCCTTTGGCTTTGCAGGCAAACATGTTAACCACTAAGCCATCTCTCCAGCCCCCACAAAATATTTTATACATGGCTGAATTTTGCTTACTTTACTTAACATGATCCAGCTCCATCTATTTTCCTGCAAACATTATTATATATTTTTTTTAATTTTATTTATTTATTTATTTGAGAGCGACAGACACAGAGAGAAAGACAGATAGAGGGAGAGAGAGAGAATGGGCGCGCCAGGGCTTCCAGCCTCTGCAAACGAACTCCAGATGCGTGCGCCCCCTTATGCATCTGGCTAACGTGGGACCTGGGGAACCGAGCCTCAAACCGGGGTCCTTAGGCTTCACAGGCAAGCGCTTAACCGCTAAGCCATCTCTCCAGCCCCATTATTATATTTTTTAAAGAAAAAAAAGACATATCTTTCTTATTTTATGTATTTATTAGACAGAAAGAGGAGGAGTGAGAGAGAATGGGCATGCCAAGACCGTTAGCTACTGCCAGGTGGGGTGGGTCACACCTTTAATCCCAGCACTGGGGAGGCAGAGTCAGGAGTATCGCTGTGAATTCGAGGCAATTCTGAGACCACGGAGTGAATTCCAGGTCAGGGGAGCTGGGAAGATTTCCCAGTGGATGAAGCACTTAGCCTTCCTGGGCAAGATAAGAAGCAGAGACAGGAGAACCCTGAAGTCCCTGGGCCAGTCAGCTTGGCACATGCACTGCTGAAGGAAACCTCTGACCACACACACTGTGGCATGCACATGCCCTCACCCACACACATACACACAGTCGCCATACATGCTCATGAAGACACTCGTTTAAAAAGTATGGACTGCCGGGCGTGGTGGCATACGCCTTTAATCCCAACACTGGGAGCAGAGGTAGGTATATTGCCGAGAGTTTGAGGCCACCCTGAAACTACATAGTGAATTCCAGGTCAGCCTCAGCTAGAGAGTGAGATCTTACCTTGAGAAACCAAATAAATAAATAAATAAAATAAAGTATGGGGTTTAGGGCTGGAGAGATGGCTCAGCAGGTAAAGGTGTCTGCTAGCAAAGCCTGACTGCCTGGGTTCAATTCCCCAGTACCCATGTAAGGCCAGATGCACAAAGTGACACATGCATCTGGAGTTCATTTCCAGTGGCAAGAGGCCCTGGTGCGCTCATTTTTTCTTTCTCATTCATATTCTCTCTCTCTCTTTCTCTCTCCTTGCAAATAAATAAATAAATGAGTGGCTGGGAAGATGGCTCAGCAGTTAAAGGTCCATGCTTGCAGACTTATAGCCCTGGTTTGATTTCCCTAGTATCCACATAAAGCCAGATGCACAAAGTAGATCGTGCATCTGGAGTTTGTTTGCAGTGGCAAGAGGCCCTGCTGTGCCCATATTCTCTCTCTCTCTCTCTCCCTCTTTCTCTCTAGCTCATAGGTAAATAAATAAATAAGTAAATAAAATTTTTAGAAACGCACCTCCTGTGTATGGCCTATCAAGGCAATTTTTATAGATAGTTTTTAGATATAGATAGCTTTGGGGGAGAGGGGTGCATACCAGCTAATAATCCATAGGATTAGTTCAGTCAGAAAAAGAGGAAGATTTTATCACTTAACTGGTATTTCAGACTTGTTTCAGACAGCAAGATACTTAAGGCAGTGCAGGCATTACTAAGTCTTTTAGCTTTCTAGTGTCCAGGACTGTATTTTCATAAATCTCTCCTGGAGCCAGTTGCCACATCCTCAGGGGATTATAAACAGTAGCATTTGATTTTTAGATGTGACCGGTGCTCCATCTGTGCTATGACTGCCTGTCTATCTATAAAGCACAGTCTTTAGGCTGGAGAGATGGCTCAGTGCTTGCCTGCAAAGCCTAGCAACCCGGGTTCGACTCTCCAGTACCCATGTAAAACCAGATGCACAAAGTGGCACATGTTTGGAGTTCATTTGCAGTGGCTAGAGGCCCTGGTGTGCCCATTCTTTCTCATTCATTCATTGTCTCTCTCCTGTCTCTGCTTGTAAATAAGCAAATAAAAATTATAGTAAGTAATAAAAATAAAGCATAGTCCTGGTTCCTCAGAGTTCTTCTGGCTCCCCCCACACACCCCCACTTTCCATCAAGACCGAAGATGTGGGCCTGGGGAGAGAGATGGCTCAACTGTTAAAGGTGCTTGCTTGCAAAACCTGATGGCCCAGGTTCAATTCCTTACTACCCATATAAATCAAGCTGCACAAAGTGGTGCATACATCTGGAGTTTGTTTGCAGTGCCAAGAGGCCCTGGCATGCCCATTTTCCTCTCTGTCTGTCTGTTTTTCTTTCTCTCTGCTTGCAAATAAATAAACTAAAAATATTTTTTAAAAGCACTGAAATTGCAGAGAAGAGAGAGTTGAACTTAAACTTAACTGGTACTGTCACTCAAAAGGAAGGGGAGAAGTGCTGGGACACGTGCCCAACATGTACCTATATGCCTCTGCCAGATTTGCAGGTAGAAGAGGTGGATCAGATATTCCGGGGGCCATGGGGTAGCCTTGTTGGAACGCTGGGCTTGGTGGGTTAGCTTGTGAGATGTATACTTCTGAAAATGCATAGCTCACCACAGAGGTTACTGGTGAAAGGCCATGTTTGAAAAATGTTCCATATTTCTTTTTTATTTTATTTTATTGTGATTTTTTGAGGTAGGGTCTCACTGTAGCCCAGGCTGACCTGAATTTCACTATGTAGTCTCAGGGTGGCCTTGAACTCACAGCAATTCCCCTACCTTTGCCTCCCTAGTGCTAGGATTAAAGGCATGCACCACCACACCCGGCTATATTTCTTTTTAATTTTTTTCTTATTTATTTATTTGAGAGGGAAAGAGATGGAGAGAAAAAGAGAGGATGGGCATGCCAGGGCCTCTAGCTACTGCAAATGAACTCACATGAATGCATCACTTTGTACATCCGACTTTCCATGGGTACTGGGGCATCAAACCTCGGTCCTTTGGCTTTGCTGGCAAGTGTCTTAACTGCTAAGCTATCTCTCCAGTCCCCCATATTCTTGAGCAAGGTGTGTATTAAACACCTGCCTAGCGTGGAGGCTCAGGCATGGAAGAGATGAGAAAGAGAGGTAGTGATCGTATCTAACCTGTACAAAGCACTCGGTACATATTTGATGAATGTGTGAATGAATGAATGAAGTGAACCTTCAAGTAAAAAAGAACCTCCTAACCCTAATATTAAGTTCGATGCATCATCTTGACTGAGATTGTCACAGTCACTAAAGTGTCTTGGGTTTTAGCCCCATGCTCAGTCCATTCTGATGGGCTCCTGGCCATGCCTGATCATCTGCTGGCCTACAAGGACTAATCACCACTCCACAGCAGCACAAATGACCCCCACCTGGTACAGGCAAGACTCCAGCCCTAGGCTTGGCATAGTTCCTGGGAAGGCAGAACAGCTTTCTTTATTCTAGTCTGCTCGCAAAGAACACTGCCCGGCTGTGTAGCATCTTATGGGATTATAAATGGTTGTGCTAAAGATGAATTCTGAAAAGCATATTGTGCTGTTGCTTTAAGCAGACTGCTGTTAAGTAGTGCATGTCTAAGCACACACACACCCGGGCAGGGTAGGGAGCACCAGCTCCTGGGACTGCTTGGCTTGGTGGCATTTTAGGGGACTGGTCTGTCCTTCTTCAGCTGTAACACCAGCCTGGAGGTGTGCTTCAGTAGCTTCCCATAAGGCCAGCCTGTTTTCTGACAATCTTTGGTCATTTGCAACCCTGCTTAGAGTCCCAGGAGAATTGCCAAAGTCCCAATTGATATATTATTACACAGGGGAGAGGTTTGAAAGTCTGGGAACAAGATGGAAATTGCATGGGAGCAAAAATACTCTTAAAGGGAAAGCAGAGAGATGTTTTAGTAGTTAAGATGCTTGCCTACAAAACCTAAGGACCCAGGTTTGATTCCCCAGTACCCACATGGAGCCAGATGCACAAGGTGGCACATACATCTGGAGCTCATTTACAGTGGCTAGAGGCCCTGGCACTCCCATTCAATCTGTTCTCTCTCTCTCTCAAATAAATAAATAAATATCTTTAAAATACCCTTTAAAAAGATCTTCGGGGTTGGAGAGATGGCTCAGCCATTAAAGCACTTGCTGCAAAGCCTAATGACATGGATCCAGCTCTCCAGTACCCACCATGTAAAGTCAGATACACAAAGTGGTGCATGTGTTTGTTGAGTTCATTTGCAGTGGCTAGAGGCATTGGCCTACCCATATTCATTCATTCATTCTCTCTCTCTCTCTCTCTCCTTGCAAATAAATAAATGAAAATATTAAAAAAAAAACTTTGAGCTGGAGAGATGGCTTAGTGGTTAAGGCACTTGCCTGCAAAGCCTAAGGACCCATGTTCAACTCTCCAAATCCCACATTGTAGTAGCTGAGGCCCTGGTGCACCAATTCTCTCTCTCTCTCTTAAAAAAAAAAAAACAGGGCTGGAGAGATGGCTTAGTGGTTAAGTGCTTGCCTGTGAAGCCTAAGGACCCTGGTTCAAAGCTCAACTCCCCAGTACCTACGTTAGCCAGATGCACAAGGGGGTGCACACGTCTGGAGTTCGTTTGCAGTGGCTGGAGGCCTGGCGCGCCCCATTCTCTCCCTCTCTCTCTCTCTCTCTCTCTTTCTCTCTCTCTGTCTCCCTCTTTGTTGCTCTCAAATAAATAAACAAAAACAAAAAATTTTAAAAAGAAAAAGAAAAAGAAAGAATATAAATTTGGAGATAACTTGATGACTTTAATATTTAAAAAATCAATTTTGGGGGCTGGAGAGCTGGCTTAGAGTTTAAGGCACTTGCCTGGAAAGCCAAAATACCCAGGTTCAATTTCCCAGTACCCATGTAAAGCCAGATCCACAAGGGGGCGCATGCGTCTGGAATGCATTTGCAGTGGCTAGAGGCCCCTACATGCCCGCTCTCTATCTGCCTCTTTCTCTCTCTCACTTAAATAAATAAATTATTAAAAATTAATTTCGAGCCGGGAGTGGTGGCGCACGCCTATAATCACAGCACTGGGGAGGCAGAGGTGGGAGGATCACTGTGAGTTCAAGGCTACCCTGAGACTACATAGTAAATTCAGGTCAGTCTGGGCTAGAGTGAGACCCTACCTAGAAACCGCCCCCTACACACACAAAAAAAAAATAAAAGAGCTGGGCGTGGTGGAGCATGCCTTTAATAATCGCAGCACTCTGGCACTCAGAGGTAAGAGGATCACCGAGGCCACCCTGAGACTACATAGTGAATTCCAGGTCAGACTGAGCTAGAGTGAGACCCCACCTGGGGGTGGGAGGGACATAAAACAAAAGGAAAGAAATTTAATTTCGCTGGGCATTGTGATGCACTCAGCAGGCAGAGGTAAGAGGATTTCCATGAGTTCAAGGCCACCCTGAGACTACACAGTGAATTCCAGGTCAGCCTGGACTAGAGCAAGACCCTACCTCGTAAAACAAACAAAATAAATTAATTTCTACTTTACCAAGGGATATATAAATATATTCTTCTTGTAAGAAAATTGGAGACATTAGCTTTAAATTCTTCCTTGTCCACTAGCACTAACCCTTTCATTCCAGGTTTCTCCTCAGCCACTAGGAAAAGGGCAAAATTTTACTGTGGATTTTCCCAGTCAGTATATTCAATGTTACTTACCTATGAGTATTCCTCTATCGAAAATAGATGCTATTCTTTCATAAATTAAGAAAAAAATCTATTATTTTATGTTAAATCCCAGGAATTTAGCCCAGGGCTTCACCCTTGCCACCTGCTCTGCCACTAGCCCACCCCTCTAGGCCCTGTGTTGTTAGTTTTAAACTGAGTCCAGTATAGTGAAGATCTTTCCTTTCCACACTCATAGGCCCATCTACTTTGGCTGCAGCCGGGTAGTATTCCATAATGAGGATAATTTATTTCAGCACTCCCTACTGATGAACATGATCATTGTTTCTAGTTGCTTTTTTGTTTTTTTTTTTAACTTGTCCTGGGCGGGGCTGCAGCAAACGATTTCATAATTGTTTCTTGGGGATTGACGGTGCCAGTGTTTTTCCACAAAGGCCCCCTAAAGGCGTGATAGGTAAGGATGTTTGCTGGTACCACTTTAGACTGGAAACAGACCCTGTTAGATTGCCCCTCTGGGTGTCAGGAAGCCTCTCACCATGCCATGGGGCTCTGTATGGCGGAAATATTTTGTCTCCCGCTTATGGAGGTGGTGACACTGTCATTAATTTTATAACTCAGGGCACTGCACATTTAAAATGGGTGTGTTTTACTTTCTGGACTGTTTTTATTCAGTGACATTCATCTCTTTCAATTTTATTTGTTTTTTTCAAGGTCAAGGTATTTATTTTTTGTTTTGTTATTTGAGGTAAGGTCTTGCTGTAGCCCAGGCTGACCTGGAGCTCACTATGTAGACTATGTAGTCTGAGGCTGGCCTCAAACTCACAGCAATCCTTCTACCTCACCTCCAGAGTGCTGGGATTTAAGGCATGTGCTACTCCAACCCGCCAGCGGTTCAATTTTATTTTATTTTATTTTATTTTTTTAAGTATTTAAAAAATTATTTATTTATTTGAGAGAGATACAGAAATAGGCAGGTAGAGCGAGAAAGAGAATGGGTGTACCCAGGACCTCCAGCCACTGGCTTCCGTGGGTCCTGGGGAGTCAAACACGGGTCCTTTGGCTTTTCAGGCAAGCGCCATCTCTCCAGCCCAGAGGTAGGGTTTCACTGTAGTCTAGGCTTACCTGGAATTCACTATGTAGTCTCAGGGAGGCCTTGAACTCACGGCAATCCTCCTACCTCTGCCTCCCGAGTGCTGGGATTAAAGGCGTGTGCCACCACGCTCGGCCCATCCAGCTCCTATTTTTAAGTATTTATTTGAGAGCAAGAGAGAGAGAGAGAGAGAGACAGAGGGAGAGGGAAGGAGAAAAGAGAGAGCGAGAGAGAATGGGCGCACCAGGGCCTCTAGTCACTGCAAAAGAACTCCAGACACATGTGCCTCTGCATCTGACTTACGTGGGTCCTTGGGGAATTGAACCCGGGTCCTTTGGCTTGGCAGGCAAGAGGCCCAATCACTAAACCATCTCTCCAGCCACTCAATCATTTGATCAGTCTCATACATGTGTATAATATAGTTTGATCATATGCACCCCCATTACCTCCTCTTATCCCATTCCCACTAAACCCCATTTCCACCAGCTAACTCATACTCTCATGTCTCTGTCTCTCTCTGTGTCTGTCTGTTTGTCCCACTGAATTAAATTAGAGCAGTTTGCATGAGCGTGGGTGAGGTTTATCTGGAATCTGGCCTGGGAATAAGCAGAGCCAGAAAGTAAAAACTTGTGGGGATTTTTAAACACTCAGGCCCCTTCCCTCCACCTCTGCCTGGTCCACCAGGAGAGGGCTGATGACAAGGGGAGCTGTCCCTGGGCCTGGGGCCTGGCCCTCGCCCTGGGGGAGGGACTGCTCCGCGCCCCCAGGGAGGGCCTCGGGGAGCACACCTGGTGCGTCCCCGAGGGCCGGCTGGTTCCTCCCGGCCACGCCCCTCGGTGGGTGTGTCCGCACCAAGCCCCGCCCCGCCGCGGGCCGGAGCGCGCGCACCAGTGAGCCAGGCTGGAAGCCGGCTGCTGGCTGTCGGTCTCGCTGTCGCCGGCGGCGCCCGGGACGTCGTGGAGCTGGGGTCCCCCTTCCACCTGGGAATTCTGCCGTCGCCTTGGGGACAGCGGTGACATCCCGAAGGGCAGGCCCGGCAGCCACCATGGTGGCCAAGGATTACCCGTTCTATCTCACGGTCAAGAGGGCGAACTGCAGCAGTGTGGAGGCGCCCCTGGGCAGCGGGGCGGCCAAGGACGCAGAGGTAGGGCGCCGTCCCCGTCTCCCTCCCGGCCCGTGTCTCCATCACCTCCCCGCGCGTCCCTGTCTCCCTATGGCCCCCTCTCACCCTGCCTCTTCGTCTCCCTCCCGCGCCATGTCTGTGCGTCCTCAGCCCCTGTCCCCTCTCCGTGCGCCTGGGGACGGCAGCTCCTGGCCACTGCCCCCCCTCTTCCAGCTCCAGCGCGTGTAAACCTGGCACAGGCACTTTTCTCCTTCCTCACCAGCAAGGCCCGGGTCTCAGGGAAGAGCCTGTCTTGGAATCAGCGTCAGCTGAGTGGAGGGATCTTCGACCCTGGTGCTCAGACATCTCACCTGTCAGACTTGGCTTGAGAGCTGTTGGGGGAGCAAGGACAGGACAGGGCACTTACGCACTTATTTTTGTCACCTGTGGCCAGTAAGTTGGAGTGGGACCCATTCAGCAGTATGTCTGGAGTTAAATGAGTTATAAATGTGTCCCTTATGAATCTTGAAAATAAACTCTGCTGTGCCTTGAAGGATGAGATAGACTGCCCTTTCTTGGGAACTTTCCTGTGCCCTGGGGGTGATGTGAGGCAGGCCTCCTTCCCTGCCCCACCTCAAAGCCTTTCTCCCCACGTGTCCTTCCTCTGGCACCCAGTGCTCACTGGCCTTCAAAGGCTGGTTAGGTTTACCTGGTAGAGAAAGCAGTTGCTTCCATTACACTATAGATCTGTGGTCGCCAAGCTGTGGTGAAGCCCGCAGCATCTGCTCATCATTGCCAGAAGTGTGTGTGTATATGGGAGATCTCCACTCATTGCCCCCACCTCACAGTGACAAGGTAGCCACCGCAGCTGTGGGAGTAGCAGGGAGCCTGGGGGAAGGTGCACTTCCGGCCACTCACGCACCACCCTTGGGTCTACCCAGTGCCTGCAGTTTACTCACTGAAGTATGTATGGGGGAATGTAAGAGTCAAAAAGATCACTGCCTCTAAGAAGTTTTCTCCCCCAAGCTAATTGGACTCTTAAATAGTCTCTGGTAGAATTCAGCATTTCATAAGCTGGGTGCAGACTAAACCTCTTCTAGCCCCACTTTACACCCCAGAGCAGTTGAATATTTCCCAGTTTTTCCCCAGTAGCTGTGCAAGTGCAACAGTGGCGCTGATGGCATTTGGATGATTCTTTAAGTTTTTACTGGATGGCACCTGCATAGGGTTCAGGTTGTTCAGGCTTGGGATGGATATAAGAAAAAATATGTCTGTAGGTCACAAATGCATGGGAAATATGTCACGAGATACCAGATAGCTAGCTGGACCCACATGATAAAAATATGACTTATCTGCCAGGTGTGATGGTGTATGCCTTTAATTCCAGCACTCTGGAGACAGAGGTAGGCGGATTGGTGTGAGTTCTAGGCTAGCCTGAAACTACATAGTGAATTCCAGGTCAGTCTGGGCTATAGCAAGACCCTATCTCAAAGAAACAAACAAAATAAAACTTACTTTCCTTTTGTGAGGACGTGCTGGCATGAGAGTAAGGATGGGAGATGAATAACTTTTAAAAATAGTTGGTAAATAATTTTCAGTATCAACACCACCAAGCTTTTGTTATATTTTAACCAGAATAAAAGTATACTTTATACATCTTGAGGTAGAGATGTCTCCCAACTGCATTGACCGGAGGCATAAGTCACTTCCTAACAATGGAGATAAGCGAAGTTGGAAAAAGAAACCTAAGTGGGTTTCAGGGGAAATTTGCTTGTTTCAATGTCAGCACAAAAAACTAAGGGCCTGGGTTCTTGGCCAAGGAGTAACTAAAATATATTTTCTGCCAGTAGATGGCGCTTGTCTTTGTAAATGTTTTAAAAAAGAATCACTTGTCTGCCCTTTGAAAAACATGATTATATAATTGTCTATAAAGCAGACCTTAACTATTAATTCCTCTGGATATATTTTCAAAGATTTAGTTGCTTTCTGTACAGAAAGAATGATGCTAAGTAGAGAACAGGGTCTACCCAGAGACCTTCCCTGGATAGTAGGATTACTTGACCTTCAGAGACACTTGAAGCTGAGCACCTGAGCCTTGGACTTGCCATAGTCACGCTGTACCTCCTGAATTTGCTCTAGGGAGGACAACGTGTGCAGAAGGGCACTGGCAAGCACCTTCTAGCACTAAGTCACCGGCAAGTATGCTGAGGAGGCCACTTAGGAAAAGCCTCATATAGAGCAGGCTTTGCTATGCATTTGATAACATACTCTGGAGTAAAAATCATACAAAAAAAAATTCTCTTAAAAGCAAGTGATAATTTTTTCTTCAAGGTAGGGTCTCACTCTAGCCCAGGCTGACCTGGAATTCACCATATAGTCTCAGGCTGGCCTCGAACTCACAGCCATCCTCCTCCTTCTGCCTCCCGAGTGCTAGGATTAGAGGTGTGCATCACCATGCCTGGAAAATAATACAGTTTTCACTCACTAGTTAATTTAAATGTTTTTTTTTAATTTCCCTGGTAGTTTCAGTAAAAGCAATAATAATGATAATAATGTTTAAAATTTATTTTTTTTAAATCTGTTTGAAACTTGGAAAAATTTTCTGCATGGATTACAACAGTGCATTTCTGATAGCTTATGTCAGTTAATACAATACTGCTTCTTATTTCTTATGACATGTATGATTTGGGTTACAAATGTTTAAATTTTAATGCCCATAACTACTTAGATCCTTCCAGCTCTGACCATTGACTGAGAGACCTAAGAAGCTTGATTCATAGCTCTGGATTTTCATAGAGAAATGTTGTGTGACATGAGCTGTTTCATGTCTTCTGATCATTAGGGTAGCCTTGATCAATTTATCCATTTTCCTATTTATTGTTGCTCATTTCCTGTGCTGAGAAGGGTAGCTCGTTTCAAAACCGTTAGGTACTCTGAACATGTGAGCAGTTCACCTCAAGGGAAGATGTTACTGCTAATGCATTAGGCTAATTGTAAGTTAACAGTCACTATTTTCGCCAGCTTTTTTTCGGGTCTTTTTCAACATCTTAATTTATTTATTGGGAGAGAAAGAGAGAGAGAGTGGGCACGCCACAACCTCTAACTATTGTAAACGAGCTCCAGATACATGTGCCACCATATGCATCTGGCTTACTTGGGTACCAGGGACTCAAACCTGGGTCCTTAGGCTTTGTAGGCAAGTGCCTTACTATTAAGCTATCCCTCCAGCCCTCCCTTACCTTTTTAAAAGTTGAGTTTTAGAAAGAAGATTTAGTAGCTGGGTTTGGTGGCACACATCTATGATGATACCAGAATCACCACCATTTCAAGGTCAGCTTCAGCTACAGAGTTCAGGACAGCCTGGGTTACATTACACACAGCCTTACCCCCCCACACACACACAAACACTCAAAAAACAATGAATGGATGGATCAGCTGAGCAGACACATTGTTTAGGAAGCTAAAGTGACTTTAAGTATGAGTGTCTTACATGTTATTGCTCAGCATTAGGCTTGATTTGGTTGGCACTATTTCTAGCCATCGCCTTTGTCTTTCCATGATTGTAAAATTTTGCACCACATAGATATGTCTAGCTCATTGATAGTTTAGTATTACCCTGGTTCTCCAAGGTATAGGTTCTGGTTTTCACTTCACCAGGAGCCTTGCATGCCCAGGGGAATAATAACATGCACCTGGACATAAAATGTCAAAGTCCCACCCCTTTGCTAATTCTACCACATGTAGTATCTCCCCTAAGACTCCAGCCATGTCGTAGGTCAACATAAAACAGGTGCTGTTCTACCTATATTATAAATAAGGACACTTTGGGGGGGGGAGTTGCAGAAATAGACAAAGAAAATCTAGCCTGATCCAATGCCAGATTTGCTGATGGATTTAATCCAGCATTCAGTATTGATGGCCTTTAATCCCAGCACTAGGGAGGCAGAGGTAGGAGGATCACCTTGAGCTCAAGACCAGCCTGAGATTGCATGGTGAATTCCAGGTCACACTGGGCTCGAGTGACACCCTACCTCGGAAAAAAAAAAAGAAAGAAAGAAAAAGAATCTTCAATACTGGTGGCCCTTGGAACAACTAGGGGTATTCACCTGTGTGGAAGGAAAAGGAAGAGAAATGTGAAAGAGACATGGGCTCTAATACTATCTATAAATATATAATCTGGGGACTGCAGAGATTCAATTCCAGGTTCAATTCCCCAGTACTCAGTAAAGCCAGATGCACAAAGTAGAGCATGCATCTGGAGTTCATTTGCAGTTAGTAGAAGCCCTGGGGTGCCCATTGTCTGTCTCTCTCTATCTCCTTGCAAATATATACATAAAATCTTGAGAGCTGGACAGATGGCTTGCAAAGCCTGATAGCCTGGGTTTGATTCCCCAGTACCCACATAGAGCTAGACGCACGAAGTGACGTGCATGTGTCTGAAGTTCATTTGCAAAGGTCCTAGGCCCTGACATGCCATTCTCTCATTTTTTCTCTCTCTCTCTCTCTCGCAACTTGCAAATAAGTAAATAAATATATACTCTTGAAAACATAACTGAGCGAAGTCTCTTTGAAGCCTCAACTATAGTGCAAGACAACCTTTGTGTTCCTGCTGTGATTTTAAAAAATTTATTTATTTATTTATTTGAGAAAAAGGCAGATAGAGAGATAATGGGTGCACCAGGACCTCTAGCCACTGCAAATGAACTCTAGATGCATGTGCCACCTTGTGCATTTGGCTTATGTGGCTACTGGGAAATCAAATCTGGGTTCTTAGGCTTTGTAGGCAAGTACCTTAACTGCTGAGCCATCTCTCCAGTCCCCTGCTGTGATATTTGGCCTCATCAGTAAATGAGTATATTTGAAAACCGTATGTGACTGGGGCTGTACTCCTTGAACGACAGCTGGAGAACGATAGGATTACTGGTTTCCAGCCACATAGGCTTTTCTTGGAATCTGCATCATGTACTGTTGGACTGTCCGCATATATCTGACCAGCCACATGGAACTACTCCTGGCTGTTGATGCAGGTAGAGTCAAATAGCCAATCCCCCAGTCATGTGACCTCAGAGGTCCTGCTGGGTGCAGAGGTCCCCCATTTGCTGGTTGGGTCTGATTGTTGTCATTGGGCCGTCATTCTGAGGCTTGTTTCCAGCATTCAGGAGGCAAAGGCAGGCACAGCCATGAGTTCATGATCAGCCAAGGCCTCATAGCGAGACCCTTGCATTTAAAAAAAAAAAAATAAGGGATGAAGGTGTTCTTGTTATTTCTTTCTATCTCTCTTTTTTTCTGCTTGAAAATGAATTTTTAAAAATCACACTTACATCCTGATTTTCTGAATGCTGTTTTATACAGCAGTGCATGGGGGGAGTGGGCTTTCCTGCACACCCTTTCATGATTGGTGCTATTATCCTTTTTTGTTTTTGTTTTTTTCCTGAGGTAGGGTCTCACTGTGGCCCAGGCTGACCTGGAATTCACTATGTAGTCTCAGGGTGGCCTAGAACTCTTGGTGATCCTTCTACCTCTGCCTCCCGAGTGCTGGGATTAAAGGTGTGTGCCACCACGCCCAGTTTATTGTCCTGCTTTGTAGAAGAAAAATTGTCTGCCCCTCCAGTCTATACTTTCCCAGCTGCATCCCATTGCCTCTAAATGACTAAATCCCTGACCTCCTTACCACGGAGCATATGAAGGATGAACCTGCCTGCCCAAGCAAATTGCCTCACAGTAGAATGCTTATTCTTTCCTGAATGGGAGTTCCCATGGCAGTGTTCCCCCTTCACTGGACAGCAGTGACCCGCAGGAGTGGGGTCTGCAAGCCCCCTTTGGGAGGGTTTTGACAATTTCCACTGTGTGTTTCTCAAGACCCGAGACTGGTCTTTGGCAGAATTCTGCATGCTCAGCAACATGGAGGTGACACTGTTAATTTTTCTATTTGTCATTTTGCTTATCAGCATGAGCCACTAGCCTTCCACATAAACCAATCAATGGAAGGCCCAGCTGCCATCTGGATATTTGCAAATTGTTCTTTTTTTTTTTTTTAAGACACCCTGTAATTGCCTGTAAAATCTTGGACCAATGCCACTATTTTCATAACTGCTGAAGGAAAATAAATTACTGATCACATTCAAATTTTGCAAAGCCTTCTGTACATGTAATTGTTATTAATAGTGTGTCTGTGTTGAGGGCCCTTCATAGTTGATATGTGTGTGCAGTTGCCTGGTCTGATTTGTCACTTTAATAATGGGTAGAGGTCACACGCAAAATGAGGAAATTGCTGTGATGGTGCTGCCATTTATTCTGGTGCTGGCTACTAGGCTGTTCTCTGTGAAGTCTAAAGGTTTCTAATGCCTCTTTCTTCTTCTTAAATACATATTTTTTAAATTTTTTAGTTCATTCTCTATTTGTGACAGACAGAGAGAGAGAAAGGCAGATATATAGAGAGACAATGGGCGTGCCAAGGCCTCCAGCCACTGCAGACGAATTCTAGACATGTGCGCCTCCTTGTGCATCTGGCTAACGTGGGTCCTGGGGAATCAAGCCTCGAACCAGGGTCCTTCGGCTTCACAGGCAAGCGCCTAACGGCTAAGCCATCTCTCCAGCCCTAAAATATTTTTTAATTTTGTATTTTATTTACAAGCATACAATGAGAGAGAGAGAGAGAGAGAGAGAGAGAGAACATCTGGCTTTACATGGGTACTATGGAATCAAACCCCGGTCCTTAGGCTTTGTAAACAGGGGCCTTAACCACTAAGACGTCTCTTCAGTCCTTTATTTTTATTTTTATTTTTTTTTAAATTATTTATTTATTTATTTGAGAGCGACAGACACAGAGAGACAGATAGAGGGAGAGAGAGAGAATGGGCGCGCCAGGGCTTCCAGCCTCTGCAAATGAGCTCCAGACGCGTGCGCCCCCTTGTGCATCTGGCTAACGTGGGACCTGGGGAACCGAGCCTCGAACTGGGGTCCTTAGGCTTCACAGGCAAGCGCTTAATCGCTAAGCCATCTCTCCAGCCCCAGTCCTTTATTTTTAAACAGACATTAGTTACTAGCTTGGAAGAAACTGTCACAAGCTCAGCAGGAAAGCCTGTGCACCTTCAACTGGCCAGGAAAAGAGTGGTTCCTTTTAAGTCTAGAGAAGCTTGTGCCTGGTTGTGTTTGGGAGGCCATTGTGTTCTTCTGTGAGAAGGCAGACCTGATTATTAGTAAACTTCAGTTAATTGGAGCTGAACCAGAAAACACTTAACAGTAAATGCACTGGGGCGGTTTTTGTTCCCCTTTCTTTCTGGCTCTTAAGTTGAGGAGGAAAAGAGTTAGCAAAACAGGCTTTCTCTTCCAGGGATTTATGAAACAAACAAAAGTGGCCTTCAGGAAATGACCTGGGTCATTGCATCAGATTGAGTACCTTGGGTGGAAAGGGCTTTTGAGATCATGCGGTCCAGTTTGTAGCCAGCTGCTGGATGCATTCTGCTTAGTACCTCTGAGGGACAGAGAACTCATAACTTTCTGAGGCCATATATTCTGTCAAAGGAGCTCATGGGAAAATCTTTCCTTTTTTTTTTTTTTTTTTTTTTTTTTTTGAGGTAGGGTCTCACTCTAACCCAGGCTGACCTGGAATTCACTGTGTACTATCAGGGTGGCCTTGAACTCCCAGGGTTCCTCCTACCTCTGCCTCCTGAGTGCTGGGATTAAAGGTGTGTGCTACCACACCCAGCTGGAAAATTCTTTCTTGATTGTAGCATCACTTTGTAGAGCTGTTAGTCTATAGTAGTCCACCCTCAAGTGACAGCCCTGCAGATGTCTGACAACTGCTGTCCCTCCACTCCCCCTCCATCCACATCCTCGTTCATAATCCACCAACCCCGATGCTGCTTGTCTTGACGAGGTGATCCTGTTCCTCTCGCTTCTCCCAACATAGCATCTGTGTTCTAGCTCCTTGTTTTTGTGTATTTCTTCTGGACATTTTTTCAGAAAATTCTGTGTCTATTTTATTTTATTTAAGATATATATAAAGAGAGGATGAGCACGCCAGATCCTCTAGCCACTGCAAATGAACTCCAGACACATGTGCCACCTTGTGCATTTGGTTTACATGGGTCCTGGGGAATCAAACCTGGGTCCTTTGGCTTTGCAGGCCACTAAGCCATCTCTTCTGCCCTGTAACTGGACATTTTCATCACACCCAGAAATCATAATGAGTATTGATCAACCCAAAGACACCAGCTAATACTAAATCAGCAGAGACTTCTTTCATGTTTAATATGTTTTCTAAGATACGAAATGAAGACTAAGACATTGAGGAGTGTTTTAGAAATGAAAAATGATGAAGGAAAGATTAATATCTTTGTCATACAAATAATTTAGGCAGTGGTAAAAGAAAACCTCAGGATGTTTGTTGGCAAACAGGCTAGAGTCATGGTTTGGCAGTTCACATACAGAGAACTATAAAAGCTAAGATTATTTTGAATGTTTGTTTTCATGGGAATTATCAGGATAACAAAGGTAAGAATATAGTGTTATTTCATACCTAGGTGATGCTACAACTTTTTGTTTGTTTTTGTTTTTCAAGGTATGAGTTTGAGGCCACCATGAGACTACATAGTGAATTCCAGGTCTGCCTGGGCTAGAGTGAGACCCGATCTCAAAACACTAAAAAAAAAAAAAAAAAAAAAAAAAAAAAGCCTTGAGAGCCCCAGGTTAGGACCTTAAAATAAATATATCACAGTAACAGTAAATCCTTAGCACATGCTACTAGTGGTCACATCTAAAAGTTTGGAGTATCTCTGGAAGAAGCCACAGAAAGAAAAGAAAACCAGTGAGTGGAAAAAGATAGAATTGGGCCTCATAGCCAAGGGGGCCAAGGCTTCCTTTGAGCTGCTTCTGGCCTGAGCACAAGGCCTGTGCCACAAGCTCCCTTCTCAAATGTGTCATCTTATGCTAACATTTCACAATCCCCAAGTGACTCAAGCATGTCAAGAATGACCCTGGGACAATACAAAGATGACAACTAAGGCTAAAGGTCACTGGTGAAGATGTCTTTCTGCACACGGCTGAGGCTCAGACCAGGGCCTCCTCAGCCAAGAACGTGCTCTATCACTAAGCTATGACCCCAGCCAGTTCTTTTATTTTTTTAAATATTTATTTGAGTAAGAGAGAATGGGTTTTCACGGGCCTCTGGCCACTGCCAACAAACTCCAGATGCATAAGCTACTTTGTGTGTCTGATTTTACAGGGGATTCAAGTCAGGGCCTTCAGGCTTTGCATGCAAGTGCTTTTAATTGCTGAGTCATCTCTTCATCCCCCCTCCCCCAGCTAATTCTTTTTTTTGGGGGGGGATGGTGTTTCAAGGTGGGGTCTCACTCTCCTAGCTCAGTCTGACCTGGAATTCACTATGAAGTCTCAGGGTGGCCTTGAACGTGATCCTTCTACCTCTAATGGCCTAGTGCTAGGATTAAAGGCATGTGCCACTGTGCCCAGCTACCCCCAGCTAATCTTAAATATCACACAGGCAGGGGGTGGGCCACCTACATTTTGTTAGGCCTTCATTCATTTTTATAAGCTATGTCTTTCATCCTGGTTTGCTGGTGGGTGTTTTCTTGGGAGCTTTTGGGTGTGATCTTGCAGGAGGAGTTGGAAACCTCTGTGAAAAAGGAAGTAAATTTTTAGAAGAGAGAACCTTGGTGTAAGCCACAGAAACAGAGTGAAATGTCACCTCTACCTCCTTCCCTGTCAGCATCCAGAGACAGCCTTGTTTCCTCTTAAGTTTCTGAATTCTTCGTGCCCAGCTCCAGGACCTTAATATCAGTACTTTATTTTTACAGTAAGTTTACTTAAGTAGAACATTAGGAATTTAGAGCTGGAGAGATGGCTAGCAGTTAAGACACTTGCCTGCAAAGCCTAACAACCTGGATTCAATTCCCTAGCACCCATGTAACTCATGGCTATTTTTTAACTTTGTGGATCTCAACATATGGCAAAAATAAAATGTCATAGTGGTTCTGAGAGACTGGAAATGACACTAGTCATGTTTTGAGAGTTCTTCTGTGATAGGAATGCAAATTCCCAAGTTTGGGCACAGTCATTTATTTGCAAGCTAAACGTGAAATTGGACATAAAGCATAGGACCCACACTTCAGATATTAAGTCATCCTGTTAGATACACATGTGGCTTCAATGTGTCATAGAAGACAGTTCTGGACTCCATGTTAGCCAAGTCACAAACAATTAGATTTCTGCTCTAGGACATAAACCTTTTTGGTGTTTCAACGTGATCCCCCTACCTCTGCCCCCTAGTGCTGGGATTAAAGGCCTATGCCACCACGACTAGCCATATATCATTTTTATTTGCAAAGTGTCAAAGAAAGTTCCAAGGTTCCAGTCAAACTCATTTAACCCATCCTTTTCCTTTTGCCCTTCTATGGAAAATTGGTCATTAACATTTCAATTTGAACCTGAGTGTTGTAGTTGGGAATTTAGGTTTAGGGATTAGATTGAGCTGAATTCAAATCCCTATTGACCTGAATTGAGTGGACCTTGGGCTGGACTCATTCTTTAAAACTCACTTTCCTTGTCTGCATAGTGAGAACTTCCAAGAGAAATGTGACGCTAAAGTTGTACCCACAGGGCTTCGGACTGATGACAGTCACGGCTGCCTCTATTTTGGATACAGACCTGCTGAGCAGAGGCTGGGATAGTCACCCCATAGAGCGCTCTACTGAGGTCATCCCGTCCTCTTGGAGTAAAGACCCATCCTGTTTCTGAGAGTCCAAATTGGCACTGGAAATAATTGTTTCGTTTTGTTAACATCTTTTTTGGGGCATGTGTGTGAGGTGGTCGTGTGTGCATATGTAGGCCAGAAGTCAGGCATGTATTCTTAGTTGCTGAGACATCTTTCTTTTTTTTTTTTTTTTTTAATTTTTATTTGTTTATTTGAGAGTGACAGGCATAGAGAGAAAGAGGCAGATAGAGAGAGAGAGAGAGAGAGAGAATGGGCGTGCCAGGTCTTCCAGCCTCTGCAAACGAACTCCAGACGCGTGCGCCCCCTCGTGCATCTGGCTAACGTGGGACCTGGGGAACCGAGCCTCGAACCGGGGTCCTTAGGCTTCACAGGCAAGCGCTTAACTGCTAAGCCATCTCTCCAGCCCAATCTTTCTTTGAGTCTAGAGCTCACCAATTCAGCTAGTCGACCTAACCAGGAAGCCATAGAGATTCTCCTGTCTCTGCCTCCCCAGTGTTGCGATTATAGGCATCTATCACCACACCTGGCTTTTATGTGGGTTCTGGGCATGGTGGCGCACACCTTAATCCCAGCACTCAGGCAGATGTAGGAGGATCACTGTGAGTTCGAGGCCACCCTGAGACTACATAGTGAATTCCAGGTCAGCTTGGGCTAGAGCAAGACTCTATCTTGAACCCCTCTCCCTGAAAAAAAAAAAAAAATTCCAGGCACAGTAGCAAGCTTCACATTTCTTTCCAGGTAAAATTTTACAAAAAGCAAACAGGTTTTCTAGTTCCCAGAATGACTGTGCAACAGGAGGAGGTGTGTGAACTTTCTAGAGAGAGGCCCCCTGGCCCTAGAGGCAGCTCCCATCTGACGTGCATCATCCAAGCCCAGCACTGAAATATACACACAGACCCGAGGCAAGCAATTGAAGGTAGACTTGGTTGTCTAGGGTTTTTTGTGCCTTATTCATTAGCAGGGTACTTTAATTATAAAGAGATTCTTTGTTAGCAATGAGGGGGACTCCATCCTGCAATGACTACAAGCTGATGAAGGCCTGAGACCTGTATATATCATTTCCTCCCATATTTAAAAAACAAAGGCTTGCTTCAAGAAATTTCTACTTGAGTTTGAACAAATCGTTAACATGACTGTCCACCTGAAGAAAGAAGTGAAGGAGGGAGCAATGACCTCACTGGAAGATTGGAAGGGCCATGTGTTGGGAGGTGGTCATCCAATGAGTCCCCTGATGCTAGAAGCCACCCACCAGTCCCCAGGTGTGCCCTGAGCAGAGCTCCTTGTCTGCCGGAGATACCACTTGAGCAGGATACCTGTACACTTCACTGGGCTGCCAATCCTGGGGTGACAGGACTTGAATGTTCCCCTCCCTGCTCCAGTCTCCATCTCTCCCTCCCTGTGCAGTTGGGGGTCCATTTCCTTCAGTGTTCTTCCTGACTTTGGAAATTAAGAACACTGCAGGAAGAACCTAGACCTTGCTAGAGAAGAGTCTGGAGAAGCCTGGCTAAGTGACCTTGGACAAATCTTTACCCCCTCTAAGTCAGTAGTTTGTGAAATGAGGATAGGTGTGTGTGTGTGTGTGTGTGTGTGTGTGTGCAATCTATTTGCAAGCACAGAAGGAGGGAGGGAGGGGGGAGAGAGAGAAAGAAAGAGAGAATGGGCACACTAGAACCTTAGCCACTGCAAACAAACTTTAGGTACATGTGCCACTTTGTGCATCCAGCTTTATGTGGGTACTAGGGAATTGAACCCAGGCCTTCAGGCTTTGCAGGTAAGTGCCTTAACAGCTGAGCCATCATTCCAGCCCTGAAATGGGAATGTTGATAGCATTAACGTAAGAGAAGTCAACGTATGAATGCACAGATGCTCTTGGGAGCAGATTGGCATGATACTGCCCTGTGCGTCACTGTTATGTGATTCTAAGAGGAAATTGTATATCCTAGGAAGCCAGTGTGGGGTGGCAAGAAAGGAGAGTCAGGTAAATTTGAATTCACATTTCAGCTCTGTCAATTAACGACTGGGTATGACTTGGAGCAAGTGGCTTCCTTTCTCTGGACGCCTGCTTCTATTTCTATAAAATAGAGTAACGGTGTTCCTGTGTGGAAGAGGTGAGAGTGTGTGCACGTGCATGCATACAGGCACACATGCATGCATGCACACACGCTGGAGTCCCGCAGGGCATGACTGTGGCTGCGTCTGCAGCTCTTGGCGCCGCCTCCTTCTCTCCTCCTTAGAAGAGTCAGAAAAAGCAGACCTGCAGCAGGTGCAGGCCACATTTCTTTTTCTAGACTACCTCATGAATCTGTGGCAGATAGTTTATTGAGGATTTTGCAGGGTCTGGTAGCTGAATGTTGGGGCAGAAGAAGGTCCCCAGAAAGGCCCGAAATGAGGCTTGACTTCACTAACCACTCAACTTTGCCACCTTGGGGGTGCTCAAAAATCTTTCTCAGAGAAACTGTCTTGCTAGGTAAAAATGCCCAGTAGTTTTTCTAAAGGGATTTTTCCCTGTCTAGATGACACTTTCTGGAGAACACATGTGAGCTTTGCCCTCAGCTGTAGACATCCCTTACCTCAGGAATGCATACTGTATTCATCAGAACTGCTCTAGTCTGTTCTGGAAACTTGCTGGAACCCATTACTCCTAACTCCAGTGCTAAACCAATGTTTTGTTTCTCCAAACCCAGTACACAAGTCACACATTTGTGGTTTTTTCTTTTATTTTTACTTATTTATTTCTTTGAGAGAGAGAGAGAGAGAGAGGGCATGCCAGGGCCTTTAGCCACTGTGAATGAATTCCAGATATATGTGCCACCTTGTGTATCTGGCTTTACATGGGTACTGGGGAATTAAAGCTGGGTCCTTTGGCTTTGCAGGCAAGTCCCTTAACTACTAAGCCATCTCTTCAGCTCAGATTTGTGTTTTCATCTGTATGTTTTTAATATGTATTTATTTATGAGAGATAGAGAAAAGAAAGAGTAAGAAGAGAAGGGGAGAGAGAATGGGTATGCCAGGGCCTCCTGCCACTGTGAATGAACTCAAGATGCATGTGCCACTTTGTGTATCTGACTTTACTTGGGTATTGGGGAGTCAGCCATGAGGCTTTGCAAGCAAGTGCCTTTATCTGCTGAGCCATCTCCCAGGCCTTGTCAATTTAAAAAAAAAACAATATTTTATTTTTAATTATTTATTTGAAAGAGAGAATGGGCACACCAGGGTCTCCAGCCACTGCAAATGAACTCCAGACAGAACCACCTTGTGCATCTAGCTTATGTGGGTCCTAGGGAATTGAACCTGGATCCTTTGGCTTTGCAGGCAAGTGCCTTAACCACTAAGCCATCTCTCTAGCCCCCTTCCTCTTTCTAGCTATCATCCATCCATCCATCCATCCATCCATCCATCTATCTATCTATCTATCTATCTTTGCTTTTTCAAGGCAGGATCTCACTCTAGACCAGGCTGACCTGGAATTCACTCTGTAATCTCAGGGTGGCCTTGAACTCCATGGCAGTCCTCCTACCTCTGCCTCTCAAGTACTGGGATTACAGCACCATCATGCCCGGTCCCGTCTGTATATTTAACTCAACTGCCATTTTCCTCCATTGTCCTATCTGTTGGCATGGAAATGAGTCAAGTGTGGGGAGCTGAGCGGAGTTGGGTCTCTAAGGCTTCTTGCCTTTTTTCTCATGTGATGATACCTTCTTTTTCATATCCACACATGTAGGAATTTTAATAAACTCTAGAGAATGACGCATCTGGTTTCCTATTAATTGCTGGGAGTTGGAAGTAGCATGCAGTCATTATGTTTCAGGCTGTCTAATGCACAACACAAAGAGCCTTTGGAGAAATCCATTTTAAAATTACTGTCATTAGGGCTGGAGAGATGAGAGGTGGATCAGAGGTTAAAGGTGCTTGTCTGTAAAGCCTGATGGCCTGAGTCGATTCCCTAGTCCCACATAAAGTCAGATGCTTAAAGTGGCACATGCATCTGAAGTTCATTTGCAGTGGCAAGAGGCTCTCTCTCCCATCTTTCTCTCCTCCCCCTCAAATAAATAAATAAATTTTTTAAAGTTCTTGCCAAAGATAAGTGACTGGCCAGCAAGGAAAGGACTCCATCTTCTCCTGTAGATCTGGTACTTTAAGTCAAATATCCCAACAGCCAAATGTGGGGTCCCTGGTCCCTGCCTCATCTTCAGTCAGATGGCAGACCTGTCATTTCAGCTCGCCTGAGAGGCACTTAACATCACTTGATCATCCCAAGTTTGGCTAGAACAGTCTGTTCTGTCCTTTGGGACGTTGAGATTGAGATCTGTGCATCCTTTTCTAGCTTTGTACTTGTATTTCCTTTTCTGAGAAGCCAAGGTAATGCTAAGCTTCAATTTTTTTGTTTATTTTTTATTTATTTATTTGAGAGTGACAGAGAGAACAAGGTAGAGAGAGAGAGAGAGACAGAGAATGGGCACGCCAGGGCTTCCAGCCACTGCAAACGAACTCCAGACACGTGCGCCCTCTTGTACATCTGGCTAATGTGGGTCCTGGGGAATTGAGCCTCGAACCGGGGTCCTTAGGCTTCACAGACAAGTGCTTAACCGCTAAGCCATCTCCCCAGCCCAATGCTAAGCTTCAAAACAAACAAACAAAAAAAAAATAATGACAGATGGATAAGAGAGGAGGGAGCAGGTATGAGGCTGTGGGATCCTTGTGGAAGCCAAAGGTAACACACATTTTTGTAGAAAAATTCAACCTTGCAGACTGGATGGGATCAATGCCCAGAGTTCCAGTGGCTGCCTAATTCCATGTAGTATTGGGTCTGTCAAGACTGCAGACCAGCCAGTCGTGGTGGCACACTAGGGAGGCAGACGTAGGAGGATCACTGTGAGTTCAAGGCCAACTTGAGACTACATAATGAATTCTAGGTCAGCCTGGGTTGCAGACCAGCTTTATTTATTTATTTATTTATTATTATTTAGATAGCGTCTTGCTTTGGCCCAAGCTGACCTGGAACTACTCTGTCACCAAGGCTATCTTTAAGCTCACTAACCACACTTGGGTTTGAGAACTCTCATGTGCCTGTAATTCAACAGTGTGCTGGTTAGGGGTCTACTCTGAGCTCAAGACCCATCTGCTGACTCCTTCCACTACACACAGGTCCTTATCCTGGGATCTCACCACTGGCATTTTCTTCTCCTCTGACACAGCCTTGGACACTGCCAAACCACTCCCAGATTTTCTTGATGCAGCCAGAGCCCCAGGAAGAAGGGGAAGACAGGAATGTGGAGTGAGACCTTACAACAACCTCAGTAGCCAGAGTCACGCTGGTGGGACGATTGTGCAAAGTGATTTGAGAAGCCGCAGGGAATGGAGAGCAGGCTGAGGAGAGAACATGCTGCTTCTTGGACACTGGAATAAGGACCAGGCCTAGCTGTTTGCTGGGGGGGAATTCCTATGGAGTGGGCCCATGCTACACACCCATTCTACACACCCTTATATGTTCCTCCAGACAACCCTAGGAGGGAAATCCCCACTTCATATTGAGTAAACCAAGCCAGAAGAGGTTACATTGCTGGCTCAAGGTCATCATGTATTGGTCCTGGGCCAGAAAGGTTGGCTCATATTTTATCCTTAGGTACTTTCAAAAGATCAATGGGGGGCTGGAGAGATGGCTTAGTGGTTAAGCACTTGCCTGTGAAGCCTAAGGACCCCGGTTCGAGGCTCGGTTCCCCAGGTCCCACGTTAGTCAGATGCACAAGGGGGCGCATGCGTCTGGAGTTCGTTTGCAGAGGCTGGAAGACCTGGCACGCCCATTCTCTCTCTCTCCCTCTATCTGTCTTTCTCTCTGTGTCTGTCACTCTCAAATAAATAAATAAAAAATTTAAAAAAAATTGAAAAGAAAAAGATCAATGGGGAGAGTGTGCTGAAGGAATGTCTTAGGAGTTAAGGCTGTTACCTGCAAAGCCAAATGACCCATGTTCAATTCCCTAGGACTCATATAAGCCACTATACAAGGTGGTGCATGTGTCTGGAGTTCATTTGCAATGGCTGGAGGCCCTGGTTCACCCATATTCTCTCTCTCTCTCTCTCTCTCTCTCTCTCTCTCTCTCTCTCCCCCTCCTTCCCTCTCTGTCTCTCAAACAAAAAATGGCGCTTGCCTGCAAAGCCTAATGACCCAAGTTCACTTCCCCAGTACCCATGTAAAGGAAGATGCACAAAGTGGCACATGCATCTGGAGTCCGTTTGTAGTGGCTGGAGGTCCTGGCATACCCATTCTCTTTCTCTCTTCTCTCTCTGCTTGCAAAAAATAAATAATTTTTTTTTTTTTAAAAAAAGAGAGCTGGAGAGACGGCTAAGCAGTTAAGGCACTTGCCTGCGAAGACTAGGACCCATGTTCAACTCCTCAGATCCCACATAAGCCCGATGCACAAGGTGGCACATGTGCAAAGTTGCACATGTGCATAAGGGGGCACACGTGTCTGGAGTTTGATTGCAGTGGCTGGAGGCCCTGCCGTGCCAATTCTCTTTCTTTCTCTCACTCTCACACACACATAAAGGCACATGTCACTATGCCCAGCAAAAGAAAAAAAAAAAAAAGATCAGGTTGGAGAGATGGCTTAGCCATTAAGGCACTCACCTGCAAAGCCTAATGACCCAGGTTTGATTCCCTAGGACCCACATAAGCCAGATGCACAAGGTGCTGCATGCATCTAGAGTTCATTTGTAGTGGCTAGAGGCCCTGGCATGCCCAGCTCCTCCCTCCCTCCCTCTCTCCCTCTCTCTCCAATAAATAATACTAAAAAAAAAATTCTCAAGCTCCAGTGCATCCTTCTCTCTCTTCCCCTCCCACCCACTTCAAGGGGGAGCCAGGATATCCCTCCAAACAAAGATAAGCAAGGCAGAACTTCTCTCCCACCCATAGGTTCCAAGAAATCAGTAGGAAGTAACTTAAGAACTCCAAAGCCACAAAGACCTTCCTTAGGGTCCTAGTGGCAGTGACCATCGGTGGCAGGCCACTTTTGCCACCTCCAGGTATCTCGATGGTATCACCCAGCCAAGGTTTCCTAGCTGTACCCCATTTGCCACACCTACAGATGGCTATAACATGGCGGGCACATCACTTACATACCATTCTTGCACAAACATCTCGTGGGTTGGTTTGCCCACAAGGGCCACAGAAATACAGACCTGCTGGCAGCCCTCCTGCTTGGTCAGGAGGTGTAGCTCTTGAAGTGCCATAGTTCTGAGCCTCTAGCCTTCTTCTGCCTCACCAAAGTTAAAAGCTCTGCTTGAAGCTGGGCAGAAGGGCAACCAGGGACTGCAGAGAGACATAAATATGTGACTTCCTCTTTCTCTGAAGGTCTGTAGTACTCTGTCTAGGCATGAGCAAGTGACGGGGGCTGGTGTTGGCTGAAAGAAATGTATGGGGTGCGGGTGTGTATTTCTCCTTCTGCCTAAGATTAAGTAATAGTAACATCCTGTGTAAGAGACCTCGAAGGTGGTGATTTTCTGCAAAATTCCAATATTTTAGGGCTGTTTATGAGATGTGTTTAATCTTGGGCCAATTTAGCCAGTAGCAGACTAATAAAATAGCAAGTGTGGGCTTGCTGCCAGGACAAATGTTGACTTACCCTTCTAATGTTGACTAAAAACGAATAACTTTGAAAGTAATTGCAGAGTGGAGCCCTGGCCAACACCATGGTCTGAAACAGTGGCTCTGTGTTATTTTACTGGCACTTTGGAGAGATTGTGTTCGTAACCTGGGCTGCCTGCCTGCCTGCCTCAGCTCCCCCATAAACCCATATTTTACTGGATTATTTCCCAAGGTTTTCTTTTCTTTCTTTCTTTTTTTTTTTTTTTATTCCCCCACTCCTTAAAGCTTCATTCAACCAAATTGTATTTCCTTGTGGCGGGCAATTAAGACAGGGTACTTTTCCACCATGGGGGCAAAAATTCAATGTCAATGAGAAGAATCAAGGAGTCATTTAAACAGGACATGGTGGCACATGTCTCTTAAACACAGTAACCCCAGTGTTCCAGAGAGTGAGGCAGGACAACACTGAGTTTGAGGCTAGCCTGAGCTACTGAGTGGATAACTTGCAAAGTAATTATGATATAAGAGTGTGGCCCCGAGCTGGAGAGATGGCTCAGCTGTTAAGATGCTTGCTTGCAAAGCTTAAGGACCTGAGTTCATTTCCCCAGTATCCACGTAAAGACAGATGCACAAGGTAGTGCATACGTCTGGAGTTCAGTTTGCAGTGGCTGGAGGCCCTGATGTGCCCATTCTCTTTTTTTTCTATCTGCCTTTCTCCCTTTCTCTCTCTCTCTCTCTCTCTCTCTCTCTCTCGTTCTTTCTGAAATAAATAAATAAATTATAGACTGTGACTTCTGCATTGAGATTAGCCAGCACAAAGTATCAAAACAAACCAAAAAAAAAAAAAAAAGCAATAATTTGCTTGAGGTCTTCCCTCAGAAACAAAAGAGCATGCCCCAGAACATTAGGCCATTAGCCCTCTTGCTGTTTGTTGTAAAATTAATTGCTTCTCCAGGGTACACTGAAGGAGAGCCCCAGCCCCCACCTCTCCTTGGGCTTACTGTTGAGTTGATTCAAACAAGAGAGTGGTTGCCAGCATTGTTTTTGACTTCAAAGAAGCCAGAAGGACCAGCAGAGGTTACTCCTTTATAGTCACAGAAAACGGAATAGATGAGTACTTTTTGTCCTCTGTTTTGTTGGATTGTATGGGGAGCTGCTTGGGACAGGGGCTCCCATCAACATCATCTGAGCTGCTTGGAACAGGGGTTCTGATCAACATCATCTGAGCTCGTCCAGCTGTCCTGATGCCTCTCCTTTACCCAGGCTCTCCAAGAAACAGCTGCCCCACCCACCAGCTGATGTTAGTCTAGAAACTGTAGGCGTTGCCTGGACTTTGGTGCTGAAGGGCTCCGGCAACTCGTGTGAGACACAGGATGAGCAGCCTCACTCTAACCTTTGCATGGTTAGGGACTTTGGGTTGTGTTGTGTTGTGTTTGGTACTGGGTATTGAGCCCAGGACCCTGTAAGCACCGAGGCCCATTGTGCCACTGAGCTACCCTCCCAGCCACAATATGTTCAGTTTCATGGTCCTGAGAGTTGATGGTTCAACAGAGACGTCTGCATCATATGTTCTCTTTAAATTTTTTTTTTCCCCCGAGGCAGTGTCTTACTCTAGCCCAGGCCAACTAGGAATGTACTATGTAGTTTCAGGCTGGCCTTGAACTCACATCTATCCTCCTAGCTCTGCTTCCCAAGTGCTGGGATTAAAGGTATATAATCCCATGCCTGGCTCTTTTTTGAATATCTGTATTTCTTTATTTGAGAGAGAGACAGAGAGAGAAACACACAGAGTGGCAGAGAGTTTCACTGCAAACGACCTCCAGATGCATGCACCCCTTTGTGCATCTGGCTTTCTATGGGTACCAGGGAATTGAACCCAGGCCTTCTGGCTTTGCCAATAAGCACCTTTAACCACTGAGCCATCTCCCCAGCTACATCAACTGCTCTTAAGTGAGCTGAGGCCGGCATGATCTGCAGAGCTTCATCCCTGCTGTGTAACGACCTGTCACCTGGGCACAACTGAACTAATGCAGCTTGGTCTTGTTTCCTCATTAATGAGTATGTGTGTATATATATACATCTATATGTATATATGTGAATTGTATATATATGTACATATATACAAATCCTAGCTTTATTCAAGAAGAAAATTGGGGTGTTTTCCTCATGGCACCTGATTTTAAAAGAAGGGCTAGGGAAATGACTCAGCAGTTAAAGGCACTTCCTTGCAAAGCCTAACAGCCCAGGATTGATTCCCCATTATCCTTGTAAAGCAAATGCTCATGTTTAAAGTGGCATATGTGTCTGGGGTTGGTTTGTAGCAGCAAGAAGCCCTTGAGTGCTCATTCTCTCTCTCTCACTCCTCTTTCTTTCCTGTTCTTTCTTAAATAAAATATTTTTTAAAAATAAAAATAAAATAAGGGGCTGGAGAGGTGGTTTAGCACTTAAGGCACTTGCCTGCAAAACCTAATGACCTGAATTGTTTAATTCTCTTAGTACCCGTGTAAAACAAGATGCACAAAGTGGTGCATGCATCTGGAATTTGTTTGCAGCGGCTAGAGACCTTGGCACACCCATTCTCTCCCCCTGCAAATAAATAAGTAACATTTATTTTTATTTTTATTTTTTGGTTTTTTGAGGTAGGGTCTCACTCTAACCCAGGCTGACCTTGAATTCCCTATGTAATCTCAGGATGGCCTTGAACTCATGGCAGCCCATAATAAAATAAAATAATTTTTGTTAAAGAATTGAAGCTGGGTGTGGTGGTACATACCTTTAATACCAACACTCAGGAGGCAGAGGTAGGAGGATCACTGTGGTGAATTCAAAGCCAGCCTGGGACTGAAGAATGAGTTCCAGGTCAGCTTGGGCTAGAGTGAGACCCTACCTTGGGGGAAAGGGAATCAAAACAAAACCAATAATAATAATAATAATAGTTGAGCCATTTGATAAAAGAGGAAATGCACTCCCCTCCTGTGCCTAGTTACTGGGCAGGAGGTAACCAGACAGCTGGCAAAACAAGGGTGTGGCTTCTAAATGAGATTAGCTAGGACTGAGATCTCGCTTGCTTCTGTCCCTGGAGGTTTGTCACTGTCCACCAAGCCCCAGGCCCTTATTGAAATCATGACCTCTACCTGTAGATGGAAATTGTGGTTCTGAGCTGAGGTTGAAGACCTTTTGCTAATCGTGTGGGGTAGAAATCAGTAATTCTGAAACCTTTGTGGCTCAATCCATGAAGCCAGGTTTCCGTTGGAATTTGGGCCTCATTATTTCCCTTTCATCTTCTGGTAACAGATGACAACCAGGTTAATTGTGTGCCAGGGCAGAGAGCAGGGGAAAAAGTGGAAATTTTGGAGTTAGCAACAATTATTTCATTTCTATCCTTTTGTTTCCAAAGAGTAAGGTGAAAAGTCACTTTGCCAGCTCCAAAGGACCTCCCTTTCCTGTCCACACAGCCTCAGTCCTCTGTCGCCCAGTTCACGAAGGTCTCTTTTCTGTCATATGGGTCGTGTGTCTTTACCTGTTACATACCCACCCTTCCTGCTGACCACCTCACCTGTCCCCTTCCTTGCAAGCTTAGTTGACACTGACTCTTGGAACTCTGTCAGGACCCACCATGGGCTCTTTCTTAACCCAGTGACCCGCCTCCAAGGGTGACACCTACCTGTTTCAGCTTCCTCTAAAATGACAGCTGTATGTGAGTCCTGTTCTAGCTCTGTTCCTGGAGAGCTTGTTAGTCACAAAGCCTGTGCCACATGTGTGTCATCGTCTGTGGGACAGAGTGATAGTGGAGATGTATTGGTCAAGATATGGTCCACGTTTGCCTCTGTTGCCTGGGAGGTATGACCTTGGATGAGCCTTGAACCTTCATGTGCTCAACTGTAACATGGGGATCATGACATGAAGCCTGTCACAGAATGTTCTACATCTGTTCCTATAGCCATGGAGAAAGCAAAGCATACTTGCAAATTAAAATAAATACATCAGGGAGCCTAATGACACGAGTTCTATTCCCCAGTACCCACAGAAAGCCAGATGCACAAACTGGTACATGCACCTGGAGTTCATTTGCAGCAGTTAGAGGCCCTGGTGCACCCATACTTTTTCTGTCTCTTTCTGCTTGCAAATAAATAAATAAAAATATTTAAAAAAACAAATAGGGAGCCAAGTGTGGGGGCACATGCCTTTAATCCCAGCATTCAGGAGGCAGAGTAGGAGTATCACTGTGAATTTGAAGCCACCCTGAGACTACATAGTGAATTCCAGGTCAGCCTGAGCTAGAGTGAGACCCTACCTCAAAGGAAAAAAAAAGGGGGGGCTGGAGAGATGGCTTCCCAGTTAAGGCGCTTACCTGCAAAGCCAAAGGACCCAGGTTCAATTTCCCAGGACCCATGTAAGCCAGATAGACAAGGTGGCACATGTGTCTGGAGTTTGTAGCAGCTGGAGGCCCTAGCATGCCCCCCCCCCCGTCTGCCTCTTTCTCTCTCTCCATTTCTCTGAAGTAAGTTAAATTAAATTTAAATCACACTATAGAGATGATGTGTCTGCTTGAAACAGGATATCTTGTGTCTGGGTTTGGCGTTGACCTTGCGCAGCCTGCTTTGGCCTTGTAGTTTCTGGATCAGGACGCCTCTGTGTAGCTCATGTCCTCTTGTCCTCCTGAAAGCCTGGAAGCATCCCTGGTATTGCATTTGCTGGTTCTCAGTAAAGCTACTTAGCTAGAAGCTGGACATATTTTTCCTTAAGGGCTGTCCTCAGACAGTAGTAAAATGTTGCTGGAGACAGACTGAGTAAATGGAAAAGAAAAATCAAATTAGGCTAAGAATTGTTTTTAATCTCCTGTTCTCACCAAAGTCCTCAAAGAGAGCCCCATAACTCATACTTGACTCATGTGGGTCGGGCATAAAGCCTCTCCCCTGAGGTCCACTAACCTGTTAGTGTTCCCATTTTTTTTTTTGTTGTTGTTGTTTGTTTGTTTGTTTTGTTTTGTTTTGAGGTAGGGTCTCTCTCTAGCCCAGGCTGACCTGGAGTTCACTATGTAGTATCAGGCTGTCCTTGAGCTCAAGGTGATTCTCCTACTCCTGAGTGCTGGGAGTAAAGGTGTGCACCGCCATCTCTGGCTACCGCGTTGTGGTTTTGAACTTGCACCTGCCTGCATTGCTAGCCCATAGCAATCACAGATCAGTGGCTCTGGTTCTATTCTTCTTTACTCAGGAAACCCAGATTGCTAGAGAGCAGCTAGTGCCAGTGTGCTCATGGGCCATGCCTTAGGCAGATAGTTCTAATTAGGTAGCAGCTCTTTTTTATTTAAATATGTATATTTATTTATTTGAGAGAGAGAAAAAAAGAGAGAGAGAATGGGTGCACCAGGGCCGCCAGCCACTGCAAAGGAACTCCAGACACATGCGCCCCCTTGTGCATCTGGCTTACGTGGGTCCTGGAGAATCGAACCAGGATCCTTTGGCTTTATAGGCAAACACCTAAGCTAAGCTAAACACCTAACCGCTAAGCCATCTCTCCATCCCCTAGATAGCAGCTCTTGCTTAAGGTGCAGGACTAGCGTTTGTGTTGTACTTGTACCGCAGTGCTGCGTGAATCAGTCCTATCCAAGTGGGTCACGCAAAATGACCAAACCGTAAAGCACATGACGCAGCAAGTAGAGCAGGACTTGATCGTCGCATAGCCTGCCACGCTGCCAAAGGGGGCAGTGCTTCCTGCCCCCTCTGAAAACAAGATCCCCCAGCTGGTGTTTGCCCTTCAGTCTCCCCATGCTGCTATAGAACCTGTGACTCTGCAGCTCCAGCTGTGGAAATGAGACCTCGTTCTGCTCCCCACCCCACCCCACCCCGGATTCCCTCAGGTGCTGCAATGCAGTTTCTACCACCAAAGGTAGAAATCATGCAACCTTGTCGTTTCTAGACAGCAGGAGCCACTCAAAGAAGTCTGTGAGATGCTTACAAGGCTGTGTTCTTCCACGCGTGCGTGGACTCAGTATGCCTGCTGGTGGTGCAGCTGTGATATGAAAAAGGACTTTAAGTTCTCCTCTGAGCACAGATACTGAGGAGCCAGGAACTGGACAGGGAGCAACTTGAAGGTCATTGTCACCTGGAAGCAAAAGGTTTTGAGATCTTTCTCTTCAGACTTCATCCATGCAATGCAGTGTCTGTCACGTTGGGAGAACTGTCCCTTGCATTTTGTTACTCAGCCTTCCTCGTGTTCCAAGAGTTTTCTGCGGGCTGCTCAGCGTAGCATGCTAGGAAGCCAGAGAGGTGCCGGCAGCCTGGGTTCATTCTACATCTTGGGAAGTCATTGATAGCTTTGAGGCATTTAGTTACCCTCAGATCACACTGTGGAATTGTCTGAAGTTTTTTACATTTTCATTTATTGTGCTGAAATGTCAGCGAACTTGGGCAAATCTGTTGAAAGAAGACTTCCGATTGCTGAGGCTGGTGAAGGCAGAAAATGACATGATAGCTTCCCGGTGGGAATTGAGATTCTTAGAGGATTTTCCAAGCATCCATGGTGTTCAGGATACCTTGCAGGCATGCCTTGAAGATGTGGAAATTCTGGCTCTACCCCAGAAACTTTGAGAGTCATGGCTGAGAAAGAAAGCTGAACAGCTAAGGGGGACTCCTCTAGGAAATGATTGAGGGTGGGCTTTTTCCATCACAGTTTGATGTCTCATGTTCTGTCCAGCACCTACCACAGGTCAGATGGCACTTAGGAAGACAAGGGTAACTATTTTCTTTGTCTCTGTAAAAATGTTGGGTCTGCCTTTCTTGTCTTCTCACTGTGTGCTGTTTTTGTTTATGCAGTTCTCATCTGTAGTCATTGGGATGGGGGAGTCTCCCTTGCACCCATCAGGCACTTCCGGGGTATCTTTCAGATTTGCAGATAATTTTTTCTGTGGAGGTGACTTTTCAACACTTGTCGTTATAAATAGCATAGGAACCCATGTCCATGATATGATTTTTCTCCCCGTACATTTCCTCGTGCCATTATGTCTTCTGTGAACATTAATATGCATATTTCATAAATCCAAAGGTGACATCTCGGCAATACCGCTTTTAAAGAAAATGTAGGTTTTTAATGTAGTGAATTAAAAACGATCTTTGTGCTTTAGAAACCTAATACATAAAAGAATGGCGTTAGGCAAGGTCGGAGGAAGGTTTTGTTAAACGATTGTTGGATGGGAAACCAGAGGTTATTTTTCTGTACAGAAGTAGTGGGAAGAAAGAAAAAAAAAAGTTAGTAGTAAGAATGATTTTATTGAGTGAAAATTTACAAATTTAAAGCTAGCAGAAGCCCTGCATGGTGGTGCACGCCTTTAGTCCCAGCACTCAAGAGTCAGAGGTAGGAGGATCACTGTGAATTCAAGGCTACCTTAAGACTACATAGTGACTTCCAAGTCAACCTGGGCTAGAAGGATAACCTACCTCTTGTGGAAAAAAAGCCATCAGATATGAGGGTGGGACCCTCTTTCAATGGGCAGATTCCTGCCTTGTGCCATCCTGTCTACATCCTGAATTATTTCTCCTTCCCTGCCTGGTTCCTGTGCCAGGTCACCTCTGCGGAGCTGGAATGACATGAGGCAGTGTTGATGTTGCAGGGCCATCCTGCTTCCAGTAGTTCATGGAGTGGGACATGATGGTGTGGTAGTATTCAGTTGTCTTCACAATGGCCCTTAACATTTTTCTTTTTTTATTAACCCTACAGGAACCTAGTAACAAACGGATCAAACCTCTCTCTAGAGTTACATCACTAGCAAACCTCATCCCGCCCGTGAAGGCCACACCATTAAAGCGTTTCAGCCAAACCCTGCAGGTAAGGGAACTGTGTGGGGTGGGAATAGCAGAACAGCCATGCTGTGCGGGAAGGGGCAGCCTTGTCTCACCCAGAATTTCTGCTGGTTTCACTAAATCATCACTGCTTACTTCAATGGAATAGTGTACGTGAGGGGACTGAAAGAAGAAGAAATGGTTTTTAAGTGGCAACCATGGGTCAGACAGAGTCACAACCATCTTTATTGGGTGTTTCCTCACAGTAGTATGTCTAAATCCTGTGAGCCAGATAAGCCCTAGGTTCCAAGGGAAATCAACATAAGATGGGAGATGGTTGGTAGCAGAGCCTGGTGGCTTCAGCCAGGGTTAGCAAGCTGAAGTGTGTGGAAAAACATCCAACCTGCTACCTGTTTTACCATGGCCCATGAACTAAAAGTGGATTCTACTTTAAATTATTTATTTATTTATTTATTGTTTATCTGAGAAAGAGAGAGAAAGAGATAGATAGAGAGAATGGGCATGCCAGGCCTCTCGCCACTGCAAATGAAACTCCAGGTGCATACATCACCTTGTACATCTGGCTTTACATGGGTACTAGGGAATCGAACCTTAACTGCTAAGCTATCTCTCCAGCCTGGTTTCTACTTTTTATTTATTTTTTTATATTTAAAAATGCTTATTTTATTTATTTATTTATTTTAGAGAGAGAGAGAGAAAGAGTGAGAGAATGGGCATGCCAGGGCCTTCAGCCACTGTGAATGAATTCCAAACACATATGCCACCTTGTACATCTGGCTTAGTAGGTGCTGGGGATTTGAACCTGTGTCCTTTGGCTGTGTAGGCAAACACCTTAATCGCTAAGCCATCTCTTCAGCCCTGGTTTCTACTTTTTAAAATGTTGGGAAGTGTGTGTGTAAAAAGAATGACATTTTCTGATATGAAACTAAAGGTTTACTGTCCGTAGTAAAGTGTGGCTGGAACACAGCCGTGCCTGTCTATTTACATAATATCTGTGATTGCATTTGCATCAAGGTGGCAAAGTTAGATAACTGTGATTGGCCAAAGCCAAAACTGCTTGCCATCATTGGCTCTTTGTAGAAAAGTGTATAGGACCTCTAGGTTGGCGCTGTAGTAGAAGTTATTATGGCCTAACTTTAGTTACTTTTCCAAAGAATGCCAACCTTGGGCAGGTGACTTAACATCTTCTAGGACTTGCTTATATTCCTTACAGATAAACTTGTCACATCACTGTCTGTGACTTAGGGAGCTCCATGGTAGAACTATTGTAAAGGTTTATGAGATAGTGCTTTCAAAAGGCCTTTAATTAGCATCAATAATTTACTTAAGTTGTGAATGTTGGTAACAGTAATAATTTTAGTTAACAGTGTTTGCAGTTGTTTTTAAACTCCCAGTGAAACTCCAAGTGAAAATTGAGACTGGGTATGATGGCACATACCTTTAGTCCCAGCACTCTGGAGGCTAAGGTAGGATTGCCATGAGCTCAAGCCAGCCTGGGGCTACAGAGTGAGTTCCAGGTCAGCCTGAGCTAAAATGAGACCCTGCCTTGAAAAAGAAACTAAATAAATAAGTAAATAAATAAAGTAAAAGTTGAGATTTGTCTATAAACTTTTACCCAATTGATAATCATAAACATACTCTTTTAGGCTGTATCCCACACAAATCATGTCATGAAATTTTCATCTAGTTTCGCTGAGCAATCATCATTTCTTATTTATTCATCTTTTTGCTAGGCAATACTCTTATCTTTGCTTTGAGTGTTTAAGAAAATTGTGAATATATGGCAACATTCTATTCATATCCTGAAAATTTAAGTGAAACTGAATTCATTATAACAGAAATTAATATCTTATGAAAGAAACTTCAAGTATGTAACTTGTTTTTTTTTTTTTAATATTGCATTTATTTATTTGAGAGAAAGCAAGAGAGAAAGAGAGAGAGAGAATATGGGCATGCCAGGGCTTCCAGCCACTGTAAATGAACTTCAGAAGCATGATCTACCTTGTGCATCTGGCTTTACATGGGTACTGGGGAATTGAACCCAGATCCCTAGGCTTTGCAGACAAGTGCCTTTACCACTGAACTATCTCTCTTGCCCTTGTTTGCTTTTTTAACGTTTTATTTTATAGGGGCTCCCAGGTGAGAGATTGACTTGAGTCTCAGAAGAGACTTTGGACATCTAAACATTATGGAGACTGTAAGACTATGCAGACATTAATGAGATTGTAAGTCTATGTAAGAAGATAAACTAAGTATATTTTGCAGTTAAAAAAATAAAAGAAAATTGTGAGCCAGGTGTGGTAGTACATGCCTTTGATCCCAGTACTGGGGAGGCAGATATAGGAGGATTGCTGGTGAGTTTGAGGCCAGCCTGCAACCACAGAGTTAATAGCAGGTTAGCCTGGGCTAGAGCAAAACCCTACCTCATAAAATAAATGAAAACAAAAAAGAGGTGCTGGAGAATGACGTAGTGATTAAGGCACTTGCCTGCAAAGCCTAAGGACCCAGGTTTGACTTCCCAGGACCCACGGAGGCCAGATGCACAAGGTGGTGCATACATCTGGAGTTTGTTTGCAGTGTCTGAAAGCCCTGACACTCCCCAGTCTTTCTCTCTCTCTCTCTCTCTTTCTTTTTTATTTTTATTTTTATTTACTTATTAGAGACAGAGAGAGGGAGAGAGAGTGAGAATGGGCACACCAGGGCTTCCAGCCTGTGCAAACGAATTCCAGACGCATGCACTACCATGTGCATCTGGCTTATGTGGGACCTGGAGAACTGAACCAGTGTCCTTAGGCTTCACAGGCATGTGCCTTAATCACTAAGCCATCTCTCCAGCCCTCTGCCTCTTTCTTAAATAAGTATTTTTTTAAAAGAAAATTGTGAACCAGAAAGATTAACAGATTGAAAACTTCATCTTGGTTCTTACATTCTCAGCTGAGAGACACAGTTTAAGCAGAACCGTTTTAGCAAAGTATACACTCCTGAGAGAGATTGGCATGGGTTGTCACAAAGACAGGCCCCATACTATGAAAATCCATGACTTGACAACTCTTTGGGGTTTTTCCACACCCCTTCCCCTCCCTGCTTCTCCCACTGTTTAATGAGGACACCATGCGTTCCTAGGGCCTGCTCTGTTCTTGCCACTGTCCCCTCATCCCTTTCCACTTCTTGCCCCCACCACACTGTCCTTCTGTCACCTCTGCCAGCCATTGCACACGAGTGAATAGCTCATCACCCAGCTAGCTGGGGATGGGGCTCTGTCTCTCTCTGTGCACGGGCTTCTGACTTCTAGTTATGCCCTGGTCTCTTGTGGAAGAACAGAGAGAAAGAAGAAAATGAGGTTGTCTGGAGGGGAGCCAGATGAACGCCTGCAAGGCTAGTGAAGAAGGATGTGTTTACGCACTGTCCCTTGTGACAAGTTCTTCAGCCCTCTGGACAAGTTCATTGCGGGCTTTCACTGGAATATTCATCATCACCTGAGCCTGAACATCTGGTCTTTTGCTGAGTTCGGCCTTTTGAAAATTCTCGTGGTTGGCTGTTGCCTTTGACCCTTTCCTCCCCAGCCTAGAGACTGTGGTTTGAGTTCATGAGGTAGCTGGTTGGTTCATCCTTTGATTATGAGATCTCCCCACAATGCTGACCACCTCTTCCCATAGATGCTCCCAGGAGAGTCCACCTTGTGCACACTCATTCTACAATATATTACGTGAGCCCTCATTTTATGCCAGGCTCGTCTTTCTATGTTCATGTGCTCGGTATAGTAGAGCATCGTGGACTAGAGAGATTGCTTAGTGGTTAAGGCATTTTTCTGCAAAGCCAAAGGACCCGGGTTCAGTTCCCTGGTACCCACACATGTAGTGGTTTAATTCAGGTGTCTCCCATAAACTTGTATGTTCTGAATGCTAGATCCTCAGCTGGTAGCTGTTTGAGAATTGGAGCCTCTTGGAGGCAGTGTATTGTTGGGGGCAGGCTTATGGGTGTTATTGCCAGATTCCTCTTGCCAGGGTTTGACACACTTTCTTGTTGCTCTTGTCCATCTGATGGTGGCCAGGAGGTCCACCCTCTGCTCATGCCATCATTTCCCCCTGCCAACTTGGAGCTTCCCCTTCAGTCTATAAGTCAAAATAACCCCCTTTTTCCCACAGGCTGCTCTTGGTTGGGTGTTTTCTGCCAGCAATGCAAACCTGAGTGCAACACCATGTGAAGCCAGATGCACAAGATGGTGCATGTGTCTGGAGTTGATTCGCAGTAGCTAGAGGCCCTAGAGGCCACACCCATTCTCTCTCTCTCTCTCTCTCTCTCTCTCTCCCCCTCTCTCTGTCTGTCTTTATCTGCCCTTTCTCTCTCTCTCAAATAAAAATAAAATATTTTAAAGAATATGAAAGGGCTGGAGGGATGGCTTAGCAGTTGAGGCACTTGTCTGCAAAGCCGAAGGACCTGGATTTGATTCCTCAGTACCCATGGAAAGCCAGGTACACAAGGTAGCACATGCATCTGGAGTTTGTTTGCAGTGGCTAGAGGCTCTGGTACACCCATTCTCTATCTGCCTTTCTTAGTCTCTATAATGTTTTATTTATTATTGTGTGAATAATAAATAAAACATTACAACAATATAAAAAATAAAAATAGAGCATTGCCTTGTGGTAGAGTCATGGCAGTGTTGGCAGTAATGAGTCAGATCTGAATAGCTAACTAGCTGTCACCTACAATTGTCTCCCACTCTCCAGTTGTCCATGTCCAGCACTTGGTCCCTGTCATTGCCTTACCTGGTTTGTAGGCTTTTGTGTTTCTCCTCTATTGCACCCCAGTCCTGTTTGTCCATTAAAGAGTCTCCATGGTTAGACCTTTGGACTTTTTTTTTTTTTTTTTTTTTTTTTTTGAGGTAGGGTCTCACTCTAGCCCAGGCTGACCTGGAATTCACTATGTAGTCTCAGGGTGGCCTCGAACTCACGGTGATCCTCCTACTTCTGCCTCCCAAGTGCTGATGGACTTTTTTTAAGAAATAATTTTATTTATTTATTTGAGAGAGAGGGAAAGAATGGTCATGCCAGGGCTTCCTGCCAGGGCCTCTAATCAATGCAAATAAACTCCAGACACATGCACCACCATGGGCATCTGGCTTACGTGGGTACTGGGGAATCAAATCTGGGTCCTTAGGCTTTGCAGACAAGTGTCTCAACTGCTAAGCCACCCCTCCAGCCTGCATTTGGACTTTTCAGACAATCATTATTTCTTTTCTCTTGCTTTTGGGGATCCCTCACAGGAAACCTACAGAAAAACATTGACTATTGCAGTATTCCTTTTCCCTGGTTCCTGGCACCTTAGAGATATATGGATCCTTTTGTATAGCCAGTTAGGTCTCTCGGGTTGTATTGCTTTAATTATAGGACAAGAGACGACTTAGGCCCAAAACCAGTGCTTTCATCAATGCTGAAACACTTAGCCGTTCTTCCTCTGGCTCCTTGAGAGACCACAGTAAGCCCAGGAGAATGTGAGAGAGTTCTGGGCTGGCAGCCTCTTCCAAAAAAGATTAAAAGCCCATTCACAAATGTGAGTGCTCTTTGCAGCCAGACACTGCTGGAATTGTTCTCTCTTGCCTCTCTGCACCCATGTGGGCTGAGGGCTTGCGCCTTAGCACAAAGGAAGTATTTGTGGACATCGGGGAGGGACAGCCTGACTGCACTAGGCTCTGTCTGTCCCCCACCAGGAAGGCTAGTGTGGCACAGCCAGTAGGCTTACAGCACAGATGTCTTGATCCCTCTAGGCCTATAAATCCCCTCCCCAGCTTGCCTGAGAGAAAAACTTGACCCAGCTCTGAAAGGATCCAGCACAGACTTTTGATGCATACTGGGAAAGGCCAGCTGCATGCTGGGCCCTGCCTCTCCATCCACAGCTGTGCATGGCCACTGGACACACTTGAGCCAAGTCCAGTAAGGACATCACCCTGTGAGGTAGACCTTCATTCTCTTTGGACATGAGTTTCTTTTCTATGAGAAAAAAAAAAAAAAGTATATGTTCAGCCAGGCATGGTGGCACATACCTTTAATATTAGCACTTGGGGGGCAGAGGTAGGAGGATTGCCATGAGTTTGAGGCCACCCTGAGACTACAAAGTGAATTCCAGGTCAGCCTGGGCTAGAGTGAGAGACTTTTCCTTGGGAAGAAAAAAAAAAAAAAAAGCATATGTTCATGGCAGGAGAGATGGCTCAGTGGTTAAAGGTACTTGCATGCAAAAGCTGACAAGCCGGGTGTGATTCCCCAGTACTCATGTGTAAAGCCAGATGCACAACATGGTGAATGTGTCTTGAGTTCATTTGCAATGGCAGGAGGCCTTAGAACACCCGTACAGTCTCTCTCTCTCTCAAATAAATAAGATATTTTTAAAAGCATGTTCAGTGCTGGAGAGATGGCTCAGCAGTTAAGGTGCTTACAAAGCCTAATGGCCTGGGTTTGATTCCCCAGTACACAACATAAAACCAGCTGCACAAAGTGATGCATGTGTCCGGAGTTCATTTGCCATGGCAAGAGACCTTGGTGCACTCATTCTCATTCTCTTTTTCTCTTTCCTTAAAAATAAATAAAAATATGTTTTAAAAAGCTTATGTTCAGGCTGGAGAGATGGCTTAGCAGTTAAGGAGCTTGCTTGTGAAGCCTAAGGACCCAAGTTCTATTCCCCAGTACCCACATAAGCCAAGTATAAGGTGTACAAGGTGGCACATGTGTCTGGAGTTTGTTTGCAGGTGGCTGGGGGCCCTGATGCACCCATTCTCTCTCTCTCTCTCTCAATAAGTAAATAAATGAAATATTTTTTTCTCTTTTTGTTTTGTTTGTTCTAAATGAAATATTTTTTAGAAAAGCATATGTTCGCATGGAAAATTCAGAAAAGGAGAAAGAGAAAAGAGCATGTATAGCTATCTACTCCGAAACAACCCTTGCTAATATTTTAATAATTTCTTTCCAGAATTATTCTGGGTATAAAAGCATATCTTACATCCTCTGTATGGTCTGCTTGCTGTGAGGCAGAAGCCTCCATGTTCGCTGTGATGAACAGATGACTCCTCTGTCACTCTTGGTCTCGTTATTCTGGGCTTTGCAGCTAGGTGCAAAATTGTTCATCTTTCTCACTGTTCCAGCTTCTTGAGCATGTCACAACTTACATGAAAGTTAAATACTGACCCTGTTTATTTCTCCTGATAGTTCTGCCTTAGATCTTCCCTTCCCCCTCCATGTTTTCTTTTTTACTTTGTATGTCTTGTCATATCTCCATTGCTCTGTCTGTATATTCTTCTTTCTCTCTCTCTCCCTCTCTCTTTTATTTTTTTTTGTTTATTTTTAGTTATTTGAGAGCGACAGAGAGAGAAAGAGACAGATAGAGAATGGGTACATCAGGGCCTCCAGCCACTGCAAATGAACTCCAGATTAATGTGCCCCCTTCTGTATCTGGTTTACATGGATCCTGGGGAATTGAGCCTCAAACCAAGGTCCTTAGGCTTCACAGGCAAGCACCTAACTGCTAAACCATCTCTTCAGCCTCCCTCTCTCTTTTTTGTTTTTTTGAGGTAGGGTCTCACTCTAGCCCAGGCTGACCTGGAATTTACTATGTAGTCTCAAGATGGCCTCCAACTCACAGCAATCCTCCTACCTCTGCCTCCTGAGTGCTAGGATTAAAAGTGTGCGCCACCATGCCTGGCTCCTTTTTCTGTTTTTCCCCCTATTACATAAGAATTATAGTTCTTGGGTTGGGAAGATGGCTTAGCAATTAAGGCGCTTGCCTGCAAAGACAAAGGACCCAGGTTCCATTCTTCAGGACCCACATAAGCCAAATGCACAGGGTGGTACATACAACTGAAATTCATTTGCAGTGGCTGGAAGCCCTGGCATGCCCATTCTTTCTCTCACTCCCCCCCACACCTCTTTCGAATAATAAAAATAAAGTATTTAAAAAAGAAGCCAAGCATGGTGGCGCACACCTTTAATCCCAGAACTTGGGAGGCAGAGGTAGGAGGATCACCATGAGTTCAAGGCCACCCTGAGACTACGTAGTGAATTCCAGGTCAGCCTGAGCTATTCCCCAGTATCCACATAAGCCAGATGCACAGGTGGCACATGCGTCTGGAATTTGCAGTGGCTGGAGGCCCTGGCATACCCAATCTGTCTCTCTATCTGTGCCTCTCTCTTTCTCTTGTAAGTGTCTTTAACCTCTGAGCCATCTCTCCAGGCCCTGTAACTCTTATATAACATATAATTCTCATCTATAGATGAGTATATATCTATAGATGAGTAGAGAATAAACAAATGGCCTTTTCCCATTATTTCTAGTCTATTTGAATTTGAAAAAAAAGTTTGTGTATTGTCTTTGCAAACAGATAGAAATTAATAAGACTTAAGGTCATTTGAGAGAGAGAAAAAGAGAGATAGATCTTAATCATGGCCTGAGAAATGGGGCATCAAGGATAGAGGGATTTGTGTTGTATCTAGAATGGTTGTGTTTTTTTAGGGTGTTCAAGGTACCACATTTGTGTTTAGTTCAGCTGGGCGGTGGGAGTCAAAGACTAGTCATAATAAAGACTACAGTTTGCCAGGATTTAAAAATAGCCACCATACTATAAGACTGAAACATCCTTTATCTCAACTGTCCCTTCTTTGATTTTCTCCTCTGTGGATGAGGCATCATTGCCAGCTGGTGGTATATCTTGTCATGAACATTACCATACAAGAGCCATTTCATGGCACCTTATTTAAGATTGTTGGATGGCTGTCCCAAGCCCCTGGAAGGCTTCCTGGCTCCTGGCTAGTATTGAATAAATTGTGTGATATTTCCCACACCTGCAACAAACATTGACTTTGTTTTTTTATTCATTCTGTCCAGAATTTCCATGAACTACAGAATGGTTTCTCCTTGTTTTAGATCTTTTGTGTTTAATGTTTATTGATTGAACATTGATTGGTGTTCTTCCATTGTGTGTATGTTTATGAGAGAGAGCAAAAGTACATGTATGAGAGAGAGAGAATAGGCGACCCAGGGCCTCCAGCCACTGTACTCTAACTCCAGACATGTGTGCCACCTTCTTTGTTTGTCACTTTGTGCATCTGGCTTATGTGGTATCTGGGGCATCAAACATAGGTCCTTAGGCTTTGCAGTCAAGTACCTTAACTGCTAAGCCATTACTCCAGCCCTTTCACTGTTTTTTTTTTTTATAAGCCTTAAAGTGAACCAAATTCTAAGGATGTGATTTTTATGTTTGTAATGCCACTTCTAACTCAGTATTAGAAGTGTCTTGTGTATTTCACAATTGATTTGTGCTTGTTCTCTAAGTTAATATGTCATTATAGAATGTCTACAAAAATATGGATGTAGAGAATTAGGAAATTGGGAATAAAATTCCATCATCCTTGTTAGTATTTTATAGTTCTTTTAAATGGAGATCTCTCTTTTCGATCTTAAGGCATGTAAGGTTTTCCACTTACTTTTCTCAAGAGGAATATTTTCTTTTTAAAAAATATTTTTTGATTGTTTTATATTACTTACATATTTTTTTTTATTTATTTTTTTTATTTGAGAGCGATAGACACAGAGAGAAAGACAGATAGAGGGAGAAAGAGAGAATGGGCGCGCCAGGGCTTCCAGCCTCTGCAAATGAACTCCAGACGCGTGCGCCCCCTTGTGCATCTGGCTAACGTGGGGCCTGGGGAACCGAGCCTCGAACTGGGGTCCTTAGGCTTCACAGGCAAGCGCTTAACCGCTAAGCCATCTCTCCAGCCCTACTTACATATTTTTAAACAAGGTCTCAGCCAGGCATGGTTGCGCACACGTCTTTAATCCTAACACTCAGGATGCTGAGGTAGGAGGATCACTGTGAGGTTAGCCTGGGCTATAGTGAGGCCCTACCTCAAAACAAACAAGTAAAAATAAATAAAATTAAATAAATATAAAATGTCTTATGTAGTCTAGACTGACCTTAAGCTTACTATGTATCCAAGGATGACCTTGAACTGATCCACCTGCCTCCACCTCCCAAATGCCAGGTTATAGGCATGTACTACATGTATGTGTGCATGTGCATGTGTGTGTTAATGTGGTGCTGGGGATGAAGCCCAAGTTTCATGCATGCTAGGCACACATTCTTCAAAGTACATTCCCAGCCCCCTAGAAAAATGTCTTTTATGGGCTAGAGAGATGGCTAGGGGTTAAGGAACTGGCCTGCAAAGCCTAACAACCTGAGTTCAATTCCCCAGGACCCATATGAAGCCAGATGCACTGTGGCACATGCATCTGGAGTTTGTTTTCAGTGGCTGGAGGCCTGGTGCACCAATTTTCTCTGTCTCTCTTCTCTTCTCTTTTCCTCTGCTTACAAATAAATATTTTTTTTAAAAAAAGAATGACTTTTAACCTGTATACTATTAATCCATTTTGTGGCTACACTCTAATTGATTCTTATTCTGTTTAAAAAAATATTTTATTATTTATTTATTTGAGAGAGAGAGAGAGAAAGAAGCAAAGAAAGAGAGAGTGGATGTGCCAGGGCCTCTAGCTGCTGCAATCAAACTCCAGATGCATGCGCCACCTTGAGCATCTGACTTTACATGTATACCAAGGGAATTGAACTTGAGTCCTTGGGCTTTGCAGGCAAATGCCTTAACTGCAGAGCCATTTCCCCAGCCCCAGGGAGGAATTATTTTGAGTCCTGGTTTCAGAGGGTGCAGTCCATAATTGCTTGGCCCCAGGCACTTGAGCAGAAGAACATCATAGTGACAGAAGCATGTGACAAAGGTCAGCTGTTCATATCGTAGCCAACCAGAATGCAGAAGAGAAACACTGTGCTCCTTCCCTTTTCCCCCTTGTGTTCTGCGGGGAAAACAGCCTTGCAAACACACCCAGAGGTATGCCTCAAATCTCCTAGGTGATTCTAAATTCAGTCAAGTTGATAATAAAGATTAGCCTTCATGATTTTAGTGTATTATAATTGTTTTTACTAATGCCTCAGTTATAACTTTAAAGCCTTTTTCATTGGTATGTGTATATGTAGGAAATAGCATAATATATACTGGGTTCAGTCCTGTCTGGTTTAAGGAATCTACTAGGAGTGAGGTCTTGGGACATACACTGTAATGGTGGTAGGACAGTCAGTAGTTGACAATGCCAGATACTAGCTGCCTCCTGCTGAACACCACATGTTTGCCCAAGCTCTTGTCACACTTTTTCTTTTTAACATAATTCCCACTACAATGTTTTGAGACTGTTAGCCTTTTAAAAGAGGAAGAAACAGGAGCTGGAGAGATTGCTCAGTAGTTAAGGTGTTTGCCTGCAAAGCCTAAGGACCCAGATTTGATCCCCCAGTATCCATGTAAAGCCAGATGCACAAGGTGGCACATGCACATGGAGTTCACTTGCAGTGGCTAGAGGCCCTGGTGTGCCCATTCTCTCTTTCTCAAATAAATAAATAAATAAGATGATTCTCTATTTGCCTCTTTCTCAAATAAACTTTTTAAAAAGTTTAAAAAAAAAGATGAGGAAACAGAGAGAGGTGAATTTTTCCAAAGTCCCTTGGCCACTGAATTGACTTAAAACCACACTTTTGGGGCTGGAGAGATGACTCTGATGTTAAAGGCACTTGCTTGCAAAGCCTGACAGCCTGGGTTTGATTCCCCAGTACCCATATAAAGTCAGATGCACAAAGTGGTACATGTGTCTAGAGTTTGTTTACTGTGGCAAAAGGCCTGGGTGCACCAATTCTCTCTCTCTTTCTCTCTGTTTGCAAATAAATAATTTTTTTAGGAGCTAGAGAGATATCTTAGTGGTTAAGGTACTTGCTGACAAAGCCAAAGGATCCAGGTTCGATTCCTCAGTACCCACGTAAAGCCAGATGCATAAGGTGGCACATGTGTTCAGAGTTCCTTTGCAATGGCTAGGGGCCCTGGTGTACTCATTCTCTCTCTATCCCCCCTCGAATAAATAAATAAAATATGTTTTAAAAAATTTAAGAAGGGATGGAGAGGGCTGGAGGGATGACTTGGCAGTTAAAACTCTAACCTGCAAAGCTAAAGGACCCAGGTTTAATTCCTCAGGACCCATGGAAGCTAGATGCACAAGGTGGCACATGCTTCTGGAGTTTTATTTTTCAAGGTAGGGTCTCACTCTTGCTCAGGCTGACCTGGAATATACTACATAGTCTCAGGATGGCCTCGAACTCACAGAGATCCTCCTACCTCTGCCTCCCGAGTGCTGGGATTGAAGGTGTGCACCACCACACCTGGCTCTGGAGTTCTTTTGCAGCAGCTAAAGGCCCTGGCATACCCTTCTCTCTATCTACCTGCTTTTCTCTCTGCTTCTTTCTCTCTCAAATATAACTAAAAGTAAAATATATTTTTTAAAAGGGATGGAGAGGGCTGGAGGGATGGCTTAGCTGTTAAGGCATTTGCCTGTGCAAAGCCAACGGACTCAGGTTTGATTCCCCAGGACCCACATTACCTAGATGCACAAGGTGGCGCACGCATCTAGAGTTTGTTTGCAGTGGCTGTAAGCCCTGGTGCACCCATTCTCTCTCTTTCTTTCTCTGCCAAATAAATAAATTAAAGTATTAAAAATAAAAGGGATGGAGAGATGGCTTAGCAGTTAAGGCACTTGTCTCTGAAGCCTAAGAACCCATGTTTGATTATCCTGATCCCACATAAGCCAGACACACAAGGTGAAGCAAGCACATGGTCTCATATGTGTACAAGGTGATACACATGTCTGGAGTTTGACTACAGTGGCTGGAGGCCTTAGCATGCCAATTCTCTCCCTCTTTCTCCTCTCCCTCCCTTCCTCCCCCTCTCTCATTAAAAAAAGAAAAAGAGTTAGAAATTTAAAAAAAAAAAACATACAGGATGGGGAGATTGCTTCCTGGTTAATCTGCTTGCCTGCAAAGCCTAAGAACTCATGTTTGAATCTCCAGGTCCCGCGTAAGCCAGACGCACAGTGACACAAGTGCACAATATCACACATGTGCCCAAGGGAGCGCACGTGTCTGGAGTTCATTTACAGCAGCTGAAAGCCCTGGTGTGCCCATTCTCTTCCTTTTTCTTTCTCTCTGCCTTTTTCTCTGTCAAATATAAAAAATGTTAAAAACATACATCTGCCCTATTCTGGAGCTCTTGTTCTTCACCCAAGTTTGTGTTTTGGAGTTGAACAACTGTATACTGTTCTTATTTCTCAGCTTACCTGGTGCCAGTCCCTTCAACCTCTGGTTCTCATTTATTAAAGAGGAGGAACCTATGGGTGCCTCTCAGAGCATTAGCAGCCACACAGTATGGAAGTGTCACCACATGTTTTAAGCCAATTGCTCTCATCAAGCCTTTAGAAAACTCCCCCAACTGGAGCCTTTTCTGATCCTGGCCATAGCTACATTATGGCCCATTTTCCTTTAACCCACTGTAGCAGTTACAAACCAAGGTGTTCTCCACCAGTCTCACCCCAGTCTCTGATGGGTTTCATCTGATGCCAGGTGTGGTGCACATGTTTAATCCCAGCAGAGGTAGGAGGATTGCCATGAGTTCGAGGCCACCCTGAGACACATAGTGAATTCCAGGTCAGCCTGGGCTACAGCAAGACCCTACCTTGAAAAACAAACAAACAACAAAAAAGAACCATCTGCCACCAAATCACAGTGTGTAGGCAGGATGGTAGAGAAGGCTGGCCTGGCCTGGGCTCTTGTTGGAGCATGTTATCTTTGGCTGTGGAGACAATCTGTTTTTGGAAAAGGATGAGCAAGCACCCCCACTGAGCAGGGCAGCATTAACAAACCAAATCTGTCCTGGGATGTCTCTCTACCTGCTGGGTTTACATTTCCTGTGACATATGTAAATGGGTCTGTTTCCTCCCAACAGACTGTCGCTTTTATAGCTGCCTGTGTCTTTCCCACATACCCAGCTAGGGTATAAACATGAACACCCTTTTTCCAAGTTCCTACTGGCTAATGTTGTCTTAGCTGCTAGCAGGTATGAACTTTGAGCTTTCAACTCATTTGCTAGGCCAGATTCCCTTATGGAAACTCCTGCTTGTTTTCATATCAGTCTCAGAATGTCCCTGCCCTAGCAGACCTGTGTAAGCATTTCTGTGCTTTTAACTTTTTATTGACAACTCCCATAAATATAGACAATATGCCATCATCATAATTCCCTCCCACCACCCTTTCTTTCCTCTCTCCTAACTTCCCCCTCCACTGAATCCCCTCTTATTTCCAACTAGTTCTCTTCTATTTTGATATCATCATTTTCCCCTCCTGTTATGCAGGTCTTATTATTATGCAGTAGCACCAGCCACTGTGAGGTCATGAATATCAAGGCTACTTGGTGTCTGGAAAACAGTATTGTAAGCACTCCTCCCCTTCCTTTGGCTCTTCATTCTTTCCGCCACCTCTTCTGCAATGGGCCTTGAGATTTGGAGGGTGTGATAGAGATGTCTCACTTAGTGCTGAGCATACTCCACTGTACTTCTCAGCACTGTGGTGACTTTTTTTTTTTTTTAAGGTAGGGTCTCACTCTAGCCCAGGCTTACTTGAAATTTACTCTGCAGTCCCTGGCTGGCCTCAAACTTACAGTGATTGTCTTACTTCTGCCTCCAAGTGCTGAGACTAAAGGTGTGTGCCACCATGCCTGACTCACTATCATGGTGACTTTTTTTTTTTTTTTTTTTGCAGTAGGGTCTTGCTCTAGTCCAGGCTGACCTGGAATTCACTATATAGTCTCAGGGTGGCCTCGAACTCATAACAATCCTACCTCAACCTCCTGAGTGCTAGGATTAAAGGCATATGCCACCACGCCTGGATTATTTTGGTGATTTCACTGGAGTCACTCCAGTGATCATCACTGGATGAAAAAAGACCCTTCTGTAACCGCGTGAGAGTAGCATTAATATGTGGGCGTAAACATAAGTGCTTAGACAATAGTTTGGAGAGACCTTTCTTTCTTTCTTTCTATTTCTGTTTTTAGCTGGTCCCTCCCAAGGCGAGGTCTATCACTTCAAGGATGACTTCTCTTGATTGTTGTGAACCAGTGTTTCTCACCCTAGGGAACAATGGCAGTGTCTGGAGATGTTTTCGTTAGCACCCTGGGTTGTGGGTGTTTTCAGCACCAAAAGCTTAGAGACCAGGGATGTTGCTAAACATGATACTGGACAGCTCCTTGAAATAAAGAATCTTCTACTTCCAAATATTAATTAGGGTAGCAAGGTTGAGAGGCTACCATAGACGAAGCAGTAGCATAAAACTCATCTTCATTGGCACATGCACCACAGCACAGTAGGACAGACCTGAGTTGTCCTTCTGACAATTAAATCTGTGGGTTTAAATTTTAACACATTAGCTATGTGACCTTGAACAAAATCTCACCTTCTCTGTCCCTCAAGTTTCCACATCTGTAAAGTGGGAGTGAGAATCCTTCCTTCTCAGATATCTCTAAATCTCTTCTCACAGTGCCTGGCACTTAACCTACCATAAATTCCTAATGCTCAAATTGTTGAGCCCTTCTGTGTGCCAATTGCTGGTAAATCCATCAGCAATTGGAACAGATAGATGTCCCTACCTCGAAAGGGCTCATCATGGTGGTTTGAATTTGAAATGTCTCCCATAGGGTGATGCATTTGAACACTTGGAAGTTGTGGAACCTTTAAGAAGTAGAGTCTTGGACTGGACAGATGACTCAGTGGCTAAGGTGTTTGCCTGCGAAACGATGTGAGTTCCGTTCCCCAATACCTATGTAAAGTCAGATGCACAAAGTGGCACATGTGCCTGAAGTCCACTTGCAGTGGCTAAAGGCCCTGGTGCACCCATTCTCTCTCTCTTTCTCTCTCTCCCTCTCTCTCTCTCTTTCTGGTATGGTAGTACATGCCTGTAATCCCAGCACTCTGGAGGCAGAGATAAAAGGACTACTGTGAGTTCAAGGCTAGCCTGAGACTACACAGTGAATTGCAGATCAACAGGGTTACAGTGAGACTCTACCTCAAAAAAAAAAAAAAAAAAAAGGGCTGGAGTGATGGCTTCTGGCTTAGAGATTAAGGCCCTTACTCACAAAGCCAAAAAACCAAGTTTTGATTCCCCAGGACCCATGTAAGCCAGATGTATAAGGTGACACATGCATCTGGACTTTGTTTTTAGCAGCTAAAGGCTCTGGTATGCTCATTCTCTCTCCCCCTCCTTCCCTCCATCCCTTTCTCTTTCTCTCCTTCCCTCTCTGCCTCTTTCTCTCTATATAATAAGTAAATAAAAGTCATTTAAAAAATTTTAAAAGAGGGAGCCAAGCATGGTGGTGCATGACTTCAATCCCAGCACTTGGGAGACAAGAGTAGGAGGATCGCTGTGGGTTCGAGGCCAGCCTGAGACTCCATAGTGAACTCCAGGTCAGCCTGGGCTAGAACAAGACCCTACCTTGAAAAAAAAACAACAAAAAGAAGAGTGGTGGAGAGATGGTTTAGCGATTAAGGTGCTTGCCTGCAAAGTCTGAGGACCCAGGTTCGATTCCCTAGTACCCTTGTAAACTAGATGCACAAGGTGGCACATACCTCTGGAGTTCATTTGCAGTGGATAGAGGCCCTGGCATGCCCATTACCTCACTGTCTCTTTCTCTTCCTCCCTCCTTCCCTCCCTCCTTCCCTTTCTGTCTCAAATAAATGAAATATTTTTAAATATTTATTTATTTATTTGAGAGAGGAAGAGCTAGAGAGAAAGAGTGGGTGCTTCAGGGCCTCCAGCCACTCCAAACAAACTCCACATGCATGCGCCCCCTTGTGCATCTGGCTTATGTGGGTCCTGGGGAATTGAACCGTGTTCCTTAGGCTTTGCAAGCAAATGTCTTAACCACTAAGCCATTTCCCCAGCCCAAAATATATATATATATATATTTTAAAGAGGGAGAGGGCTGGAGAGATGGTTTAATAGGTAAGGCACTTGCCTATGAAGCCTAAGGACCCATGTTTGACTCTCCAGGTCCCATGTAAGCCAGATGCACAAAGTGACATAAGTACACAAGGTCACATATGGGCATGAGATGACACATGTGTCTGGAGTTCTATTGCAGTGGCTAGAGGCCCTGGTGTGCCAATTCTCTCTCTCTAGCTCTCATGCATTTAAACACACACACACACACACACACACACACACACACACACACACACACTCCACTCAGGAGGCAGAGGTAGGAGGATTGCCGTGCATTCAGTGCCACCCTGGGACTACATAGTGAATTCCAGGTCAGCCTGAACTAGAGTTAAGCCCCTATCTCAAGAAAAAAAAAAAAAAAAAAAAACAAGTCTAGTCTTGTCAGAGGAAGTAGGTCATTTGGGATGGGCCTTGAGGCTTTGTAACTTTGCCCCACTTCTTATCCGGGCTCTGCTTCCTGACTACGGGTGTCATGTGACCGGCTGTCTCATACTCCTGCCACCACTCCTTCCCTGCCATGAGAGTCACACAAAGCCAAAATAAACCCTTCCCCCTTAAATTGCTTCTCTTCAGATATTTTGTCACAGTAACAGGAAAAGTAATTAACACCTGTGTCTTTTATTTTTATTTTTATTTTTATTTATTTATTTGACAGAGAGAAAGAGGGAGAGAGAAAATGGGTCCATCAGGGCCTCCAGCCACTGAAAACCAATTTCAGACACATGTGCCACCTTGTGCAACTGGCTAACGTGGGTCTTGGGGAATAGAACCTGGGTCCTTTGGTTTTGCAGGCAAACGCCTTAACCGCAAAGCCATCATCCCTCCAGCCCCTGTGTCTTCTTTTTTTAAGTAATTAATTAATTTGAGAGAAAGAGAAAGAAACAGATAGAGGGACTGGAGGGATGGCTTAACAGTTAAGACACTAGCATGCAAAGCCAAAAGACCCAGGTTTGATTCCCCAGAACCCACATAAGCCCGATGCACAAGTGGTACATGCATCTGGAGTTTATTTGCAGTGGCTGAAGGCCCTAGCATGCCCAATCCCCCCCTCTCTATCTGCCTCTTTCTCTCTCTAGTAAATAAATAAAAATTTTAAAAATATTTTAGTTGGGTGTGGTGATGCACGCCTTTAATCCCAGCCCTCAGGAGGCAGAGGTAGGAGGATCACCGTGAGTTTGAGGCTACCCTGAGACTGCATAGTGAATTCCAGGTCAGCCTAAGCTAGAGTAAGACCCTACTTTGAAATAAAAACCAATATATATTAAAGAATCAGATAGAAAAAATGTGTGCATCAGGGACTCTAGCTACTACTAACTCGAGACACATGCACCATCTTGTGCATTTGGTTTACATGGGTTCTAAGGAATCGAACCTGAGTCCTTAGGCTTTACAGGCAAGTGCCTTAACCACTAAGCCAGCTCTCCAGCCCATACTTGTGACTTCTATTGGGAGGAAATAGGCATGTTATAAGCCAACAAGAGCATAGATGCATGGTGCAAATAATGAAGAAAGAAAAAACAGACAAAACAGAGGAGCAGCGGCAGAGAACAGAAACATTATGGTATCCTCTTCTCCTAAAACACTTCCATTCATTGCCTTGTGGTTCTTCTAGTGCTCCTCACGTGCTCCTCCCCAGGCTGGCCCTCTCATGTACTTGGGCCCAGTTGCACTGACTAGTCTGGGAGTATGGTGTGTAGATTATGGCAGTTGTGAATATCCCAGTTGTGCCCAGTGTGGTGACGCACGCCTTTAGTCTCAGTACTTGGGAGTAAGAGGTAGGAAGATCACTGTGAATTTGAGGCTTCCCTGAGAATACAGAGTTAATTCTAGGTCAGCCTGGACTAGAGCAAGACCCTACCTCAAAATAAAATAAAAAGGAGTGGCAACAGGGTAATGAAAATATTCTGAAACTAGGAACAACATTGTAAATGTACTAAATGCTACTGATGTATTTGCTTTACAGATGATTAGTCAACTTTACCTCAATTATTATTATTTGTGTTTTATTTTGTTCATTGTTTTGTTTTGAGGTGAGTTCTCACTATAGCCCAGGTTACATGGAATTCACTAGGTAGTCCCAGGCTGGCCTTGAACTCACAACAAGCCTCCTACCTCTGCCTCCTGAGACCTGGGTTTAAATGTGTGCACCATCATGCCCAGCTACTTCTGTTTTTAATAATGTTGTTGGTTAGCATGCAGAGTAATGGATTTCATTATGGCTGTGTGTGTTATGGGGAGTTGAACCAAAGACCTTGCATGTGTTATTCAAGCACTCTACTTCTGAGCTATATTCCTAGCCCTCATTAGGCATTTTAATATATGAGTCATTATTCTTTATTCTCAGTGGTTCCTCTCAGTTATATTTATAAAAAATAAATTTTATTTTCTAACATGGAGAAATATTGTTGAGGGGAAAAGAAAAAAACACTGTTTTCTGCAAAAGTTAGCAAATGCCTCAAAAACCTCTAGAGCAAGTGGACTTGAAGAGAAGAGAGGATTTGTACTTATACATACTTTGGGAATGCATGAAACTTTAAAGTTGGCATAAATTTCTTTCAAGTTGATGGGGAAGTCCAAAGTTGCTCAGACTGAAAGTAGTAAGATGGACAGTTGATTTTTTTTTTTTTCTTTTTGTTCCCAAGTGAAAGTGAAAAGTGTGTTTCATTTTGAATTTTCTGCTTTATGTGTTTTCCTTTCTCTCTGCTCATTCATTCCCACCCCCTGCCATCTGAACCACAGAGGGGGTTACTGGTGACTCACTGCCTTGTTTTGACCTTTTGGTGACTGTGGCTAATTGGTTCTGAGTGCAAGCAGTTGGCATCCATGTAATCTGGTTGCTGTTTGTGAGGAACTTTTATTTTAGACCTCATGAGGATTGATGCCACAACCATTAATGACTTGTGCAAGTCCTTTCTTGCTTTCCTACACAAAGCAAGTGCAGCCATCGTGAACTTACCAAGGTGAGCTGGGAGCTCACAGAAGAAGCAAGCTTGAATCACTGCTTACAAACTGAGCCAGCTCCCCACTTCCAGAAAACTCTGCTAACACCCTGATGTGAGGTGCCCTCTCCCTCCTTAAAAATACAAAATTATAATACAAGCTGGAAATGACTTGCTAATATCCATGTGTGTGGGGGGGAAACAAGATAATGTTCCTTTTCTCCATACTCTTTTCTTTAAAATTTTTTTTCTTCCTTTATTTGCAAGGATAGAGAAGAGACAGAGACACAGAGGGAGAGAGACAGAGAAAGGGCATGCCAAGGCCTCTAGTAGCTGCAAATGAACTCCAGATGCATGCACCATCTTGTGTGTTTGGTTTTATATGAGTACTGAGGAACCGAACCAGGGTCGTTAGGCTTCGTAGGCAAGCACCTTAACCAGTGAGCAAAATCTCTCCAGTCCACATACTCTTTTTGCATTATTAATTTATGTATTATTCAAACAAGCACCTTTGACCACTGAACCATCTCTCTAGCCCCCATATTATGAAGTGTTTATATGAAGATCATAATGCTGATTTAGTTTGCATAGAAGGGACTTGCAGAAGTTAAATATCATAGTTGTCTTCATGGCTAGATAATATTATATCAACAGGTAATTCTAACTCATAGTGAATGTCTCTCTCTCTCTCTTTAATGCGAGAGAGCAAGAGTGAGAGAGTAAGACAGAGAATTGGTGTGCCAGGGCCTTCAGCCACTGCAGTCAAATTCCAGACACATGTGTCCCCTTGTGTGCACGTTCAACCTTGCACACTTGCGTCCCTGTGCATCTGGCTTACGTGGGACCTGGAGAGCCGAACACAAGTCCTTAGGCTTTGTAGCCCCTGAGAGAATATTTTTAAGAAAGACATTCAGGGTTGGAGAGATGGCTCAGCAGTTAAGATACTTGCCTGTGAACTCTAACACCACCAGTCCACTCCCCAGTGCCCACATAAAGTCAGTTGCACAAAGTGGCTCCTGCATCTGGAGTTTGTTTGCAGTGGCTAGAGGCCCTGACATGCCTATTCTGTCTTGCTGTCTCTCTCTCTCTCTCTCTCTCCCCCTCCCTCCCTCATCCTTTGTCTCTCCTTCTGCTTGCCAATAAATAAATAAATTAATTATAAAAATATTCTCATAGCCAGGCATGGTGATGCATACCTTTAATCTTAGCACTTGGGAGGCAGAGGTAGGAGGGTTGCTGTGAGCTCCAGGTCAGCCAAGGTACAGTGAGACCCTGCTTTGAACAAAAATAAATAAAAAGTACTCTATTGAATTTATTGTATTTTAGACTAATTGAGAGCTACCTTAGAATGTGTTAATGATACAGGTTCATGTGCCCCATGCCAAATTAGTTTCAGCCCTTGGTAAATTTATAGTAAAATGTGATCATTATTCTATCAAAGGAATGTCCAAATTTCTCAGGAGAGGAAGGAGAGAGGCCGTTGGTGAAGGCTTCTTAGAAGAGGCAGATTTGAGTTATGTTCGGAAGATATTGAAGAATTGACTAGAAAATGCAAGAAACAGAACTGGAGAGGTGGCTCCATGGTTAAAGACACTTGCATGCTAAGTCTGATGGTCTATTCCCTGGTACCCACATAAAGCACAAAATGACAACTCACTCGGAGTTAATTTGTAGCAGGCAGAGGCCCTGGTGTGCCTCTACTCATACTCTCTCTTTCTCTCTTTCTCTCCTCACTTTCAAAACCATGGGTGAATAAAATGCAAGAAACATCTAGGAAGAGACAGTTGTTTGGAGGAAGTAAAGGGAGGTAACAAGGAATGGCACTTTAGCAGATGGCAGCTATCTTAGTATAACAAAAGAATATGGGAAGTGGGTGATGGGTAAGTGGCAGAATATAGTCCTAAATATGTATCCTGTGGTCAGATTATAAGAGGTCTCATGTGCCAAGCTAAGTTGAAAATTCACACTGCAAGTCACAGAGATCAGCAACATGAGACCTTTATTTAATCATTAATTAAATTTAATCCTAGCACTCAAGAGGCTGAGGTAGGAGAATTGCTATGAGTTCAAGGCCACCCCGAGACTACATAGTAAATCTCAGGTCAGCATGGGCTACAGCAAGATACTACCTCAAAAAAAAAAAAAAAAAAAAAGGGCTGGAGAGCTGGTTTAATTGTTAAGGAGCTTACTGGCAAAGCTAAAGGACCCAGCTGCGATTCCTCTGTACCCACATAAAGCCAATGTACCAGGTAGCATGTGGGTCTGGAGTTTGTTTGCAGTGACTAGAGACCCTGGCATGCCCATTATCTCTATCTACCTCTCTTTCTCTAATAAATTATTTTAAAAAACAAAAATTAATAAATTAGGTTTTATTTTGTTCATAGACAGGCGTAGTGGTACACACCTGTAATCTCAGCACTTGGGAGGCTGAGGTAGGATGATCCTTAGTTTGAGGCTAGCTTGGAATACATAGTCCAGGTCATCATGGGCTACATGGAGAGACTCTATCTTAATTTAAAAAAAAAAATGCCTGGCAGTGCCCCAGAGTTTTTGTTCATGGTCATGTATTGCCTCTGTTTTCCCTTGCCCTGAAGCAAAGAGATGACCATTGGAAAGATGTGCTGTGTTTGTTGGAGAGCTGCCAATCATGTGAGATTGGCCTGTGTATTTTTTTGTTTATTTTTTTTTTATTTGAGAGCAACAGACAGAGAAAGAGGGAGAGAGAGAGAGAGAGAGAGAGAGAGAGAGAGAGAGAGAGAGAGAATGGGCGTGCCAGGGCCTCCAGACACTGCAAACAAATTCCAGATATGTGCGCCCCCTTGTGCATCTGGCTAACATGGGTCCTGGGGAATCGAGTCTCAAACCGAGGTCCTTAGGCTTCACAGGCAAGTGCTTAACCACTAAGCCATCTCTCCAGCCCCGCCTGTGTATTTTTGTTCTGTAATAAATTTGGTGTCCAGGTCTCACTGTGTGAAAGGGTTCCTGTCCAGTTTTCCTCTGCACGTGGGCCGAAGACAATGTCCCACTCCCCCAAAGCCCATGCCCTCTTTCTTGTGAAGGTGTGATTTGAGAAGCCTCCAAAGGATCCATCTAGTATTGCTGCTGACCCCCTGACTGTTTCTCTCATTATGCAGCGGTCCATTAGCTTCCGCAGTGAGAGCCGCCCTGACATCCTCGCCCCCCGACCCTGGTCCAGAAATGCGGCTTCCTCAAGCACCAAGCGGAGGGACAGCAAGCTGTGGAGTGAGACCTTCGATGTGTGCGTCAATCAGATGCTTACATCCAAGGAGATCAAACGTCAGGAGGTAGGCTCATATCCATGGAGCTACCCGTGGCTCTGCCCCAAAAGTGCTCTGCAGGCAAGAGGCGAGCAGAGGCTGTGCCCTCCACATCTGTTCCTCCTTGCATCTGTAGGATACAGGGTAGAAGGAACTGAAAAACCAGCATCCAGTTGCATGGGTGTGGCCCCTGTAAAAAGAAACTGATGTTTCTTTTTTTTTTTTTTCAGCTGGGCCTTGGTGGTGCATGCCTTTAATCCCAGGACTCAGGAGGCAGAGGTAGGAGGCTTACTGTGAGTTCCAGGCCACCCTGAGACTACATAGTGAATTCCAGGTCAGCCTAGGCTAGAATGAGACCCTACTTCAACTCTCTCCCCTGCAAAAAAAAAATTGAAAAGCAGCCAAGCCAAGCATAGTGGCTCACACCTTTAATCCCAGCATTCAGGAGGCAGAGGTAGGAGGATCACTGTAAGTTTGAGACCAGCCTGAGACTACATCGTGAATCCCAGGTCAGCTTGGGCTAGAGTGAGACCCTACCTCAAAAAAAACAAAAAAAAAAAAAACAACTAACTAACTAAATAAATAAATACATAAACAGGCAGTGGGGGAAAAAGCTATATAAAAAATAGTTAAGGATTTTGAATCCAATTTTTCTGGTTTTATAGTCATGTACAACGCCATTGTTGGGGTCAGCAGGGCAATGGGTGGGTGAGGCCACTCTGTGCTATTTTTGCAATCTTTCATGTGAGTCTATTTCAAAATAAGAAATGAAACAGGGTGGTGAAAAACAAATAAGTAAAACTTTTTTTTTTTTTTTTTTGAGGTAGGGTCTTACTCTAGCTCAGGCTGACCTGGAATTCACTATGTAGCCTCAGGGTGGCCTTGAACTCATGGTGATCCTCCTACCTCTGCCTCCTAACTGCTGGGATTGAAGGCGTGTGCCACCACACCTGGCTAAAAAAATATTTTAAAGAAACAAATAAGTAAATAGTAAGTAAATAAATAAAACAAAATGCTAGCAGGCCCTGTCATTTGGCTTCTCTGGGCCTCATGAGCTGTCAGCACAGTGCCCTGCCTGCCTCGCTGGGGAACATACTCATAGCCCTCTGGTTTCTCATCCTGAGGGTGACCACCATGCCTGAAACCAATGCAGTTGCTCCCAAACCAAACCTGCATCAGGAACGTATCTTTTAATAGCATTGCATTTGCCAAGTGTTCTGATTTCTAGGTCAGATAAAGTGTTGTGCATGTCACAGCTCTTTAAGTTATGATGGCTTAATACAGCCAAATTAGAAATAGCTCATTACACACTCTCACACATAGCCAGCTCCTCTAACTTTATTATTGTTCCCTGTGGGGCTGAGAGGTACTTTAGGATGAATTAACTTCATCAGATTTTATTGATAGGGAGAAAAGGTTGGCTTCTTTCTGTAATCCCAGCCTAGACAAGTGGGCAGTAGGAGTACAGCTCTCTTCTGAGACTCGCCTTCTGTTCAGTAGAAAAGAGGTGATTGGTGATGAACCCATTAATTACTTGTCAGATCCATGACCGAGAGCCAGCTCTGGGTCATTTCTTGGGATTGCCACTCAACAGCAAAGATGTGGAATCCATGGCTCAACGAGTAATTCTTTTGCCAAAAATAGTTCTCTCTTACTGAGCTTCATCAGAGCTATGAAACCTGAAAGATAGTTTGATAGATTGGAAATAGGTCTAAAACTCTCCCATAAACAGAAAAGTCTCAGAAATTTTGCACTGTCTTCTCTTTGCTGGTTTTAGTTACAAGATGTATTTCCTTCAGGCTATTTTAACTTTTCTTTCTTTTTATATGATGCTAGATATTAAATCAAAGGGCCTTGTTCATGTTAGGAAAGCACTGTGCCCAGCCTAGTTTTGAAGTTTTTGGGTGTTTTGTTTTGTTTTGTTTTGTTTTTCAAGGTAGAGTTTCACTCTAGCCAAGGCTGACCTGGAATTCACTATGTAGTCTCTGGGTGGCCTCGAACTCACAGAGAGCCTCCTACCTCTGCCTCCTGAGTATTGGGATTAAAGGTGTGGACCACCATGCCTGGTGAGAATTCTTTTTAAAGTATTTCAGTAGATTTGAAACTTTTAGTGTTATAACTGGCACTGTTTGAATTTGGTCTCATGCATCAAAGAAGAGTTCAGTAAATCTGTTTTTTTCTTTCCTTTTAAAAAACTTTTTATTGATAACCTCCATACATATAGACAATATGCCATTATCATAATCCCCTCCCACCACCTTCCCTTTCTTCCTTCTCCTATACCTCCCCCATTGAGTCCCTTCTTTTCAACTATACGTTCTTCTATTTTGATGATGTCATCATTCTCCTGTGATGCAGGTCTTGTGTAGTTAGTGTCAGCCACTATGAGGTCATGAATATCAAGGCCACTTTCTGTCTAGAAGACAATATTGTAAGCAATCCTCCCTTCCTTTGACTCTTACATTCTTTCTGCTACCTCTTCCACAGTGGTCCCTGAGCCTTGGAGGGTGTGATAGACATGTCTCACTTAGGGCTAGAGAGATGGCTTAGCAATTAAGGCGCTTGCCTGCAAAGCAAAAGGGCCCAACTTCATTTCCTCAGTAGCCATGTAAAGACAGATGCATAAGGTGGCACATGTGTCTGGAGTTCATTTGCAGTGGCTAGAGTCCCTGACATGCCCATATAAAAATATATTTTTAAAAAAAGAGAGATGTCTCCCTTAGTGCTGAACACTTTGCTATCACTTCTCAGCACTGCGGTAAGTTTTGAGTCACCTCAGTGGTCACCACCATCTGAAAAGAGAAGCTTTGCCAGCTAAAAGTGAGAATATCATTAATATATGGGCATATGGGCATGTTGATGCACACCTTTAATTCTGGCCCTCGGGAGGCAGAGGTAGGAGGATTGCTGTGAGTTCAAAGCCACCCTGAGACTATATAGTGAATTCTAGGTCAGCCTGAGCTAGAGTCAGACCCTGCCTTGAACAAGCAAAACAACAAATATACATATATATATACACACACATACATATATGCACCCATATACATAAATATACACATATGTATACATAAATATACACATATGCATAAACATAAATGTTTAGCGGGCAGTTTTGTGGACATTATATATGTCTAGCCAGACAACAGTAGTCATTACTCTCCTAGGGCTTATGACCTTCCCAGCCATAGGCTTTTGTTTGATTAGGTTTCAGTACAAGGCAGGAATTCCCTTATGTGGAGCAGTCTTCAAGTCCTATCAGAGAGCAGTTGGTATCCCCAGAGCAAACATCCACCATTGTACCAGTTGGCACCTTTGGCCTGGCTGGCCAGAAGTAGAACTTGCAAGGTCTACTGATAGATAAGACCATTGTTAAGTTTCTCCCCCAACAGGCTTCACAGTTCTTTTCAGCATCCTGACAGCTAATCAACAGGGAGGAGCCTTCCAGCTCAGCTCCAGCTTGATTTCTCAGTGTCTTGGAGCCCCAGTGTATGGCATCTTTAGCAACAGGGTCTTACCATGTAGTTCTGGTGGGCAACCAACAGCCTTGGCAATAGTCTGTAATATTTTGGGGGCATCAGGGGCCTCCCTAACCAACAATTCACTGTAAGTTATCCCAGTCCTGGCACTGAAATTTTTTGTAACAATCCATAGCTTCTGGGCACAGCATTATCCACTGTCACAGAGTACTTCTGCCCCAAACACTCTCTTTTTGAATATATGTATTATATAACTGTTCTTTTCTTTTCTTGCAGGCCATCTTTGAGCTATCACAAGGAGAAGAAGACTTGATAGAGGACTTGAAATTAGCAAAAAAGGTAAACTAGGGCTGGAGAGATAGCTCAGTGATTAAGGTGCTTGCCTGCAAAACCTAACGACCCAAGTTTGATTTCCAGTACCTGTGTAGAGCCAGATGCACAAAGTACTGAATGCATCTGGAGTTTATTTGTAGTGACTAGAGGCCCTGGCATGCATGCATTCTCTCTCTCGCGCGCTCTCTCTCTCTCTCTCTCTCTCTCTGCTTGCAGCTATTCAAAAAAATTTGAAAGAAAGGTAAACTAGGGACTGGAGAGATTGTTTAGTGGTTAAGGTGCTTGTTGGTAAAGACAAAGGACCAAGGTTCAATTTCCCAGTACTCACAAGATGATGCATGAGTCTGGAGTTCATTTGCATTGGCTAGGAGGCCCTGGTTTGCCCATTCTCTCTATCTGCCTCTGCCTTTATCTCCCTCTCACATGAATAAATAAATAATTTTTTTAAAAGCTAAACCAGGGCTGGAGAGAAGACTTAGCAGTTAAGGCACTTGCCTGCAAAGCCTAAGAACTCATGTTCATATCTTCAGGTCCCACGTAGGCCAGACGCAGTTATGCAAGCGCACAGTTGCATATGGGCACAAGGCAGCTCACACATCTGGAGTTCATTTGTAGCAGCTGAAGGCCCTGATGTGCCTATTTTCTCTCTCTCTCTCTCTCTTTCTCAAATAAATAACAGACAAAAAAAAGTTAAACTAGTGCTGGGCATGGTAGTGCATGCCTTTAATCTCAGCACTCAGGAGGCAGAGGTAGGAGGATCACTGTGAGTTTGAGGCCAGTTTGAGACTACATAGTGAATTCTAGGTCAGCCTAGGCTAGAGCAAGACCCTACCTCAAAATAAAATATAAAATAAAATAAAATCCAGTTATCACTTGATTCATTTCTTCCCCCTCCCTCCAACACATACCTCCAAGTGATTTCATAGCCCTATGATGATGTGTTATAAGTGCCTGCCCATTTTATGACTAAGTCAGGTCACCAGAAACTGGAAAGAATGTGTGACCACAGACCAAGCTGTGAGGGAAATGGCTCAAAGCAAGAGGGCTGAGTAGCTCTCTGCACCGGGCCCCTGCAGGGCTTTGCCTCTGCATGCTAGTGCACCGCAAATACAACAGCTTAAATCTGAAAGTGCCTACCCGTGGAGGCCAGACTTGATTCATATTTCATTGTCTTAAAAGTCCTCACTTGAGGCCAGGCATGGTAGCACATGCCTTTCATCCCAGCACTTGAGAGGCAGAGGTAGGAAGACCACCATGAGTTTGTGGCCACCCTGAGACTACATAGTGAATTCCAGGTCAGCCTGGACTAGAGTGAGACCCTACCTCTAAAAACAAAAAACAACAACAAAAAAAAAAAACACAGTAGCTTCAAAGGGGAAAGTGGGGGGGGGGAGGGAGGGAATTACCATGGGATTTTTTTTTATAATCATGGAAAATGCTAATAAAAATTAAAAAAAAAAACACAGTAGCAACAAAAAGTCTCGAATTAGGCATGGTGACACACACCTTTAATATCAGCACTCAGGAGGCAGAGGTGGGAGGATTGCCATGAGTTTGAGACCATCCTGAGATTGCATAGCGAATTCCAGGTCAGCCTGGGCCAGAATGAGATCATACCTTGAAAAAAAAAAAGGAAGAAAAGAAAGAAAGACATTTGGGGCCAGGGAGATGTCTCAGTGGTTAAGAGCACTTGCTACACAAGCATGAGGACCCAAGTTCGATTCCTAACACCCACATAAGAAGTTAGGCTTCACTGCGTACACTGTAACCCCAGCACTGATGGGGTAGAGACACAAGGCGAATCACTGGGATTGGCAGTCTAACTGAAATATGGTGGCATGCTTCAGGTTTGGTGAGAGACTCTGTCTCAAAGGTATAGAATATTGTTGATACTGTTTTGTTTTGAGATAGGGTATCATTCTACCTCAGGCTGACTTGGAACAAACTCTATAGTCCCAGGCTGGCCTTGAACTCACAGCACTTACAGCAATCTTCCTATCTCTGCCTCCCAAGTGCTAGGATTAAAAGTGTGTGCCACCATGCCCAGTATCCTTGTTGATTTATTTACTTATGTATTTTGATTCTTTGAGGTAGGGTCTCGCTTTAGACCAGGCTGACCTGGAATTAACTATGTGGTCCCACAGTGATGTATAATATACTATCACTTAAAAAAAAAAAAAGCAATAAAATAAAGAAAAAAAAAGAAAAGGGGAAAGGAGGATTGCTGTGAGTTCAAGGCTACCCTGAGACTACATAGTCAATTCCAGGTCAGCCTTGGCTAGAGTGAGGCCCTTCCTCAACACCCCACCCCCAACCATTTTTAAACCTGCTTCGGTTTATCAGCAACCACAAAAGGCAGAACTGGATTTTCTACTCTTCCACCTGGCTACTGCTTCCAAGGCTCCAGGGGGAAGTTCTAGGAGCCAGTTTCTTATCATATCACACCCCTCCAGAGGACCATTTCATTGCTTAGGTTTTCAGTGTGCATTTGTTCCCATCTCTTGCCTTTCTTTTCCAGGCCTACCATGACCCCATGCTGAAGCTCTCCATCATGACAGAGCAGGAGCTAAATCAAATCTTTGGAACACTGGACTCTCTCATTCCTCTCCATGAAGGTACACAGTCTTGATCCCAGAACCGGTCATGACTTGTAGCCTTAACTGAGGTGTCTTGTCATGTGGCGGTGATGATATAATAATGTGACTATCCCAGAACCTTCTCCCATCACTGTTCAAAAGTGAATGCCTAACAAAATATACATTCTGCTTTGTGTTTTTGCCAGACCTCCTTAGTCAGCTTCGAGATGTTCGCAAGCCTGATGGTTCCACTGAGCACGTTGGTCCCATCCTAGTGGGCTGGGTAAGGAAAGTTCTCTGGTCTACATTACAGATGGACTTCAGAAATTTACATGGAGTCTTATTTTAGCATGACTTTTCCTTATTGGTAAATATTGGTTTTCACATCAGGAAAAAAAGTCATACTCCTAGTAAAACTTACATTTGGGCTTTATATCTTCAAAGTATTAAAATAAAGGTGGATGTGGTGGTGCATGCCTTTAATCCCAGCACTTGGGAGGCTGAGGTAGGAGGATCGTTATGAGTTCGAGGCCACCCTGAGATGACATAGTGAATTTCAGGTCAGCCTTGGCAAGAGCCAGACCCTACCTCAAAAAAAAAAAAAAAAAAGTATTCATTCTTTTTTTTCTTTTTTTCGAGGCAGCCTCTCACTCTAGTTCAGGCTGACCTGGAATTCACTATGTCGTCTCAGGGTGGCCTCAAACTCACAGCAATCCTCCTACCTCGGCCTCCCAAATGCTGGAATTAAAGGTGTGCGCCACCACGCCCAGCTTATTAAAATTTTTAAATCAGAAATGTACTACATTTAAAAACAATCACTGAGCCACCACCCCAGCCTCAAGCTATTTTTAAAAATAATGGCTAGAGTACAGCAGTGGTGAAGCGCTTGCCAAGCATGTACAGGGCTATAGATTCAATCTCCAGATCCAGAAAAGAAAAAAAAAAATCATGTTCTAAATGCAGTTTTATACACAAGAATAAGTATATGTTGCATGTGTGTGTATAGATAATCTGGTGCTAAGTAACTGCTGGGTATACTGACTTCATTCAAGCATAGTCGATCCCCTCTCCAAATTAAATAAAATGTGGGGCTGGAGAGATGGCTCAGAGGTTAAGGCATTTGCCTGCAAAGCCTAAGGACCTGGCTTCAATTCCCCAGTACCCATGTAAACTGGATGTAAAAAGTAGCCTGTGCATCTGGAGTCCATTTTCAGTGGCTGGAGGCCCTGGTGCACCCATTCTGTCTCTGTCTCTGCTTGCAAGTAAATAAATAAAATTTAAAAGAGAGATGGCTTAGCAGTTAAGACACTTATCTGTGAAGCCATAAGGACCCAGGTTCTATTCTCCAGGTCCCACTAAGCCAGAGACACATGGTGGCACATGTGTCTGGAGTTCATTTGCATTAGCTAGAGGCCCTAGAACACCCATTCTCCCCACCCCATCCCTCTCTGTCTCTAATAAATAAAAATTTGAAAATACTTTTAAAAATAAATAATAAATACGATGTAACTTTCAAACAGAGGTCATAAATATCTGGTCCTTAGACTGAATTTGTGCTCCATTGGGTGCATCATGGTGTCATTCACGTATGGGTTTTGCCACAATCCCCACCTCTCCCTGTTCTATACTTGTCTGTTTCCTGTTGTATTTGAGTGTTCCATCCCAAGTTCAGATGGTTTTCGCTTTTCCTAAAGCAAGCAGTGAAAACAAATCACTTAAATGACTTCTTCCAGGCAAGAGTTGATTGATCTCTCCACCCCTCTGATTCATCCAGTACTCCAAGAAAATAAGTAGAAAGTACCATGATGGTGACGGTTAGAGGTCGTTTTCCTGTTTGGAGAGTGTTGTAAAGATTATAAATACTGCTGCTGTGTGAGCTTTCTTTCTCCAATTAAGTTGTATTCTTTAAAATTTTTTTAAAGCTTTATTTATTTATTTAAGAGAGAAAGAGGCAAATAGAGAGAGAGAGAGAGAGAGAGAATGGGCACACCAGGGCCTTCAGTCACTGCAAACAAACTCTAGATGCATGTGCCACCTTGTGCATCTGCCTTACGTGGACACTGGGGTATCAAACCTGGGTCCATTGGCTTTGCTGGCAAGCACCTTAAACACTAAGCCATCTCTCCACCCTATAATCTTTTTAAAGTTATTTATTTAAGAGAGAGAGAAAGAAAGAATGAGAGATAACGTACCAGGACCTTTTGATGCTGTGAACAAACTTGAGACACATGTGCCACTTTACATGGGTGCTGAAGAATTGAACCCAGGCTGGCAGGCCTTGCAAGCAAGCACCTTTAACCACAGAGCAATCTCCTTAGCTCTTAAATTTGTATTCTAACCTTCCTAAAATCTCCCAGTTCCCATTGATGTATGTGGTTGTATAGAAACTTAAAAAAAATTTTTTTGTTTGTTTTAAATCACAGAAATTTATTTATTTTACTTATTTAGGAGAAAGAAAGAAATAGAGAGAGTGTAAGCACACCAGGGCCTTCAGCCACTGCAAAGAATTCCATATGCATGTGCTGCCTTGTGCATCTGGCTTACATGGGTACTGGTGAATCAAACCTGGGTCCATAGGCTTCATAGGCAAGTGCCTTAACTGCTAAGCCATCTCTCCTGCCCTTGTTTTTGTTTTTTTGCAGTAGGTCCTCATTCAGGTCCAAACTGACCTAGAATTCACTATGTAGTCTCAGGCTGGAACTCACAGTGATCCTCCTACCTCTGCATGCTGGGATTAAAGGTGTGCACCATCACCACACCCGGCTTACAGAAACTTTTAACTTGGGTCTCTGACCTAGTTCTTCTCAGTTAATGCCAGAAGCCAGAACCTCTGGGTGTGGGGAGCAGGTGGTGGCTCTCATGACTTAGCTAGCTTTCATTCTGTAGTCCATTTTAGCAACAAGGCTGAAATATGCCAAGGCTATCTGAAAGACAAGTAATGTTCTGAGATGAATAATTTAGATGATGTGCCTTAATATTTCAGGAGAGATCATTCATCTTAGACTTTTGACTTTGTCTTTTGAGTTTGGAGCCATGGTAGATGTTTTAAACTTCTGCCCACACAGACATTTCTCCAGAGAGCAGCCCTACGGAACCAGAGACATTTTAATGAGAAAGTCTCATTGTTGCTTCTGAGCCTGTAGAATCCTTTGCTGCGAATGAGGGTTACAGAGAGACCACACTTCAGAATTATTCAGGATCCCTGATACTTTTTTTTTATGAGTGATATATGGATTTTTTAAAAATGTTTATTTATTTATTTATTTGGAAGAGAGAGAAAGAGGCAGTCCATTACTGTCTGGACCCTCCAAACATCAAATGAGGACTTAAAGCCTGAAGAGCAGTCTAAAATTCAACAACTGGCCCATTGTTGCCAGACTTCATGAAAAAGTGGTTCTTATTGATCGACAAGCTTTAAGTGCTTTTCTCTCTAGTACCTCAGATGTGTCCAAACAAGTGGGATCTATAAACCAAAGGATATACCCTTTAACTTGAATTCTACTCTTTAGCAGGACAAAATAAACATCTTAGTGGACATTGAATGAGAAAAATCAGAGTCCATTTGACCCATGAAAAATTGATTTATTCCCTCCCCTCCCCACAAAGGGAAAAAAAATGAAGAAACCTTTTGAACAAGTAAGCCACCCACATGGGACAGCATTAATTGTCCTTTGACCCCTGTGAATCTGCAACTTGTGCCATGAAGACCTTAAGTGGAGGAGTTGCTCTTTTTCTGAGAACTGCCCTGGTTACTGAAGATGCATGTCCAGCGTTCTAATGGGTCGTTCGTTCCTGTTTGAGCAAGCCTTCTCTGTCACTAAGAACTTCCCAAGTGACTGATCACAGTAATAAAATAATTTATAAGCTCTCTAAGGCAAAGAGTTCGCATGGTAATTTGAGTCCTAATTAAAATTTGATTCCAAAGAGAGAGGCCGGGCACATGCAGAGATAAAAGAAAATAGATTTATTCTGTCACTTTTCACAATGGTAGATTTCTAGAAGAAAAGTATTTCCTGTGTGTGTGTGTATAAAACTTTTTTTTGAGACAGAGTCTCATATAGCCCTGAAACTCGCAATGACCAAGGATTACCTTGAATGCCAGATTCTTCTATATCTACTACCCAGGCATCTCCTTATAAATTCTCTTCTTAATTAATTAATTTGGGAAAGGAAGAGAGGGAGAGAGAGGCAGATAGAGTGAGAGAATGGGGACGCCAGGGCCTCTAGCCACTGCAGATGAACTCCATATACATATGCCCCTTGTGCATCTGGCTCCACGTGGGCCATATAAATTTGAACCTGGATCCTTTGGCTTTTGCAGGCAAGCACCTTAACTGCTAAGCCATCTCTCCAGCCCTAATTTTTTAAAACTATTTTTATTTAATATTGATTTGCAAACAGAGAAAGATCATGGATGTGCCAGGGCCTCTTGCCATTGTAAACAAACTCCAGATACATGCACCATTTTGTGCATCTGGCTTTATGTGGGTACTGAGGAATTGAGCCTAGGATGTCAGACTCTGTGAGCAAGCACCTTTAGCCACTGAGTTATCTCTCCAGCCTCCTCCTCACAAATTATTGATAAACTATTTAAAGAAATGTCAAGTCTTTGGGGGTAAGTAGTGGGCCAGAACAGGCTTTGAACTCAAGCTGAACAAGTATCTTTGCTTCTCTAAACCATGATTTCTTTCTTTTTTTTTTTTTTTTGTTTTTTTTTGAGGTAGGGTCTCACAGTAGGCCAGGCTGACCTGGAATTCACTCTGTCATCTCAGGGTGGTCTTGAACTCACAGCAATCCTCCTACCTCTGCCTCCCGAGTACTGGGATTAAAGGCGTGTGCCATCATGCCCAGATAAACCATGATTTCTTCAGTAAAATATTATAGGGGTAAATAATAGATAAGAACCAGGAGTGTTGGCTCAAACCTGTAATTATATTACTTGGAAGGCTGAGGCAGGAAGAATACTGTGAGTTCCAGGCAAGCCTGGACTACAGAAATAATAATAAAAAAAAAGTAGTAATAATAGATAGTACTTATTCTCAACCAAGGGACTAGCTCTGTGCTTTGCATTTTTAATAATATTTTATTTATTTCTCATCTATTTATTTGAGAAAGAGAGGTAGACAGATAGAGAGAGAAAGGAATGGGCAGGAACGTCAGGGCCTCCAGCCACTGCAAACCAACTCCAGATGTATGCACCACCTTGTATATCTGGCTTACGTGGGTCCTGGGGAATTGAAACAAGGTTTTTTGGCTTTGCAGGCAAATGCCTTAACTGCTAAGCCATCTCTCTAGCCCCATGTGCTTTGCATTTTTAAAAAATGCTTTTTTTTCTTTGCAAGCAGAAAGAGAGAGAGGAGAAAGAGACAGAGAATGGGCATGTCAAGGTCTCCACTACTGCAGACAAACTCCAGATGGGATGCACCACTGTGCATCTGGCTTTACATGGATACAGAGGATTCAAACCCAGATCTTTAGGCTTTGCAGGCAGGCGCCTTAACCATTGATCCATCTGTCCATGCCCCCTGTGGTATGCATTTTATTTGCCTTATCTCACTGAGGAAGAAGGCCATAGTATATGCTTTTTTTTTTTTTTTTTTTTCTTGGTTTTTCAAGGTAGGGTCTTACTCTAACTCAGGCTGACCTGGATTCATTATGTTGTCCCAGGGTGGCCTCAAACTCACAGCTGTCCTACTACCTCTGCCTCCGAAGTACTAGGATTAAAGGTCTGCCCCACCACCACACTGGGTTCACTTTAGGTTTAAAGTGATGCTTATGTAATTTGGGAATCATGGATACATTCTTCATTTCCTGTCTGGTTAGCCTTGTGGTCTTTCCTAACCAGTGGCTGAACCAGATAATAAAGCCTTTTGAGTCATGCCCAGGAAATAAGTGCCCTGTCAAGTGTGAACACAAGACCAGAGCTTCACTTGGTTGTCATAGTAACAGGTGGCAAGATCACAGGGAGTAATGTCCCACACATGGGTCATGTAGCAGCAGTGTGGGCAGGGCTCCTCACTTTACATCTAATCTTTACTACTGACTTTTTCTCCCTAATGAAATATTGGTCATTTCCCAGCCTTTTAAAAGGCGAGGAAGTGGAAATGAAGTTAAGAGAGCCTGAGGCACTGTTTAATTAACTGAAAATCTCAATTACAAGCAGTGCATCTGGGGTGTGTATGTGTTTATAACTGCCAGTTATCATCGCTGTCAAATATAAGGTTGAGTCAAGTATTTCTGCAGCTCTTTTTTTTAATACAAATCAAAGGTTGAAAATACAAACATACATGCATAATATGTGCATACAGACACACACACACACAAACACACACACGGAATAAAGGAGGCATTTCCCCAGTCAATCATTTAAATATGACTTCTCTGGTAACTTTTTTCTGATTTCAGTCAATGAAATATTTCAATAAGAAAACAGCAGCAGAATCCTTTAAAGGTTCAGATCATGGGCTAGGGAGATGGATCAGCAGTTAAAGGTGCTTGCAAAGCCTGCTGGCCCAGGTTTGATTCCCTCAGTATCCACATAAAGCCAGATCCTCAAAGTAGCTCATGCATCTAGAATTCATTTGCTGCAGCAGGAGGCCCTGGTGTGCCTGTTCTCTGTCTGTCTCTGGCGGCCTCTCTCAAAAAAATAAATAGTTAAAAAAAATAAAAGTTGAGATCTTCACTTTATTTTGTTTTTGGATTTTTGAGACAGGGTCATACTGTATATCCTAGTCTGGTCTTAGACTCTATCTATCTATCTATCATCTATCTATCACCTGTTATCTGAAGTTGGCCTTGAAGTCACAGCAATCTCCCTGTTTAAGCCTCTTGAGTGCTGGAATTACAAGAATGAGCCATCCATCACACCCAGTGGACCTCTGAGTTTGAGGCCACCCTGAGTCTACATAGTAAATTCCAGGTCAGCCTGGGCTAGAGTGAGACCCTACCTTGAAAAAATAAATAAATAAATAAGAGGGGGGAGTGAAAAGGAGTTGAGATGTTCTGCTGAGTCTCTGATGTGGTGGTGTACAATGTTATTGAAGGGACACATCAGGGGAATTAGTATTTTGCTGGAATGAGGGTGGTGGAGTTAACATGTTCTACAGTGTCTCAGCTTCAACTGTTTTTGCATGGTGTTATAATATAAACCATAAGATAGAGCCCAAAGCTTTTCTTGGCTTATCAGAGCTTGTTTAACAGATTTTTGGGGCTAGAGAGATAGCTTAGTGGTTAAGGTGTTTTCCTGTGAGGCCTAAGGACCCAGGTTAGAGTTCCTAGTACCCACATAAGCCAGATGCACAAGGTGGCACATACGTCTGGAGTTTGTTTGTAGTTGCTGGAGGCTCCAGTGCGCCCATTCTCTCTATTTCTACCTCTTTCTCAAATTAATAAAATTTAATTTAAAAAAGATTTTTGGGGACTAGAGAGATGGATCAGAGCTTAAGGCACTTGCCTACAAAGCTTAAAGACCTGGGTTCAGTTCCCCAATATCCACATAAAGCCAGATGCACAAGGTAGCGCATATATCTAGAGTTCTTTTGCAGAGCTAGAGGCCCTGACATGCCCATTCTCTCTCTCTCTCTGTGCTTGCAAATAAATAAAATTAAATTTAAGAAAATCTTTAATAAATGATTTTTATAAATGATTCCTGCAACTATTTTTTTATCAATCATATTTTTGCTTTAACTTAAAAAAATTATCTATTTGAGGGAGAGAAAGGAAAAAGAGAATGGGTGTACCAGGGCCTCCTGCCACTGCAAACAAACTCCAGATGCATGGGCCGCTTTGTGCATTTGGTTTTAAGTGGGTACTGAGGAATCAAATCCTGTCTGACAGGCTTTGCCAGCAAGGGCCTTTAATCACTGGGCCATCTCCCCAGCCCATGCTTGAACATTTTGAGGCCCTTTATAACTGGGCTGCCTTGTAATCATGTAATGCAGACTACACGTACTTGTACTGAGTCACACAAGGGACAGGATTGTGAGGCTGACGCCTGGCTTTCTGTGTGTGCCAGACTCTCCATGTGTTTCGTATGAATAATCCTAAAAGACATCAAATTTGGGGCCTGGAGAGATGAGATGGCTCAGCAGCTGAAGGCACTTGCTTGCAAAGCTTGTCAGCCTGAGTTCAATTCCCCAGCCACCCAGTGGGTGTTCATTTGCAGCAGCAAGAGACCTTGGTATGCCCATAAACTTCCCTCTCCCACCACACAATAAATATTTAAAAAAAAAAAATTTTTTTTTTTTTTTTTGTTTTTTAAGGTAGGGTCTCACTCTAGCCCAGGCTGACCTACAGTTCACTATGGAGTCTCAGGGTGGCCTCAAACTCACAGCAATCCTCCTACTTCTGCCTCCCAAGTGCTGGTATGAAAGGCGTGCGCCACCACGCCCGGCTTTAAAATATTTTGAGGTAGCTGGAGAGATGGTTCATCAGTTAAGGTGCTTGCCTGAAAAACCTGATGACCAGAGTTTGATTCCCCAGTACCCATGTAAAGCCAGATGCACAAAGTGGCATATATACTTGAAGTTTGTTTGCAGAGGCTAGAGGCCCTGGCAAGCCCATTCTCTCCCTCTCTCTCTGCTTGCAAATAAAAATAAAATACAATATAGGACTGGAGACCTGGCTTAGTGGTTAAGGAGCTTGCCTAAAGGACCTAGTTTCAATTACCCAGGACCTACATAAACCAGATGCACAAAGTGGCATATGCATGTGGAGTTTATTTATAGTGACTGGAGGCCCTGGCGCACCCATTCTCTCTCTATCTGCCTCTCTCTCTACTTCTTTCTCTCTCTCTCTCTCAAATAAATAAAAATAATAAAACAAAATAAAAATATTTTACATGCTTGGTGGCACATGCCTTTAATCCCAGTACTCAGGAGGCAGAGGTAGGAGGATCACTGTGAGTTTGAGGCCACCCTGAGACTCCATAGTGAATTCCAGGACAGCTTGAGCTAGAGCGAGACCCTACCTAGAAAAACCAAATTATTTATATATATATATATATTTGCTGGGTGTGGTGGTACACACCTTTATTCATTGCCCACTGATGCTAACCTGGGCCTTCAGGGCCTTCATAGCTCAATTATTCCGACACCTAACCTTCTTTTCTTGTTTCCTTTTCCTAGCTGCCGTGTCTCAGCTCCTACGACAGCTACTGCAGCAATCAAGTGGCCGCCAAAGCTCTGCTGGACCACAAAAAGCAAGATCACCGTGTCCAAGATTTCCTTCAGCGCTGCCTAGAATCCCCTTTTAGCCGCAAACTGGACCTCTGGAATTTCCTTGATATACCCAGGAGCCGGTTGGTCAAATACCCTCTGCTCCTTCGAGAAATCTTGAGACATACGCCCAATGATAATCCAGACCAGCAGCACCTGGAAGAAGCTGTAAGCTTGTCTGTTTCTGTCTCTTCCTTGGTCGGTTACTTTCCATAATGGCCTAGAGGCTTGGATCCTTAGATAACCGCATACAGGGGACTGGGCAGTCTTGAGCTTAGACCTGATACTACCGTCAAGCTTGTTTTTATCTTGCAAGTCACTTGCCCTCTGTCACAGTTTCCTGACCTACATATATTTGAAAAAAAAAAAAAAGCCACATATTGTGGCACACGCCTTTAATTCTAGTACTTGGAGGCAGAGGTAGGAGGGTCACTGTGAGTTCAAAGCCAGCCTCAGACTACATAGTGAATTCCAGCTCATCCTGGGGTAGAGTGAGAGAGCAAGAAAGACCCTACTTTGTAAAACCAAAAACACAGAGGAAAAAGTGTTTTAAAAAGCTAGTGCTGGCTGGGTGGGGTGGGACATGCTTTTAATCCCAGCTCTCGGGAGGCAGAGGTGGGAAGATTGCCATGAGTTCAGGGCCACCCTGAGACTACATAGTCAGCCTGAGCTAGAGTGAGACCCTACCTTGAAAAACCGGAAAAAAAAAAGTTAGTGCTGGAGACACGGCTCAGTGGTTACTTAATTGCAAAGCCTATGGCATGGGCTCGATTCCCCAGTACCCACGTAAGTCAGATGCACACAAAGATGCACATGTGTCTGCAGTTTATTTGCAGTGCCTAGAGGTCCTGGCACATCCATTCTCCTTCTACCTCTCTCACCTCTCTCTTCTTGCAAAGAAATAAATACTATTAGGCCCAGGCATGCCCATTCTCTCTTTTTCTCTCCCCATCTTTCCCCCTCCACCTCCCTCTTTCTCTCTCTCTCTCAAATAAATAAATAAAAATAAAAGTTTATCGAGTATGGTCTGGGTGTATGCCTGTAATCTCAGCACTAAAGAGGCAAAGACAGTAGGATCTCAAAGTCAAGGGCATTCTGCAGTACATGCAATTTCAACCCAGTCTTCTATGAGATGCCAGGTGTGTACCACCACACCTGGTGGACTACCACGACCTCCTTTCATTTGGTTTTCATAATGTCATCCCTGAACCAGCACAACATTCCCTCTCCTACCACCACCACTGGTTTCCCTGTCCCTAGTTCCCTACCTTCTTGCTCCCCTGTTGGACAGACAGTAATGTGTCCAAGTTTATGCCGTATATAAGTGAGAAAGTTGGGATTTGAGCCCTAAATCCCATGTACTTAGAAAACTTCAGTTAATTATACAACATGGGAATTTTTCAAATTGATCTTTAAAAACTTTTGTTTTTGAGGTAGAGTCTCGCTCTAGCCCAGGCTGACCTGGAACTCACTCTTTAGTCTCAGGCTAGCCTCAAACTCAAAGCAATCCTCCTACCTCTGCCTCTCTAGTGCTGGGATTTAAAGGCATGTGCACCATGCCCAGGTTAAAACCTTTTTGTAACTAGATAGGTTAACACTCTTCATTTTCATGTGTGATGTAGGCAGCTATATATGTACATAAATAAACATATGGGTGCATAGTATGCGCATGTATATAGGTGACAGTGTTAGAAGCTTTTCCTTTCCCCTTTCCCAAAGCAGCATCTTAGATGTCAGAATCTCAGCCTTCAATCAACTTGTGTCTTGGTGCCTTCCCGGCTCTAAGACCTGTTGCTATGGATGGTTTGCTTATTTCCCTCATATTAATTTTTCCTCTTTGTCTCCACAGATCAACATCATCCAGGGAATTGTGGCAGAAATCAACACCAAGACTGGAGAATCTGAATGCCGGTATTATAAAGAACGGCTTCTTTACTTGGAAGAAGGCCAGAAGGACTCCTTGATTGACAGCTCAAGAGTCTTGTGTTGTCATGGTGAACTTAAAAATAACCGGGGAGTGGTAAGTGGCTACTGCCCTCAGGGTCCCCATTCCCAACTGTCACGCACCCGTGTGTGTGTGTGTGTGTGTGTGTGTGTGTGTGTGTGTGTGTGTGTGTGTTGTAAATATTTTTATTTATTTATTTGCAAGCAGAGAGGGAGGGAGAGAAAGAGATAGAATGGGTACACCAGGGATTCTAGCCTCTGCAAACAAACTCCAGATGTGTGCGCCACATTGTACATCTGGCTTTACATAGGCACTGGGGAGTCAAACTTGGGTTGTTAGAGACTTTGAAGGCAAGCATCTTAACCACTGAGCTATCCCTCTAGTCCTGTGTATTTGTTTTAATGGGGATTAAACCTAGGGCCTTATTCCTGCGAATCAAGCAGGTACCACTGAACTATACCTCCAGCCCTCTTTCTTTTTAATTTATTTTTTTGGTTTTTTTTTCAAGGTAAGATTTCAGTCTAGCCCAGGCTTACCTGGAGTTCACTATGTAGTTTCAGGCTAGTCTTGAGATCACAGCGATCCTCCTACCTCTGCACCACCACACCCAGCTAGAAGAACATTTTTAAAAATATTTTATTTTTATTTATTTGTTTGAGAGAGAGAGAGAGAATGGGCACACCAGGGCTTTCAGCCGCTGCAAACCAACTCCAGACACATGCGCCACCTTGTGCATCTGGCTTATGTGGGTCCTGGGGAATCAAACCGAGGTCCTTTGGCTTTGCAGGCAAGTGCCTTAACCGCTAAGCCATCTCTCCAGCCCTAGAAGAACATTTTAACACATTTCCACCATCCCTAATTCTGAAAAATGCCTGGTTCTCTTGAGTTTTACCATTATCCAGTCTTTGAGGAAGGGACTCCCTTTGCAGCTCAGGTTTGTCTCAAACTCAGTATATTGCCTTAGCAATCCTCCTGCCTCAGACTCCCAAGTAGTAGAATTACTGGTTTGCACCCTCACACTCAGCCAATATTTTTTAAAAATATTTTTTCCACTATCTAAAATTTGGTGGTTTTTGTGACTCTGCAGTTTGTGGGGTATGTGTGAAAGTATATCTATAGATGCCTTTTCTCACAAAGGAACTATTTGGTAATAGAATGTGCTTTCTATGCCCCAAATCAAGATTCTGATGTGAACCAGGCATGGTGGGGTACATCTTTAATCCCTGCACTTGTGAGGCTGAGGTAGGAGGATCACTGTGAGTTCGAGGCCGCCCTGAGACTACATAGTGAATTCCAGATCAGTCTGAGCTCGAGTGAGACGAGGCTACTCTGAGACTGCATAGTGAATTCCAAGTCAGCCCGGACTAGAGTAAAACCCTACCGCAAAAAAATAAAAATAAAAAAACCCAAGCTGAGCATGGTGGCACATGCCTTTAATCCCAGCCCTTGGAAGGCAGAGATAGGAGAATCATCATGAGTTCAAGGCCAGCCTAAGATTACATAGTGGAATTCCAAGTTAACCTGGGCTAGAGTGAGATCCTATCTTGAAAAAAAAGAAAAAACAAAAGAGCTTCTAATTTAAGTTTGCATCCCTATCCAACCCTTCTGGTGATTTCTTTAATGTCTCTAGGTTGGCATTTCCTAAATGTTTCTATCAGAAAGCCAGAACCTGGCTCAAGAACTGTGTTCTTTCTACAGGAAACTCACTTTTATAATGTGGTTTGAGACACACCTTCATTTATTTTTGACATTTGTTTTGGCTTGAAACATTTGGAGTCACCAACTGTTTCAGCACAGCCTCTCCCCCTCTCCCCCGCCCCCCAAGGTACTGATGAACTCACTGAGAGGGAAACTTGGAGAACCATTCCTGTGGCTCCAGCAGTGTGCCTTGGTCCCTTTGTGTTGTTTTGTATTGTTTCTGTTTTTGCCTTTCCCTGAGTCAGGGTCGCACTGTAGCCCAGGCTGACCTGGAACTCATGCTGTAGTTTCTAACTGGCTTCAAACTCACAGTGATCCTCCTACTATGCCTGCTGAGTTCTGGGATTCAAGATATGCGCCACCACACCCACCCCTGGTCCTTTTGGAATGAGCATGGCTTCCAGTTGCAGAATGATTAACTCAGTGGTTGAAGCAATACATATTTTTAAGGGTTTGGGAAGCTAAGATAAATAAACTTTTTTTTTTCTTTTTTCATCTTTCTTTTTTCTTTTGGATTTTCGAGGTTGGGTCTCACTCTAGCCCAGGCTGACCTGGAATTCACTATATAGTAGTCTCAGGGTGGCCTCAAACTCACACCTCCTACCTCTGCCTACCAAGTGCTGGGATTAAAGGCATGTGCCATCATGCCTAGCTTAATAATAGGCTTTGATATACAGTGTCATTCTTTATAGACTGTTGTTAATTTTGATTTCTTAGAATTATACTAAGAGGGCCAGGTGTGGTGGTGCATGCCTGGTCCTATTAGTGCGTTTGAGGCCATTCTGAGACTATATAGTGAATTCCAGGTCAGCCTAGGCTAGAGTGAGACCCTACCTTGAAAAACCAAAATAAAATAAAATAATTGTATTAACTAATAATTGTATTAACCAGGCAAGTATTGGTTCCTCATCATTACTAGTCTCCATTTCTCTTCACCTTATATTTCCTTGAGTGCAGATGGAGGCTGTGTGTGTGTGTGTGTGTGCACAGTTTGTGAATTGTACTGTAAATAAGGCTCTGGAATTGGCTATAGGTATCTGTGTCTAGTGGGTTCTTAGATAAGAACCTGTATGCAAAAGCAGTACACACACACACACACGCATATATATATATACATATATGTGTATGTGTGTCTGTGTGTGTGTGTGTGTGTGTGTGTGTGTATGTGCAAGTACTTCAGACCTGTCCCCACTTCTGTCTTCCTGGAGAAGATTTGAATATGAGGAAGTATATTTCAACATGACCATCATTGTGAACCTGTTTCCTGGAGACCACTGGCCCCAGAGGCTTATAAATCCACAACTTACTAGACAGCTGCTTAGCAGAATCCTGTGTGTTCTTTCCTTCTAGAAACTGCACGTTTTCCTGTTCCAAGAAGTACTGGTGATCACTCGAGCTGTCACCTACAATGAGCAGCTCTGCTACCAATTGTACCGGCAGCCCATTCCCATGAAGGACCTCGTGCTAGAAGATCTACAAGATGGAGAAGTGCGGCTGGGCGGCTCCCTGCGAGGAGCCTTCAGTAACAATGAGAGAAGTACGTGTACACGGCAGTGTTGTTGGTCAGAGTAGTTGGAATGAGTGGTTGGCTGGTGAAAAGAGGAGAGCCACAGCCTTGGTGTCAAAGTGTATTCCAGCACTGATTCTTCAGTTACTGATGCAAAATCATGCCCAACCTCTTATGAGCCTCCCATCAGTCTCCCATCCACAAAAGAGAGGTATACCTACCTACCTTCCCCATAAGGTCCCTGTGAGGATTGAGTAAGACTGTAAGTGAACTAATCCTTACCTTACATGTGTACCTTACGTGCTCCCTGTCTCTGTCTCCTGCTGTTACATGGAAGTGTGCTTCATACCACAGGGACCCTGTGTGGATACCAGTTGCATGATGGTAGGTTTTAATAGTTGAGCCAGCAGACATGGCTTTAAAGGTCAACTGGAGGTCATCTGTCAGGGCCCACACCTATAATCTCATCACTAAGGAGTGTGAGGATTGTGAGCTTGAAGCCAGCCTGGGCTACAAAATAAGATGCTATCTCAAAAGAAAACGAAAACAAAGAGTGGGGCTGGAGAGTTGGCTTAGTGGCTAAGACAATTGCCTACAAAGCCAAAGGACCCAGGTTCGATTCCCAGTACCCATATAAAGCCAGATACACAAGGCACATGTGTCTGGAGTTTGTTTGCAATGTCTAGAGGCCCTGGTGTGCACATTCTCACTTTCTGCCTCTCTCACTGTCTCTCAAATAAAATTAAAAACAAATGTGGATAGCTGGGATGCATGCTTGTCTCCAACTTTATTCAGTGGGCTTCTCTACTTTGAAACTTATTAAACAAAGGGAATAACCAAGATAATCAATCTAGCTGTCTTTATCCATCATCTTCCATGTTTATAGCACTGTCCTTGTTCCTAAAGAGCTTACAGTGACATGGAGTATATGGGTGATGCATAAATAATTCCTCATGCCATCTTAAATGCATGGTTCTTTTAGGGACCACCAGCCAATCAGGTCCCTCCCTACATACCTAAGCCTGGTGATGCTCATTCCTTTTTTGGTTTTTTAATGTAGGGTCTCACTCTAGCTCAGGCTGACCTGGAATTCACTAGGTAGTCTAAGGTTGGCCTTGAACTCACAGCAATCCTCCTACCTCTGCCTCCCAGGTGCACTACCACCCACACCCAGCTAGGTGATGATCATTCTAATTGGATGTCTGATTCATATAAGTGGGCTTGAAACATGTGTGTAAGCCCCTTCTCATCCCTTCCTTTCCCCAGAGGGTTCCTTCCTGGAGAGACTTCCCTATGTGAGGGAGATTCTCACAGTCTTTTGACTGGGACTCTTTCTTCCTTTGCTTTACCTAAAATAAACCACATACTTAAAAGAAAAAAATAGTCCTAGGACTAGGAGATGACTCAGCAGTTGAAGGCACTTGCCTGCAAAGCCAAAGGATCCAGGTTCAATTCCCTAGGACCCACATTAGTCTGGGCATGGTGGTGTACCACCACACCAGGCTTAAACATTTTTATTTACAGAGAGAGAAAGGAAGAGACTAGGGCTTCTTGCCACTATAAAGGCTGATGGAGAATGGAATTTCAAATGGGAAAGTGTGGGGGTGGGAAGGGAGGGAATTACCATGGGATATATTTTATAATCATGGAAAATGTTAATAAAAATTAAAAAAGAAAAATAAAATTAAAAAAAAATTAAGGAACTCCAGACATGTGGCACTATGTGCATTTCGCTTTCCATGGGGAGTTGAACAAGGACCAACTGGCTTTACAAGCAAGTGCCTTTAACCACTGAACCATCTCTCTAGCCCCACAAAGGATCCTGCTCTGCAGGCAGGCATGGTAGCCAGTGCCCTCTGGACAACTAAGAACTTAACCTGTGTCATGTCGAGTTGAAAGATGGTGGAAGTGAACTATGTTCTACATCAGTGGGAAAGATTTTGTACTTGGCATTGCCTCTGCCACTGGGAGTTGTCATACCATGTATTATTGTTAGTCTGGGGAGACACCCATTGACTCTCTTTTTACATGTTTTTCTTCTTTTCATTTCTAGTTAAAAACTTCTTCAGAGTCAGTTTCAAAAATGGATCCCAGAGTCAGACCCACTCATTACAAGCCAATGACACCTTCAACAAACAACAGTGGCTCAACTGTATTCGTCAAGCCAAAGAGATAGTTCTGTCTACTGCGCAGCAGGCTGGGGTGCTTGACTCCGAAGGACCATTCCTGAGTTCCAGTGCCATCGACAGCGGGGAGCCACAAGGAGAAATAAAACTTGAACAGATGGACCAATCGGACAGTGAGTCAGACTGCAGTATGGACACGAGTGAGGTCAGCCTTGATTGTGAGCGAATGGAGCAGACGGACTCCTGTGGGAACGGCAGGCCAGTGGAAAGCAACGTGTGACAGAAGGGTGTGCAAGCCTCCTAGAAGTAGCTGTGTGTCTTACCTGTACAGTATTTTCATTCCACAAGTGGAACAGTTTGGAGAAGCACTTTGTATCCTTTTGTGACCGTGTTGGCTCAGTCTCTGGTGTCCGTGTCTTTGTCTATAGTCCTATGATTCCCAACCAACCTGGGTCACCTGGAGTCTCCTGGCAGTCCTAACTCTGTACTGTATCTCAAGTGTTTGGATGAATAGAGAGGGACTTGAACAAGCTACTCTCAGTTGTCCTGCTGGATTTTTAATGGCAAAGGATCTCTAAACTACTGTGTTACTGTTGACTGCTTGAAGAGTCACCTCCCATGATGCTCTCCCCACCCCCCCGCCCCCCACCCCCCACTCTTTGACATGGAATTGAGACGGCTTTGTGAAAAAGAATACCAGCATGCCATGTGAGGGGGAACCAGAAAAGTACATTCTTAATGTGAACTTGGGTCCTGTGTTGTTCAACCAGAAATCAGGCTAACATCCCCAGGGGTCCTGAGGTTCAGGTTTGCAAGCTTGCTTGAACCCTTCCACTTCTTGCAATGGAAGTGGATGTCATGATCTATGAAGATGTGACTAGAAGGCTGACTTCAGTAGGGGCTGGACAGAAGTAGTTACCAGACCAGGCCTGGTAGCACATTCCTATAATCCTAGCACTTGTGAGGCAGAGGCAGGAAGATTTCAAGTTCAAGGACAGCCTGGGCTACCTACCAAATTCCAGGTCGACATTGTCTCTCAAAAACCAAAAGCAAAAATCAAAAGCAGCTGCCTGCTCTGAACCTTTGAAATGCACATAGCGTGCGAGATGTCTGTTACGGTCAGTGGCTTGCCTTAGAGGGCTATTCCTAGCCTATAGCATCAAGACAGAACCCTCGCCAGGGTGTTCGAGGCCACCCTGAGATTACATAGTATATTCCAGGTCAGCCTGGGCTAGAGTGAGACCCTACCTCAATTTAAAAAAAAAAAAAATAGACCACTCAGGGTCTGAGAGAAGCTGCCAGAATAGCTAAAAGGCCCTGCCTTCATTTCACCTGCCGAGGTCACTGGTATGTTGGAGTTGGGTAATGAAGGACTGACCACATCATGACTGTTTCACAAAACACGTGACAGGAAGAATGGGGCGTGAGAAATGTCACCTTTGATGGAAGCATTAGAAAAGCATGGCCCCACAGCCTTCTGGAAAGGGTCTGAGTCGCCTTGGAGACTCCTGGTCTGCTTTTGAACCTTCGGTTTTCATCTCTGGTTCTGCGCTAGGTCAGCATTCTATTTGCTTTCTCCCAAGGCCAACTTCTTTAGCTCTGGTTAATTAGGACCAGGTAGCCAAAATGGTAACTTCCAAGTTCCAGCCGCAATTTGTAAGGCAGGATGGGCTGCAGACCTTAACAAAAAGCTAGCTGGGCATGGTGACGCACACCTTTAATCCCAGCACTCGGGAGGGTGAGGTAGGAAGATGGCTGTGAGTTCAAGGCCAACCTGAGACTAATACCAGTTCAGCCTGGGCTACAGACCCTACCTCGAAAAACCAAAAAAAATAAAAATGAAAATAAAAAAAATAAATTAGCAAAAACACATGTAAAAGATCCCTGCATGTGTAAATATTTAGGTTGGATGACCTGTACAAAATTATACCCACACCAGCACTAGTGGTCATTATTCTAAATTATTGCCAAAAAAGGTTTTGTTGTTTTTTTAATCTTTTATTTTTCCAAGTTTACACAATAGAAAGCAGCAGATACAATGTTGTTTTATGTACATATAACATGCATTTAAAAAAGCTCTGTAACAAGATTTATCAATATAAAAACAAGGTATATTACATTATTATTTTTCAGAAACAGATATGATCAATTTTACCTTATAAAGTATATTTCTGTATGTATAATTTTAAACATGGTGAATTTTTTCTATTACAAGTTTATTTAAAAGTGGCTTTGCTTCTCAAGTTGTTGGTTTAGCAAGTGAGTGAGCCTGCTGCAGACAGAGGCTGAGGAGAGCACCATTTGATGACAGAGAAAAACACCCGAGTCGTCCTTTGCAGAACCATTGGGTTTGGCCAATATATTGGGTAAAGCTCCTTGTCAGTGTTGGTCTATGGGAAAGCAAGTCATGAATGTTCTAGTGAAATGAATGTTTCTGTATAATGGCCTTAAACTTTTCTGGAAGCATTACAAATAAATTACATTAAAAATGTCATTCTCCTCTCTGTACAGTGGTGTTTCTTCTACAGCCATCAAATTTCAGTTGTCTTTTTTTTTTTTGTCCTATGTAGGGCATTGTTGGCCTGGAATTTACTATGTAGTCCCAGGGTGGCCTCAGATTCATAGTGATCCTCCTACCTCTGCCTCCTGAGTGCTGAGAGTAAAGATGTGCACCATCATATATGGTGAAAATTTTCTTTAAAAAATTGAATTCCAAGACTGGAGAGAGAGCTCAATGATTAAGGCCCTTGATTGCAAAGCCTAAGGACCCAAGTTTGTTTCCCCAGTATCCACATAAAAAGCCAGGTGCATAAGGTAGCACATGTATCTGGAGTTTGTTTGCAGTGGCAGGAGGCCCTGGAACGCCCATTCTATCTGCCTCTTTCTCTCAAATAAATTGAATTCCCTTTGCTATCTTCTTTCTCTTGCTCAATTTCCTTTAGATATTCCTTCAGTTTCACTTTGGATATTCCCTCTATTTCTCACTCTCACAGCAGCATTGACAATTGTTACTGTTGTTAGTAGAGAGCGTTTCTTTATATTAGATATGTTTGTGCGGACATCTTAAGGGCCAATACAAGTAACCGAGGGCTATATGATTTTCTTCAGTCTGTTCTTTTACACACAGCTGAATGCCATCCTAAAGTCACATGCTAGAAGTTTTGTGCAAAATTAGCATGTGGTTTCAGTTTCTGGATGTGGTCACCACCACTGATGCTTTATTTCCCATTTCTAGCTATCTCTAGCAGCTAAGAACACAAGTTTCTCACAACACAATCTTGTTTCTGCAAAGGCCGTGTGGTTACAGGAAACTACAGCCCATCTTGATGAGGAAATAGCTCAACTTTCCATTTAGATTCTGTCCCTGTCCATTTTATTTTTAAAACTTCCATAAATAGACAATCACCATGATCACAATCCCCTCCCACCATCCTCTCCCAAGTACCACCTCCATTGAGCCTGTTCTTTCCAAGTAGACGCTTTTATATTTTCATGGGTTTTTTGTTTGTTTGTTTTTCAAGGTAGGGTCTCTCTCTAGCCTAGGCTGTCCTAGGATTCACTATGTAATCTCAGGGTGGCCTCAACCCAGTAGTAGTTTCCCATTCCTTTTCCCTTAGGCACATGACCTCCCCATCCATAGGCTTTTGATTAGGTTTCCAGTACCAGGCTGGGATTACTCTCAAATGCAATCACAGCAGTTGGTTTGTTCAAAAACAGACATGCTCAACTGGAAAGATTGCTCAGTGGTTAAGGTGCTTGCCTACAAAGCCTAACAACCTGGGTTTGATTCTTCAGTACTTATGTAGAGCCAAATGTACAAAATAGTACATGCATCTGGAGATCATTTGCAGTGACTGGAGGCCCTGGTACACCCATTCTGTTTTCTCTGCTTGCAAATAAATAACTGACTAAATACATAAATAATAATAGGGAAGTGAGGTAGGGTCTCATTCTAGTCCAGGCTGACCTAGAATTCACTATTTAGTCTCCTAGTGGACTTGAACTCACTATGATCCTATCTCTACCTCCCAAGAGCTGAAATTAAAAGCATGTGCCACCAGCTAGAGAGATGGCTTAGTGGTTAAGATACTTTCCTGCAAAGCCCAAGGACACAGGTTCAATTCCCTAGTACCTATGTAAACCATATGCACAAGGTGGTACATGCATCTGAGTTTTGTTTGCAGTGGTTAGAGGCCCTGGAGCAACCATTTTCTCATTCTCTTTCTGTTTCTCTTTTCTCTGTCTCTTTTCACAAATAAATACACTTTAAAAAAAACTGGAGAGATTGCTTAGCGGTTATGGCACTTGCCTATGAAGCCTAAGGACCCAGGTTCAATTCTCCAGGTCCCATGTAAGCCAGATGCACATGGTGCATGCATCTTGAGTTCATTTGTGGCGACCAGAGGCCCTAGCACACCCATTCTCTTTCTCTCTCTCTCTCTCTCTCTCTCTCTCTCTCTCTCTCAATAAATAAATAAATAAATAAATAAATAAATAAATAAATAAATAAATGAAAATTTTAAAAATCTTTTAAAAAATGGACTGGAATGTAGCTCAATTGGTACAATGCTTATCTCACAATCCTATGGGAAATACAAATCAAATAACAATATTGCCATCCACTAGGAGGGCTATTATATAAACACACACAGAAATGTGTGTGCGGCCAGGCGTGTGTGGCACATACCTTTAATCCCAGCCCTCAAGAGGCAGAGGTAGGTGGATGGCCATGAGTTTGAGGCTACCCTGAGGCTACAGAGTGAATTTCAGGTCAGTCTGGACTCGAGTGAGACCCTAACTTGAAAAACCAAAAAAAAAAAAAAAAAAAAAAGTGTGAACAAGGCTGTGAATTTGAAAAGCTTCTGCACTGTTATTAGAAATATAAAATGGTATAGCCTCTATAAAAATGAATATGATAGTTTGTCCCCCTCCCCAATTAAAAACAGCATCATCCTGTGATCCAGTAAGCTCAATTCTGGGTAAATACCCAAAAGAATTGAAAGCAGTATCTTAAAGAGATCATTGTAGTACTCACTATTCACAATAGCCAAGAGATGGAAACGGCCTAAGTATCCATCAATGGCAAATCCATAAACAACATGTGGCATATACATACAATACAGTATTATTATTATTATTTTTTTTTACAGGGAGAAAAATTCTGGCATGCTGCAACAATGGATAAACTATGAGCACATTGAGCTAAGTGAAATGAGCTGGTCACAGACAGGCTCTTTATTATTCCATTTATATGATGTTTCTCAAGTAGTCAGTCATAGAGCCACACTAATGGTGTAGTTACTAATGGTGTAGTTACCAAAGGCTGAGGAAAGGGGATGCAGAAAGTTTAATGGAAATAATTCATCCAGGCATGGTGTAACATACCAGTAAGATTGCAAGGTCAAGCTGGGTGTGGTGGCGCATACCTTTAATCCCAGCATTTAAGAGGCAGAGATAGGAGGATAACCATGAGTCTGAGGCCACCCTGAGGCTATATAGTAAATTCCAGGTCAGCCTGGGCTAGAAAGAGACCCACTGTCAAAAAAAAAAAAAAAAAAAAAAGAAAGAAAGAAAAAGAAAAAAAGAAAGATTGCAAGTTCAAGGCCAACCTGGATGACATAGCAAGACATTGTCTCAAAGAAGGGGGAGGCGGGCTGGAGAAATGGCTTAGTAGTTAAGGCATTCTCCTGCAAAGCCAAAGGATCCCTGCTCGATTCTCCAGGACCCACGTTAGCCAGATGCACAAGGGGTCACACATGTCAGGAGTTCATTTGCAGTGGCTGGAGGTCCTGGTGCGCCCATTCTCTCCCCACCCTTGCCTCTTTCTCTTTCTCAAATAAATAAATAAATAAAATATTTATTTTAAAGAAGGGAGAGGAGGCACTAGAGAGATGACTTACTGGTTAAGGCACTTGTTTACAAAGCCTAAGGATCTAGGTTTGATTCCCCAGTACCCACATAAGTCAGATGTACACAGTAGTGCATGCCTTTGGAGTTTGTTTGCAGTGACTCTCGGAGGCCCTGGTGCACTCATTCTCTCTCTCTCTCAAATAAATGTTTTAAAAAGTCTGAGGGCATGGAGATTGCTCAGTAGTTAAAGGAGCTTTCTTACAAAGCCTGCAGGCCCAGATTCAATTCCCCAGTACTCACATAAAGCCAGATGCACAAAGTGACACATGCATCTGGAGTTCCCAACTGCAAGAGGCCCTGGCACACACATACACTCTCTTTCACCTGCTTGTGAATAAATAAAAAAAGTTTTACATTCTGGATGGCCAGGCATGGTGGCGCACACCTTTAATCGCAGTACCTGGGAGGCAGTGGTAGGAATATGCTGTGAGTTTGAGGCCAGTTTGAGACTACATCATGAATTCCAAGTCAGCCTTGGCCAGATAAGAGACCCTATCTCAAAATATACACACACACGTATATACATATACACACACACACACATATATATAAAGTATGCGGAAAAGTAAACAATAACAAAAAGAAGAATCTTTAGGGCTGGATGGCTTAGTGGCTAAGGTACTTGCCTACGAAACCAAAGGACCCAGGTTTGATTCTCCAGGATCTACATAAGCCAGATGCACAAGGTGGTGCATGTGTCTGGAGTTTGTTTACAGTGTCTGGAAGTCCTGGTGTGACCATTCTCTAATAAATTAAATTAAAATTAAAAAAAAAATCTTAAAAAAAAAAAGAATCTTTAAACCATAATTCTTTCTAAACAGAGTTTGGCAAGCCACCAGATGGAGATATTGTGTCCCAACCTGACTCCCTCTGGCTATGTCTCAGGTCCTGTCTTAGAGCTACAGCCAACTCAGAACTCTGCTCTGCCTAAATGTACCATGATACTATAATCCCACAATTACTATACATGGAAACATGTGTTACTTGTGTGTACCTATGTATGTCTGTATAGACATATGTGTGAACACAACATTCATTCAATGTTTTTAAAAATACTGGCCACCTGGGCTACATGAAACCTTGGGTCAGAAATACATGTTTGAATACAGGCCATTGCTAAGGCTCTTGGTTTCCCACCAGAACTAAATGGTAAAACCCTATTACTAAATACACTTCATGTTTGGGCTACAGGTCACTGAGAAATCAAGCTGAAGCCAAACTGAAAAGTTCCCTGTTGCCCAGCTGTCAGAAAGCTGAAAAGAGCTATTTTGCATGTAGCCCTTTGGGAAAGAGAAGTCATCAATGGTAATGAACAGCAGGGGACCCTGCAAGCCTTAAGACTGACCAGCCAATGGGCTGGAGAGATGGCTTAGTGGTTAAGGTGTTTGCCTGCAAAGCCAAAGGATCCCGGTTCGATTCTCCAGGACCCACGTAAGCCAGATGCACAAGGGTGCATGCGTCTGGAGTTCGTCTGCAGTGGCTGGATGCCCTGGAATGTCCATTCTCTCTCTCCCTCCCTCTTTCTCTCTCTCAAGTAAATAAATAAATAAAATGTTTAAAAAAAAAAAAAGATTGACCAGCCAGGCCAAATGTGTCAATTGGTATAATAGTGGCATGTCTGCTATGGGGGAAACCAACCACTCCCTAATTTGACTGGAAGACCACTCCACAGGAGGTAATACTGGTACTGAAAGCTGGGAGGTCAGTCATGAGCAGTAGGCAAGTAACACCTGCTGTTGTCTGACTTTTAAATGCAAAACTTATGCCCACCACACTGGCCTGTAAGCACTTTAAAAAATGTACCCATATTTTAATGCTACTCTAATTTTTTTTTTTTTTTAATTAGAGAAGCTTCGCTTTTCAGATGTCAGTGACCACTAGGGTGACTCAAAAGTCACCATACTACTTAGAAGTGACAATGGAGTGTTCACCACTAAGTGAAATATCTCTATCACACCCTCCAAGGGTCAGAATCCATTGCAAAAGAGGTGGCAGAAAGAATATAACAGCCAAAGGAAGGATAGAACTACTTATGGTGCTATCTTCCAGACACAAAATGACCTTGATATTCATGACCTTGCAGTGCCTGACACTACCTACAGAAGACCTTCACAATAGGAGGAAAAGATAATGATGTAAAAACAAAAGAAGCCAGGTGTGGTGCCTTAAATCCCAGCATGTGGGAAGCAGAGGTAGGAGGATTGCCATGTATTCAAGGCCACCCTGAGACTACTTAGTGAATTCCAAGTCAGCCTGGACTAGAGTGAAGACCTACCTCAAAAAACCAAAAATATAAAATAATAAATAAATAAAGAGACACTAATTGGAAGGGTGAGGGGATTTGATGGAGGGTGGGTTTGAGAGGGGGAGAAGAGGGGTGGAGGGAGGGAATTATGGTTTGTTGTTTAGTCTTATGGAAGCTGTCAATAAGTTAAAAAAAAACTTTATACACATACATTTGTATATATAAGTGCGGACGTATATGCAATCTAGAAAAACTCCCTACTTGTAAAAACTGCTTAGTGAGGTTTTGCTGCCCTCTGCTGGAAACTGTATATATGATCCTGGAGATCTGGGAATGAAGTTTCAACATGAATTATGGTGAGATATGTCTACAACTGTACCACCTTGAATGCACTTAATCTCATGTGAATTTTGGGGAGATGTAAAACAGTTGCTTGAGTAATTTCTCTTTTTTTTAATTGTTTGAGGTAGGGTCTCGCTGTAGTCCAGGCTGACCTGGAATTCACTATGGAGTCTCAGGTTGACCTCAAACTCACAGCAATCTTACCTCTGCCTCCCAAGAGCTGGGATTAAAGGCGTGCAACACCATGACCAGCTTGCTTGAGTTATTTCTGAAGGTTAAATGTATACAGTTCTGAGAGAATCTGAAGGCTCACATATTTGTAGAAGTTGTGTCATCTTTAGTACAAGAAGTTTGGGGACAAATTTCATAGTCTGTCTTAGTATAGATCCTATATTGTCCATACGATCTATCATAGCAGATGTATTAGGAATTTTTTTTTTTTTTTTTTTTTGAGGCAAGGTCTTGCTCTAGCCCAGGTTGACCTGGAATTCACTGTCATCTCAGGCTGGCCTTCACAGTCATCCTGAGTGCTGGGATTAAAGCATGTGCCACCATGCCTGCCCTACTAGGATTTGATTTTTAATTTTGTTTATTAGAAAGAAAGATGGGGAAAGTGAATGGGCACACCCCTAGGGCCTCTAGCCACTACAAACAAACTCCAGACGCATGTGCCACCATGTGCATCTGGCTTAAGTGGGGACTGGGAAATTGAACCTGGGTTCTTAGTCTTTGCAGGCAAGCGCCTTAACTGCTAAGCCATCTCTCAAGCCCCATTCCTGCTTTTTACTTTTTAGGCCCGCTCACTCTAAACTGTCTCAGGGACATGACCAAATTTCTCTTTACCCCAGATATGGAAGTCTAGCTTGGTGAACTAATGAGTGTACTGAGGTTAATTCTAGGATCAAGGGTGAGAGGTTACTTACTGGAACATTGGCTAACTCAAAGCAGGTTCATCATTGAAATGCTCAGTATGGGTGACAACTCAGGAAAGTTCCCAACTTACAGGCAGCTCTACAGAAGACTGCTCATACCATGTCAGGGACCGGCCTTGTAAGTCTTATAACTTTTAAATTTCACATTAAGTTTTCTGAGTCTCCTTTCTTCCTCCAGGAGTGAATGTTTCAGTTCAGAGGAAATAGCTACATAAATAAACTAAGCAGGAGGGCTAGAGAAATGGCTCAAGAGTTAGAGGTGCTTGTTTACAAAGCTTGATGGCCAGGGGTTTGACTCACCAGTACCCTTGAAAAGCCAAAGTGGTGCATGTGTCTAGAGATCATTTACAATGGCAGGAGGCCCTGGCAAGCCCATACTCTGTCTCAAGTAAATAAATAATTTTTAAAATAAATAATTTTTTAATTAATTAATTTATTTATTTGAGAGAGACAGATAGAGAGGGAATGGGTGTGCCAAGGCCTATAGCCACTGTAAACCAACTCCAGATGCATGCACCCCCTTTGTGCATCTGGCTTATGTGGATATTGAGAAATTGAGCCTGAGTCCTTAAGCTTCAAAGGCAAACACCTTAACCACTAAGCAATCTCTCAAGGCCCTAAATAACATTTTAAAAGAGAAGCTGAGCAGACTAGGTGGTGAAACTCATGGTGAGGCTAATCAACCCCTTTAGCAGGAAGGTGGGCAAATATCATCCAAAGGAATGCTGGGCTTCTATTACTTTCATGCTGTTATCAAAGAAATATTATATTTATGCAAATATATACATATATATGTGTATGTATGCATATATATATGTATATATGTATATATGTGTGTATACACACACACACACACACACACACACACACACACACACACAGTTGTTTGTTTTTGAGATAGGGTCTCACTCTAGCCCAGGCTGACCTGGAACTCACTCTGTAGTCCCAGGCTGGCCTTAAACTCACTGTGATCCTCCTACCGCTGCCTCCTGAGTGCTGGGATTAAAGGCATGCACCAAGAAATGTACATATTTTTAGATCTTGCTGAGTAAAGCAAAACTTGTTACTATTTATTTTTTAAGGTAGGGTCTTGCTCTAAGCCAGGCTGTCTTGGAATTCACTATGTAATCTCAGGCTGGCCTGGAACTCACAGTGATCCTCCTACCTCAGCCACCCAAGTGCTGTGATTAAAAGCATGGGACACCACTTAAAGCTACAAAACTAATTTTTAAAGCTTTATTATCAAGAATTTTGTCCCCAGAGAAGCTCAGGTTCTCAAGAGAATGAACAATCACCAAATGACACTAACCACACTTAGAATTCCTCTAAATAAGTCACAGAGAACCACATTTTCACCAATTACATAAATGTCTCGTGTTATGTTTCCATAAATTGCATAAATTGAAACCACAGATCTAACAATTACCCAATTTAAAATAGGTTGGCTCCCCAAAGACTTCTTAGACTTATAATAATTAGTTGCCAGTCTTTTCACAGCTACTGGGGACTACATACATAAACTTTAGGTGTTTTTTTTTTTTTTTAAAGCTCTGTTTGTACAACTCTCTTGGGCTGGGGAAATAGTTCAGCCATTAAATGTGTTTGCTTGGGAGGCTGGGGAGATGTCTCAGTGGTTAAAGGCACTTGTTTGCAAAGCCTGACAGCTTGGGTTTGATTCCTCAGTATTCACATAAAACCAGATGCACAAAGTGCCACGTGCACCTGGAGTTCGTTTGCTGTGGCAGAAGGTAGAAATTATAATGAAATAATTGAAGTCAGAAAATCTTACTAAGAAAATGACAGGGCTCTGAAGTCCTTGCTTAAGGTCATGTCTTATACTAGTCTTTGTACTGCTTCAAAGTCATGTCTTAAACTATAATTTGTTTTTTTTGTTTTCTGAGATAGGGTATCACGCTAGCTCAGGTTGACCTGGAATTCACTATGTAGTCTCAGGGTGGCCTTGAACTCTTGGCGATCCTCCTACCTCTGCCTCCCAAGTGCTGAGATTAAAGGCATGCCAAACCTATAAATCTTTGTATTGCTTCAAGGTCATGTCCTGTATTGCAGTTTAGTTTCTATTCTGTTCTCTAACTCATTTTGTGTTGTTGTTTTTTTTTAAAAAAAAAAAATTTATAACCCTGAAAAATCAGTATTTTATAACATTCATTGTATAGACAAAGTTCTTGTTATTTTTTTTTATTGTTATGCTTGTATGAATTGGGGAGGAAAATGCCCACAATTAAAGTAAGTCCCAGTAGCTTTTGGCACTATGAGTCTCCAAATAATAAAGTAGTAATCTGAATCATGTAAATGGGAGGCTAGTTTGCAGCTCAGTGGTTGACCAGTCTGTCCAATATCACCTACAAATCAATAGGAGACATTAGAAGAACGTGAAAATGACTTTTTTTTTTTTTTTGAGAATGCAAACCTGAGTCTTATTCCATCGCTCACTGGTGGCATTGACTTGAACGAGGAGTAACATCATTCATTTGATCCCGTACCAAATAGCAATGCTTGTTTGGCACCGCTGTGAAGATGAAATAAGCCATCCAGAATATGGATGGCTCTGCCTTATTGACAAGTGGATCCTCAGGAGCCCAGCTTGGAGCTTGGTAGCAGAGAGGTGCCAAGAAATATTTATTAGGGGCTGAAGAGATGGCTCAGTGTTTAAGGCACTTGCCCTTAAAGCCTAATGACCAAATAGTGCCTATGTAAAGCCAGATGTACAAAGTGGCACATGCATCTTGAGTAGCTGGAGGCCCTGGCACACACATTCTCTTTCTCTTTTGGTTGTGGTAACATAGCATTCAGGAGGCTAAGGTAGGAGGAGGATCACTGTGAGTTCAAGGCCAGCCTTAGACTATATAAGTGAATTCCAGGTCAGCCTGGGTTACAGTGAGACTCTCCCTAAAAAACTAAAAAAAATAATAAAAATAAAGACAAAACACAACAAAAATATCCTGGGGCTGGAGAGGTGGCTCAATGGTTAAGACACTTGCTTGTAAAGCCTAAGGAACTGGGTTTAATTCCCCACTACCCACATAAAGCCAGATGCACAAAGTGGCATATGCATCTGGAGTTAGTTTGCAGTAGCTAGAGGCCCTGGTGTGCCCAGTCTCTCAAAACAAAAAAAAAAAACAAACAAACAAAAAAAACACTATATGTTTACTTTGCTTTCCTCCAATTTACTTGTCCTCTTCTGAACCAAGTAAGAAGATGAGCTCTCTTCTCCCAAACATGGAGTCCCAGACAGCTTTCTTTTGTCTTCATTATAAAAAGACATAAAAGGTTTATAACTTGGCTTTAACACCTTTTTTTTTTTTTCTTCCAGCATTTGCACTTTTGTAGTAGACCACATCCTCTTGAACACTATTTTTGCTCTTGGTAGTGCTTGCCTTGGCATCAGCCTTTTTGTTTACAGAACCCACCGACCATGAGAAGCAACATGAACCTGGGGCTTCTTGAGGTGCAAGCAACAGTGGTGAGTGGCCACATAACCAGGGCTGCCAGGGTTAGTCAGCTGCTTCAGCACCATCACTCCTCACTGTCAAATCCTCTTGATGTGCTTGCTCAAATGCAGTAAAGGGCACTTTGAATTCTTATAAATTATTTAAAAGACATTTGGGTAGATAATATCCTAATTTATTTATTCTATTTTATTGTTTGGCTTTTTGAGGTAGGGTCTCACTCTAGCCCAGGCTGATCTGGAGTTCACTATATATTCTCAGGGAGGCCTTGAACTCATAGGGATCCTCCCACCCCAGCTTTCCGAGTGCTGAGATTAAAGGCATGTTCCACCATATATATCTGGGGTAAATTCAGATTCCCATATAATGGGTTCAGTTTGCTTAAAGTAAGGTATACACCAGGAAGGAATCAAAGGGCGTAAGTCCAAACCATGGAACATGATACAAGGAATTTTGTTGTCAAAGAATATGAGGTACAGCACTCAGGTGGTTGAGGTAGGAGGACTGCTACAAGTTTAGGACACATAGTTAATTAGGGCTACATAGTGAATTCTAGGCTAGCCCTGGCTAGAGTGAGATCCTGTCTCCCAAAGCAATAGTAACAACAAATGGGAATGAGATATTACCCCACAGTGTTATTATGAAAACTGAGTTGAAATATGCAAATCCTTAGAAAATGTCAAACTTACCCAGAAGTGGTGGTGCATGCCTTTAATCCCAGCATGTGGGAGGCTAAGGTAGGAGGGCTTCTGTGAGTTTGAGGCTGGCCTGAGACTACATAGTGAATTCCAGGTCAGCCTGGGCTAGAGTGAGACCCTACCTCAAAACAAACAAAAGCTAGGCTTATTATAACCACTATATTAGTTATATGTTATTGCCTAATAAATTATCACAAACATAGTGGGTTATAATAATGCTAATTATTACATGGGCTTACAACTTTTGTAGATGTCTGAGAATGGCTTAGTTGGGTGCTATGCTTAAGGGTCTTTCATAAGGCCAAGGTCAAGGTGTCAGCTGGGATGCATAATCATTTGCAGACTCAGTCAATAAGGTAAGGGTTTGCTTTTACCCTCCCTGGAACTGTTGACAGCAGTAACTCAAGCCAGCTTGCTCATGCAAAGCCCACATGAGATGGGTCTAGGAGCACACACCTGTGAACTCAGCCTTTGGGAGGTAACAAGAGAAACTAGAGTTCAAGGCACACTGGGGTTACGCAGGGAGACCCTGGTTCAAAAGAAAAAAACAAAGGTGGGCATGGTGGTGCATGCCTTTAATCCCAGCATGGGAGGCAGAGGTAGGATTGCTGTGAGTTCAAAGCCAGCCTGAGACTACATAGTCAATTCCAGGTCAGCCTAGTCTAGAGCAAGACCTTACCTCAAAAAAGCAAAACAAAACAAAAGTCATTAATAGGAGAGTCTTATACCTTGAGAAAAGACTGCTCTTGGGGGCTAGAGAGATGGCTCAGCAGTTAAGGCACTTGCCTTCAAAGCCTAACAACCCTGGTTCAATTCCCCAGTACCCAATAAAGCCAGGTGCACAATGTGGCATGTGTATCTGAAGTTTGATTGCAGAGGCCAAAAGCCCTGGTTCACCTATTCTCTCTGCCCCTTGCAAATTAATTTAGAAAAAAAGAAAAGACACCTTTCTCTTTTTCTGGAGGTATAACTGAACTCAGGATTTCATGCATGTTGTTAGTCAAGCACTCTACCAAGTATATCCCAGCTCCTGAACTGCAAATGTGACATGGGTGACCAGGACTATTTGCTCCACAATTACTTCCTGGGCACCCACAAAACAACCGACAAATATTTCTGGTATTGAATTTTATGAATTTTAGTACAAACACTATATAGCTAAGTTTAATTTTTGCCATCCATAATAACTGAATATATATTATATGTGTGTGTGTGTGTGTGTGTGTGTGTATGCTAGAGTCTCTTACCACTGCAAATGAATTGGCTTCTGTGTGTGCTGGGGAATCAAACCTGGGCAACCATAAGCCATCCCCCCAGCCCAAAAATACTTAATTAATTAATTAATTTGAAAGCAGAGAGACAGAGACATGTAAGTTTCCAGTAGTGTTTGGAAGAACATGAAATGAACATACAATATGCAAAATATGATTTAGAGGGTCAGGACCATGCACTCAAGTGCTCCCCAAACTGTATTCACAGCTTTATCCAGTTTCAGGCAGTCTGAGCATAAGACAGATCATGAGTTTGCATCAGATCAGATCAGATCAGAGTTGTTTGAGTATATTTATTACATCAGGAAATCTTTGGAGAAGCTGTGAGTTCCTGATTTCAAGAAGCTCCACCCAAAGTGTTCAGCACTGAGACATCTCTATCATAACTTCAAAGGCCCTCCTTTCATATTTTTGCATCATTTTTTATTTATTGTGACAGTGTTTCACAATGTAGCCCAAGATGGCTTCAGACTTGTAGCCAGTCTCCTGCATCTGAGTGTCAATGTTACAAACTTGACCCACCATGCCAGACCTCTCAAATTTTAAAAGGTTACTTTAAAAATAATGTATGAAGGACAGGTGTGGTAGTGCATGCCTTTAATACAAGCACTCAGTAGGCAAAGGTAGAAGGATCCTGGTGAGTTCAAGGCCACCCTGTGAGACTACATAGTGAAGTTCAGGCTTTGCAAACCTCATTAACCACTGATCAATTTCTCCAGCTCCACTTTTGTTTGTTTTTGAAATTAGGGTCTCTCTAGCCCAGGCTTACCTGGAATTCACTCTGCAGTCTCAGAGTGGCCTTGAACTCACAGTGATCCTCCTATCTCTGCCTCCCAACTGCTGGGATTAAAGGTGTGCACCACCACACCTGACTCAGCTTCCAATTAAAAAAATTATTTATTTATTTATTTGCATGCAAAGAGTGATGGGGGGGATGGGGGGGGAGTACTGAGATTTTGAGCCAGGGCCTCTAGGCACTGCAAATGAACTACAGATGCATGTGCCACTTTGTGCATCTGGCTCTACATAGGTACTGGGGAATCCAATCCAGGCCATCAGGCTTTGCAGGCCAGACCCCATTATTTTTTTAAAGGCAAGGTCTCACTCTAGGCCAGGCTGCCTTCAAAAATCACAGCGATCCTCCTACCTCAACCTCCCCCAGTGATGAAACTACAGGTGTGAGTCACCACACCTGGCTAAACATTTCATTTTTAATTTTTACAGGGTCTCACTCGAGCTCAGGCTGACCTGAAATTCACTCTGTAGTCCCACGCTGGCCTCAAACTCATGGTAATCCACCAACCTCAGCCTCCCTACTAAAATATAGTTTCTATAGGAGAAAGTGGAAAAGCAAAAAGTAGAAAAAAAGATATCTAAAGACTGGGTCATGGGCTGGAGCGATGGCTTAGCTGTTAAGGCGCTTGCTTACAAAACAAAGGACCCAGGTTCAATTCCCCAGGACCCACAGAAGCCAGATGCACAAGGTGGCGCGTGCATCTGGAGTTTATTTGCAGTGGCTGAAAGTCCAGGTACCCCCAATCTCTCCCTTACTCCATCCCTTTCTCTCTCCTTGTGCCTGCCTGCAAACACAAATAACCCTTGTTTTATTCCCCCAGTACCCATGTAAGGCCAGATGCACAAAGTGGTGCATGCATCTGGGGTTTGTTTGCAGTAGTTGGAGGCCCTGGCGTGCCCATTCTCTCTCTCTCTCTAGCTCTGCTTACAAATAAATAAAAAAAATGAAATACAGTTATTATAGGAGAAAGTGAAAAAGCCAGAAGGGGGATAAAGATGTCTTGAGACTGGGTCACACCTAAGGATGAAGCCTGGAGGAGGAGGAAGGTTAGGAGTGATCTGCGGTCATGGCCTGGACCTAGGCCTTATTACCCCGGCCCCCTTATCTCCACCTCATTCAGGCCATGTTCAGGACGGCTTTGGGTCTACAGAACTATACACCCAGGGCATCCGGGTTCCCTAAAAGGCGACGCCCAGCGCCCGGGGGAACCTCGTCGAATGCGCGGGCTGGGCGCGGCCCGGGAGAAGACGAAGCACCTGGAAGCCCACGCACTCAACACTCACGCAGCCCGCGGCACCAGCGTCGAGCCTCTTGGGCCAGGCGTTTGCCATCTCCCCTTTTGGCGGGCTCGGCGAGGCAAGGCTCCGCCCTCTTGCGCAGTCTATCTGCAGCGGCGGAGGCGGGATCCTTCTTCCTATTGGCGGAGTGGTCTCGGAGGCCCCTCCCCTTCGCGGCCCCGACGCTTGCACGTTGGGGTGGGGGTAGTGGGGGTAGTGGTGGTAGTGGCGGCGGCGGCGGCGGCGGTGGCAGGGGGCCGGTTGAAAGTAGAGGCTTGAGTGAAGGAGCGGCCCTGGGGGGCGAGGAGGGGGGGCGGGGAGCCCCGGCGCGGCATTGACGTTCTTCAGAAGCGGCAGGGTCGGGAGCGCGGCCCTCAAGACCCCCCTCCCCCGAGGGGGCAGGGGGCGGGTGGGCAGAGAAGGAGCTCGGCGGCGAAGGCCGGCCGCCGCCCCTTCCCCCAACCCCAGCCCGTCCACCTTGGCTTTCTGACTGGGCCCTTCCACCGGCGCGACGATGGCGACCGCCGGCGACACCGAGGCCGCCGCCGCCTCCTCTTCCTCCTCCTCCTCCTTCTCCTTCTCTTCCTCGACGACTACGGACGCGAACTGGGAGAGCAGCGGCAGCGGCGCCACCGGAGACGACGCGGCGAAAGCGGCGCTTCCGGAGCTTGAGTCGTCCCCACAAGATGGCGGCGGAAGCGGCCCGGGGCCTGCTGACGAGAAGGCGGCGGCCGAAGCGGCCCCGAGCCCGGGCCTCCGTCACGAGCCGCCTCACGACTGCTCCGAGCGGCTCGCCGCCGCCGCCGCCGCCTCCGTTCCGCCCAGGGCCGCCGAAGAGCCCGAAAGGCCCGTTAGGCGGAGTTTTCAGATCCCCAGGAAGAGCAGAGAAAAGAAAGGTGGTGCCTCCCCTCTTCTCTCCTCCCTCTCTCTCTCCTGTCTCTTTCTCTCCATCTTTTCATTAGGACTTCTCTTCTCACCCGAGACAAGCACGGAGGAAACTCTCCACCCCGTGCAAGTAGCTCAGGTCGGAAGCTTGTCTGGGAAAATGGTACCCTGACACCTCCTCTCCTCCCCCCTCGGAGGCTGAGGATGATGAGGAGGATGTTGTCCCCGAGATGCTTCTGGCAAGTGTGGAAATTTTTAGCCCCGTGGCCGTGGATCCTGCGTTCTGAGAGGACCACAAGTTGGAAGTGCTCTTGGCCTCAGACCCCTGGTGGAAATGTTCTTCAGTGTCTACTTGGAATGTTGCTCGAGATGTCAGCTCCCGTCCTCCCTTAAACTTGGGAAATCTCCGTGAATAGATGTAGTCCATGCACACTTCGCCCCATCACACCTCATTTTCCATAATAGATTTTTGCTTTTGAAGCATTAAGAGTGAATAGGTCTCTTCTGCCTAGCTCCAAACCTTAGTATGGAATGGGAAGGTAGGTTCTTGGTGCTGTTAATTTTCCCTGATTAGGGAAAAAATGAGAAGCTCCCTCATGCCCAAGTTTTCACTTTGGATTTGATCTTCAGATTTTAAAGTACATCTTTAGTTTCTGAAACCAACATTGGAACAATTAATTCTTGAAATTTTAGTACCATACTGTATAACTTACAATGGAGATAATGCATCGTTTATTACTAATATTTTTAAGTTTTAATATTTTTATTTCTTTGCAAGCATAGAAGAGAGACAGAATGACAGGGACTCCAGCTGCTACAAACAAACTCCAGATGCATGTGCCACTTTGTGCATCTGACTTTATGTGGGTACTGGGAAATCGAACTTGGGTCATTAGGCTTTGCAGGCAAGTGCCTTTAACCTCTGAGCCACCTCTTCAGCCCTTATTAGTAGTTTTTGACTATCCAGTAACTTTGAATATTCTGAATTTGATTTAAATTCTTCCTCCTTGACCTACCACGAACCTTAGTTTTTTGTGATTCACTTCAGAAAGTTACCCCCATTTTTTGTCATTAGAATCTTACTGAAATCCGAGAATCTTGATTGAAACGTTGCACAACTGGAATTATGTAGGTACATTAAAAATTCCATTTTTATATAGATAGCACCAAGGAACTAGTATACAAAACCTTATTGGCAAAGACCAAATTGACTCATGTCCAGCAATGATGAGGAATGCTTCCAGAAATACCTTTTAAATTAGTTATTTTAGTATGTATGATGAGCTAGGTGCTTCTCAGTCTCATATATTCAGTTAAGATATACAGTTGTACTTGATACAGAAAAGCTAGATACCCATTCCAAATAGCCAGTTGGTAGAACTTAGGTTGAAAGCACGTACATTAAAGTAGGTTGATTTTGATAGTGGGGGATTAATGTTCTTTTCAAGTCTTCTCTATCCTCTTGCTTCTTCAAGCCTTTTGAAGTCTATTTTCTTTGATTTTAATATTTTTTGTTCATTTTTTATTTGTTTATTTGAGAGCGACAGACACAGAGAGAAAGACAGAGGGAGAGAATGGGCGCGCCAGGGCTTCCAGCCCCTGCAAACGAACTCCAGACGCATGCGCCCCCTTGTGCATCTGGTTAACGTGGGACTTGGGGAACCGAGCCTCGAACCAGGGTCCTTAGGCTTCACAGGCAAGCGCTTAACCGCTAAGCCATCTCTCCAGCCCTATTTTCTTTGATTTTAAATGTTATCCCACACCCTTAAGAGAAAAAAAAGTGAGGACCAGGACATTGACCTAGAATCCCTTAAATTTGTTTAAAAATGCATAAACCAGATCCAGAGGTTGCCCTAAAATAGACTTCACTTGAGCATTCTAAAAGTAGAATGGGAAATTAGGAAATAAAAACCCTAGGTATTTTTCCCTGTAGTATTATATACTCCTTAGGGAAAGTTTATATCTTACATTTTTGCTTAGTGATTAAAGATACATCTCACCTGTAAGGGAGATTGTGGTTAATGAAAAAAATATGATGGATGTCTGTTTATTGAAAATGAGTAGTTTTAAACTTGTCCAGATTTACACTGAGTAGCAGTTCAAGTAGCACAATAACAGGCGAGCCAAAAATTTTTTTTCAATTGGTTTGAGACCCTCACAGATTGGTCTGGATTGAACTTGGAATGTTCCTGCCTCAGCCTATCTAGTAGTTGGGAGTACAGGTGGGCGCCACCATGCCTGGAGCCCATTGTAAAACTAAACTATCAAGTAAACACCTATTTTACCACCATAGATTTTGCCCTAACTTGAGAGAAGTTAGTACTTGAATTTCAACGTGTTATTTATAACAAATATCCATTAGTTTAGTTAGAACCACTACACATTGCTTTCCCACTACCCATACTGCATATAGTCTTCAAAAAAATATTTTCAGTGTGATAACTTGGAAGGCTTGAAAGTATTACGACTATCTTTTGTTTTGGATATTAGATTTTCTGTAGGTGTATCTTGAACTTTTCAGGATCAGAAGTTTTGTTGCATTCACATTCTGATACGGACCTTTGCAGTGACTACTTTTCCATTGAAATTTGGGTTTTAGTTCTTCTACACTTGAAAAGTAAATGCTTGCTGGGTATGAGGATCCCAGTACTCTTTGGAGGCTATGGTAGGTGGATCATGATCTTAAGGCCAGCCTGGACTACAGGGAATAACCCTGCCTTGTGGGGAGAAAAAACTGGGTGTGGTGGTACATGCCTTTAGTCCCAGCACTCAGAGGCAGAGGTAGGATTATCATGAGTTTGAGGTCACCCTGAGACTACAGAATGAATTCCATGTCAGCCTTGGCTAGAGCAAGACCCTACCTTGAAAACTCAAAAAACAAAGTGAATACTATGTGGATATAACTTGGTGACTTAGGAAGTTTTTGTTTTTTTGAAGCAGGGTCTCTAGCCCATGACAGTCTTGAACTTCTGACAGTCCTACCTCAGTTTCCTAAGTGATGGGATTGTAGTCGTCTGCCACCTTGTCTGATTCTGGAAGGTTCTTTTCTTGATGACAGTAGCATGAGACCTAAATTCTGCCTCTTTAATTGAGTAATAACACTGACAAACAGTAAGCAGTGTAGTGTTTTAAGAGATTATGGGCATTGTTCTAAGTACTTTATACAGCCTGATTTCAAAAATCTATATGGAAAGAACTCTGAAGTATTGAGAAGTGATTTGTCATTCAGCTAGTAAGTGGAGATGCAATTTGAATATATATGGAGTCTTCAAACTCAACTATTTGGGAAGATCGCTCTTTTCTATAGTCTAAAATTTATTTTTACTTGAGTTTTTGAGATAGGATCTCACTTTGTAGTCCAAGCTGGTTCAAACTTTCATGATGTTCTGGGATAGAGGCCCTGTGCCACCATACTCCACTCTACAAGTATCTTTGCAACCATTGGAGCCTAGACTCCTTCTTAAGGAAATGTCCATGGTGTTTGAATAATTGATATGGATGACTAGGTTTTATTTTTTAAATTATTTATTTATTTGAGAGCAACAGACACAGAGAGAAAGACAGAGGGAGAGAGAGAGAATGGGCGCGCCAGGGCTTCCAGCCTCTGCAAACGAACTCCAGACGCGTGCGCCCCCTTGTGCATCTGGCTAACGTGGGACCTGGGGAACCGAGCCTCGAACCGGGGTCCTTAGGCTGCTTCACAGGCAAGCACTTAACCACTAAGCCATCTCTCCAGCCCAGATGACTAGGTTTTGAAAACAGTAGTCTTTATAGAAGTAGAAAAACCCAAGCAGGACTGGGTAAGGGAGGCCCATCTTACCCATAAACACTTGCAAATCAGTTCTAAGTCCTGGAAGTTCTTCCTCAAAACAAATTTGAGATTTCCCTGGCTCATCTTGACCTGCCAGTACAATTCACCAAATCTGCACTGCTAACCCTTGTTAATGCAGAGATGAAACACTCATTTCTAAATCATTGTTGTAATTTAAAGAAAAGTCATTAAAACTTAATGCCCAGCAAAGTGGTTATATTCTGGTAATACCTGTAGGTTTCAGGTGCCTGTCAGAGTTATAGACACCCATGATCACTAATCCTTGCTAATTGCCTCCTTTTCCCTTGCAGTTCAGGCTGGCCTTTAACTCATTTATTTATTTATTTTTTATTTATTTTTTTTTTTCCAAGGTAGGGTCTCACTCTGGCTCAGGCTGACCTGGAATTCACTATGTAGTCTCAGGGTGGCCTCGAACTCTCGGCGATCCTCCTACCTCTGCCTCCCAAGTGCTGGAATTAAAGGCTCATTTATTTATTTTTATTTGTGGCTTCGGACTTTTGATCCTTTATCTGGAACCTCTTGAAGCTGCAATTACAGGCATGCACCACCCTTTGTGTGTCTTTTGTTCTTGTGCCAGGGATGGAACCCATGAATTCATGCTTGCTAGGGTCTCTTGCCACTGCAAATAAACACCAGACATGTGCACCACTATTTGTGTCTGGTATTACATGGGTCGTGAAAAATTCTGGACCTGCAAACTTTACAAGCAAGTATCTTCCAACCACAGAGCTATCTCCCCAGCCCTAAGGATATTGATAGGTGTGTCTGTATATGTGTGTATGTGTATACATATACACACACATACATAAATATTTTTTCAGAGTAAGGTCTCACCTTGGCTAAGGCTTACCTGGCTCTCTCTAGTCCCAGGCTGGCCTTGAACTCACAGTGATCCTCCTACCTCTATCTCATGATTGCTGGGAGTAAAGGAGTGTGCCACCAGAGACCTCTTAATTAAAGACATAAAATAAGCCGGGTGTGGCCTTTAATCCAGCACTGGGAAGGCAGAGGTAGGAGGATCACCGTGAGTTGTCAAGGCCACCCTGAGACTGCATAGTGAATTCCTGGTCAGCCTGGGCTAGAGTGAGACCCTATCTCATAAAACCAGAAAGACACACACAAAATAGACCACCTGGGAAATTACATTCAGAAGAAGAACTTAATATATTTCTAAACTCTCCAATCAAAAAGTAGGCTTGAACTTTTTTAAAATTTAATTTGAGAGAGGGAGGGAGAGAGAGGAAAAGGCAGATAGAGAATGGGCGTGCCAGGGACTCCCGTCAGTGTAAAAGGAAGGAACTCTGGATGCCTGTGTCACCTTGCATATCTGGTTTACGAGCATGCTGGGAAATCCAGCCTGGTTCCTTAGGCTTTGAAGCAAGTGATTTAGCACCTAAACCTGAATGCTGGGATTAAAGATGTGTGTCACCATGCCTGGCTCTACGTGAATTTTATTTGACTAATTTTAATAATGATTAAATTGGTGGAAATAGTATTGGCAGTATAACCAAGGAAAGTGATTTCTTTGTAGACTTAAAACTTTTCATAGAAATTTGAAGCCATATATACATCTTGGTACGTTTTAGGTATGAGGAGTCACCTTGTTAGCTTAGAAAGATGGCAATTACTTCTAAAATCAAACTTGGCCAATTTTTTTTCTTTTTCTTTTTTCTTTTTTTTTTTTTTTTTTTTTTTTGAGGTAGGGTCTTCCTTTAGCCCAGGTTGACCTGGAACTTACTATGTTCTCAAGCTGGCCTCCAACTCACAAATGATCCTCCTACCTCTTCCTCCCCAGAGCTGGGATTAAAGGTATGCACCATCACACCCCGGCAATGTTGGGCATCTTTTTAATTGCTCTCTACCTTATTCACTGAGACAGGGTCTTCACTTGAACCCAGATAGCCAGGCCGCTCAGTAATCCTATGTTCACCTTCTAAGTGCTGATTTACAGTGGGCATGTGTGGGTGCCAAGGGTCTAAACTCAAGTCCTCAGTTGTGCAGCAAGCACATTACCCACTGAGCCATCTCCCGAGCCCCATTTTTTTTTTTAATCCATTCCTGTAGCTGCTACTTTATTCTTTTGCTGCATGCATATGTATAATCCCAAAGCAGGTAAACAGTGGTTTTTACCAACTAAACACATATTCTGTTGTTAAGACATCTGTCATTGAAAACTACATTTTTAGAGTCATTCCAAAATATACATGTGATTGGTTAAAGAATGGATATGTCACTTGACATGTCTTTTAAAGTCTAGTATGTATAGAAAATACAGAAAAGTTATTTAGGGGCTAGGGATATAGCTCAGTTGGTAGAGTGCCTAGCAGTCATAAACTTCATCATCCAGCACCACATAAACTGGTGTGATGGCACATACCTATAATCTCTGAACTCAAGAGGTAAGATCAAAAGTTCAAGGTCATCTTTGGCTTTAGCCAGTTTGAGATAAAATCATATCACAAAAACAATAGTGGCATTTTATGTATGTTTGGCTCCTACATGCTTAAGAGTATGTATTAGAGCTGGGAGTGGTGACACATGCTTGTAATTCCAAGCACTCAGAAGGGTTCAGCAGGACTCTTGAAAGTTTTTGAGGCCAACTTAGGCTACATAATAAGTTTCAGGCCAGTCTGGTCTGCTTAGTGAAATCTTACCAAAAATAAGTAACAAGGAAGAGAGAGAAGTACAGCACTGTTTTCAGTAGTAACTCTAGCTCCCCAGAAGACAAGGTCTTAGGTAGTTGAGGCTAGCATTCAACTCACTGTATAGCTGAGGATGACCTTATATTTGAGGTTTTTCTGCCTGAGCATCCCAACTGCTCAGATTTAAAAGCATGTACCACCATGTCTTTTATTTAGTGTTAGACTCCAGGGTTTTCTACCAAGTGAGCTTCCAAAAGTATTTCAGTTGGTATTTGTTGACCTTTATTAAATAGTGTCTTGAAAAGAAGATAATGAATATAATTTCTATGAATAATTCTGTCCACTATGAAGAGTAAATGTTTCTTTTTGATTTTGGGAAATGCTATTTTATTTATTTTTTAAATATGTGGGTGCATGTGTAGAGATTGGAGGACAGCCTTGTTGGTCTGCCACTTCCCATCTTGCTTGAGGTTGGGTTTCTTCTTTTTGGTACTAGAAAGGCCACTTAGGAACTTTGACTCCTCTTGTTCCCATGGGTGAGTTGGGATTACAGATGCATGTGCCACTTTTGTGTCCAGCTTTAAGTAGGTGCTAGGGATATGAATTCTTATAGGAATGATTGTAAACTAAGCATCCCTAGGGGAAAGTATTAGGTGTATAGATTATGTACTTGAAAAGTTTTAGTCAGTTAAAAAATTCCATATGTATATTGGAAATCTGAGGTTATTAGATCAGCTTGTTCTTGGGGACAAATTTAATATTTTAGAAATTCAAGCTAGGTATTATACATATCTGTTTCCCTAGCATTTGGGAAGCTGAGGCAAGAGGATTGAGTTTGAGGCCAGTCTGGGCTACATAGCAAAGAACCTTGTCACTAAGAAGAAAAATTTAAATGTCTAAATTTTTTTAAAAAAAATATTTAAAAAAAAATATTTATTTGAGGGCTGGAGAGATGGCTTAGCGGTTAAGCGCTTGCCTGTGAAGCCTAAAGACCCCGGTTCCCCAGGTCCCATGTTAGCCAGATGCACAAGGGGGCACATGCGTCTGGAGTTCGTTTGCAGAGGCTGGAAGCCCTGGCGCATCCATTCTCTCTCTCTCCCTCTATCTGTCTTTCTCTCTGTGTCTGTCGCTCTCAAATAAATAAATAAAAAATTTTTTAAATATATTTATTTGAGGGAGAGGAAGAGGCAGATAGAGAGAATTAAATTAAATTAAACTAAGTCCAGATGCATGCACCACCTGGGTACTGAGGAATCAAACCTTGGTCCTTAGGCTTCGCAGGCAATCACCTTAACTTCTAAGCCATCTCTCCAGCCCCTAAATTTTTTTTTGGTTTTGGGTTTTGTGGGGGTTTTTGTTGTTGTTTTTTGGGTTTTTGAGATAGGGTATTGCTTTAGCCCAGGATGACCTGGAATTCACTATGTAGTCTCATGGTGGCCTTGAACTTACAAGCCATTCTCCTACCTCTTCCTCTCGAGAGTGCTAGGATTAAAGGCAGGCCCACCATGTCTGGCTTAAAAATTTTTTTTAATTCTATTTTTTGTCTTTTGCCTTTTCTTATTTTGTTGTTGCCTTTTGCCATTTATTTATTTATTTATTTGAGAGTGACAGAGAGAGAAAGAGGCAGATGGAGAATGGGTGCCCCAAGGCCTCTAGCCACTACAAATGAACTCCAGATGTATGTGCCACTTTGTGCATCTGGCTTATATGGGTCCCGGGGAATCAAGCCTCGAACCGGGGTCCTTATGCTTCACAGGCAAGTGCTTAACTGCTAAGCCATCTCTCCAGCACCCCACCCCACCCTACCCCCTTTTTTTGGAGGTAGGGTCTCACTCTCACCCAGGCTGATCTGAAATTCATTTTGTAGTCTCAGGCTGGTCTTGAACTCACGGTGATCCTCCTATCTCTGCCTCTCAAGTGCTGGAATTTAAAGGCATGTGCTACCATTTCCAGCTTTTTTGCCTTTATGAAATTATGAATTAAGTTCTTGCTGAATAGCCCTGGCTGGCCTGGGTCTTACTGTATAGACCATGCCGACCTTTAACTTGCAGCTATCTTCTTGTCCCTGCATTGAGTGCTGGGATCATAGGCATGAGACACCAGGCTTGGTTCCTAAAATACATCTTTGCTTTTGTTTATGGTATAATCACTTAGTTTATTGAAATACCACTCAGATAGACTTCTTCATTGTAACACAAAATAGTAATTGAGGCGAGTGTATTTGTAGGCTCTCAAGGGTAAGTAGTTTGGATTTAATATAGTGTCCTTAAGGTTTGTAAGATGGTAACTTTTTCTGTGTATGAGGCCTGAACCTCATTGCTGAAGGAACTGGTCAGCCTAAGCAACTGCTTTTTTTTGGTTAATATATATTTTTATTTATTGCAAATGGTGTACCAGAGCCTCCTGCCACTATACACGATCTCTAGACAAATGTATTCCTTTGTGATTGTGTGAGTACTGGGGAATTGAACCCAGGCTGTCAGGCTTTGCAAGCAAGCACCTTTAACCACTGAGCCATCTCCCCAGCCCCTGTTAGTTTTCCTTTTCTTTTTTTAGAATATTTTACTCATTTATGGTAGAGAGAGAAAGGCAGAGAGAGAGAGAAAGAAAATAGGCATTTCAGGGCCTCCAGCTATTGCAAATGAACTCTATATACACGCCACTTTGTGCATTTGGCTTAAGTGTGTATTGGGGAATAGAATCTGGGTTCTTAGACATTGCAGGCAGGTGCCTTAACCACTAAGCCATCTCTCTAGCCCCCCCCCCTTTAGTTTTTCTTTCAGTGTATTAATCAGTTTGTCTTGCATGTCACAAAATAAAGTAGCCTTGATGCTTGCTTTGTCACTTTAAATATTAATTTCAAAATACAAACATAGAAGAGTCCCCAGGCATGGTGGCACATGCCTTTAATCCCGGCACTCAGGAGGCAGAGGTAGGAGGATAACTGAGAGTTCAAGGCCACCCTGAGACTACATAGTGAATTCCAGGTCATCCTGGACCAGAGTGAGACTCTACCTCTGGGTGTGGGGGGGGGGGGAGAATAGAAGAGTCTACATGTAGGATACAATAATGATAAAATTAATAATGGTTTTTATTTTTAGCACTTTTCCAGCCATTAACTCCAGGTTCTCGAGAATTTGAAGATGTTTTAAGTATTCTTCATTCATCTTACCTTGAACCAACCTCAGTAACAAATTTTAACTACAGACGAGCTTGCTTGATACATAATGAACTTTTGGAAAAAGAGGTATGTTTTTACATGTACTTTGGCATGATTTTATATATCAGTTGGCATAGAGAGATTTAGGTATTGTTCTTTCTGGCATTTTCAAATAGTTTGTTTTGGTTAATTCTCTCTCCTCCCGTCCCCAATCCCTTCTCCCCCCGTCTCTTCCCCAGTATCCTCTGTCCTCTGTTTTCATGTCTCCTACATCCTTTCTTCCTTCCTCACCCATCTTCCAGCTTATCTCTTTCTACTCACTTTTTAAAAAAATATTAAAAATTTTTTTATTTAGTTATTTATTTGACAGAGAAAGTTGGGGGTGGGGGAGAATGAATAGGCGCATGAACCTGAGACACATGTGCCACTTTGTGCATCTGGCTAACGTGGGTCCTGGGGAATCAAACCTGGGTTCTTTTTTGCAGGCAAATAAATGCCTTAATGACTATAAGCCATCCCTCCAACCCTCTACTCGCTTTTTAAAAATATTTTATTTTTTAAAATTTATTTGAGAGAGAGAATGAGCACACCAGGGCCTCCAGCCACTGCAAATGAACTTGAAACACATGTACCACCTTATGTATCTATCTGGCTTTACTTGGGTCCTGAGGAATTGAACCTGGGTCTTTTGGCTTTGTAAGCAAGCATCTTAACTGCTGAGCCATCTCTCTAGCCCTCTACTCTCTGTTGGTTACCATTCTACTTTTGTAGCTTTTACCTACATTTGCCCCCCTTCAGATACATACATTTAGATATTAAAAGCCAAGACCCAAATATCTGAGAGAGCATGTGGTTTTGGTTCTTCAGGGTTTGGTCACTTAATATAATTCTTTCCAGGTTCTGTCCATTTTCCTGCAAATTTCATACTTTCATTTTAACTTACTGTTGAATAGAATTCCATTGTATATATGTGCCACATTTTCATTATCCTTTTATCTGTTGATGGACATCTATAGACTGGTTTCAATTCTTAGCTATTGTAAATAGAATATTAATAAACATGGATGCACAAGAGTGTATCAGAGTGTGGAGATCTTAGGAATGGTATTGCTAGGTCATATAGGAGTTCTGGTTTAAATTGAGATGCCTCCGTATTGATTTCCTTAATGGCTATGCTACTTTGCATTCCCACCAACAGTGATTCAGGGTTTCTCTTGATCCCCTACTCATTTGCATTTTTGTCAGTTGTCTTGATGATAGCCATTTGATAGGAGTGGGTTGGAAAGATGGTATGTCAAAATAATTTAAATTTGCATTTCTCTTTTTATTTTTTTCGAGGTATGGTCTTATTTTAGCCTAGGCTGACTTGGGATTTACTCTACTCTTAGCTTGGCCTTAAACTCATGACACTCCTCCTACCTCAGCTTCCCAAGTGCTTAGGATTAAAGGCATGTGCCACCATGCCCTGCTTACATTTCTCTTATGACTAGCAATGTTGAACACCTTTTTATGTACTTACTGGCCAGTTAGGTTTGTTTGTTTGTTTGTTTATTCTAGGTAGGGTTTCACCCTAGCTCAGGCTGACCTGGAATTTACTATTTAATCTCAGGCTGGCTTCAAACTCAGGGTGATCCTCCTATCTCAGCCTCCTGAGTGCTGGGCTTAAAGGCATGTGTACCACCACTCTTTTGGCTTTTTTTAGAAAGGCCCTCACTCTAGCTCAAGCTGGTATCAAACTCATTTAGTAGTCCAGGCTGGCCTTGAACTTGCAGTGATCCTCTTGTCTCTGCTTCCTGAGTGCTGGGATTCTAGGTGGGAGCCACCACATGAAGCTAGTACAAATTCTTAGTAAAAACATATGAATTATTGGACAGTAAACTCATTTCATGCATAAATTTGATATTCTTTGAGTATAATGTTTGAAAAGCCAGCATGTATATTTCTAAGGTAACAGAAATGGTATTTTAGAAATATTTTACATGTATTGCTTTCTAATGGCTATGAAATACTACAATTTTGTCTTTTTTACAAGTTTATTAAGGAGATAACAGCAGTATTAATTTTTTAAGAAAGATTGTTGGCAACCCCCATACATAGTCACAATATACCATGATCATAATCACTCCCAGCCACCTTCCCTATCTCTACTGAATTTCTCCAGAATTAATTTTGAAAAATATTCCAGAAACACATTGTACTGGTTCCTAGAAAAAAAAATCAAAACTTCGGTAGTTTCATATGATACGGAGTATTCATTAATTTTTTTTTCAAGACTGGCCTTGAAATCATGATCCTTCTTTCTCAGACTTCCCAGTGCTGGGGTAAGGCATGTGCCATTACACTCAGTTTGTTAATTTTTTTTTTTTTTTTGAGGTGTTTCACTGTAGGCCAGGGTGACCTGGAACTCACTCTGTAGTCCTAGACTGCCCTTGAACTCACGGCAGCTCTCTCTTTACCTACTGAGTTCTGGGTAAAGACATGTGCCACTATGTCTGGCTTTATTTATTAATTTTTAAAAATATATATGTATATTTATTTATTTATTTGCAAGCAAAGAGAATAGAGACAGAATGAATGGGTGTGCTAGGGTCTCCAGCCACTGCAAATGAACTCCAGATGCATGTGCCACTTTGTACGTCTGGTTTTACATGGGTACCGGGGAATTGAACCCTGATCATTAGGCTTTGCAGGCAAGCACCTTAACTGCTGAGCTCTCTCTCCAGTCCTATTTGTTTATTTTATTTATTTATTTATTATTACTTGACTTTTTGAGGTAGGGTCTCACTGTAGTTCAGGCTGTCCTATAATTCACTATGTACACACAGGGTGGCCTCGAACTCTTGGAGGTCCTCCTACCTCTGCCTCCTGAATGCTGGGATTAAAGGTGTGTGCTGCTATGCCCGGCCCTATTTGTTAATTTTTAATAGAAATTTTAATTTGTATTATATGATTTTTTTTTTTTTTTTTTTTTTTTTTGGTGTGGAGGGTATTGGTTTTTTGAGGTTGCATTTCACTCTCTAGTCCAGGATAAGTAATTCACTATGTAGTTTCAGGGTGGTCTCAAATTCATGGTGATCCTTCTACCCCTGTCTCCTGAGTGCTGGAATTAAAGGTATGCACCACCACTCCCAGCTTAAGTTGTATTATATGATTGAAGAGCTATAATAGCCTGACTACTAATATAAAATGTTAAATATTCTTCCTAAAAAGTATTTAATTTATTCATTTGAGAAAGAGGCAGATAGAGAGAATGGGCATGCCAGGGCCTCTAGCCACTGCAAACAAACTCCAGAGGCATGTGCCCCTGATTCATCTGGCTTACATGGGTCCTGGGGAATCGAACCGGGGTCCTTTGGCTTCACAGGCAAATGCCCTAACTGCTAAGCCATTTCCCCAGCCCCAAATATTCTTTGATAAATATATTTTTATGTTACTTACATGTGTATGTATGAGAAAGCGTGTGCAAGAACAAGCACAGGCACTTTGTGTGGCTTTACTATACTATCGTACTGCATAATTGAACCCAGGCCATCAGGCTTTGTGGGCAAGTTCCTTTAACTGCTGAGCCATCTCCCCAAGCTGGTCAAAAATTCTTTTTTTAAAAAAAATTAAATTTTTTTTTTTATTTATTTGAGAAAAAAAAAGGCAAAGAGAGGAGAGATTGAGAATGGGCACAGCAGGGCCTCCAGCCTCTGCAAACAAACTCCAGAAGCATGGGTCACCTTGTGCATCTGGCTTATGTGGGTCCTGGGGAATTGAACCTGGGCCCTTTGGCTTTGCAGGCAGGCGCTTTAACTGCTAAGCTGTATCTCCAACCCATGGACAAAAGTTCTTACCTCTTAACTTCATGAAACAGTCATACACTAAGTATGATTCAATTTCATTTAGTTTACAGAAAAGCGAAGAGAACTGAAGTTTGATGGTCGTTTAGATAAGGAACTCTCAGAATCCTATGCATTTCTCATGGTTGATCGATATCAGGTAAACTGTTAGTTTAAGGATGTTTTTAATGTAAGTTAAGGATTTTATAATTATTTAATAATATGTTTGATAAGAATAAAACAATTATTTGTTCTTTACAATTGTTCTATATTTTACTTTTTATTGAGACAGTCTCATTGTATAGCCCAGACTGGCCTTGAACTTGTGGTTATACTCCTGCCTTGCTATATAAGTTCAAGGATTGTAGGTATATGCCATAAACCAAGAGGGAGGTAGGGTCTTGCTATAGTCCAGGCTACCTGGAATTCACTATGTAGTCTCAGGCTGGCCTTGAACGCATAGTGATCCTCCTACCTCTGTCTCTGGAGTGCTAGAATTAAAGGTGTGTGCCATCACACCTGGCTAATTATCTTTTCTTGTTCATTACCTGAACTTCCTCTCCAGTCCCCTAACTTCTCTAAAAGGGAATTGATTGTATTTGTGAAAGGTAGGAATTGAGAGTGCCTGTCACAAGTAGCATAAATAAAACATTTCTGATATGTTTAGGAAGTTAAAATCAGTATCATGTTGCTGTATGGTCATAGGCTGAAATCTGTATATGAAATTTCTGTAATGTAGAGTAGATATAGTTGAAAAGATTACATTGTTTTGTTTTTGTACTTTTAATGATGATTTTTTTTCATATTCTCATTGGGTTATGCTCTCATATACCCTCTACCCTGCTCCCATTCTACTGAAGGCTCTCCTCAGTGGAGCTGTTGGTAGAAGATTGCATTTTATTTTTAAAAAGTACCTTTTCATATTATCATGTTGTTATGATTTCAAAATGAAGTGTTTTGTTTGTTTAGGTTCAGAGTATATGTGAAAAAGGATTACAAGTGGGCCAGTCCAAAATAACCATTCTTGGCAGTCCTTCCATGGGTAATATTTTTACTTTTTCATTCATACCTACCTGCTGTTACCTTGCCATTTAAAATTACCTCTGAAATTTTTCTTCAGTATTTGTAGTAATTAAATCTATTTGTGTTTCAGAAAAGACTGATCTTGTTCTAAAATGTAAAACTTGTTTATCTTTTGTTTCTGATTTTGCATACTTCATTTTGAAATTTTTAAATATTTATTAATTTATGAGAGAGGGGCAGACTATGAATGGGTAAGTCAGGGCGTCTGGCTACTGCAAATGAATTCCAGATGTATGTGCCGCTTTGTGCATCTGGCTTTATGTGGGTACAGGGGAATTAAGCCTGGGTTGTCAGGATTTTGCAAGCAAATGCCTTTAACTGCTAAGCCACCTCTCCAGCCCCAAACAGTATCTTTCCCCTTTTGGTTATTTATATATTTTTTTGTTTTTTGTTTTGTTTTGTTTTTGATTATAGGTATTTGACAGCTTGTCTGGCATTTTTGTGGGTACTGATGTTCATACTTGGCTCCTAATGCTTGCAGGCCAAGAACATTACCATGTTCTCTCTCTAATCCCACAGATTGATTTTTGTTTTGTTTTTTCAAGGTAGTGTCTCACTGTAGTCTCATGGTTGCCTGGAACTCTATGCAATCCTGTCTCTGCCTCCCAAGTGCTGGAATTAAAAGCGTGTGCCACCACATCGGATTCACTGTCTTTTTAAAAAGTTGTCATGTTTCTGGTCTCTTCTGTTATTGATTAAACATTTGGATTTTTTTGTATGTATACCCTGCTTGTTCAAATTCAACCTTTTCTTTCTTTATTAGGTATCTATCTTTCTAGATATGCTGATTTATTACAGGCTAATCCTTTGGAAGCTGGAGCAGTGGGTGATGTTGTTATTTTTAAAATAATGAAGGTAATTTCATATTTCAATTTATTTCAAATACAACATTTAATTTAGATTTAAATTTCAGCTGACCTCAGTTCTTGATTACATTAGAATTGCAAACTTGAGATAATATGAAGATAATGTAGAAAGTACTTTATTTGTTACCTTTGATCTTAAACATAAAACTGTTTATTTTTTAAAGAGAAGAATGAAGATAAAAGTGATATTTGGTAATGCTGTTTACATTAATAAAGGATATCATGAATAAGCTGGGCATGGTGAAATTGAGGTAGGAGGATTGCCTTGAGCTCAAATCCAGTCTGGACTACAGAGTGAGTTCCAGGTCAGTTTGGGTTGAGTGAGACCCTGCTCAGAAAATAAAAAAAAAAAATAGCAGGCATGGTGGCACATGCCTTTAATCCCAGCACCTATGAGGCAGAGGTAGGAGAGTTGCCATGAGTTCAAGGCCAGCTTGAGACAGAGTAAGTGTCGGGTCAGCCTGGGTTAGCCAGAGTGAGACGCTACCTCAAGAAAAAAGAATAGCAATAAAATAAATAAATAAAAGAATATTGTGAATAGAATATGTTTAACTTGTTATGATAGCATATAGTCAAAAACTATGTCTCTGTGAGAACTTAAAAGGTTTTCTTTATTTTAGGGTAAAATAAAGAGTGTATATGATCCCATGAGTGTAAAAAACTTCGAACCTATGTTAAATAAAAGTGCTTTGGATCCCACACCAAAGCATGAATGTCACGTGTCGAAGAACGCCAGTAGAATTACATCCCTTTTGGCGTACAGAGCCTATGAGCTTACTCAGGTATGCCTTTGGATCCATTTTAACATTATGACCTCTCACATATGTTTGCTACTATAGAAAGATCTCCCTGTCAGTTCTTTCAGATACCACATCAGACTCTGGTTCTCACACACTGCTGTTAAGACTCAGTTCTGTGTTTCCTACACTGCTCAGTTCTTTTCTAGAACTTAGAATGATCCTTCTTTTTTTTTTCCCCTCAAAGTAGGGTTTCACTCTAGCCCAGGCTGACCTGGAATATACTATGTAGTCTCAGGATGGCCTCAAGCTCATGGCAGTTCTCCTACCTGCCTCCCAAGTACTGGGATTAAAGGTGTGTGCCTCCACGCCTGGCTTTTGTTTTTATTTTTTCGAGGTAGGATCTCACTCTAGCCCAGGCTGACCTGGAATTCACTCTAGTCTCAGGCTGGTCTTGAACTCCCAGTGATCCTCCTACCTCTGCTTCCCAAGTGCTGGAATTAAAGGCATGCACCACCACATCCAGCTTATTCACCTTTTTTGAAGCATATATTTTATTTTTTTTAAATATGTATTTTATTTATTTGAGAGAGATTGGAGGGAGAAAATGGGCATACCAGGACCCTTTGCCACTGCAAACGAACTCCAGATGCATGCACCACCTTGTGCATCTAGCTTATGTGGGTCCTGGAGAATCGAGCCTGGGTCCTTCGGCTTTATAGGCAAATGCCTTAACCACTAAGCCATCTCTCCAGCCCATATTTTCACTTTTATTTATTTATTTGGGAGAAGCAGAGAGAGAATGGGTGTGCTAGGGCCTCCAGACACATGCACCACCCTGTACATCTAGCTTATGTGCATCCTGAGGAATCAAACCTGGGTCCTTTGGCTTTGCAGGCAAGTGTCTTAACTGCTAAGCAATCTCCCCAGCCCCTTTTTCTTTCTTTCTTTATTTTTTTGTTACTGTTTTTGTTTTTCAAGGTAGTTCTCACTCTAGCCCAGGCTGACCTGGAATTCACTGTGTAGTCTCAGGATGGCTTTGAACTCAAGGTGATCCTCCTACCTCTGCTTCCCAAGTGCTGGAATTCAAGGAATGCACCACCATGCCTGGCCTTATTCACCCTTTTTTGGGGGGGGGGTTGTTCGAGGTAATGTATCACTTTAGTCCAGACTGACCTGGAATTCACTATGTAGCCTCAAGGTGGCCTCGAATTTACAGTGATCCTTCTACCTCTGACTCCTGAGTGCTGGGATTAAAGGTGTGCATGATCACACCTGGACTTAGTTGCCTTTTTAGAAAATATTTTTATTTATTTATCTGAGAGACAGTGAGTATGGGTGTGCCGGGGCCTCCTACCGACTGCAAACTCCAGATGCATGCACCATTTTGCATCTGACTTTACATTGGTACTGGGGAATTGAACCCAGGCCACCAGCCTTTGCAAATAAGCTCCTTTAACTGCTGAGCCATCTTGATCCTCTAAAGAATCATCTTATTAAATATATTTTTATTTATTTGAGAGAAGCAGAGAGAAAGGCAGACAGAGAGAGAAAGTGTACAGGCATACCAGGGCCTCTAGCCACTACAAATGAACTCCAAATGCATGTGCCACTTTGTGTATCTGGCTTTTCATGGGTACTGGGGAATCAAACTCAGGCTGACAGGCTTTGCAACCAAGCCCCTTTAACTGCTTGACCCATTTTTCCTCCTCTATTAAACTTAAGATATACACTTTTGAGTTAAATTTTTAAGCTTTATTAAATATGATTAATATACCGAAAACCGTTGACTAGGGAATGTATCTCAGTGGTGAAGGATGTGCTTAGGATGTGTGAGGACCTGGCTTTAATCCCTGGCTCCAAAAAAGGAAAATATTTCTCCTCTTCAGTTAGACTCCAGTGCTGGTGAACCATTTCTGCATTTCCCTTTGCCTGCACAATTCATAGTTCTTATAACCTAACCACTGTTGGGACTCTTGGCTTCCCTGAGATCCACATGCTGTGTTTGTCTTGGCTTGACTTATTTAACTTACCATAAGTTCCATTTGTATGTGTTATTAAAATAGAATTTTACCTTTATTATGACCCCATTATGTATACATGCATTTTCAAATATTTAAAATGTAATAGTGAATTTTAGTGTTGGTGTTTTTTATTTTTTAAATATTTTATTTATTTGAGAGAGAAAGAATGGTTGCACCAGGGCATACAGCCATTACAAACTCCAGATGCATGTGCCACCTTGTGCTTACGTGGGTCTTGGGGAATTGAACCTGAGTCCTTTGGCTTTGCAGGCAGGCGTCTTAACTGCTTACTAAGCAATCTTGCCAGCCCTAGTTGTGTTTTTATATGAAGCTTAACTGAAGTACTGCTATTCTTTTTAACAAACATGCAAGAAATACACATGTCTGAGTCGATTGTATGTGAAATGTAGTTAGGTTAACTTCTATAGAAAGTCTTTGTAAAATTTTGCCATATTAAAGTTTATTATCACAACTTTTTGAAGAATCTTAGTGTGGGAAGACTGTGGATGGGACTTTAAGGAGAAATTACATGGACCAGAGACATCCAGAGCTGCTGACTGAATTACTTTGGGGGAGGGGGTATTATTGGGCATTTAAGGTGAAATGATAAAGAATTGTGGACTTTCTAGAAGCATTTATAAACTCTGTTTCAAAAAAATTCCTTGGAAGAATGTTTGGAGCCACAGCATTACTGGAGTAGGTACTTTCCAATGGGAAAGGACTTTGAAGAACAATATTACAGACTCTACGTCCTTTTAAAATAAAAATATGTAAGTCAAAATCCCTGCCTAATGCAGGTGGTAAACAGGTAAAAGGAAGAGACTGTTGAGTAAAGGAAGTCTGCTGCTTTGGACAGATAAAGAAGTGATCTTTTCCACCTTTCCTTGGCTACTTGCTGTGTAGTTGGAATCCACATGGTTTTCTTTGGCAGTAACACACAACGTGGTGTTTAGGATTGGCTGAAATGTACCTTTGGTTTTGTTTAGTTATTTAAATATTTATTTGAGAGAGATGGAGAGAGAATGGGCACATCAGTTCCTCTAGCCACTGCAAACAAACTCATAATGCATGCATCACCTTGTGCATCTGGTTTTACATGGACTAGAGAATTGAACCTGAGTCTCCTGGCTTTGCAAGCAAGTGCCTCAACCTCTAAGCCATCTCTCTAGCCCTATGTTTTTGTTTGTTTGTTTATTTTTATTTATTTATTTGAGAGCAACAGACAGAGAAAGAGGCAGAGAGAGAGAGAGAGAGAGAATTGGGCGCATCAGGGCCTCCAGCCACTGCAAATGAACTCCAGATGCATGTGCCACCTTGTACATCTGGTTTACATGGGTCCTGGGGAATCGAGCCTCGAACTAAGGTCCTTAGGTTTCACAGGCAAGCACTTAACTGCTAAGCCATCTCTCCAGCCCAGCCCTATGTAATTTTGAGGCAAAGTCTCTAGTACATGCTAACCTGAAACTCACTGTAGTTCAGGCTCACCTCAAACTAATAGCAGTCCCCCTAACTCACTTGCGAGAATGCTGAGATTAAAGATGTCCAAGGCGGCCTTGAACACACCGCGATCCTTCCTCCCCTGCTTCCTGAGTGCTAGGATTAAAGGTGTGAGCCACTATGCCCTTTTTTTTTTTTTTTTTTTTTTTTTTTTTGGTGTTTCGAGGAGTGGTCTCACTCTAGTCCAGAATTCACTTTGTAGTCTCAGGGTGGCCTCAAACTCCTGCTGATCCTTCTCCCTCTGCAGGGATTAAAAGCATGAGCCACCATGCTGGGCAATACTCTTTTTTTTTTTTTTTTTTTTTTTTATGGTTTTTTAAGGTAGGGTCTCACTGTAGCCCAGGTTGACCTGGAATTCACTATGTAGTCTCAGGGTAGCCTGGAACTCAGAGCAATCCTCCTACCTCTGCCTCCCAAGTGCTGGGATTAAAGGTATACACTACCACGCCCGGCTCTTTTTTTGTATCACATTGGCTTTTCTGGGCTGACTAGGAGCTTAGTCAATATTATTTTATGTTTTCACTATGAAATCTGTTGCATTTTCCCTGTGGTTATCTTTACAAAAGTAAAATTTGTTATACTAAGAGTAGTGCTGTGGGATCTGATACACTCAGAAGTGGAATGTACAAATTTTTTGTTTTGGCTAAGTGGGAAAGTTATAATTTAAAGAATTGCTTTTTGCCAGAGGTGCTTAAATGGTACTCTGTTTCTAAATAAAAGGTTTTAGTCTCTACTTATTGCTTGCTGAAAGTTAATTTTGCATTTTCTTATTTTTAGTATTATTTTTATGAGTATGGCTTTGATGAACTAAGGCGAAGACCAAGACATGTTTGTCCATATGCGGTGGTGTCCTTTACTTACAAAGATGACATACAAACTCCAAAGTTTGTATCTTCTCTGAGGTAAGTAACACAGGTTCAGACATATCCAGAGTGACATTTCAGAGCTTCTCTACCTCCCCTGTTTAAACTTTGCTTGACTAATGTCTAACCCATGTGTAGTGTAAGAGCCAGGGGGTCCTTCAGGCCTTGAAAAAACTCACCCACAGATGGGAGTTCCCAAGTGGTCAGAGAGCCTGCCTTCCCCTTCCAAATGTTATAAATACCTTATAACCTTATAGTGGTGGGCTATTTTCTGGCTCGGGTGAACCAGAGGGACTGCTGGTTGGTAAGGGCTAGGGGAAGAGGTTAGCCCTGACATCAAGTTCTGGAGGCTGAACGTGATCAACCACAACGTTTAAATCCTATGAAATACCTCCCTCCCAGGAGGGGTCCTGGTTATTGGTGGAGAAAGGGGTCTAGGGAACTAGGCAAAAGATGAGTCAAATCATCATTGATTTCTAGCAAGTCCTGACTTTTCTGCCTTTTTTACCTTCGGGAGTCTTGTCATCCTAACTGTACCTCCCTTCTCATTCCCCGCTGTCATGAGAAGACACTCTAACTGCGATGTCAAATCTTGAACTACTTCTGGCTGAATGTGGTGTAAAGTATGGCAGTAAGTTTCTCCCAGAGAGGGGAGTTACTCTAAAGGACCCCAAAAGTATATTGATGGAGAACAGGAAGATAGTCTTGAAAGAAAATGGAGAAAGAGTAAAAGTAAGGAGTTAATGAGAAGTGAACACACAGTAAACATGCCTTTAGGGTTATCCTTCTTGTGGATTTCTAGGCCTTGGGGAGCATTCAAGGGAACCCAAGTAAATGGAATTGGATTGTCTCAGGACCATCAGAGCATGAGCTGGCTAAGATTTTCTCCTAGAACTGTTCATTGAATGGCACAGTAGTGTCTGGTGGTGAATCTGTTTCTGCATAGCTTGTAAAACAGAAGAGGTATTATCTATTATAAAAGTTGGGCCTGGCGTGGTGGCACACGCCTTTAATCCCAGCACTTGGGAGGCAGAGATAGGAGGATTGCTGTGAGTTCAAGGCCACCCTGAGACTCCATAGTGAATTCCAGGTCAGCCTGGGCTAGAGTGAGACCCTACCTCGAAAAACTTAAAAAAAAAAAAAAAAGTTATCAAGAATATGTACACAAAATTTAATCTTGATAATGGTGAATATACCATATTTTGTGTAATAGCCTTCCAGAGTGGACCTGTTTAAATTTGTCCTGAGGGTAGCCGGGGCCAAAGGTTGATACCATAGAGCCATTTGGTGCCAGTAGGGGGGTGTACAATATATTTTTGGCCTCAGGACTTATTTAGTAATGTCCTGACACAAGTTAGAAGGAACTCACCATTCTTCCTAGTATAGGAAGTTTTTCTGTTTTTCTTTTTTTCTTTTTTTGGTTTTTTGAGGTAGTGTCTCACTCTAGCCCAGGCTGACCTGGAATTCACTATGGAGTCTCAGGGTGGCCTCAAACTCACAGCAATCCTCTTAACCTCTGCTTCCCAAGTGTTGGGATTAAAGGCATGCACCGCCATGCCTGGCTGTTTTATTGTTGTTGTTGTTTTTTTTTTAATTTTTTTTGTTGTTTATTTTTATTTATTTATTTGAGAGCAACAGGCAAAAAGGCAGAGAGAGAGAGAGAGAGAGAGAATGGGCACGCCAGGGCTTCCAGCCACTGCAAACGAACTCCAGACACGTGCGCCCCCTTGTGCATCTGGCTAACATGGGTCCTGGGGAATGGAGCCTCGAACCAGTGGCCAAAATAGTGGCTTTTTTTTTTTTAAGCTCGGGTGAGTCCAATTGTAGCAAATTTGATTACTGAAACCTATCCAGTCAAAGAATGACACAAGCTGGGCTTGGTGGTGCGCGCCTTTAATTCCAGTACTCAGATGGCAGAGGTAGGAGGATCGCTGTGAGTATGAGGCCACCCTGAGACTACAGAGTGAATTCCAGGTCAGCCTGGGCTAGAGTGAGACCCTACCTCAAAAAAAAAATAAAAATAAAAAAATAAAGACACAAAATTTTTTTTTTGTTGTTGTTTTTTAAAGATTTTTATTTATTTGATGGGCTGGAGAGATGGCTTAGCAGTTAAGCGCTTGTCTGTGAAGCCTAAGGATCTCAGTTCAAGGCTCAATTCCCCAGGACCCACGTTAGCCAGATGCACAAGGGGGCGCACATGTCTGGAGTTCGTTTACAGAGGCTGAAAGCTCTGGCACGCCCATTCTTTCTCTGCCTCCTCCTCTCTGTCCCTCTCAAATAAATAAAGAAACAAAAATTTTTTAAAAAAAGAAAGATTTTTATTTATTTGAGACAGAGAAAGGGAGAGAGATATAGAGAGGGAAAGAGAGAGAATGGGTGTATCAGGGCCTCTAGCCACTGGAAACAAACTCCAGATGTATGCACCCCCTTGTGCAGCTGGCTTATGTGGGACCTGGAGAATTGAACCTGGGTCCTTGAGCTTTGCAGGCATGCGTCTTAACCACTAAGCTATCTCTCTAGCCCAAGATACAAATGTTTTAAGTTATTTTGTTTAACCTCTAAGTTTAGTTATTCTGTAACAGCATAGACTGTATCTGAAGCATAAAAAGTAGGCATGTCTTATCCATCAAATATCTAATAGCTATAAATGTAGGCAGAACCTGTTGCCAGTCTTGAAAACAATATAAATCTAAACCAAGTAATTTAATTTTGAAATTGTCAGCAAAACGACAAGTATAAAGTCTTGGCACCTGTGTTTGAAAACATCTTTGATTATTCCAGACACCTGTGTGAGTATAAAGCTTAGGCAAGCTATCCCTACATATTTTACCTAACAGGAGGATAAAGGTTATAATGACTGAAATTAAATCATTTAAGCCTAATGATGACCATTTGATAGAATTAACATAAATAAAACAGGTGCTGTCTTTAAAGTTACAATGTCCATGGATGAACACCTCATCTTTGGAAATTAAACATTTATACATGAACCTTTATCTTAAGGCTCAGTTTCTTCCATAGTTAAAACCTTGACAGAGAAACCTAATTTTATTGAGAGCCTTAAAGCCATTTATTTATTTTTATTTTTTTTGTTTTTCACAGTAGGGTCCCACTTTAGCACAGGTTGACCTGTTTGACCTGACTCAGGGTGTCCTCAAACTCAGCGATCTTCCTATCTCTGCCTCCTGAGTGTTGGAATTAAAAGTGTGCACCATCACACCTGGCTAAAGCCTTAAGTCATAACAAATTATCATCAGTGAGCTGTTAAAAGAATGAAGCCTTAACCATAAGAATCAGTTTCTTTAGTGGTTAAAACATTGACATCAAGTAAACATATTTTAGATTTTGTCCAATTAAACGTTTCAGTGAAGGGCATCCTTCCCTGAGCAACTCTCATTACCATTAGGATCTCCTGGTGACATCTGTCCTTTTTTCTTTATCTCCCTTTTTCTTTTACTTGACTTCCCAATGATACTAAACATGTTGCTACCTGGAGCAATTGTAGTAAGCTCTTGTTTGGCTACCAATTTTTGTAATTTCTTATGAATATCAGGTGCTGATGGAGTTAAAAATTAAATCTTTAAGAATATCCCCCTCCAAGGCATCTGGAGTTTACATTAGTGTGGAAATTTTTTTTTTTTTTTTTTTTCATTTTTGGTTTTTCGAGGTAGGTTCTCACTCTAGCTCAGGCTGACCTGGAATTCACTATGTAGTCTCAAGGTGGCCTCAAACTCACAGCGATCCTACCTTTACCTCCCAAGTGCTACAATTAAAGGTGTGTGCCACAACAGCCAGCTAAACCCATGTCTTTTTTTTTTTTTTTTTTTTTGAGACATGCTGGCAGAGACTTTTGGGATATCTTAGAAGCCTATTGTCCCATCTGAAACAAATTGGAGGAAAATGAGTCTAGAGTCAGGTTATGCCCAATCCTGGCTCTCATTTTGTAGAAGGGAGGGGGGTAATCCCTCCAGCCATATTTGAGTGAAGAAATTAGCACTTCTTTTTAATCTCCTTCCTACAGGAGTCCTAAACCAAATTTCCCTGTTTTCTCCCCAATCAAACAGGGACACACAGTACAGTCTGTGTGCTTCCTGGGGCAAGGAAGGTCCAAGATAGAATATCCATGTTCGGGCTGGAGAGATGGCTTAGCGGTTAAGCGCTTGCCTGTGAAGCCTAAGGACCCTGGTTCGAGGCTCGGTTCCCCAGGTCCCACGTTAGCCAGATGCACAAGGGGGCGCACGTGTCTGGAGTTCGTTTGAGGGGGCTGGAAGCCCTGGCGCGCCCATTCTCTCTCTCTCCCTCTCCCTCTATCTGTCTTTCTTTCTGTCTGTCGCTCTCAAATAAATAAATAAATAAATAAAATAAATAAAAAATAAAAAAAACTTAAAAAAAAAAAAGAATATCCATGTTCATCCCACAAGGCCAGCTCTCAAGCCCAAGTACCTCCAGCACTCCCCCAGCCCTGCATGTGTCTTACATCATGGCATATAAGGATTGCCACTGGCACCATAGGCCCAGGTGTGAAGACTTCTGCATACAAATACATTTTTAAAAAATATTTTGTTTTTATTTATGTATTTGAGAGAGACAGAGTCAGACACAGGGAGAGAGAGAGAATGGGTATGTTAGGGCATCCAGCCACTGCAAACAAACTCCAGATGCATGCGCCCCTTTGTGCATCTGGCTTATGTGGGTCCTGGGGAATCGAACCTAGGTCCTCTGGCTTTGCGGGCAAGTGTCTTAACCGCTAAGCCATCTCTCCAGCCCCCACAAATAACTTTTTTAAAGCCACATATTGTGGGCTGGAGAGATGGCTTAGCGGTTAAGGCATTTGCCTGCAATGTCTAACAAACCAACTTCCATTTCCCCAGTACCCATATAAGCCAGATGCACAAACTGGCACATGTGTCTGGAGTTCATTTGCAGTGGCAAGAGGCCCTGGTATACCCATTCTCTCTATCTCTCTGCTTGCAAATAAATGAATTAAATATTTTTTAAAAGCCACATATTATGAAGCATTTATGACTATGTTTGAGGTTAACTGTTTTCTAGATCAAATTGTTTTCCCATTTACTTTGTTTGAGATGCAGCACTTGGTTGTGCTTTATTCTTCTGTGAGAGGGTTTTATTATGTAGCCCAGGCTGGCTTTATTTAGCTATTTATTTTTATTTTGTTTATTTGAGAGAGAGAAAAAGAGGCAGATAGAGAGAATGGGTGCACCAGGGCTTCTAGCCACTGCAAACAAACTCCAGACACATGCATCACCTTGTGCATCTGGCTTACTTGGGTCCTGGAGAATCAAACCTGGGTCCTTTAGCTTCACAGGTATGGGTCAGGCTGACTTTAAACGTAGGGCAGTGCTCATGCCTTATTGCTAGGATTACAAGATGAGTCACTATGTCCTGCTGTACTGCATATCCAAAAAAATACTTATGAGAAAAAGAGAGAGAATGGGTGCACCAGGGCCTCTTGCTACTGCCAATGGACTACAGACCTATATGCCACTTTGTGCATCTGGCTTTGTGTGTGTGCTGGGGACTTGAACCTGGGCTGTCAGGTTCTGCAGGCAAACACCTTTAACTGCTGACCCATCTCTCCAGCCCCTGTACAGCACATTTTTCATGTTAGTGACACAAGTTACAAGTACCAATTCATGTAATAGAGAAATGGTTATGTATCTGTTTACTGCTCTGTATTTATGATTTCTGTGGTATACACATTTTACTAAAGCATTTTTTCATAAGTGATCTTTAAAAGATGAGCTTAGAGAGATGGCTTAGCAGTTAAGGTGCTTGCCTGCAAAGCCTAAGGACCCATGTTCAACTCTCCAGATCCCACGTAAGCCAGATGCACAAGATAATACACGTACAGGGTCTTGCATGTGTACAAATTGCCACACAGGTCTGGAGTTCGATTGCAATGACTAGAGGCTAATTCTCTCTCAAAAAAAAAAAAAAAAAAAGATACAGCACTTAGTAAGATCATACCATGGCACTAGTGACTGCATCCTTAATTTGATATGTACCTTGAGTGTGCCATGGACACTGGCCTTGTGACCCTGCACTTGCTGCTCCTTCCCTGTTACCTGCACTACTGTTTTTCATACTTAATCATGGAGTTATTTCTTTTAATTTTCAGCCCTTGTTCCTGTGTTTTTGTTTGTTTTCAAATATTGCATGTGTGTATATGTTGTGTATATGTTCATATGTGTGAATACAGGCATGCATGTGTAAATCAGAGTATAACCTTGAGTGTCAGTTCTTGCCTTCTGCCTTTATTTATTTTAGTCTTTTTTGAAAAGTATTTATTTGTAAGCAGAGAGATATAGAAAGGAGAGACAGAGACAGTGCGTGTGCCAGGGCCTTCAGCCACTGCAAACAACTCCAGATGCATGTGCCACTTTGTGCATCTGGCTTTACGTGATTACTGGAGATTGAACCAAGGTCGTTAGGCATTGCAGACAAGTGTGTTAACTCTCTGCCAGCCCCTATTTTAGTTTTTTGTTTTGTTGAGGTAGGGTTTCACTCTAGCCCTGGCTGACCTAGGATTCACTATGTAGTCTCAAGGTGGCTTGAACTCATGGCAATCCTCCTACCTGTGCCTCCCAAGTGCTGGGATTAAAGACATGTGCCACCATGCCCAGCTACTTTAGTCTTTTTTGAGGTAGTGTCTCACTCGAGCCCAGGCTTACCTATAAATCACTCTGTTGACCCATTTTGGTCTTGGACTCATGGTAATCCTCTTACCTCTGCCTACTGAATATTGGGATTAAAGGTACCACCATGCCTGCCTTCCACCTTTTTTTTTTTTTTTTTTTTGTAAAACTATTTATTTGTGAGAAGAAAGGAAAGAGTATGAATGTGGGTGTGTTGGGGCCACTTGTTGCTGTAAACAAACTGCAAGCATTTTGTGCAATTTTGTGCATATGGCTTTGCAAGCAAGTACCTCTAATCACTGAGCCATCTCTCTAGCTCCTACCTTCTTTTTGAGGTAGGAGATCCTAACTTGGATAATCAGGCTTGTCCAGCAAGTGCTTCACCCACTGAAGCATCTCCTGTGGTCTCTTCATCATTTAGTAAACTATTTTATGGTTGCCTGCCATCAGGTTACAGATTGTTTGAATTAAGATATTTTGTTCTGTTTATCCTTATCATTCTTTTTAAAAAATATTTTATTGTTTATTTGAGAGAGAGAAAGACACAGGGAGAGGAGAGAATGGACACACCATCTCTCCAACCCTATCCTTGTCATTCTTAACCAAAATTGTGCCTGCTGAATAATGGGAACTTACAGCTAAATATCTATTGAGTGCAGAATGGATATATTTTTTATGCTAAAATTGCTAGATAATTTATTGCTTTTTTTACTATCTTTTTTTAAATTTTTTAATTTTTATTAACATTTTCCATGATTATAAAAAAAATCCCATGATAATTCCCTCCCTCCCCCCCCCAACACTTAGAATGGATATATTTAAATGTATATTGAAGCTGTTTTTCAAGATAAGATAGTGGACAGAGATCTTATTGGAGTGTGTCTATTAAGGGTACCTTTTGTCAAAACAGGAGTATAAAAAACAGCTCCCATAAACTTCTGCAGATATACTAGTAACATGCAACTACCTACAAACATGCTTACATGCATACACATATAAAATCACTCAAGGAAGACACCCAATGTGACCTGTGACTGGACTTGCACATACCTACAAACATGCATACACACATAAAATTACAAAAGGAAAAAGAAGCTGGATGTGGTGGTGCACACCTTTAATCCCAGCACTTGGGAGGCAGAGGTAGGAGGATCACTGTGAGTTCAAGGCTACCCTGAGACTTCATAATGAATTCCAAGTCAGCCTGAGCTTGAGTGAGACCCTACCTTGAAAAACAAAAAGAAAAAAAAGGAAAAATAGAAAAACAGGATTAATGGGGCTGACGCTGTAGCTCAGTATAGACTACTTGCCAGCATGTGTGAGACAATAGGTTCTATCTATCCCCAGCACTGCAAAAAAAAAAAAAAAGTCACTATATCAAAGCACTAAGTGTTAATCTTCATGTTATTACAAAGCAATTAATATTTTTCTTTTTAAAAATTTATTTGTAGATCTAACAGCTTTAATGCAGACAGAAACATAGGTAAGAATATTCCCTTTTTTTTACTTTTATAAGTTGAAAGAATACATACATGTGGTGAAAGCTGAATAAATTAAGTGCTTTGTTGATTTTCATGATGAAAATCTGTAACATACGAGAAAATAGGTGGGCCATGTTATAATGTAGCACCAGTAGCTGTATTCAAACAAAGTTTCATTTAAGAAGAGATGAAGAAAATTGAAAACAACATTGAGGTTGTCTTTGTTTCTTTTTTATTGATGAGAGAGAGATAATTGGGGCACCAGGGCCTCCAGCCACTAAAGTTGAACTCCAGATGTGTGTTCCACCTTGTGTGCACGTGCAACCTTGCACATGTCGTGTTGTGCATCTGGCTTATGTGGGATCTGGGGAGTTGAACATGGGTCCTTAGGCTTCACAGGCAAGCACCTTAACTGCTAAGCCATTTCTCCAGTCTGTGTCTTTGTATCTTGATCATAAAAGTTTAAATAGAAGATAGGAGACCCTACTTGTGTGGTCTCCTGTGGAGAAAGTTAAAAAAACAATGACTGCATTATCTTTGTTTCTTTGATCTGATGAGGACCGTTACATAGATTGATTATAGGAAGAAGATTCCTAAAACTGAAATATTTTTTTTTAAATATTTATTTGATAGAGAAAGAGGCAGACAGAGAAATAGGTACACCAGAGCTTCTAGCCACTGCAAACAAACTCCAGACACATGCACCACTTTGTGCATCTGGTTTATGTGGGTACTGGAGAATTGAACCTAGATCTTATGTTTCACAGGCAAGCACCTTGACCGCTGAGCCACTCCTCCAACCCTGTTAGTGGTTTTTTGAGGTAGGGTTTATCACTAGCCCAGTGTAGCAGACAGATTCAGGTTCACTGAGATCTACCCAGTGACACTGCCTTCAGCCAGGTGGCTGCAGATGCAAACTACAAACAATAAAGAAAAATGAATATATTGGGGGCCATCCATTCAAACTACCACACCCAGGCTAACCTAGAATTCACTATGTATTCTCAGGCTGGCCCTGAGTTCATATTAATCCTCCTACCTCAGCTTCCTGAGTGCTGGGATTAAGGTCGTGTGCTACCACACCTAGCCTGAAATTTTAATATTTGAATTTTTTCATAATGGAGACTGTCATTTTTGCCAGTTGTAGTGGCACATGTCAGTAGGATTGCTGAAGAGGCAGAAGCAGGAAGATCAGGAGTTCAAGACTTATTTTTATGCTTGTTTTATATCTTGTTTCTAGATACTTTTCGTTTCTGCCAAATATATTTATTTTTTTGGGTTATCAAATAACTGTACTCTATCAATTTTTATTTAGAGAGATGTAACTATACCTTGTGGAAAGGACAACTGTTAAATAGAGGAAAACTTCTGTGCTACATTTCTCTGAGATCAGCCACTCGTGCTTTCTTGCCCATCAAGCTGTAAGTATGTTGTGGAGGGGGCACAGAGGACGGTATAGAGGAGGGAATGAAGGAGAACAAAGTATCGTGACACAGGCCCCCTTCTCGTGCTGTGATAAGACACATTACTTCGAATTCTGACCTAAAACACCAGAGAAAATAACAGTTGACAGTAGTCATTCTGTCAGGTTCTTTAGTTTTTCTTTTCTTTTTTTTTTTTTAGTTTTTCGAGGTAGGGTCTCACTCTAGCCCAGGCTGACCTGGAATTCACTACAGAGTCTCAGGGTGGCCTTGAACTCACGGTGATCCAATCCTCCTACCTCTGCCTCCCGAGTGCTGGGATTAAAGGCGTGCGCCACCATGCCCAGCTTTCTTTTCTTTTCTGTTTTAAATATATTGTTAAAACCTGTTGCCCAGGCTGGCCTTAAATTCCCAACTATTTAGGACTCCAAGATTACACTACTGCATCCTGCTATTTTCTTTTTCTTTGCTGCTGCTTTTTTTAAAAAACTAATTTATTTGAGAGAGAGGAAGAAACAGATAGAGAGAATGATCATGTCGGGGACTCTACCTGCTGCAAAATCCATACGCATGCACCACTTTGTGTATCTGTCTTATGTGGGTCCTGAGGAATTGAACCTGGGTCCTTTGGCTTTGAAGGCAATGAGCCTTAACTGGTAAGCCATCTTTCCAGCCCTTTCTTGGCTTTTTAACTCCATGTTTCAATTTTACTTTTGTTTTATAAGAACTTCAGTGTTTTTGTTTTTAGTATTTTATTTATTTATTTATTTATTTGAGACACAGAAAGAAACAAAGAGGGAGATAGATATAGGGAATGGGTTCACCAGGTCCTCTAGCTACTGCAGATGAACTCCATGTGTATTTGCCATCTTGCACATCTGGCTTATGTGGGTCATGAGGAATAGAACCTGGGTATTTTGGCTTTGCAGGCAAGTGCCTTAACCTCTAAGCATCGCTCCAGTCTTTTTGAAGTATGGTCTTACTCTAGCCCAGGCTGACCTGGTTGGCCTTGAGCTCAGTGATCCTACTACCTCTGCTTCCTGGGTAATGAATGAGATTAAAGGAGTTCTCCACCATGCCTTTTTTGAACAGAATTTTTATTTATTTGAAAGAGAAAGAAAGAAAGGCCAAGAGAGAAAGGACTCACCAGGGACTCTTACCTACTGAAAACAAACTCCAGACTAGTGTGCCACCTTGTGTATCTGACTTTACATGGGTACTAGGGAATCAGACCCAGGTCCTTAGGCTTTGCCAGGTAAGCACCTAAACTGTATAGCCATCTCTCCAGCTCTGATTTATTTTTTAAAAGGTTGGTTTAGGACTGGGGATGTGGCTCAGCAGGTAGGGGGCATTTATTGTCCAAGCTTGATACCTTAGTCTGTTCCCCAGCAAATCCACAGAGAGCCAGGATTGGTTACACATAGCCTAGTGTTAAGGGAATAGAGTCAGAAAAATCACTTAGGCCTCACGGGTTTGCCAGTCCAACTGAAAACCTGATGTCTCCATTTTTAGTGAGTGACTTGGTCTTAAGGAAATGAGGCAAAAGATTGAATGAGTGGAATACCTGCCCTGGCTTCCACACATGTGCACACCAGGTACATGCATTTGTGTGTGTGCGCGCACATGCACAAACACACACACACAAAGAAATAAACAAGATTGATTTAATAACTTCAGAAAGTTAATTGGCAAAATGAGCCCTCTGTTTTTCTATCTTGATTTGAGGAAGGGCTAGTCACATTTATAGTGTAAAATATTTTCTACATGATTTTAAATCTGAAAGATAGAAATTTAAGTTTTGACATAGTTCTGAATATAATAGCTAGAATGGGTGTGCCATGGCCTTTAACCTCTGCAAACGAACTCCAGATACATCCATGTATCACCATGTGCATCTGGCTTAAGTAGGTTCTGGGGAGTCGAACCTAGGTCCTTAGGCTTCACAGGCAAGTACCTTAACTGCTAAGCCATCTCTCCAGCCCCCTGAATATAAATAGATTTAAAAGTTGACCAGTTCTAGCTGGGCATGGTGGCACATGCCTTTACTTGGGAGGCTGAGTTTTTTTGTTTTGTTTTGTTTCTTTCTTTTTATTTAGTTTTTAGAGGTAGAGTCTCACTTTAGCCCAGGCTGACCTGGAATTCACTGTGTAGTCTCAGGCTGGTCTTGAACTCATAGCAATCCTCCTACCTCTGCCTCCTGAGTACTGGGATTAAAGGCATGTACCACCATGCCCAGCAGGATTATGAGTTTTTAAGGACACTCTTTGCCACATAGTGAGTCCTGGCCAGCCAAAATTACATAGTGAAGCTCATCTCAAAACAAAACATGTTAGCCAGACCTTTATTGGAAAGACCCTTAATGTGGAAGTTAAAATATGTATACTGTTTTTAGTCTTAAGCCACATATGTTGGAATGGAAAGTTCTAAAAGGATCTGTAGCTATCATCAGAGAAAATTTTATATAGGTTTGAAGACTTAGTTTGTCCTGAAGGGTAGACATGTGATCAGTGATAGATACCATGCTTGGCTTAGCATATAGAAGGCCTCTGGTGTTTGAAAACAAAACAAAATTAACTAGTTCACACTTGACTGTCTTTAACAAAATGATAATATTTTACTCTTTGTTGTTAGTCTGATTGATAAGTAATAGTCACTCTTCTGGCTTAAGGCTGTAAGGTTGGCAGTATTAGCAGTTACCTATGTATAGGTACCTGAACTTTGTATATCAGGTCCTCGTTAGGATAAGGAAGGTAAAATATTAATGGATCTATTCTTGTATTTTTGGTCAAGTATATATTACTTACATTACTTTATTAGAATCAGAAATACAGGTATGACAAACATTCTTTTTTAAATTGTCTTTCAGTCCTGAGAAGTTAGATGTTGAAACAGTTATGAGTATTGATCATTTGAAACAGAAAATCCCCCCAGCATTGTTTTATAAAGAAACATACTTGGGTCCAAATGAAGGTAAAGTAACTTAATTTCACTAAAATATATAAGAAGCAGATTTGATTTGATATTTACCGTGTTTTTTTTCTCATGTCAGTTTTGAAGAATGGAATGTATTGCAGCCTTTATGAAGTTGTAGAAAAAACAAAAATTGGAAGTAACATGGAAAGTTTACTGCAAAAACTGGAGAGGGAAAAACTTGTGAGTGAAAGGCTTTAAAATATTCCTACTATCCCTTGAAAATAACATATCTAAATAATCATTTATTTTTGCCTATGAAAATCTCACAAGGTCTCTCTTTGGTGCTCTCATTCGCCTAACAGTTTGTACTATGACTAGGTTTTTTTTTGTTTGTTTTTGTTTTTTGAGGTAAGGTTTCACTCTATCCCAGGCTGACCTGGAATTCACTATGTAGTCTTAGGGTGGTCTTGAATTTACAGCAAGCCTCCTACCTCTGCTTTCCAAATGCTGGGGTTAAAGGTGTGCACCACCATGCCCGGCTTTTTTTTTTCAAGGTAGGGTCTTTCTTTCTAGCCTAGGCTGACTTGGAATTCACTATGTAGTCTCAGGGTGGCCTTAAACTCTCAGCGATCCTCCTATCTCCCTCCCAAGTACTGGGATTAAAGACATGAGCCACTACCACAGGCATAGTATTCTTTTTTTTTTTTTAACCTTGGTTTTTTGAGGTAGGGTCTCACTCTAGCCCAGGCTGACCTGAAATTCACTATGTAGTCTCAGGGTGGCCTTGAACTCACAGTGATCCTCCTACTTCTGCTTCCCAGGTACTGGGATTAAAGGCATGAGCTATCACACCGGCTCCCTCCCCCGTCCCTTTTAGTTTTTCATGGTAGGATCTTATTCTAGCCCAGGTTGACTTGGAATTCACTATATAGTTTCAGACTGGCCTCAAACTCAGTTCTCCTACATGTCTCCCAAATGCTGGAATTAAAGATCTGTGCCACCATACCCAGCTGGACTGTCCCTCCTTCCCTTCCTTCCCTCCCTCCTTCCTTCCTTTCTGGTTTTTCAAGGTAGGTTCTCACTGTAGCCCAGGCTGACCTGGAATTCACTATGTAGTCTCAGGGTGGCCTCGAACTCATGGCAGTCCTCTACCTCTACCTCCCAAGTGCTGGAATTAAAGGTGTGTCCCACCATACCCGGCTTTCTGAATATACTTTTATAGTTAGATTTCTTACCCCCAGAAGCCTGACAATAATATGAGTGTTCCTCATAATCAAACTATATTCTGCTCTCAAGTTGAGAAGGTGAGAATTGAGATAATAAATTGGGATATGAAGAAGTATTAAGTTACCCACATCTGTTTGGATATTGTATTTCAGAGAGTATTGGGAATTTGTGTAGTTAGGAGTTTATCGGAAAATTATGATACTTGTTGACTTCCTAAAGATACAAGGTAGAATAGGAAAAGTGCTCTGTCCTAGATCTTAGCAACTTTACTAGGTTTTTAAAAGACTTGAATCTTCCCAAAATCAAATTGCAGAGTAAATTCTGAGATCATAACTTAAAAGATATGCTATTTAAACTTAAGGGCAGTTGTCCTGTGCGTTAGCAGAATGTCCCAAAGGCAAGGCATAATAACAAAGGTCTTTTTCTTTTTTAAAAATGATATTTATTTATTTGAGAGAGAGAATGGGTGTGCTAAGGTATCTTGCTGGTGCAGACGAACTCCAAATTCATGTGCCACTCTGTGCATCTGGATCTGGGTTTATGTGGATACTGGGGAATCAAACAAGGATGGCAGACTTTGCAGATAAGTGCCTTTAACCACTGACACATCTCTCCAGCCTGAGAAAGGCTTTGTTTGTAAAGAGGGAAGAGACAGATAATCTATTCAGTTTATTCCTAACACAAAGTAGGATACAATTTCTGCAGAAACTGGAACATAATCGTCCCTTTAATGTAAATACCTAGGGACATGACTCTGCCAGCTTGGTGCCTCAGAACCTCAGCTAGGAATCTGTCTCATTATAATCTCTTAGCCTTCGTGATATAGATAAAGGGTTTATTATCCCTTGGGATCAGTGCAGTTAACTAGATAACTGGCCATGGGTACAATTTTAAGGGACTTGGGGAAATAAGCCCATGTTTATTGTAAACGTTGCATTAAAAAATTAGTTTATTTATTAGAGAAAAAGGTAGAGAGAGAGAGAGAGAATGGGCACATCAGGCCCTCTAGCCACTACAAACGAATTCCAGACACATGTGCCACCTTGTGCATCTGGATTATATGGGTCCTGGGGAATCAAACCTGGCTCCTTGGGCTTTCCCAGCAAGCACCTTAACCACTAAACCATAGCCCCATAGCCCATTTGGTAATTGTGTTGTTTGATTTCTTATCATTTCGTCTTTTGAGTTCTTTGTATACCCTGGATATTAATCCTTTGTCAGATGTGTAAGTGGCAAAGGTTTTTTTTTCCCCATTCTGTATTTTGCCTCTTTGCTATTTACAATGTCCTCTAATGTATAAAAGCTTTTTAATTTCTTGACTTGCCAGTGGTTGATTAGTGGTTTACTCCCTGAACAACTGGAGTTACATTCAGAAAGTCATTGCTGTGTTGAAGTGTTTTCCCTACTTTTTACTCAAGCAGTTTTAGGTCTGATATTCAGGTCTTTGATCCATTTAGACTTGATTCTTGTGCATGGAGAGAGGTAAGGATCTATTTTCATCCTTCTACATATAGATACCCAGTTTTTCCAGCACAATTTATTAAAGAGGGAGTCAACTCCAATGAATGTTTTTGGCATTTTGGTCAAAAATCAGATAGCTGCAGCTTCCGGGGCTTACATCTGGATCCACTATTTTGTTCCATTGATCTACATGTCTGTTTTTGTGCCAATACCATGCTGTTTGTGGTTTTTGTTGTTGCTGCTGCTGTTGTTTATTTTTGTTTGTGAGGAAGGGTTTCACTGTAGCTCAGGCTGACCTAGAATTCACTATGTAGTCTCAGGGTAGCCTCAAACTCATGGCGATCCTCCTACCACTGCCTCCTCCCGAGTGCTGGGATTAAAGGCATGTGCCACCACACCCGGCTTCATATTGTTTTTGTTAACTGTGGCTCTGTAATATATCATAAAATCAGATATGGTACTACTACCAGCCTTATTTTTGTGTCTCAGAATTGTTTGGGCTACTCTGTCTTTTTGTGTGTGTGCTTCCAAATGAATATTTGGATTGTTTTTCCACTTCAGTGAAGAATTCCTTTGGAATTTTGATGGTGATTACATTAACTGTATAGATTATTTTTGGTAGAGTTGACATTTTCACATTATTGATTCTTCTAATGCAGGAACATGGATGCTGTCCATTTCCTAGTGTCTTAAAGTTTTCATTGTGGAGACTCTTCACTTCCTTAGTTAGGTTTATTCCAAGGTACTTTATTTACTTTTTGAGGCAATTATGAATGGGAGTATTTCCCTGATTTTATCCTTGGCATGTTTGTTGTTAGTATATGGGAAGATTTCCAATTTATATGTGCTTATTTTGTATCCTGCTATTTGCTAAAAGTGTTTATCAACTCTTAAGGAGTTTTTTGGTAGAGTTTTTAGGGTCCCTTATGTATAGAATCATATCATCTGCAAATAAAGATAATCTGAACTCTTCCTTTCCTATTTGTATCCTTTTTATTTGAGTCTCATTGTTATAGCTAAGACTTTTAGTCTTACTATACAATATTAAATAAAAGTGGGAGCCGGGCGTGGTGGCGCACGCCTTTAATCCCAGCACTTGGGAGGCAGAGGTAGGAGGATTGTTCAAGGCCACCCTGAGATGACAGAGTTAATTCCAGGTCAGCCAGGACCAGAGTGAGACCCTACCTTGAAAAACCAAAAAAAAAAAGTGGGGACAGTGGACATCCTTGTCTTTTTCTTGATTTTAGTGGAAATGCATTAAGGCTTTCCTCATTTATAATAATATTGGCCATCGGTTTGCCATTGATAGCCTTTATTATGTTGAGATATTTTCCGACTGACCCAAGTTTCTTTGGGATTTTTTTTTTTTTCATGAAGTGATGCTGGATTTTGTAAAATGCCTTTTTTGTATATATTGAGATGATCATGTGATTTTTGTCCCTCAGTCCATTTATATTGTGTGTTACATTTATCGATTTACATATGTTGAATCTTCTCTGCATCTCTTGGACAAAACCTACCTGGCCAGGGTGAATGATGTTGTTTGATATATTCTTCTATTCTATTTGCCAGTATTCTATTGAGAATCTATGTTCAGGAGAGAGATTGGTCTGTAGTTTTCTTTCTTTCTTTTTTGTTTGGTCATTGTCTAGTTTTGGTATCAGGGTAATACTGGCTTCATAAAAGGAGTTTGTAGTATTCCTTCCTTTTCTATTGTATGGAAGAATTTGAGAAGCATTGGTGTGTGTGCTATTTTGTGAAGGTTTGGTAGAATTCACTAGTGAATCCATCTGGGCCTGGACTTTTTGGGAGGATTTTTTTGTTTGTTTTTTTGAGGTAAGGTCTCACTATAGCTCAGGCAGATGTGTAATTCACTATGTAGTCTCAGGGTGGCCTTGAACTAACAGCAATCTTCCTATCTCTGCCTTCTGAATATTAGTGTTAAAGGCAAGCACCACCATGCCCAGCTTTTTTTTTTTTTTAAATAATTGCATTGATCTCAGTGCTTGTTATAGGTTTAAGTGGTTTATCTCATCATGACTTAATTTGGTAAGTCATATATCTAGGAAATCATCCATTTCTTTTAGATTTTCAGACTTAGTGGAGTATATGTTCTTAAAATATTTCCTTGTGATTTTCTGAATTTCTTTGGTATCTGTAATGGTGCCTTTTTATTGTTAATTTTATTAATTTGTGACTCTTCTCTTTTGGTCAGATTTGCTGAGGGGTTATTAATATTGTTTATTCTTTGACAGACCAACTCTTCATTTCATTGACTCCTTGGGTTTTTTTTTTGTTGTTGTTGTTGTTTTTGGTGTTTTTGTTGTTTCTATTTCATTAATTTGTACCCTAATCTTTATTATTTCTTCCTATTTCATTTCCCAAGACCTCAAGGTGAAGCATTAAGCTATTACTTGCGATCTTTCTAATTTCTTTTATTAAAAAATATTTTTATTTATTTATTTATTATAGAGGGAGGGAGGAAAAGAGAATGAGTATGCTAAGACCTCTCAGTATTGTAAATAAACTTCAGACTCATGTGCTGCCACCATGTACATCTGGATTATGTGGGTCCTGGGGAAATCAAACCTGGGTCTTTAGGCTTCACAGGCAAGCATCTTAATCACTAAATCATCTCTGCATCCTGTAACTTTTTTTCTTTTAATTTTTTAAATTTATTTTTATTTATCTATTTGAAACAGAGAGAGAGAGAGAGAGAATGGGCACGCCAGGGCCTCTAGCCATTTCATACAAACTCCAGACACATGCACCCCCTTGTGCAGCTGACTTATGTGGGTCCTGGAGAATCGAACCTGAGTCCTTAGGCTAAGCACCTTTACTACTAAGTCATCTGTACAGCCCTGTAATTTCTTAATGTAGGGACCTAAATCTATAAATTTCCCTCTTAGGATTGTCTTCATGTGTCCTATAGGATTTGATAGGTTGTGTTATTATCCAGTGATTCTGTGAATATTTTGATTTCATTCTTGATTTTTTCAGTGACCCATTCACCATTCAGTAGTGTACTGTTAAGTTTCCATGACTTTATGTATGCCCTATAGTTTTTCTTGTTGTTGATTTGTAGTTTAATCCCTGTTGCAGTCAGTTTTGCATTGCTGGCAGAAATCACCTGGCCCAAGAGCAGCTTGTAGGAAACAAATGAGTTTATTTTGGCTTACAGACTCAAGGGGAAGCTCCATCATGGCAGGAGAAAATGATGGCATGAGCAGAGGGAATATATTACTTCCTGGCCAACATTAGGTGGACAACAGGAACAGGAGAATGTGCCAAACACTGGCATGGGGAAACTGGCTTTAATGCCCATAAGCCCACCCCCAACAATACACTGCCTCCTGAAGGTATTAATTCCCAAATCTCCATCAGGTGGGGACCTAGCATTCAGAACACCAAAGTTTATGGGGATCACCTGAATCAAACCACCACAATCCCATTGTGATCAGTTAAAATACAAGGAATCCTTTCAATTTCCTTTATTTGCTTTGTGTTCTAACATATAGTCTATTTTAAGAATGTTCCATTCGCTGTTGAAAAAAAGAATATATTTTGCAGCATTTGGATGGAATATTCTGTAGATAACAGGTTCATTTGTTCTATTATGTCATTAATCCACACACTTCTCTGTTTTTTTGCTGAGATGACCTGTCTTCTGGTGAGAATGGTATATTGAAATCACCCACAATTGTGCTTGGTGTTATCTGTGACTTTAAGCCTAATAGTGTTTGTTTGATGAAATTGGGAGCCCCATTTTAAATGCATATATGTTTATAATTGTAAAGTCCTCCTGTTGGATTTTTTTTTGGGGGGTAGAGGATTCTCACTCTAGCCCAAGCTGACCTGGAATTCACTATGTAGTCTCAGGTTGGCCTCGAACTCACAGTGATCCTCCTACCTCTGCCTCCCAAGTGCTAGGATTAAAGGCGTGCACCACCACACCCGGCTTGGATAATGAATGTAAAATGACCTTCTTTATCTTTCCTCACAATGATGGTTTGAAGTATATCCTGTCTGATATTAGAATAGCAACACCTGCATGTTTCCTGTGTCTATTTGCTTGAAATACCATTTTCCATGCTTTTATCCTAAGGTATTGCCTTTCTTTTCTGGAGAGGTGAGTTTCTTGGAGGCAATAAACCAAAGGAACCTGCCTTTTAATCCAGTCTGCATGCTTGCTGTGTCTTTCTGGTTGGGGCATTGAGGCCATTGATATTAAGGATTATTATTGAAAGGTGCCATTCTTCTCACTTTTGTAGTGTTTCCTGGTTTTGTTTGTTTGTATAAACTATTAATTGAACAGGGTTTATTTTTTTCCTGTCTTATGTATATGCTTTTCTTTGTCTTCAATGGGATAGATCCCTTCAAGTATTTTCTGTAGAGCTGGTTTAGTGGTCATATATTTCTTGAGCCTATTTTTATTGTGGAAAGTCTTTATTTCTCTTGATTGTGATGGATAGCTTTGCTGAAAAAAATTTTATTTATTTATTTGAAGAGAGTAAGTGAGTGAGTGAGTGAGAAAGAGGCAGGGGGTGAGAGAGAGGGGGGGAGAGAGCACAAAAAAGAGAAAGAGAATCGACATCTCAGGGCCTCCAGCCCTTATGGCTAGCCCAGGCTGACTTGGAATTCACTGTGGAGTCTCACAGTGGCCTTGAACTCATGACAATCCTCCTGCCTCTCCCTACCAAGTGCTGGGACTAAAGGTCTGTACTTTGCCCAGCTCCCTTCTGGCTTTTAATGTTTGTATTGAGTACTGTGCTCCTAATTGGCTTGCCTTTATAGGTTACTTGATGCTTCTCTATTACTGCTTCCAGTATAGTTTCTTTGGTCTGTGTGTTCAGTAGTTTAATTATAATATGGCAAGGAGAGGTTCTTTGCTGATCTTGTCTGTTTGGTGTTCTAAATGCTTCTTGTATCTGTATTGGCATCTCTTTCCTGGTTTGGGACAAATTTTCTGTGATATGGTTGAAAATACCTACTATGCCTTTCGAGTGAAATTCTTTTCCTGCCACACCCTGAATTCTTATGTTTGAGTTCTTTATAGTATCCAGAATGTCTTGAAATCCCCATTCATACCTTTCTCCTACTTTGTCTTTCTCTTTGTTGGAATGCTGTAGATCTACCACCTGCCTTCTTGTTTAGATATTCTATCTTCTCCTTGGTCTATTCTATTGGTAAGACTTTCTATAGAGGTTTTTTTTTATTTATTTAATTTTTATTTATTTATTTATTTTTTCGAGATAGGGTCTCACTCTAGCCAAGGCTGACCTGGACTTCATTATGTAGTCTGAGGGTGGCCTAGAACTCATGGCGATCTTCCTACCTCTGCCTCCCAAGTGCTGGGATTAAAGGCATGTGCCACCATGCCTAGCTAGCTTTTTTTTTTTTTTTGAGAGAGAGAGAGAGAGCAATGGGGAGAGAGTAAAAATTGGTATGCCAGGTCCTTTAGCCACTGCAGTCACACTCCAGAAATGTGCACCAGGATCATGTGGTTTCTAGAGAGTCAAACCTGAGTCCTTAGGTTTTACAGGCAAGCACCTTAACTGCTAAGCCATCAATATAGCCCTAGAGTTCTTAAATTTGATTTACTGTGTTTTTCATTTCTTGTATTTCTTCAGTATTTCTATTTTCTTCCTCATATCTTGTATCTTTCTCCTTATTTTGTTAAGTTGGTGTTGTGTTATTAGGATTACCTCAGGAGTTTGTTTGTTCTTTGATTCATTTGATTTCCTTGAACTTAACTTGTATTATAATGTAGAAATTTTTGCATCCTGAGTTAATTTTATACTTGGATTTTATAATTACTTGCTTTACTCTGAGTCATGTATGTCAAAGTTACATAATTTCAGGGTAGGAGCCTAAGGTGCCATGTGTGTGGCTTTTACCTTGCTCTTAGAGTAACAGCAGGAATGACTCAAGCTTTTGCATATGCCTGCCATGTAAATACTCTAGTATCAACTTGGCAACAATGTTCCTTTTTTTTTTCTTTTTTCTCTTTCTTTCTTTATTTCTTTCTTTCCCTCTCTCTCTCTCTCTTTTTTGAGGTAGGGTCTCACTCTAGCTCAGGCTGACCTGGAATTCACTATGTAGTCTCAGGATGGCCTCAAACTCAAGGAATTCTACCTCTGCCTCCCATGTGCTGGGATCAAAGGCACTGGACACCACTCTTAGCAACCATGTTTCTTTTGTTGTTCCAGTTTTAGTATATGTGCTGTAAGAGGGAGCACCATGTTTCTTTTAATTTCAGTAATTGCTGGTGGGTGAAAGAACAAGGCTGGTAGAGATATACTAGGGTGTTTATTTCTTAGAAGTAGGAACAGTGTAAGGTGAGATCTTATGAAGGTTAGCATTAACATTGAAAAAATGTTAGAGGTGGGCTGGAGAGATGGTTTAGTGGTTAAGGTGCTTACCTGCAATGCCAAAGGACCTAGGATCAATTCCCTAGTACGCTCGTAAAGACAGATGCATGCTTTTGGAGTTGGATTGCAATGACTAGAGGCCCTGTGTACCCATTCCCTCTATCTGTGCCTTTCTCATAAATAAATAAATAAAGTTGGAGATGGCTTAGGTATCTGGAAGAGAGAAGTTGGGTACTGTTAGTTTTCACAGATATTAGAAGTTGTTGAGTCTATGGAAAGTTGTACTTATGGAGAACAAGGAGGGGAAGAGGAGGAGATGGTGTGGAAAATTGGTTGGGGAAAGTAAACAAGTTGTGGTTAGAAGAGATTGTAGAAAGATTCCAATAGTACACTGGATGAAGGAAAAAAACAGAACAATTCTAAAATCAAACTGAGCAATATAGATACACAAACAAAACCATCATGTAGGGTTTAGTAGTATCTATGGAGTGGGGATTAAAACAAACTAAGCTGGGTATGGTGGCGCACGCCTTTCATCCTGGCACTGGGGAGGCAGAGGTAGGAGGATCACCATGAGTTCGAGGCCACCCTGAGACTACAGAGTGAATTCCAGGTCAGCCTGGGCAAGAGTGAGACCCTACCTCGAAAAACCAAAAAAAAGAAAGAAAGAAAAAAACTAATAAAACCAAATTCCCTAAACTGGCTGGGCATGTGACTAACACCCTTAATCCTAACAACTGGGAGGCTGATGCACTGGTTTGTTATGGGTTCCAGGTCAATCTGGGCCCTAATGAATTCCTGCCCCTAAGAAAGAGGAAAAAGAGGGGCACTGTAAATAAAGAACTATCACAAGCAACAGAAGCCAATCTGAAGACACAATTAATTTAAGAATGGCAAAGCTGACCAAAAGTACATCAAGCAAATCTAACACATCGTATTTTTGTGTAAGTGGACTAGGTGTGAACTCTTTCCCTTCCTAGGATTCTTGTTAAGTAACCTGTCCTGCTTTATAAAGTTCAATTAGTGCTTCCAGTGTAGACCTGTATACCTGGGCTTTGGTGCAGATATTGACCCAGTATAAGATGGCCCCATTATCTTTTGTAGTGGCTTTGGGTCTCATCTAATGCAGAGTGCCTGCCTGGGTTTCCTCTTTGTTTTGCTGTGGGCTCAATTAGACTGCTTTGGTCAGTGGATCTGCTCTTCAGATCAGCTGTGCTGGATGCTGTGTGGCTGAGATCCCTTGGGTTCCCCAAAATCTCTAGTGGAAACTGGTGCTGGTGATTGGGGAAGGGAAGGGGAAGGCTACGGAGAGTGCATGAAGAGGGTGCTTGAAATTGTTCCAGAGCTGCTCAGCTGGTCTCTGTTGACTTCTTCAGGAGCTGCTCAGCTGGTCCCTGTTTTCTCCTTTCAGGTTTTTTGACTTAGTGACTGGTGTGAGTGGAGAGAGTACAGTCTCCTCTGTGGTTGTGCTCCTCCACCTCAGGCAGGTCTAGGTGAATAGCTTTTCCCAGTGGACTGCCTACCAGAGCTGCTGCTGGAGCCGATTCTTGCTGGTTGTGTGGTTGGTAGAAGCTCTTGGTCTCTCTTGCTTCTCTGCTGGGGTTAATACTTCCTTATACATCCTTACTTTTCAGTAGAAGAGTATAATGTAAGGTTTTTCTGTCTTCCCCTTCCCCCAAGCTGCTTTGTGTGGCTACTACTTCACCATCTCAACTGGAAGTCCCCTATCTGTTTATTCTTCAAATGTGTAACTGTGTGTGTGCCAGAGCCTCTTGCTGCTGTAAAGGAACATCAGCTGTTTGCACCAGTTTTTGCATCCACCGTACATGGGTGGCTTGGGAATTAAACGCAGGTCAGCAAGCTTTGCTTACAAGTGCCTTTTAACTGCTGAGCCATCTCTCCAGCCCACTGCTTTCCTTTTGAGTGTAGTGTTTTTAGTAGCACAGTCATTTTTTTTTTGTCCTTTAAATTATTAATTCTTATACTTACTTTATTATTTACATTGTTAATAGCTATTCAGGTAACACAAACTCCAGAGTGCATATAACCTTTTGTGTTCAACTCATCCTTTAATTTAGAAGATACTGTGAAGTGTTTAATTCTAGTGTTTGGGAGGTAGGAGGATTGCCATGAGTTCAAGGCCACCCTGAAACTATATAGTGAATTCCAGGTCTGATCTAGAGCAAGACCTTACTTCGGGGTTAAAAAAAAAGATATTGTGAAGTATCTTAGTAGCTCTTCAAATAGTGTTTTACATTAGATTGTTTTCTTTTTCTCTGACACAGTGCCCTCAGATCTTTCAGTTAATACTTTTGCAGTTTGACTAAATTGGATTTTTTTTTTCTTTTATAATCTGACTGCTGGTCTTTGTTTCTAGACTCAATCTTGAGTCATAAGTACAAACTGTGTGTCATTTTCATGCTGCCTTAGCTCATGATGTTGCCTCTCCTAAAATGTATTTCCCACAATTTCAGTTTTTTGTTACTGCCTGTTCCTTCTCATTTGACATCTTTTACTACCATAAATGACGGCTTTTACATTTGTGTTGCTTTGTAAATTTTGAGGGGAACTTTCTGTCTTAAGTAAATTTCTAGTGTTCCTTGTGTTTCTCTTTACCTTGGTGATCAAGCCTTGTGCTCCTTATCTTTCAAGTTATTTCTGGTAGGTCAAAAAGTGCAATGTGAAAAAATGCTCACTAAATATGTGTGTAATTGCATTCTGGCAACACATTTTATTCAAGATTATTTAGAACTTTGCAATAGCAATATTTTAAAGCATGTGTTATAGTCAGCATCCACCATACATGGCAATTAATGGCATTTAAACTGACAAGGAACTGATTATAAGTTTTAACAAGCTTGTTTCACAGTTAGGTGAATTATTTCAATAACATTCTTTAGTATATTATGAAAACAAGTTTTTAAGCAGATGCCTTTAACTGCTGAGCTGTCTTCTAGCTTAAAACCAAGTTTTCACTTGGTGGAATCTTGTTCATTAGCAGTTAGTGATGTTTTTGTTTTGCCTTGCTAAAGAGAAAGAACTTTTATACTAATGTAGCAGTCTTCCCTAAAAGGATCATTGTAATTTTTTTCTTTATAATTAGTAGAAAGTGCTACCTTATGGTGAGTAATAATGAAGTAGATATAATTTCCCTCTCCCCAAAATGCAGGTTCTTGTTAAACCTTTGGGAGACCGAGGATATCTTTTTCTTCTCTCTCCTTATCAGATGGTTTCTCCATATGGTAAGTAGTCTGTCTTTACTTTTCACAATTATTAAAAAAAAAAGTTAAAATACATTGTTAATGAATCTAGCGTCTGGTTTTTTTTAGAACATCAGACTGGCAAGTCTCGAATCCTGCATGCTTTGTTTCTGTTTCAAGAACCTAGGTGCATAATTACTTGTAAGTTCTTTGCTTATTGAAGTGTTAATAGATGCCAATATTTTCATTGAAAAAATTCAGGTAGTTTATATTTGGGAAATGTTGGAGGTACACAGTGGAATTGGCAACATAAAACATATATTACTTTTTTTTTTTTCCCGGTCTTTGAGAAAGTGCCTTCCATTGTAGCCTCGAATGACCTGGAACTTGCTATGTAGAACAGACTGGCCTTGAACTTGTGGCAGTCTTGCCTGTTCCCCTAAAGTGCTGGGATGATGGATGTATGCCAACTTGCCTCTTACCCCCCCCCCAAAAAAAAAAAAGCCTGACTTTTTTTAAACTATGAAAATTGTGGTTGTTTTTTTCCCCCCAATGCTGTCATTGGTTTTGGGGGGTTTTGTTATTGTTGCTGTTTTGTTTTTCAAGGTAGGGTCTCACTCTAACCCAGGCTAACCTGTAATTTACTATGTAGTTCCAGGCTGGTCTTGAACTCATAGCAATCTTCCTATACCACTCCTGTTCATATTTCAAGGGTTTTTATACCATTATTTTTCTACATTTTTTTAAGAAAAATTCTTGGGGTTTTTTTTTAGTTTTGTTTTTTTTTTTTTGGTCCATTATTTTCTTTTTTTAAAACTCATTTCTTGTGTTCAGCTTTTAGTGACCTCAGAACTTTATGCATGAGAGTAAATATCAGGCCTTCCTAGTTAATGATAGTCTGGGATACTGATGTTTTTAAAAAAATGTTGCCTTTGCAATAAACTTAAATATACACATTAAGGTAAAATTCACAGTAATTGATTTACTGTTGGATTATGTGTGAATTTCTCAGCGGTGACTACTAAATGTTTGCATGTTTGCTTATGGAGAAGAGGGTTCATAGGATATTACACTAGTTACTTGGTGAGATAAAAAGACTTTGTTGTCATTTACAGGACTGATAATCCTTCAGGCCTCAGAGTTTGCTCTATTTATTTCTCTTTCCACTTTGTTACTGTTTGTGTTGATTAGGGGCAACAGGAAGGGAACATCTTCAGTCAGTGGCAGGTTTTTTCTTTGTTGTAGTTTGCTACTGGCCTATTTTTAGCAGATTGCTCCTCATTTGTTTGCTGTATTCTCTTGTGAATCAGGGGAGATAATCATGTATAGATACTGTCCTTAGCAGTATGTTAGATATGTGCTTCCTTAGCTTCTTCATTGCTAATATGATTTACTTTTCTTTTATTGTTTGTTTGTTTGCAGCACATAAAGGTTCAACCAATGCAGCACCTCAGGAGAGGCACGAGAGCATGCCAGAGATTTTAAAGATAGCTCAGTTCTTACAGTTCTCTTTGATTCAGTGTCGAAAGGAATTCAAAACTATAAACTCTGTAAATTTTCATTCTGTTGTTGAAAAATACGTAAGTGAATTTTTTAAGCGAGGATTTGGTTCAGGTAAACGAGAGTTTTTCATGTTTTCATATGATTCACGATTAGATGACAAAAAGTTCTTATACTCAGCTCCAAGAAATAAATCCCACATTGATGACTGTTTGCATACCTACATTTTCCAGCCAGAAGTATATCAGTTACCTATTTCTCAATTAAAAGAGTTATTTGAAGAAAATAGAAGGCGGCTACAGTTTAGTCCACTTCCAGACTATGAAGGTCAGGAAGAAGAAATGAGTGTAACAAAGATGAAATGTGGAAGGCGAAATAGTGCAAGAGGTGAAATGATTAACCCTGAAAAGCAAAAGTCATGTCATTCTCTGGATTATGATAAAGATAGAGTCAAAGAATTGATTAATTTAATTCAGTGTAAGAAAAAACATGTGAGTGGGGACACAGACACAGAAGACATGAAGAGCAAAAATCTCTTGAAGAGGAAGCTTGAAGATGTTCCTGAGAACGTGAGAAAGTTTGCTAAAACCAGTAATTTTTCTGAAAATTACCATCTATATGAAGGTAAACAACACCACTACTTTTTGGGTAAATAAGATATAGAGCATTAGTTCTTTCCTGTGGTACAGGGATTTACATATTTTAAAGCCAGAGGGACAAACTAGAAAGTTTGACTTTTTGTTTGGGATCTTTAAATCTCTTTTGAAATCGAAAACTTAAATATGTACATTCTGTATTTTTATCATCATCCCCTTCTATCACTCTCTCTAGTCCCTGTCTTTCACATATCCCATGCCCCTTCTACTGAATCCCTTCCCTCCAGTCCCTCTTCTGTTTCAACATCATATTTTTTCTTTTGCCATCTTTTTGTTATTGTTAATTTTATTTATTTATTTGCAAACAGAGATAGAAGAGAGACAGAATGGGCAACCCAGGGCCTCCAGCCACTGCAAACGAACTCCAGATGTATGTGCCCCTTGTGCATTGTGCATGTGGCTTACATGGGTCCTGGGGAATCAAACCTGAGTCCTTTGGTTTCACAGGCAAATGCCTTAAACTGCTAAGCCATTTCTCCAGCCCTCTTTTGCTATCCATAATGGCATGTTGATGGGACCAATATTATTCAGGTAATGACAGCTGTTGTGAGGTCATGAATATAGCAGTAAGTCAAATTTGTATATAGAATCTCCTGCCCATCCTCTGGCCCTTAGGTTGTTTCTGTTACCTCTTCCACTCTGGTTTTGAGACAAGGTCTCACCCTGGAGCTCTGGCAGGCTCCAGATTCACTGTGTAGCTCAGGCTGACCACAAATTTGTAGCAATCCTCATACCTCATCTTCTTAGTGCTGGGATAGGTGTGAGCCACCATGTCCACCTGCCTCCCCCCCATTTCATAAAGAAATTTATGTTAGAATATAATCATGGCCATTCATTTATTATATAGCAAAGTTGCAACAAACCCATAAAGACCACAGTATTTACTGTCTGATCCTGTATAGGAACTATTTGACCTGGTGTGTTAGATTTCTGACTTTTTGGTTTAGGGTATATTCAGATGTTACACTTCTAAGTAAAGCTTGAAATCATGACTCCTATATACATTATTCTTTTTACTATTGAATATCATTGCAATTTTTTTTTAAATGATGTTGCTGAATGAAAGGTATCTTATAAGCTTTAAACTGGGATTTCCTAGATACATATAATTCTTGCTTTCTTGTTTTGTGTATTGTTTCAGTCAATGGGAAGGCTCATCTTGAATAGGTGTTTTTGTGGTAGTGCTAGGGATTGAACCCATGCCTCATACATGCTAGGCAAGCACACTGCCACTGAACTACACCCCCAGCATACTTATTTTAAGTACTGCAAGTAAGTTAAAATACTCTTCATCTGTGCTTTTAATAGTTTTATTCTGATTAGTCTAAAACATAAAAAATGAGTTGTGTGTGTGCATGTGCACGTGCTGGTATTACTGATAATGGCAGATCTGACTATCCGTCCACCTTAGTGAAACATTTCCTTTATTTTCAAATGCATTTTATCTCTGACTAGGTTGGGTAATTAGTGTTCTTATCAAACTTATGTTTTTGGTGATCTGTATTTGAGTCCTGACCTTTTTTTTTTTTTTTTTTTTTTTTTGAGGTAGGGTCACACTGTAGCTTAGGCTGGCCTTGAACTCACAGCAGTCTTATGTGCTGGGATTAAAGGTGTGTACCACCATGCCAGGCCTTGATTCCTGACTTTTTTTTTTTTAATGGCTGTGCCAGGCCCTATTGCCACTGCAAATGAACTCCAGATGCATGTGCTACCTTGTGCATCTGGTTTATGTGTATACTGAAGAATCAAACCTGGGTCCTTAGGCTTCACAGGCAAGCACACTGCTAAGTCATCTCTCCGGCCCAAGTCCTGACTTTCTGACATGACTGCTCTCTACAATGTTGGGGTTTTACTGAACCAAAAACCTTGTACATGCTAAGCAAACACTTGCCCACTAAATGCTTTCTTGCTTTCTGAGATAGTGAGCTAAGTTGCCCAGGCTGGCCTGTAATTCACTCTATAGCCCAGGATGACCCTTGAACTTGTAATCCTTTTACCTTGACTTCTCAAGTAGCTGGGATTCCAGATCTTCAATATACTGGCACCTTTACTTTCTTTATACTTAAATTAACCAATGTGGTATTCACCATACCTATGTTATTTGTTTAAATTAATTAAAATGAAATAAAATAGCTATCCATCTTTTGGACAGTACAGATAGGAAACATTTTAGTCACTCTAAAATGTTCTACTTAACAGTACTATTGTCTGTTATAGCTGTCAGGGTTTTTTCTTTACTTGACTTGTGTATCTCTTTTTGCCCTTGTCTGTTCTGCCCGCTTAGTGGAGAGGCTAGACTCCATAAATTTCTTTGACTGATTTCAGTATTGCTGAGACCAGTGTCATCTTCGGTACTTTGCTTTTCAAGGCTTATGACAGACTAGCCAGGTCTGGCAGTGTTCAGCACTCTCTTTTGCTTGCTCTTGGCTAAGGCTTACTTCCTTTCCTTGTATTCATAAAACCCCTCCTAGCTTTTCCATCCTCACACATCACATCTTTCCTCAGCTGTCTGACTATCTGCTCCCTAATATTCTCGGTTCCCTTTATCTTTGGCTGGACCTGTCATAGGAACCTGTTGACCTGTGTCATGAGAGTGAAGTGCTTAATGGGTCAGGTTCTTTAGCGCTGGATTTGTTCAGTTCTTAAGTAGGCATTATTGTCCTCATTTTGCAGATGAGGAAAACATCTTAGATGATTTAAATAATGTTACCTGAAGATAGAGACGATGTTCTTACTGATCCAAAGTATTGTTCTGAACTGTGCTCTATTTCTTCGATCTCTATAAATAACATACTTGTTTAGTTGGTCACTGACTAATTCTCTGTGTGTAGAAAAGTTGGGCTTCAGTAATTGGAATGGTGAGAAGGCCATTCTCATTACAATAAACCAAAGGAGAAATACCAAGGGAAGAAGTACAAATGGTTAAACTAAAACTATTATGAATGCCAGACTTGGGTTTTTAGGGGTCTTATTAACTTTTTAGTCATTTTATATGCATTTTTGTTTCTGAAAGTAGAATTTGTGTGCTTGTACATGTGTAACACTGTGTGTGTATGCATAACATGGCATTTGTGTGCGCATGTGCACATGGCTATTAATATTACATATACTTCTTGGAATTGAGGTTATTAGTAGAATGCGTAATGACAAGTATTAATTTTCACCTAGTAGAAGTTTTGGGCTATATGCAAAGTTTCAGAAGCAGTTATATTTTTAAAGTAAAGAATGGGTATATTTGAAATCTAAGTCCCAAATATTTTATTTCCTACCCATGTTTTACAAGTTAAGGTGTATTTAGTCAGGAATGGTGGCATAAGCTTTTAATCGCAGCACTCAGGAGCCAGAGGTAGGAGAATTGCTGTAAAATGTGAGGCCACCCTGCGAGTACATGGTGAATTCCAGATCAGCCTGGGCTAGAGCAAGACCTTATTTTAGAAATTTTTTTTTTTAAAAGATATGTTTATTTGATTTTTGTTGTTGTTTGTTTAATACATACACTGGCTACTACTTTGTCTTGCCTGTCTTCCTCTTTCCTTTTCAAAGTTGTTTTGGAGACAGGGTTTCATGTTACCCAGGCTGTCTTTGAACTCATTACATAGCTTAGTTTTCTGTCTTTAAACTTCAATACATGTTTTTTTCTTTTCTTTCAGAGTCCCCACAGCCAGTTGGCTTACTTGGCCGTGAACCTGACTTAAGATTACAGCAGCAGGATACCTGCACCTCTGGTTTTACTGACATACATAAGATTTGCAATTGGCTGTCAGAAACACTCTCACATGGACGCCACTCAGATACATCCCTAACAGACACAGTCAACAAAGCTTTGGGATTGAGTACCACTGATGCCTATGAAGATCTAAGGCAAAAACATGAGTATGAGCTGAACTCCACTCTAGATAAGAAAGACTATGAGCAGTCTACTTGTACAAAAATTGAAAATGTACATTTTAAGGGTACCCCGAGCCCATTGCTAGAAGCTGAAGCGGCATCTTTGAAGTATCCTGCTCTTTCTGCCTGTGAAGTAGGCACTGACCATAAGCTTCATTTGAAAGAAGTAAGCCATGTCTTTTTTGCTGTCTTTGTTTGGTCTTGTTAGTGTGTTTGTCAGAGAACTAAGAGAGGGCTGGGAGATAGCTCAGTTGGTAAAGTACTTGCCTTGTAACTTGTAAGCATGAGAACCTAAGTCCCCAGAACCCACATAAAAATGTTAGGCAGTGATGTGCACCTGTAATTCTGGTGCGGGGGTGGCAGAAATAGGAGGATCCCCTGGGCTTGCTGGCTAGCCATTGTAGGCTTATTGGTGACCTCCTTGGCCATTGAGAAACCCTGTCTGAAAAAGAAGTGGATGGTGTATTTAAAGAGCAACAGGTTGTCCTCTGGTGTATGCACATATGTGTGCCAAACAAACAAAACTAAGATAAGCCTGAGTAAAACTGCCTATCCACAAGTGTGGTTGTAAGCTTTCTTTGTTACAAAGAGATAAACAGTGAAGTTACCATTTTCCAGCCTGCTTGGAACTAGTTTTACCTGTTAGGATAAATTTAAGGCTGAGGGAATGATTGGCAGATTGGGAGTTGATTCCATATTGTTTCATGCTGTGGCCAGTGCTTCAGGGTTCAGGTCATATAAGAGGGATGGCAATGCATACACAAACAACTAGATATACAGAATTGAGGAGCCAGGGGCTCTCTGTCCCAACTGTGATCAGAGGCACTGAATCTTGGCCCATAGCATATTTATTCTTAGGCTTATGAGTATATCATAAGCAATTAAGGCAAGAGAGAACCAGACTTTTATGTTCACTCATGTTATCATAAGTTACTTAATTTTTTTAAAAAAATTATTTATTTATTTGCAAGCAGAGAATGAGATGGATAGAGAGAAGAAAGACAGAAAATGGGCATGCCAGGGCCTATAGCCATTGCATACAAACTCCAGATGCATGTGCCCCTTGTGCATCTGGTTTATGTGGGTCCTGGGGAATTGAATCTGCGTTCTTTGGCTTCACAGGCAAATGCCTTTAACTTTTTTTAAGTGACAGCTTCCATAATAAAGACAATAAACCATTATAATTCCATTCCATCCTCCACTTTCCCCTTCACAAATCCAATCATATTCCCTCCCTCTCTCAATCTCTTATTTTGATGTCATCATCTTTTCCTCCTATTATGAGGGTCTTTTGAAGGTAGTTCTAGGCACGACAAGGTCATGGATTTTTCTGTTTGAACGATTGCATCGTAAGCAATCCTATCCTTCCTTTACCTCTTATATTCTTTCTGCCACCTCTTCTGCAATGGACCCTGAGCCTTGGAAGACAGAATATAGATATTTCAGTGCGGAATACTCATCTGTCACTTCTCAGCAGTATGGTGCCTTTTGGAACATCCTAGAGGTCACTATCATCTGAAAAGAAAAGCCTGTCTAATGAAAGTGAGAATAGCATTAGTATATGGGAATAAACATTAAGTAAAGTGCGTGCAGGGCAGTTTGGTGAGCATTTTGGTGTGTGTGTGTGTGTGTGTGTGTGTGTGTGTCTGGCCAGACAAGAGCTGGCATTATACACCTAGAGCTTATGACCTCCCCTGCCATGGGCTTTTGATTAGGTTTTCAGTACCAGGTATGTATTCCGTCCCATGGAGCAGGTCTCCAGTCCAGTTAAAGACCAGTTGGTTTCCCCCAAAACAGACATGCCATTATTGTACCTATTCTATCATTTGGCCTGATTGGCCAAACTTAAGGCTTGCATGGCCACTGTTTTCACTGCTGATGACTTCTCTCCCCCATAGGGCTGCAAGCAGTGCTGCTTTTTTCAGCTTTCTGTCAGCTGGTCTAAAAGTAGGTTTTCAGTTCAGTTTCAGCTTGGTTTCTCAGTGACCTTATAGCCCAGGCATGTGGAGTCTTGAGCAAATAGGGTTTTACTATTTGTTTCTGATGAGGAATGAATAGCCTCAACAATGCCTTGTAATGTTTTGGAGGCATCAAGGACCTCCCTGGCCAGTGACTCACTAGAAGGCATTGCATCCCTGGCACTAAAATTTTGTTATTGCCAGTCTATGGCTTCTGGGTGTGTTATTATCCAGAAACATAGGTTTCCATATGGCATATTCATGACATCTTGAATTTTGGTTAACCCTCCCTCCACCCTTCTTTTTTACTCTGTTTTTCCCATGACTTCGCTTAGGCCGTTGCACTCCCAGTAATCTGTCCATCTAAATACATATATACATTACCATCCCCTTAAGTCCTCCCCTGCCCTCCCTCCTTTATAGCTTTTTTCTAGCTCACTGGTCTCTGCAACTGATTTTTACACTAAATCACATACAAATCTAAACATTTTGTAGCTATGATCCATATAACAGAGAGAACATGTGGCACTTATCTTTCTGGGCCTGGGTTACCTCACTTAGTATAATCCTCCACACTGATTTCCACAATGGCTGTAGAAGGAGTCTCTTTTCCCACATCCTTGCCAGCATTTATTGTTATTTGTTTTCTTTTAAAAAAAAATTTTATTGCGACTTCCATAATTATAGACAATAAACCATGGTAATTTCCTCTGCCTCCCCCCACTTTCCCCTTTGCAGCTCCACTCTCCATCATATACCCTCCCCCTTTCAATCAGTCTCTTTTATTTTGGTGTCATCATCTTTTCCTCCTATTATGATGGTCTTGTGATGGTAGTTTCAGGCACTGTGAGGTCTTGGATATCCAGGCTATTTTGTGTCTGGAGGGTCACGTTGTGAGGAGTCCTACCCTTCCTTTGGCTCTTACATTCTTTCTGTCACCTCTTCCGTAATGGACCCTGAGCCTTGGAAGGTGTGATAGAGATGTTTCAGTGCTGAACGCTTCTTTGTCACTTCTCACCCCTGTGGTGCCTTTTGAGTCATCCCAGAGGTCATTGCCATCTGAAAAGAGAAGGTTCTCTAACCACAAGTGAGAGTAGCATTAATACATGGGTATGAACATTGAGAGAAGTGCTTACTGGTCAGTTTGGTGAGCATAATATGTGCATTTAGCTAGACAACAGCAGATGTTACACTCCTAGGGCTTATGACTTCTCCCATGTTTTCTTTTTAAGGTTTTTCACTATTAGGCATGTATTCCCTCCCATGGAGCAGGCTCTAGTCTAATTAGAGAGAGGTTGTTCCCCCATACAGACATGCCACTATTGCATCTGTTGGCGCTTTTGGCCTGGCTGGCCAAACGTAAGGCCACTGTTTATTTCTGCTGTCTCTCTCCCATTGAGCTGCATGCAGCAGTATAACTTTTTCCAGCTTTCTATCAGCTGGTCTACATGGAGGAGGTTATCAGCTGAGTTCTAGCAGGATTTTTCAGTGACCTTGCAGCCCAAGCATGTGGAGTCTTCAGCAGTAGGGATTTACCATATATTTCTGGTGGGAAACTAAGTGTCTCGGCAATGGCCTGTATTGTTTTAGGGGTATCAGGGACCTCCCTGGGAAACTACTTACTGGAAGGTATCCCATCCCTGACACTGAAAATTTTCTAGTAACAATCTATGGCTTCTGGGTATACCATTGTCCAAAAATATAGGTTTCCATATGTCTAATTCATACCCTCTGAGATTTTGATTAATCCTCCCCCAACCCTTCCTTTACTCAGTATCTTCTCCTGACCTCACTTAGGCCTTTCCACCATCAGTATTCTGTTTTTCTACTTTCATATATGCAATGCCATCCTCCTTTTTCCTCCCTCCCTTATAGCCCCTTCTAGCTCACTGGCCTCTGCTACTGAATTTTATTCTAGTTCACATACCAGTCCAAACATTTGTAGCTTGGATCCATATATGAGAGTACATGAGATGCTTGACATTCTGAGCCTGGGTTACCTCACCAAATATAACCCTTTCCAAGTCCATCCATTTCTCTGCAAATTCCATAATTCCATTTTCCTTGTTGCTTAATAGAATTGCATTGTATAAATGTATCACATCTTCATGATTGAGTTCCTGATTTTAGTGGAAAAGCTTCCAGCTTTTCCCCTTTTAGTATTATGTTGGCTATAGGTTTGTCACAAATAGCCTTTTTTATGTTTAGATATTGTCCTTCCCAGTTTCTTTAGGACTTTTACCATAGTGGGATATTGGATTTTGTCAAATGTCTTTTCTACATCTATTGAGATGATCATGTGATTTTTTTTGTCCTTCAGTCCATTTATATAATGTATTATATTTATCAATTTGTGTATGTTTAACCATTCCTGTATGTGTAAAGCCTACTTGGGTGGGGTGAATGATAGTTTGATATATTCTTGTATTCTGTTTGCCAATATTTTGTTGAGAATTTTTGCATCTATGTTAATGAGGGAGATTGGTATGTAATTTTCTCTTTGTTCTTTGTCTGGTTTTGGTATCAGGGTGATGCTGTCTTAATAGGAGTTTGATAGTATTCCTTTTCTACTTTATGGAAAAGTTTGAGAAGCACTGGTATTAGTTCTTCCATAAAGGTCCGGTAGAATTTACCAGTGAATCCATCTGGGCCTAGGGAAAAAAAAATGCATGCATACATACATAAACACACACACACACACATGTACACATGCATATACATATACACACACATAACTGTTTAGATCTCCATACTTGTTATAGATCTTCTAAATGGTTTATCTCATCTTGATTTAATTTTGGTAGGTCATATAAATCTAGAAAATCATCCATTTCAAATTTAGTAGAATATATGTTCTTAAAATATGTCCTCATGATTTTCTGAATTTCTTTGGTATCTGTTGTAATAGTACCTTTTGCATCTTTAATTTTATTAATGTCTGCCTCTTCTCTCTTTTGCTCAGATTTGCTAAAGGTTTATCAATTCTGTTTATCCTTTCATTGATTCTTAGTAATTTTTTTGTTTCTATTTCATTAATTTCTGCCCTAATCTTTATTATTTCTTTCTGTCTACTGATTTTTGGTTTGCCGTTTTTTTTCCCAAGGCTTTAAGGAGAAGCATTAATATGTTTGCTTGCGACTTTTCTAATATTAATATAGGTACTTAAAGCTATAAATTTCTCTCTCAGGCCTGCCTTCATTGTTTCCCAAAAGTTTTTGTATGTTGTGTTCTTACTAGCATTTGATTCTATGAATTTTTTAATTTCCTTTTTGATTTCTTCAATGACACATTTATCACTCAGTAGTGTACTGTTTAGTTTCCCTGATTTTGTGTAGGTTGTATAGTTCTTCTTGTTCCTATTTTTTAGTTTAGCTCCATTATGATCAGATAGAGTACAAGCAATTACTAATAGTTTTCCTGTATTTGTTAAGATTTGCTTTGTGTCCTAACACATGGTCTATTAGAGATTGTTCCATGTGTTGCTGAGAAGACTGTGTATTCTGCAGCATTTGGATGGAATGTTTAGTAGGTATCTGATAGGTCCATTTGTTCCATGACTTCAATTAATGCAGCTGTCTCTCTTGTTTATTTTTTGCCAAGATGATCTATCAGTTGATGAAGAGTGGGGTATTGAAGTCACCACTACAATTGTGCTGGTGCTATCTGTGACCCTAAGTCTAGTAGTGTTTGATGAAATTGGGAATATCCTTGTTAGGTGCATATATGTGTAGAATTATAGTGTCTTCCTGTTGATTTTTGTTTCCCCTGTAATTAATACACAGTGACCTTTTTTTATATTTCTTCTTCACTAATGTTGGTTTGAGGTTTATCCTATCTGATAATAGGATAGCAACACCTTCATGTTTCCTAGTCCCATTTGTTTGAAATACTATTTTCCATCCTTTTATCCTAAGGTAATATCTGTCTTTTCTGGAGAGGTGAGTTTCTTAGAGGCAACAAACAGGATTCTTACTGTTAATCCAGTCTGCAAGCCTATGTGTTTTGGTTGGGGCATTGACACCATTGGTATTAACAGTTATTATGGAAAGGTAAATATGTATTCTCACCATTCTTCTTGCTTTGTTACTTCCTGTATTCCCTTTACTCTCTTGTATTAACTGTTATTTGAGTATGGTTTATATTTTCCTATTTCCTCATGTGTGTTTTCCTTTCTTTTCAGTGTGAAGGATCTCTTCAAGTATTTTATGTAGAGTTGGCTTAGTGGTCATATAATACCAGTTTTTGTTGTGGAATGTCCTTACTTCTCCATCACTTTGGATGGATAGCTTTGTTAGATAAAGTATTCTTGGTTGACAGTTGTTATCTTTCAGAACTTGGAATATATCATTCCAAGCCTTTCTGATTTTTACAGGTTGTGTTGAATAATGGGCTTGCTTTCGTATATGACTTGATTCTTATCTCTAACTGCTTTCAATATATTTGCTTTCATCTGTGTGTTTACTAGCTTAATTATAATATGGTGAGGAGAGATTCTTTTGAAAACCCCTACTATGCCTTTGGACTGAAATTCTTCTCTTTCTACTATACCCTGAATTCTTAAGTTTGATCTCTTCATAGTGTCCCAAATGTCTTGAAATTCCCATTCATACATTAGCTTGTCTTTCTCTTTGTTAGACTATATTAGATCTGCCTTCTGGTCTTCTAATTTAGATTTTCTGTTCTCTCCTTCATCCATTGTGTTTGTGAGACTTTCTACAGAGATTTTGTTTTTCTTTAGTATTTCTGTTTCCTTACTCATGTCTTGTATTGACCTTTTTATTTCATTAAGTTGATTTCTTGTGTTCTCTTTTAGGAGTTTGTTTTCTTTGGTTCCTTTGATTTTCTTTTTCTCTGATTTCCTTGAACATAGTTATAATCATCCTTTTGAAATCTTTGTCAGGCATTTCATCTAAATCAGTCTCATAGGAGGTCATTTCTGATGGATTCATCATTTTTGATGAAATTAAAATGTCTTGCTATTTTGTGTTTCTTATATTAAAATATAGAGATTTTTTACATCTTGCAATTATTTGATGCTTGGGTTTTCTAAGTATCTGCAGTATTTTTCCCCCCAAGGTAGGGTCTCATTGTAGCCCAGGCTGACTTGGAATTCATTATATAGTCTCAGGCGGGCCTTGAACTCATGCTGATTTTATTACATCTGTCTCCCAAGTGCTGGTATTAAAGGCGTGTGACACCATGCCCAGTCTGCATTTTTAGATGTATAAATCTGATGTTATATATCTTCAGGGTAAGAGAATAAGGTGCCAGGTGTGGCTTTTAAATGGCTCCCAGAATAACAACAGAAGTGACCCTAGATATTGGGTTTCCTTGCTATGCAAGTGTTGTAGTAGGCCAGAAGGAACAAAATACCGGGAAATTCTAAAATTCAACTGGACAATATACACATTTAATCAAAAGCAGCATGGAGTATTTATGTAAGAGTGGGTATTAGAACATACATAATCTAACAAAGTCAAAGTCCCTAAGGATGTGTTTTGCCCCATATTCTCAATCCTGTTAACTGGAAGACTGAGATTCTGGTCTGTAAATTGTTACAGGTTGGCCTGCGGCTATGTGAGACCCTGCCCCCAGGAATAATAGAATAGTACCACAAAGGCACTATAAATCAGGAACCAACAAAGGACAACTCCAAAATATAGCTTATTTAAGAATGGCAAATTTGCCGGGCATGGTGGTGCACACCTTTAGTCCCAGCACTTGGGAGGCAGAGGTAGGTGGATTACCATGAGTTCAAAGCCACCCTGAAACTACATAGTTAATTCCAGGTCAGCCTGGACTAGAGTGAAACCCTACCTTGAAAAACCAAAAAAAAAAGAATGGCAAAGCTGACTGTCTCAATCAAATCTAGCACATAACCTGCCCTGATCTGACGAAGGTACAATTAGCACTTCTAATGCAGGCCTATATACCAGGCTTTTTTGGTGGATACTGACCTGGTGTAACTAAGCCCTGTTATGTTACCTTTTGAAATGGCTTTGGTTTCAGACATGCTGTGTGCCTGCTTGGGTCCCTCTTTACTGCGCCATGGGCTCAGCTAAGCTGGCTGGGTTAGTGGTTCTATTGCTCTGATTGCATATGCTGGATACTGTGTAGATCACTTCCTTCTCCAGGTCTCCAGTGGTTGTAGGTGCTGGCAGTTGGGGAAGGGGTGGAGTGGCTGTGGAGGATGCCTGAAGTTGTAATGGAGCTGCTTGGCTGTTCCTTACAATCCTCTTCACTAGCTGTTCAGCTGGTCCCCTGCTGTCTTCTCCTTCATGTTTCTTGACTTTGCAGGTAGGCTAGTGTGAGTACAACAAAGTCCCTTCACTTGGCTTATCCTGGGGGCTCAGGTAGAGCCTGGAGGCTATGCAGACTCACACCACTTGCTGGAGCTGCTTCTGCCTGGTTCTCTCCTGCTTATCTGCTGAGGTTGATAATTTCTTATACACCTTCACTTTTTAGTAGAAGAGTATATTTTACTGTTTTTCTGCTTATTTCCTCCCTAGTTTGCTTTGGCATGCCTGCCTGCTGTGCATTAATCTTTACTGGAAGTCCTTGTGGTTTTTTATGTCAACCTTTATAACCTTTTTTTAAAATATAAAAACCTTGTAGTTTTTAAGATTTAAATCACTATAACTAGAAGTAGAATTAAAATTGGTATACAGGGCTGGAGAGATGGCTTAGTGGTTAAGCGCTTGCCTGTGAAGCCTAAGGACCCCGGTTCAAGGCTCGGCTCCCCAGGTCCCACGTTAGCCAGATGCACAAGGGGGCGCACACATCTGGAGTTCGTTTGCAGAGACTGGAAGCCCTGGCGCACCCATTCTCTCTCTCTCCCTCTATCTGTCTTTCTCTCTGTGTCTGTCGCTCTCAAATAAATAAATTAAAAAATAAAAATAAAAAAAAATAAAAATTGGTATACAGCCAGGCATGGTGGCACACACCTTTAATCCCAGCATTTGGGAGGCAGTAGTAGGGGGATCACTGTGAGTTTGAGGACAGCCCAAAACTACATAGTGAATTCTAGGTCAGTCTGGGCTAAAGCAAGACTCTACCTTAAAAAAAAAAAAAAAAAAAAAAAGGATGGTATACAAACATGTTTATTATTACAGTAAGTATGAAGAAGTTTAAAGCCAAAAGCACAGTGATGAAATGTTTAAATATATTATAAACCTGTTTTTAACAACCTAATAGCATCTTAAAATATCACCTTCAAAACATGGTTTGTTTGTTTTTTTTATATAAATTAGAACGCTTAACAGCCATAGGTTTCGTTACATGAAGCATGTTAGTATACTGACTATGGCTAGCCAGTCTTAGACATAACAAGAACATGTTACATGTACTATTAAGAGGAGAGAGGCATCTTTCATTTAAAATTTTAATTATGTTTTAAATTGAGGAAGATATAACCTAATTTGATATTTTTTAACCATATGGGTATTCACTTATAAACCAATGTTAGTAGTAATGTAAAGACCCAATAATTTTTTGTAGTTTTAAAATGTGTCAATTTAAAAAATTATTTATTTATTGGAGAGCGAAAGAGATAAAGACAGATGGGGATGAGAGGAGAATGGGCACACCAGAACGTTCAGCCACTCCAGTTGCATCCTTCAGCCACTCCAGATGCATGCGCCACCGTGTGCATCTGGCTTACATGGGTATTGGGGAATTGAATCTGGGTCCTTTGGCTTCTCAGGCAAGTGTCTTAACCACTAAGCCATCTCTCCAGTCCCCCCTTTAAAAAAAATTAATTTATTTGAGACAGACAGGAGGGGTAGAGAGACTGGGTATGCCAAGGTCGTCAGTTGCTGCAAATAAACTCCAGCTGCATGTGCCACCTTGTGCATCTGGCTTACGTTGGTCCTAGAGAATCAAACCTGCTTCACAGGCAAGCGTCTTAACCGCTAAGCTGCCTCCCCAGCCCTGTTTTATTTATTTATTTATTTGAGAGAAAGAGGCAGAGAGAGAATCAATGCATGTTCCAGGGCCTCCATTCACTGCAAACAAACTCCAGACACTTGTATCACCTTGTGCATCTGGCTTAAGTGGGTCCTTAGGAATTGAACCTGGGTCCTTTGGCTTTATAGGCAAGCACCTTAGCTGCTAATCCATTTCTCCAGCCCTGTTTTTTGTTTTTTAATATCTTATTTATTCATTTATTTGTAAGCAGAGAGAGGCAGAAAGAAAAGACAGACACAGAATGGGTGTGCTAGGGCTTCTAAGCCACTACAAAGGAACTCCTTAACCACTGTCTTCTCTCCCACCATTTTGATTGTTTTTGTTGTTGTTGTTGTCATCATTGCTGTTTTGTGAGGTAGAGTCCTGCTCTAGCCCACACTGGCCTCGAATTCAGTATGGTGTCTCAGGGTGGTCTCAAACTCACTGTGATCCTTCTACCTCTGCCTCTTGAGTGCTGAGATGAAATGCGTGTGCTACCATGCCCGGTTTATAAAACATTTTTTAAAATTATTTATTTATTTATTATGTATTTGAGAGCAACATACAGAGAGGGAGAGAGAGAGAGAGAGAAGGAGGGAGGGAGGGAGGGAGAGGGGGGAGAGAGAGAGAGGGAGAGAGAATGGGTGCGCCAGGGCCTCCAGCCACTGCAAACGAACTCCAGATGTGTGTGCCCCCTTCTGCTTAACCACTAAGCCATCTCTCCAGCCCTATAAAACATTCTTAATGGTTGATTTGTATGTGTCTGTAAGGCAAATATATTATTTACTCAAGTATGTTAATTACTTAAGAAAAGCAGGAAACAGATGTCACTGTCTCAATGTTTGGGTTTTTAGCCTAGATGATGATATGTATGTAATTAAGTATACACACACATATTTTTATTATACACATATAATCTTACCCAGATTCTGAATTTCACTATTTTGGGGTGATTTTATTTTCTGGAATCTCTGTGAAAAAAAAAATTTAACTCAATGTGCCCAATAAGTTTATAAAGTTAAAAATTTTGTATTTGTTACTTTTACATCAATCTTGAAAAAGAAATCTATTGTAATCAATCTAATTAAAAAAAGAAACCAAGCCGGGCGTGGTGGCACACACCTTTAATCCCAGCACTAGGGAGCAGAGGTAGGAGGCCACCCTGAGACTACATAGTGAATTCCAGGTCAGCCTGAGCCAGAATGAGACTCTACCGGGGGGGGGGGGGGGGGGAACAGTAGTGGGTGTTGGAAAGATGACTTAGTAGTTAAGGCGCTTGCCTGTGAAGCCTAAGGAGCCAGGTTCGATTCCCCAGTACCCATGTAAGCCAGATGCACAAGGAGTTTGCACTGGCTGGAGGCCCTGGTGTACACATTCTCTATCTGTCTCTCTCTTTCTCTCTTTCATACAAGCAAATAAATAAAGAGCTTAAAAAAACAGTGGTGTAGATTATTTAGATATTTAATATCTTTTTTTTTTTAAGCTATGACCATTGTGGTGATTTGATTTAGGTGTCTCCCATAAACTTAGTTGTTCTAAATGCTAAGTTCCCAGCTGATGGAGATTTGGGAATTAACGCCTCCTGGAGGATGTGTATTGTTGTGGCAGGCTTATGGGTGTTACAGCCAGTTTCCCCAAGCCAATGTTTGGCACACTCTCCTGTTGCTGTTGTCCACCTTATGTTGGCCAGGGGTTGATGTCCACCCTCTGCTCATGCCATCGGTTTCCCTCCCATCGTTGGAGCTTCCCCTCAAGCCTGGAAGCCAAAATAAACCTCCCTTTCCCGCAAGCTGCTCTTGGTTGGGTGGTCTCTGCCAGCAATGCAAACCTGACTGCAACAGTAAAGTGGTACTGAGGGGTGGTGTCATTTGCTGCTAGACACCTGATTGTGTGGCTTTGGCCTTTTGGAGCTGATTTGAAAAGGAATGTGGAAGGATTTGGAACCTTGGTCTAAGAGATGCCTTGCAGTGCTATAAGTACAGTTTGATGGACTATTCTAGTCAGAGTTGAAAGACCTGAATGCAGTAAGAACTATGAACTGTGGGGTTTGGCTTATGAGGGTGAGAGAGAGAGTTTTGCCTGGATTGTGCAAGCAGTTTGTGTGGGAAGCTTGCTGTTATGCCCATGCCCTGAGAAGTTGTACAGGGTTGCTTTGCATAGAAATGAACTGTCGTGGGCTGGAGAGATGGCTTAGCGGTTAAGCGCTTGCCTGTGAAGCCTAAGGACCCCGGTTCGAGGCTCAGTTCCCCAGGTCCCACGTTAGCCAGATGCACAAGGGGGCGCACGCGTCTGGAGTTTGTTTGCAGAGGCTGGAAGCCCTGGCGCGCCCATTCTCTCTCTCTCCCTCTATCTGTCTTTCTCTCTGTGTCTGTCGCTCTCAAATAAATAACTAAATAATTTAAAAAAAAAAAAAAAAAGAAATGAACTGTCGTGAGCAGAGGGATATGGCACAGAAAGAAAAATCTTTGGATAAACTGCTGTCTGTTCAGCTGCAATGGAGAGATTACAGCCTTTGAGACTGGGCCAGCTGACCTGTGCTGGGGCAACAGGAAGAATGTAGACTCTTTTGAAGGGGCCTGAGTGCTCAAGGAGTGTCCTTTCTTCAAAGTCTGCTTTATTCCCCCCTGGATTAACAAATTGGCACCCTATCTGGTATTGTGGAGTATAAGAAATGCTGAAAAGAGGGTCACTGAGTTTGTAGTACGGTCTTATGTTTTGGAAATGGCCACGGCCAGTGTGAAGCAGGTTTGCTGGATGCCTGCATGGAGACCCCATGGGGCCATGAGAATAAACCATGCATTGCAGTGGAAAGCTGCCGGGCTGATGAAGTTTTCCAGGACTGTGAGTAGCCTAGTTGGAGGGGCAGAATTGGAATGCCAGAGATTTGTTGCTCGTTAGAGTTATCCAACTTGGAGATTTGTTACTGGCTAAAGTTGTTGGACTTGGAGTTAAAGTTTGTTTGCCCTGGTTGTTTTAAATCTTGTATTGGCTGAATGTTTCTTTGCTATGCTCAGTGCCATCTTCTGCAATATGAATGTTGATTCTGTGCCATTATGGGGGTTTTTGAGTTTTTTGTTTTGTTTTTTGTATTATTGCTCAGTTAAAAGATCTTGGACCATGGGGATGTATGAACATTGGAATTGATAAAAACTATGGGGACTTTCAAAGTTAGATGAATACATTGCATTTTACATCATGTATGGTTATCAGTTTATGGGGGCCAGGGATGGAATGTGGTGGTTTGATTCAGGTGTCTCCCATAAACTTAGGTGTTTGGAGTGCTAGGTTCCCAGCTGGTAGAGATTTGGGAATTAATGCCTCCTGGAGGGAGTGTATTGTTGGGGACCGGGCTTATGGTTGTTATAGCCAGTTTCCCCATGCCAGTATTTGGCACACTCTCCTGTTGCTATTATCTACCTTATGTTGGCCAGAGGATGATGTCCACCCTCTGCTCATGCCATTTTGGAGCTTTCCCTCAAGATTTCCTTCTCTACCTCTTTATTTCTCTGTTGGTCACTCTCAAATAAATAAAGTTCTGCAGTCACCACTTTCCTAAATTAAAAGAATTTTTTAAAAAAAGTTTTTAATTCAGGCCTGGAGAGATGGCTTAGTGGTTAAGGCCCTTGCCTATGAAGCCTAAGAACACATGTTCAAATCTCCAGGACCCATGTAGCCATGCGCACAAGGGGATGCATGTGTGTGGAGTTCATTCACAACAGCTGAAAGGCCCTGGTGTGTCCATTCTCTCCCTCCCTCCCTCCTTCTCTCTCTCTCTCTTAAATAATTAAAAAAGAAAAAGTTTAACTCAGAGAGCTAGTCAGTTGTCTTAGGGTGACTGTTGTAATTCAAACTTACGATAACCTTATAGTGCCCAGGAGCAAGGGAGTTCTCCTTTAATTTCCTTGATTGCTCGGTCCTTTAGGGAGAGGATCTTAGGAAAGCTTTTTTTTTTTTTTTTTTTTTTTTTTGTCTTGTTTTTGCTACTAAGGAAAGCTATTTTTTTTTTGATTGAAGGTTTTTCTTCCTCTATGTTCCCATTGTGTCTGGGTTGTTCTCTTGAGGACAAGTGAATGGCTTAGAACATCTGGAATATCCCTTATGTGGTGTCTATCTCCAAAAGACCATGTCCTGTTCCATCTGACCCAGGCACAGGATGTATGTGCCTGCAGGATTCTTATCTTTGTTGTGACACTCATTAAATACTATATAGATTTTTGGCCAGAAAAATATTGAAACAAGAATATAGCTGAGGAGAAGCAGTAGTTATGGATGCAGATGTTTTTGTTTGTTTTTTTTTTTGTTTGTTTGTTTATTTGTTTTTTGAGGTGGGGTCTCTTCCTAGCCCAGACTCATGCTGGCCTCAAACTCAAAGTGATCCTCCTACCTCTTCCTCCTCAGTGCTGGGATTAAAGGCATGCTCCACCATGCCCTGCTTAGATAGAGTTCTCAAACTATTGCTGGTGAGGGGACTGAGACACAACTCCATATTGTCTGTAACCTTGAGCAGTCTGAGGAGTTCCCTTAGGTTGCATCTAGGATTTATGGAATTTTAGGAAGAGCCAGTATGAAGCAAAGTTGAAGGGTTTTTGTTTGTTCGTTTGACTATTTTTTAATTTTTATTTATTTGAGAGCAAGAGATTGGGCATGCCAGGTCCTTCAGCTTCTGCAAACGAACTCCAGGCACATGTGCCACCTTGTGCCTCTGGCTTACATGGGTCCTGGGGAATTGAACCTGAGTCCTTTGGCTTTGTAGGCAAGCTCCTTAACCACTACAACATCTCTCCAGTCCTAAAGATTTCATTAAAGATATTTCAATACATACTGAAGAGTGGGGATTAGGAAGAGGCAGGGGCACTCAAGAAGGAGAATGAAAGCACACCTGAGAACATGGGTGTGTGGACTGTTAGGAGAGTGTCTTTACAAATGAGGATTTTATTCTAGCATAGAATTTCTCCAGGTTGTTTCATAACAAATAACTACTCTTTTTTATTTTTATTTTTTTACAACTACTCTTTTTGATATGGGATTTTGTTCTGCTTGGAGAGGAAGGAAGGTATTGGACCAGAGTTGGGGCTGAGACCAACTAGGGCGACCTAGAAATAAAGAGAATATGCGACCTCAACAGCAGACTGTTCTTTATTGGAGAGCTGCACGCCTTTAATCCCAGCACTCGGAGGCAGAGGTAGGAGGATTGCCAAGTGTTCAGGGCCACCTTGAGACTACATAGTGAATTCTAGGTCAGCCTGGGATAGAGTGAGACCCTACCTCAAAAAAAAAAACCTGGAAAGGTAACAGGTTTATTTGCTAGGAAGGTAACTGGCTATGGTAAACAGCATGGTAGCTTGTGGTTAAGATTTATCTGAACTTATTTTATCTACTTTGAGGCAGGAGTAGCTACATTCCTCAATTTGCATCGAGAAATACATGTTTACTTTTGTACAGTTATGCTGTCAGCAACATTGAGATGTGGCAATGGTCTCCCAACAGTTTCATAATAAAATTGAATCCTCTGACCATTAGCTGCTTTCTGCTGGTAAGGCAGATTAAGCTAGTGAATTTAGTGCCTCAGTGTCACAAATAAAGTTAGGTATTTTCTATTGTTATGCAAATAAAAGGGGGGAAATCAGCGTCTTGGGAGATAATTAACAGCCTTGCTTATTCAGGTCCCCAGTTTATTTAGGTTATGTACTTAGACTGCTGACTTCTGGCATTGGGCTTTATCTTCCTTATGAAGTAGCTGCAGCATTGAGGATATTGAGAATAATACCAGGATGGCACCATATTCCTAACGGCATATTTCTAAATTATTCTTCTGGCTTTGAATAAAAGTCAAGTGCATAATGCAGCCTTTCATACAGTTTCAGGAATTAATGATGGTAGGGTGTATGTATGGCAGACATTGAGATGCCAGTATTGTTAATATTTCCCAAAATATCTAGTACTCAGGCTCATAGTAGTATGGGCTAAAGTAAATATAGCCTGCTTCCTGTTTATATTACTGAAGTTTTTATGCCCACATATTTAAATATTACCTATGGCCATTTGTACATTATAATACCAGGTGAGTATTTGTCCTGCAAAGCTTAGACTTGGCTATCTTTTTTTTTTAACCTTAGAACCTTACCAATCCCTGCTTTAAACTAACACCCAAGTTTCCTTTGAAGCAGCAAAGTTTTTGTTGGTTCATTCGTGGGTCGTTTTATTTTATTTTATTTGTTTGACAGGACAGAAAGAGGCAGAGAGAGAGAATGGGTGTGCCAGGGCCTCTAGCCACTGAATCAAACTCTAGATGCATGTGCCACTTTGTGCATCTGGCTTTATGTGGCACTAGGGAATCAAACCCAGGTACTTAGGCATTGCAGACAAGCACTTTAACCATTGAGTCATATTTACAGCCCCATTAGTGATTGTGTGTGTGTGTCTTTTTTTTTTCTAGAGGTAGGGTCTCTAGCCCAGGCTGACCTGGAATTCACCATGTAGTCATAGGGTGGCCTCAAACTCATGGTACTCTTCCTACCTCTGCCTCCCGAGTGTTGGGATTAAAGGTGTGCACTACCATGCTGAGCTCCATTAGTATTTTTGAGACATGGTCTTGATACGTACCTTTGGCTAATCTGGAACTCACTACATAAACCTGGTTGGCCTTAAACTTAATCCTTCTGCCTCTGCCTTGTGAGTGCTTGGGTTACAGAAATATACTACCATATGTAGAATTGGCAAATGATGTTTAAATTATGAAAGTAAGAGTCTCATAACTTTAAGTCAGATGTGGTGTTGCATTCCTATAATTGTAGCATTTGGGAGGCCGAGGAGGATTGCTGTGACTTCGAGGCCAGTTTGGACAGCAGAATGAGTTCTAGGTTAGCCTGGGCTAGTGTGAGACCCTGCCTCAAAAAAGAGGGCTAGATAGATGGCTTATTGGCTAAGGTACTTGCCTGTGAACTCTAAGGACCCATGTTTGACTCTATAGATCCCATGTATGCCAAATGCATAAAGGTGAGTCAAGATTAGGTTGTATATGCCCACTATGTGGCGTAAGTATCTGGAGTTAAATTACAGTGGCTGAGGCGTTGGCATGCCAATTCTCTACCCCCCTCCCTCTCTCTCTCTTTCTCTCTGTCTCTAAAATAAAATAATAAAAATTATTAACAAAAAACTAAAGCAAAACAATTATAACTATAGAGCTAAGGAAATGGCTCAGCACTTGCCACTTAATATAAATGTTTCTCTGGCTGGAAACCACCAGGTTAACTCCTAAGAACTTGTGTAAAATCTGGGCTTAGGGGCTAGAGAGATGGCTTAGCAGTTAAAGAAGCTTGCTTGCAAAGCCTGATGACCATGGTTCAATTTGCCAGTAAAGCCAGATGCATAAATTGGCACATGCATATGGAGTTCATTTGCAGTGGCAAGAGGTCCTGGAGTTCCCATACTTTTTCTCTCAAATAATTTTTTTTTTTTTTTGAACTAGGGTCTTGCTGTAGTCCAGGCTCAACTGGAATTCACTGTTTAGTCTCAGGGTGGCCTTAAACTTAAGAGCAATCCACCTAACTCTGCCTCGCAAGTGGTGGGATTAAAAGTAAACCAGGCATGGTGGTGCACACCTTTATCCCAGCACTCGGGAGGCTGAGGTAGGAGGGCACCTGTGAGTTTGAGGTCACCCTGAGACTACATAGTAAATTCAGGTCAGCCTGGACTAGAGCAAGACCTACCTTGAAAAAACAAAATAAGCCGGGCGTGGTGGCGCACGCCTTTAATCCCAGCACTCAGGAGGCAGAGGTAGGAGGATCGCCGTGAGTTCGAGGCCACCCTGAGACTACAGAGTTAATTCCAGGTCAGCCTGAACCAGAGTGAAACCCTACCTCAAAAAACCAAAATAATAATAATAATAATAATTAATTAAATTTAAAATGTTGGGTTTAGTTATGCACTCATTAACCCCACTGAGGGTGAGGGGAAGAGATGGGTCAGTATAGAAACCTGGGGCTTGCTAATGGACAACATCTCCAGGTGAGGGCCTCCCTGTCTTAATACATGGATGTGTGATAAGAGGATACCCATCTCTCTACTCTGGCCTCTGCTGGAATACATGTCAGCACATGTGTATACATCATACACTACACACACATTTTACATAGCCATGTAAAAAAGGAATATTAAAACTTTACTATGTTCATATTTATTACTCATTTTTAATATTTAGACTGAAGTTTGTGAATTTTTATTTATTTGCAACTAGAGAGAGAACAAATGGATGCTGGGACTAAAGGTGTACACCACCACACCCAGCTGAAATAATTATTTTTTACATTAAAATTAGAAGGAAAGCTACTAAATATATGTACTTTAATTTTTAGGATCCAAATTTAATTGTCAATAATTTTGAAGAGTGCAGTTTGTGTCCTACTGTTCCCATTGAGCATGGATTCCATGGACAACAGTCTAAATCAAATGATGATGAAGAGACTGAAATACATTGGAAGTTGATTCCAATTACAGGTAAGAACAAGTATACTAAGTCTTCAGTTTGCTTCTTTATACTTAGGGACCAGTTTTCTAGAGGGTTTCAAATCTTTTCTGGATTTTATTCTTGGGGCCCTAACATCTTACCTGGCTCTAGTAGCTTCCAGTGTCTCATTCTGAGCAGTACACTGTTTTATCACCCGAGTGTTGAAGTTCTTGATCAGCATCAGCAAGTCTCTGCAAAGGACCCACTGATAACAGTTTCTTATCTTATCAAATGAAAATTGTTGGCAGAACCAATTTTCTTATAAGGGGAAATATACAGAGAAGAAACAATCTCTTCAGGCAATACTTTCCAATTTTTCAGTGTAAATGTCACTTTAACAAGCTGTCATCTGTCATGGTTATTTAAAGTTCATATGTATGAAAGAAATTTAACTTCCTGATATTCTCTCAAAGAAATTAGATCATCTTAGAGAATGTCCTAGTAAAATTAAATGCAAATATCCCATGAAAACTTAATGAATCGTTGAATTTGGTAGTTGTTGAAAGATTATAATTCATAGCATTCTTACTTCTCATGCACACACTATATGCTCTTAATATTCCAACTTCTTCATCTTCATTAGCTAAATATGTTTGAAAATGCTTCCAGAGCACATCTTTTCCATTCCTAGCTCCCCCCACCTGCCACACCCCCCCAAAATAAACCTGGGTTAAGCTTTAGACCTAGAGTCTATGAGACCTAAGAATTCTCAGAATTTCTAAAATGGTATATTTCCATAGACTTCAGCCTTGTTCTCTACTTCATGCCTTTCCTAGAGAGGACAAGAGGCCTAGACCAGATAAGAAGGGACTGGTACTCTTACATGAGCTGGAGACATGGCTATGTGAGATTTCTAAATAGAATAGGGAAGTAGCAGATAGAAGATGATTCTATTAACCTTTATTCATTAAAACACCCTCATAATTGGTGTTGAGTCATTTAAGGAACTATGTCTAGGTGTTGATATGCCATCAGCTGAATGGAAAGGGACTTCCCATTTTCAAATGACCTTTCAAGAATATTTAGGCAAAAAAAAGGACTACATCATCTTGTTAGCATTTGTGGTTGACTGGAAAGTGGTCTCAAGTCTAATGGTTGCTTTTCTCCAGGAGGTAATACACGAAGCCCAGACGATCAGCGTGTGAAACATAGTGACAGACACACACCAGGTGAGAAGCCCCTTTGCTGTTCTCCTAGTGCTTCCTTCTTGAGAACTGCTACTTGCACATCAGGGTCTCCATCAGTAGGGCTTTGACTTACATTGTGCCTTTAACTGAAAAGTTGTGATAGTGAGTGTCCTACTTATATTTAATTTACTAACTGAATTTCATTAAACATTCATAATTCAAATGATATTTTCACAGGAGTCATTAAATGTTTATAGGTGAAATTTTCTTCTACAGTAAGTTCTAGCTGATAGGATCATTTAGGAAGACTAGAATATTGTCCTAATGCATTTCTTAGCGTTTAAGAAATTGTCTAATGGCTGGAGAGATGGCTTAGCAGTTAAGGTGCTTGCCTACAAGGCAGAAGGACCCAGATTTGATTCCCTAGGACCCACATAAGCCAGATGCACAGGGGACAAATGCATCTGGAGTTCTTTTGCAATGGCTGGAAGCCTTGCCGCACCCTCCCTCCCTCCCTCTCTCTCTCTCTCTCTCTCTCTCTCTCTCTCTCTCTCAATAAATCAATAAAATATTTTTTTCTTTTCAAATTTTTTTATTAACTTCCATGATTATAAAAAATATTCCATGGTAATGCCCTCCCTTCCCCCAATAAAATATTTTTTTAAAATAACAGAAGATAAAAACTATCTAAACCAGATATGGTGGTGCATGCCTTTAATCCTAGCACTCGGGAGGCAGAGGTAGGAGGATTGCCATGAGTTCAAGGCCACCCTGAGACTACCTGGTGAATTCCAGATCAGCCTGGGCTAGAGTGAAACCCTGCCTCAAAGAAAAATAAAAATACTATCTAGCTGGGTGAGGTGGCACATGCCTTTGATCCCAGCACTCAGGAGACAGTGGTAGGAGAATTTCTGTGAGTTTGAGACCAACCTGAGACTACATAGTGAATTCCAGGTCGGCTTTGGCTAAAATGAAACCCTACCTCAAAAAAAAAAAAAAAAAAAACTTTTTCATATGCTATTCATAGTTTCTAAATTTTTAAATATTTATTTATTTGAGATCTACAGAGAGAATGGGCATGCCAGGACCTCTAGCCACTGCAAATGAACTCAACACATACACCACCTTGTTTGTCTGGCTTTACGTGGGTACTGGGGAATTGAAGCTGGGTCCGTTAGCTTTGCAGGCAAGTGCCTTAACCACTAAGTCATCTCTCCAGCCCAATAGTTTTGAATTTTTAACCTAGTTCTAAGTATAAAGCTAACTTAAAATGTGTGTGTGTGTGTGTGTGTGTGTGTACATACGCACATACATACATACATATATATATATATATATATATATATATATATATATATATATATATATATGAGACAGGGAGGGAGAGAGAATGGGTGTGCCAGGGCCTCTAGCCACTGCAAAAAAATGCCAGATGAATGTGCCACTTTATGCATCTGGCTTTACATGAGTACTGGGGAATCAAACCTGGGTCATAAGGCTTTACAGGCAAGGCCTTAACTGCTAAGCCCTCTCTCCAGCCCAGAGCTAACCTTTGAAAATAGTTGAAGTAATAAATTAAAAGACTTTCCGCTGTGACTCAAGGAGCATTGTGGAAGAGGGAGCAGGAAGATTGTAAGATCCACAGAGTGGGTGGGAATACCCTGAGGCATGGTCATTACCATCGTACCCCATCCCCCACCTCACTACCACAGGGACTGACTGAGGCCTTCATGACCCCACAATGAATACCATAATGCTACTGAGGAGGGCCTCCATGGTAAAGAGAACAAAGGAATAAAAGTATATACCTTTTATATATAAAATAAAATTTTAAAAAATAAAGACTTTCTGATTACAGAAACATAGTGACAGTGTTGCTAAGCAGGTTGCAGTGAGTGAATAACAGTCTTCATTCAAACTCAAAATCTGTTTTTGTGTGGATGGATTGTGGCATTGTTTTTTATATAAATGTTTTCATTTGTTACGTCCTACTCTTTGAGAAATCAATCTCTCTCTCTCTCTCTATCCTTTTAAAAAATTTTTAATTTAAAAGGAAGACTAAGTGGCACTTAGGTAGTAGTACTCTTAGAAATCTTAGCTGGGCGTGATAGAGCACGCCTTTAATCCCAGCACTTGGGAGGTAGAGGTAGGAGGATCACAGTGAGTTCTTGGCCATCACAAAACTACATAGTGAATTCCAGGTCAGCCTGGGGTAGAGCAAGACCTCAAAAATCCACAAAAAAAAAAAAAAAAAAAAAGAAAGAAATCTTGAGGTTTTTGTTTTTTCATTTAGAAGGAATGCTAAATGGTTTGCTTAGATATTTGTTTTTAATCTTTTTCTATTTATTTGCAAACAAAGAAAGAGCATGAATAGACAACCAGGACCTCCAGCCACTGCAAACGAACTCTAGATGCAGATGCCACATTGTGCATCTAGCTTTACATGGGTACTGGGGAATCAGACCCACATTGTAGACTTTGTAGGCAAGTGCCTCAGTCACTGAGCCATCTCTCCAGCCCTGCTTAGATCTTTAGTGTAAGATTCTTTCCATTAGGAATTAAGCCTTTCTTATTGTTTTCTTCAGAAAAATCTTTTTGCTCTGCAAACCTGAGATTGCTTAGTGAATTGCAGGTCAGCCTGAGCTAGAGTGAGGCCCTTCCTCAAAAAAAAAAGCCAAAAAAGGAGGCAGAGGTAGGAGAATCGCCATGAGCTCAAAGCTACCCTGAGACTACAAAGTGAATTTCAGGTCAGCCTGAGCTAGAGTGAGACCCTACCTCAAAAACAAAAACAAAAAAGGCTACAAAAAATTTTGTTTTTACTGTACAGCACCAAGAAGTCTTACATATGTATATATTTAATGTGACCACCATCCAAATCTCTGTCTTCTCTGGCCATTCTTTCCCTGTTCACAAAAGGCAGCCAATAATCTCACTTTGTTTTTTTTTTTTTCCTTTCTTTTTATTATTCATTTCTAATTACAGTGGGGGCAGGGATACAGAGACAATGGTCATGCTACAACCTCCTGCTGCTGCAAATGAACTCCAGGTACATGTGCCAGTTTGTGCATCTGGACTTACATGCATACTGGGGAATTGAACCTGGGTCATTAGGCTTTGCAAGCAAGTGCCTTAACCACTGAACCATGTCGCCAGCCTCTAATCTTACTTCTTTTACTATAGACTTAGTATTTTTTCTTCTTTGAATTTAAGAACAGTGTAACCCACACAAGTCCTCTTGTGTGTTGTTCAACTTTATACCAGTTTTCATCCATGTTGTGTATTGGTCTGTAGGAGCAGGTGCATTGTAAGCTTTTGAGGCATGTTTGTTAGAGGTATAGTGGAGGTAGCATTAGCCACTATGAAGTCATAATGTAATGGCTACTTCAGGTTCACATGATAGTGTACCCTATCCTCTGGCTGTCACATTTTTGCTGATCACTCAGCCATTACTTATTCTCAGAGTTTTGAGTCTTCCCAGTAGTAACCACCATCTACAAGAAGACACTTATCTGAGTAGAGATGTGATCAGTGCTAATCTGTGGGGATATGTATAATATAAATAGAGGGCAGTTTAATGGCACAGCATATTCATTTAGTCAGCAGTAGTGGTTTCCCCTGTATGGTCTATGATTTTCATAACCATAGACTTCTTGGGTGGGTTTTCAGTACCAGGTATGTGTTTCCCATGAGGCAGGTCTCAGATCCAAATAGAAAACTGTTGGTTACCCCAATACCAGCCTTACCTACCTCCCCTAGTGTTCTGTCCCTCTGCTTATATATCTCCTATCTCTTTCCCTCATGCCTTGCCTTCACACTTCTGCCATGGCTCTTTATGGCTTTTTGGCCTCTACTGATTACTTCACCTTGCACAAAGATCTAAAAATTTCATGAGAGAGAACTTACAGTATTTCTTTTTCTGGGTCTTTGTTACCTCACTTAGTAGAGCAGTTTCTAGATCAATCCACTTTCCTCTGAATTTCATTTCTCTTTATAGCTGAATAAAACTACATTGTGTATATGTGCCTCATCTTTTTTCATTCATCAGCTGATTGTCATTTAGGCTGATTCCATATCCTAGCTGTTTTGAAGATAGCAACAGAAAACATGGATGAGCAAGTATCCCTGTAGTAAAGTATAGAGTCCTTGGGTATTTGCACAGGAGTCATATATGGTAAATCTATTTGAGGATCTTCCATACTCGTTGGTTGGTTTGTTTGTTTTGTTTTGTTTATTTCCAAGGTAGGGTCTCACTGTAGCTGTGGCTGACCTGGAATTCATTCTATATTTTTAGGGTGACCTTGAACTCACAGAGATCCTCCTAGCTCTGCCTCCAGAGCGCTGGGATTAAAGGTGTGCACCACCAGGGCCAGCCTCTCCATACTGATTCCTATAGTGGCTGCACCAATTTACACTCCCATCAACATTGAATAAGGCTTCCTTTTCCCCTACGCCCTTACAAACATTTATTGTCATTTGATTTATTTATTTTTTTCTTTTAGTTTTAATTTATTTTAATTTTTTCCAAGGTAGGCTCTCACTCTAGCCCAGGCTTACCTGGAATTCACTGTGTAGTAGTCTCATGCTTGTCTTGAACTCACAGCAGTCCTCCTACCTCTGTTTGCTGAGTTCTGGGATTAAAGGTGTTCATAAGCACACCTGGCCTCATTTGATTTTATTTATTTATTTTTTTTAATGAGCATGCTCATGAAAGAGAATTGGCATACAGGTGCGTGTGTCACCTTGTGCATCTGGCTTACATGGGATCTGGGGAGTTGAACATGGGTCCTTAGGCTTCACAGGCAAGCACCTTAACCACTAAGCCATCTCTCAGCTCTCATTTGATTTTCTTTTTAGACTTTTTTTTAAAACATTTTTATTTGTTTACTTGAGAGAGAGGCAGACAGAAAGATAATGGGCAAGCTAGGGCCTCCAGCCACTACAAAGGCACTCCAGATGCGTGCACCACCATGTGCATCTGGCATGGGTCCCGGGGAATCGAACCTCAGTCCTTTGGCTTTGCAGGCAAGCACCTTAACCGCTAAACTATTTCTCTAGCCCCTCATTTGATTTTTTTTTCTTTTTTTTTTTAATTTTTATTAACATTTTCCATGATTATAAAATATATCCCATGGTAATTCCCTCCCTCCCCACTCCCACACTTTCCCGTTTGAAATTCCATTCTCCATCATATTACCTCCCCATTACAATCATTGTAATTACATATATACAATATCAACCTATTAAGTATCCTCCTCCCTTCCTTTCTCCACCCTTTATGTCTCCTTTTCAACTTACTGGCCTCTGCTACTAAGTATTTTCATTCTCACTCAGAAGCCCAGTCATCTGTAGCTAGGATCCACATATGAGAGAGAACATGTGGTGCTTGGCTTTCTGGGCCTGGGTTACCTGACTTAGTATAATACTTTCCAGGTCCATCCATTTTTCTGCAAATTTCATAACTTCATTTTTCTTTACCGCTGAGTAGAACTCCATTGTATAAATGTACCACATCTTCATTATCCACTCATCTGTTGAGGGACATCTAGGCTGGTTCCATTTCCCAGCTATTATAAATTGAGCAGCAATAAACATGGTTGAGCATGTACTTCTAAGGAAATGAGATGAGTCCTTTGGATATATGCCTAGGAGCGCTATAGCTGGGTCATATGGTAGATCAATCTCTAGCTGCTTTAGGAACCTCCACACTGTTTTCCACAATGGCTGGACCAGATTGCATTCCCACCAGCAGTGCAGAAGGGTTCCTTTTTTTCCACATCCCCGCAACATTTATGATCATTTGTTTTCATGATGGTGGCCAATCTGACAGGAGTGAGATGGAATATCAATGTAGTTTTAATCTGCATTTCCCTGATGACTAGTGACGTAGAACATTTTTTTAGATGCTTATATGCCATTCGTATTTCTTCCTTTGAGAACTCTATTTAGCTCCATAGCCCATTTTTTGATTGGCTTGTTTGATTCCTTATTATTTAGCTTTTTGAGTTCTTTGTATATCCTAGATATTAATCCTCTATCAGATATATAGCTGGCGAAGATTTTTTCCCATTCTGTAGGTTGCCTCTTTGCTTTTTTCACTGTGTCCTTTGCGGTGCAAAATCTTTGTAATTTCATTAGGTCCCAGTGGTTAATCTGTGGTTTTATTGCCTGAGCAATTGGGGTTGTATTCAGGAAGTCTTTGCCAAGACCAATATGTTGAAGGGTTTCCCCTACTTTTTCCTCTAGCAGTTTCAAAGTTTCCGGTCTGATGTTAAGGTCTTTAATCCATTTGGACTTAATTCTTGTGCATGGCGAGAGAGAAGAATCTATTTTCATCCTTCTGCAGATATTTATCCAGTTTTCAAAACACCATTTGCTGAAGAGGCTGTCTCTTCTCCAATGAGTATTTTTGGCATTTTTATCGAATATCAGGTGGCTATAGCTACTTGGGCTTACATCTGGGTCCTCTATTCTGTTCCACTGATCTACATGTCTGTTTTTGTGCCAGTACCATGCTGTTTTTGTTACTATGGCTCTGTAGTATAGGTTAAAATCAGGTATGGTGATACCACCAGCCTCTTTTTTGTTGCTCAATATTATTTTAGATATTCGAGGTTTTTTGTGATTCCAAATGAATTTTTGGATTGTTTTTTCTATTTCCATGAAGAAAGCCTTTGGAATTTTGATAGGGATTGCATTAAATGTGTAGATTGCTTTAGGTAAGATTGCCATTTTCACGATATTGATTCTTCCAATCCAGGAACAAGGGATGTTTCTCCACTTTCTAGTGTCTTCTGCAATTTCTCGCTTGAGTGTTTTAAAGTTCTCATTGTATAGATTCTTTACTTCCTTGGTTAGGTTTATTCCAAGGTATTTTATTTTTTTTGATGCAATTGTGAATGGGAGTGATTCTCTGATTTCATCCTCTGTGTGTTTGTTGTTAGCATATATGAAGGCTATTGATTTCTGTGTATTTATCTTGTATCCTGCTACATTGCTGTAGGTTTTGATCAGCTCTAACAGCTTGCTAGTAGAGTCTTTAGGGTCCTTTATGTATAGAATCATGTCATCTGCAAATAATGATAACTTGATTTCTTCCTTTCCAATTTGTATCCCTTTTATGTGTGTCTCTTGCCTTATTGCTATGGCTAAGACTTCCAAAACTATATTAAATAGAAGTGGGGACAGTGGACACCCTTGTCTTGTTCCTGATTTTAGTGGAAAAGCTTCCAGTTTTTCCCCATTTAGTAATATGTTGGCTGTAGGCTTGTCATAAATAGGCTTTATTATATTGAGATATGTTCCTTCTATTCCCAGTCTCTGTAGGACTTTTATCATGAAGGGATGTTGGATTTTGTCAAATGCTTTCTCTGCATCTAATGAGATGATCATGTGATTTTTGTCCTTCAACCCGTTTATGTAATGTATTACATTTATAGATTTGCGTATGTTGAACCATCCCTGCATCTCTGGGATAAAGCCTACTTGGTCAGGGTGAATGATCTTTTTGATATACTCTTGTATTCTGTTTGCCAATATTTTGTTGAGAATTTTTGCATCTATGTTCATGAGGGAGATTGGTCTGTAATTTTCTTTTTTTGTTCTATCTTTGCCTGGTTTTGGTATCAGGGTGATGCTGGCCTCATAGAAAGAGTTTGGTAGAATTCCTTCTTTTTCTATTTCCTGGAAAAGCTTAAGAAGCAATGGTGTTAGCTCTTCCTTAAAAGTCTGGTAAAATTCAGCAGTGAATCCATCTGGGCCTGGGCTTTTTTTAGTTGGGAGATTATTGATAACTGTTCGGATCTCCATGTTTGTTATAGGTCTATTTAAGTGATTAATCTCATTTTGATTTAATTTAGGTAGGTCATATAGATCAAGGAAATCATCCATTTCTTTCAGATTTTCATACTTTGTGGAGTATATGCTTTTATAGTATGTCCCTATAATTTTTTGAATTTCTCTGGAATCTGTGGTGATATTACCTTGTTCATCTCTGATTTTATTAATTTGTGTTTCTTCTCTCTTTCTTTTGGTCAGATTTGCTAAGGGTTTATCAATCTTGTTTATCCTTTCAAAGAACCAACTCTTTGTTTCATTAATTCTTTGGATTGTTCTTTTTGTTTCTATTTCATTAATTTCTGCCCTAATCTTTATTATTTCTTCCCGTCTACTAATTTTTGGTTTGCCTTGTTCTTTTTTTTCCAAGGCTTTAAGGCGAAGCATTAGGTCGTTTACTTGCGACCTTTCTAATTTCTTAATATAGGCACTTAAGGCTATAAATTTACCTCTTAGAACTGCCTTCATTGTGTCCCAGAGATTTTGGTATGTTGTGTTCTCATTATCATTTGACTCTATAAATTTTTTGATTTCCTTTTTGATTTCTTCATTGACCCACTCATCATTTAGTAGTGTATTGTTTAGTTTCCATGATTTTGTGTATGCTCTATAGCCTTTCTTGCTACTGATTTGTAGTTTAATTCCATTGTGGTCAGATAGAATGCAAGGAATTATTTCAATTTTCCTGAATTTGTTAAGATTTGCTTTGTGTCCTAATATATGGTCTATTTTAGAGAATGTTCCATGTGCTGCTGAAAAGAATGTATATTCTGCAGCCTTTGGATGAAATGTCGTGTATATATCTGTTAGGTCCGTTCCTTCTATGACCTCATTTAGTCCAGATGCCTCTCTGTTTATTCTTTCCCTGGATGACCTGTCAATTGATGAGAGTGGGGTGTTAAAGTCACCCACCACCACTGTGTTTGGTGTTATCTGTGACCTTAGTTCTAATATTGTTTGTTTGACGAATTTGGGAGCCCCCATGTTAGGTGCATATATGTTTAGGATTGTAATGTCCTCCTGTTGGAGTGTGCCCTTAATCAATATAAAGTGACCTTCCTTATCTTTTTTGACTAACGTCAGACTAAAGTCTACCCTGTCTGACATTAGGATAGCAACCCCTGCTTGTTTCTAGGCCCATTTGCTTGAAACACCGTCTTCCAACCTTTCACCCTAAGATAATGTCTATCCTTTGTAGAAAGGTGAGTTTCTTGGAGACAACAAATTGTAGGATCCTGCTTTTTAACCCAGTCTGCCAATCTATGTCTTTTCGTTGGGGCATTGAGACCGTTGATATTAAGAGATATTATTGAAAGGTGTGTATTTATGTTTGCCATTGTTGTGTGTCTGTGTGTGTGTGTGTGTTACTGGTTCTACCTGTGCTCTCTTCTGTTAACTGGTATTTGAGTATAGCTGGTTTTTTCTAGGTTCCTTATATGTGTGCTTTTCCTTTTGTTCAGCATGGAGGATTCTATCAAGTATTTTCTGTAGAGCTGATTTTGTCTTCAAATACTCCTTTAACCTGCTTTTGTCATGGAATGTCTTTATTTCTCCATCTATTTGAATGGATAACTTTGCAGGATAAAGTAACCTTGGTTGACAGTTGTTATCGTTCAGAACTTGGAATATATCACTCCAAGCCCTTCTGGCTTTAAAAGTTTGTGTTGAATAATCTGCTGTAATCCTGATGGGCTTGCTTTTGTAGGTAACTTGATTTTTCTCTCTAACTGCTTTCAATATTTTTTCTTTGGTTTGTGTGTTTGGAAGTTTGATTATAATATGGCGAGGAGAGGTTCTTTCTGGGTTTTGTCTGGCTGGGGTTCTAAAGGCTTCCTGTATCTGCATTGGCACCTCTTTCCCAATTTGGGGGAAATTTTCCTCTATGATTTTGTTGAAGATGCCTACTATGCCTCTGGAGTGGAGTTCTTCTCCTTCTACTATGCCCTGAATTCTTATATTGGATCTTTTCATAGTGTCCCGAATATCTTGAAATTCCCACTCATACTTTTCTATAAGTTTGTCTTTCTCTTTGTTGGACTGCATTAGGTCTGCCACCTGGTCTTCTAGCTTAGATATTCTGTCCTCTCCCTCATCCATCCTACTGGTGAGATTTTCTACAGAGTTTTTTTATTTCATTAACTGTGTTCTTCATTGCTAGTAATTCTGACTGGTTTTTATTTATTATTTCTATTTCCCTATTTATGTCTTGTATTGCCTTCTTTATTTCATTAAATTGGTGTCCTGCCTCTTCTTTGATTCCTTTGATTTCCTCTTTGATTTCTTCTTTGATTATTTTCATGTGTTCTTTGACCTCTTTGAACATATTTATATTTATTCTTTTGAACTCTTAGGTATTTCCTCTAACTCTCACTGGAGGACATTTCTGATGCATTAATACTTTTAGGTGGATTTATATCGTCTTGCTTTTTAGTGTTTGTGTTATAATGTATATATTTTTGCATCTTGGATTAAGTTAATGCTTGGATTTTCTAGCTAGCTGTGTATTCTTAGCTGTATCAATAGATTTGATGTAATATATTTTCAGGGTAGGACCTTAAGGTATTAGGTGTGGCTCTTAAGACTCTCAGAGTATCTACAAAGATGTTCTTAGGGGTTGAGTTTCCCTGCTATAGGAGTCTTCAAGCAGGCTGAGTGGAATAAAATACAGGTAGATTCTAAAATTTAACTAAACACTGTACACATTCAATCAAAAACAGCCCCGAGTATGTATGCAAGAGTAGTTATTATAATGGCCAGATCCTCTATCAACAAAGAGGTTTAGATTTCTGGTCTGTTGAGGTATCCAAGTCAGCTTGTGACCAAGTGAGACCCTTCCGTGGTGCAATCCCAGTTACCTTGGGTGATTTTGGTCTCAGTCAAGTTGCTGCCTGGGTCGTCGGGCTGCTGTTCTGATTTCTGGAGCTGGGCACTTGCTTTTCCTACGGGGCAAACCGAGCCGCTGCTGCTGCCTCTGCTGATGTCGTAGCTGCCACCACTGGAGCCACCACCGCTGCTGAAGCTGCTGCTGCCTGTTCCCTGCCGCTGCCGCTCCTGGGTCCGCTGCTGCTGGGGCCGCTGGTACCGGTGCTGGAGCCGCTGAAGTTGCTGCCGAACTCTGCTCCTGCTTGGGTCCCGCTGTCAGCCCAAGTTGGCGTGGCTGGTCCCGGGCGGCTGCTGTGTTCGCTGGAGCTGGGTTCAGGCGTTGGGGGAGGGGAGGGAGCCGCGGTTGCTCTGGTTGTCTCGCTGGTCCACGTGTGCTTCTACCTCGCGGTCTTCTCCTCCGCTGCTCGCTGCCGCTCTCCCCTCACGTTTCCCGAGTTGCGGAGAGCACGGTGCGAGGGGAAAATCCCACACCTGGCTTCTCCTGCGGCTCGAGCCGAGAGTCTGGCGGCTTTCTGCTGCGCCGCGGTTGCGGCGATTGGCCGAGCTGCCGGAGCCGCCCTTCCGGCCTGTGCAGGCTCTGGATGCTCTATAACTCTTCCACTTCTCCGCTGCCGCCTCAATTTCCTATACACCTCACTTTTTAGTAAAAGTGTGTATTTTGCTGAGTTGTTTTTTGGTCTTTTTCCCCCCTAGGCTGCTTTGGCGTGGTACGTACGCCGCCATCTTAACCGGAAGTCCTCTAGGCTGGAATTCTAGATCTGCCCCCAAACATACCTTAGAATCCGCCCATAGTAACACCTGTTTCAGGCAAGTTACAAGCTAGAATAAAACTCCTGAATATATTGGAGGACATCCATTCAAACTACCACAGCTATTTTGTGCATCTGGCTTTTATGCGGTACTGAACAGTGGAACCTGGGCCTGGCCTACCTGCTTTGAGCCAGCTCCCCCATTTTATAAGTTTGTTGCTTTGCTCCCCTTCTCACTTCTACCTGTGGCCTACTGTACTCTTACTCTGCTGATCAGTGCCTTTTGCAATAGCTGAATACAGTAGTTTATGGCAATTCCCTGGACTGATAGCGAATGTTACAAGGTGACTACTGTTGAGGCTGGTTAAATGTCTAGCGATGTGTGAGAGGTTTGTAAAGAAGACGGTGTGCTGCTGCAGTCATTGAAAGTCTATGACTAGACATGTTCATTTCAAGGCACCATTTCCACATACTACAGCAGTGGTTTGTTAGGGAATGTTGGCAAAATTTAAAAGAAAATTAGGGGCTGGAGAGATGGCTTAGCGGTTAAGCGCTTGCCTGTGAAGCCTAAGGACCCCGGTTCGAGGCCCGGTTCCCCAGGTCCCACGTTAGCCAGATGCACAAGGGGGCGCACGCGTCTGGAGTTCGTTTGCAGTGGCTGGAAGCCCTGGCGCGCCCATTCTCTCTCTCTCCCTCTATCTGTCTTTCTCTCTGTCTGTCACTCTCAAATAAATAAATAAAAATTGAACAAAAAATATTTTAAAAAAAAAAAGAAAATTAGTATTTTTTAATTTAATGTTTTATTGACAGCTTCCATAATTGTAAACAATATTCCATGGTAATTTCCTCCCTCCTCCCCCTGCTAAATTCACTGGTGAATTTTACCAGGCCTTCATGGAAGAACTAACACCAATGCTTCTTAAGCTTTTCCATAAAATAGAAAAGGAAGGAGTCCTACCAGACTCCTTCTACAAAGCCAGCATTAATTACCCTGATACCAAAACCAGGCAAAGATAGAACAATAAATAAATAAATAAAAATTACAGACCAATCTCCCTCATGAACATAGATGCAAAAATTCTCAACAAAATGTTGGCAAACAGAATACAAGAATATCTCAAAAAGATGATTCACCCAGACCAAGTAGGCTTTATCCCAGAAATGCAGGGATGGTTCAACATACGCAAGTTGATAAATGTAATACATTATATAAGTTGATTGAAGGTCAAAAATCATATGATCATCTCGTTAGATGCAGAAAAAGCAGTTGACAAAATCTAACATCCCTTCATGATAAAAAGTCCTACAGAGACAGAATAGAAGGAACATATCTCAACATAATAAAGACTATTTATGACAAACCTATAGCCAACATACTAAATGGAGAAAAACTTGAAACTTTTCCACTAAAATCAGAAACAAGACAAGGGTGTCCACTGTCCCCACTTTCATTCAATATAGTACTGGAAGTCTTAGCCATAGCAATAAGGCCAGAGATGCACATAAAAGGGATACAAATTGGAAAGGAAGAGATCAAGTTAACATTATTTGCAGATGACATGATTCTATATTATAGGACCCTAAAGACTACCAGCAGACTGTTAGAGCTGATAAATACCTATAGCCATGTAGCAGGATGCAAAATAAACATACAGAAATCAATAGCTTCCCTATATGCTAACAACAAACACAGAAGATGAAAATTAGTAATTTTTTAAAGGGTAAAATTTTGTGATACAATCCTTTTATCAAAGATTTTAATTTTTATGTTTTGAAAAGTGACTACAAATTGAAGTTAAATATATTTTTTCCTTGTACTTATACATGGACTTAGGATACCTGTTTTTAAAATTAGTTTCAAAGGCTGGACATGGTGGCACATGCCTTTAATCCTAGTACTTAGGAGGCAGAAGTAGGAGGATCACTATAAATTTGAGGCCACCCTGAGACTACATAGTGAATTCCAAATCAGACTGGTCTAGACCAAAACCATACCTTGAAGAAAAAGCAAATAAAAGTAGTTTCAAAAGCATTTGAATTTATGATTTGTAGGAAAAATAGTATATATATTGAGCCAGTTGTCATAAGTCAAAGGCAGGTATTGCCTGACTGAAAGACCTCATTATCCAAAATAGCTATCCTGATTTCTCTTGGAATAATTTCCAAACAAATGAAAATATTTTGAAAGCAGCATGAAAGGGATTAGTAATCTTAATGCATCTATGAAATATGTTCTTTCTTTTCTTTTGAGCCTCTTTTCACCTGATACAATAAAGTTTATACCATTGCAGGAAATCCACTAATCAATGCATATCTGAGAGTCAGCCTGAAATGCTTAGCAGTCAGTCATACATTTTGGTTTGGCATTCTTTTAGTGGCCTTATATTCAGTTCTCATATTAAGGAGGTATTGTCAATACTTGGTAAGGAATACATGAATAAAATATGTCTGTTCAAGTCAGACCTACAGATATAGGGAAGTAGAAAGAAGGAAGTGACTTGTATTGATGCCAAATAAGCACTGAGCACTTGGAAAGAAAATACAGACAGAAACAAAACTGTTACTCTTCCTACTGAAAGCTAAAGCACATAGAAAATAAGGTTCATGCCAGGATGATGTTTTTATTTAATTCCTGATATGTAATTCTAAGCATATATTTGGTGACTTTTTTCTAATTGAAGTTTGTTTTCTCACTTGTCATCACTTTGGAATGCTGACATAATGACAAAATTCTTTCTGTACAGGTGTGAAATCACTAGAAGAACAACTGCCGTGTCTACCACCGCAGGAGACCTTTCCTAACGACCCTCGAGTAATAAGCAGAGAACGAAGTTCTGATTACCAGTTTCCATCCTCTCCATTTACAGACACGGTAAAGAGCACCACTGAGGATGAAGTGTTGGCAGGTCAGGTGTTAACAGTGGAGGAACAGTGTGTGCCAGCAGAAGAACTTCCTCCAGCAAGTGAGGCCACAGAGAATACAGTGTTAGGAGAGTTCCACCTCTTTTCTAGGAAAATAGAAGAAATTTTGAAGCAAAAGAATGTTTCCTATGTTAGTAGAATTTCCACACCTATCTTTTCCACACAAGAGAAAATGAAGCGTCTTTCGGAGTTCATATATTCCAAGACTTCCAAAGCTGGTATACAGGAGTTTGTAGATGGCTTACATGAGAAACTGAATACCATTGTTATTAAAGCATCAGCCACAGGTGAGAACTTGCCACCAGTCAGTCCTAATGGTTCTGATACTAAGGTAGCATTAAATCCTCTGAGAAGGCGGATCGTATCAGTTTCCTCTACTGACTTTAACAATAAAGACCTCTTTGAGCCACCTTGTACTGAAGCTTTCAAAGATTCCCATGAGCAGCAGGCTTCTTCACCTTCAACGGAAGTAGAGATGAACCAAACACATCACTGCCCCAAGTTAATGGTGACTTCTGACCACACTCTACCTGCTGATACTGTGCCAGAGCCAGTAGAAAAAGAAACACACTCACCCAGTGATGTAAACATCTCAACCCAACCAGCTCTTTCCAACTTTATAAGCCAGTTAGAACCTGAAGTATTTAATAGTTTGGTTAAAATTATGAAAGATGTTCAGAAAAACACTGTGAAGTTTTATATCCACGAAGAGGAGGAGAGTGTGCTCTCTAAAGAGATCAAGGTAATTAAGTGAGGACGTGGTGGGGATGTCACCAAACTTTCTTGTTGCTCTGAACTTTATGTGGGAGCTTTTAGAAACTTGACTCATTATTTCCTAATTTAGCAGTTCAGAATACAACAAAGGATGAATAAATTGAACTAAACAGACCTATTGCCTAAATACCTTAGAATTCAGCATCTTGCTTGTTGGATTTTAAAATATACTACAAGGGATGGCAATGAGTTCAGTAGCACCCCCACCACCTCCAAAAGAAAGTCTCTGTATCTGCTATAAATGTGTTTAGATTCTTTTTAAAATTATTTATTTATGAATGAGAGTAAGCTCACCAGGACTTCCTGCTGCTGCAAATGAACTCTAGTATCTGGCTTTACTGGGGATTTGAATCCAGGATCTCAGGCTTTGTAAGCAAGCACTTTTAGCCACCTACCCACCTTTCCAGTCCCAATGTTTATTGGTTGAAAAGTTTTAAGTGTGATTTACTTGAAGGGGAAGGAAAAATACAGAGAACTAACATAAATTCTGAGGATTTTATCAGTCCAGTATAAAAATGAAGTAGTTCCCAAGGATGGTTTAATGACATTTTTTTGTCATTTCTTGATACCCTGATTATGTCACAATTACCTCTTATTGATCAAAAAACTTGGGGGCTGGAGAGATGGCTTAACAGTTAAGGCACATGCCTGAAAAGCCTAAGGACCCAGGTTTGATTTTTCAGATCCCACATAAACCAGATGCACATGGTGGTGCATGCATCTGGAGTTCATTTGCAGTGGCTAGAGGCCCTGGCACATCCATTCTCACTCACTTTCTCTCTGTCTCTCCCTCTCCTTGTCTCAAATAAATAAATAAAAATAAAATATTGAAGAATAAAAAACTTAAGATGGGCTGTGAGTAGTAGTGTTGGGATTAAAGGCATGCAGGTCCTAATTTCTTAACAGTAGGTATGCAAGTAGTAACATATTGACAGAATTGTATTAGTGGTTTAACATTACTAACTAGGACTCAATAAGCTTTATGTTTTTAATCTCTTAAGGAAGATATGTTGAGCTTTAAAATAAACACTTATTCTCATTTACAGAATTTATTTACCTTGATTGGAGTTTTGGCCTAGACTACTCTGAACTCATAGACCAAGCTGACCTTGAACTCATGGTGATCCACCTCCTTCAGGCTCCCATCTGTTGGCATTATAGACACAAGCTACCATACCCTGCTGTACATTTTAGTTTTCTGCAGTAAAAAGACCACAGTCTTCAGCAGGCCTGTCTGATAATTTAGCTAATCCAAGATATTCCTAAAAACTTCAGATCTTAGAGCAAAAAGTGCCAGAAATGCTTACTGTAGGGGTTGGTGAGGTGGCTCAGTGAGTAAAGTGCTTGCTATTCAAGCATGAGAACCAGAGTTCAGATACCCAGCACCCCAACCTGAAATCTCAGCTCCGGGTCCAGTGAGGAACCTTATCTCAAAAAATGGAGAGCACTAGAAGATACCAGTGTTAACCTCTGGCCTCCACACATGGAAAGAAAGAAATGTTGCTTTAAGGTTATTTAAAAAAAAAAAAAAAAAAAAAAACTCTTTGAGAGTGACACTTCACTCTGCTCATCTATTATGGCTGACCAGCTATTGCTGCTGCTGAGTATATCAGTCTGGGAGGTAAAGATCCTACACTGCTTCAGAGCTCAGGTTTTCACACGCACACTGCAAAGGGAACTTAAGGTAGTACCAGTGTCACTAGCATGGGGGAGGTGTTAGATAGGAAAGCCTAGATGTGGATACTGAAGGTCTGTAAGAATGCCCTTTGGCCAGGCGTGATGGCATAAGCTTTTAATCCCAGCACTCTGCGGACAGGTAGGAGGATCACTGTGAGTTCAGCCACCCTGAGACTACATAGTGAATTCCTGGTCAGCCTACCTCAAACCTCCATCCCCCCCAAAATGCCCTTTGAACTAGAAAGATGGCTCAGCAGTTAAGGTGCTTGCCTGCAACGCCAAAGGACCCAGGTTCGATTCCCCAGTATCCATATAAAGCCATGCACAAGTGGTGCATGTGTCTGCAGTTTATTTGCAGTGGTTAGAGGCCCTGGCACGTCCATTCTCTCCATCTGCCCCACCCCCAAATAAATAAGTTAACAAAGGATGCCCTTTGAGCTGTTTTGAATTAAATGAGCTTGAGTTGTACATGTGCTCTGAGAGTATACTGGTCATTCTTCAGGAAGGGGCAAAGAGAGCGAAGGAATGGTTTCTGACTGGGCCCCTTGTTTCCCAGAACAGGTGAGTCAAAAATCTGTACTAATTTCTTAGAGTAATTTAGCTTTAATTCATTCAAAGATTGTGAAAGTGTGACTCTTGAAGCTCTGACTTTATGATTCCTTAAGAGTAGTTTAATGTGTCTGAGGAGCAGTTAAGCTTATTAGGTTATGTTGTATTTTGATAATTAATGGTTGCAGAAGTACCTTTTTAATGTTGACCTAGTTGGTTTTCTTTAACAGGCATATCTTACCAAATTAGGTAATACAGAATGTCATCCTGAGCACTTTTTGGAAAGAAGATCCCAGTTAGATAAACTACTGATTATCATCCAGAATGAAGACATTGCAGGGTTCATTCACAAGGTAGGCAGTTCCGTTCAGTCTGCTTCATATTTTGATTTTTAAAACTCCCCTTGTTTTAAAACTTACTGTGACAGTCAAGCTGTGGTCTTTTAAAATAAGCTTTAAAAAAGGATAAAGCAACTATCTATCCATAAACCAGCTTGTGAGATTTTATTTATACTGTTGCAAAATTTTAAGGTGGCATACATTGTAGATCTGCTTTAACATTCAAATTATTCAATTAATAAGCATACCAAGTCCTTGAATGCTAGAAGACTTGCTAACTCGTGCTATCTGTATTTTTATGTCCCAGACTTTTTTCCACACAAGTCCCTACTTCTCTTGGGCTTGGAGATCACTGCCTGGCCAGTCTTATGAGTCTGCCTCAAGTGTTGGCCTCCCACGAGTCCTGGTATATAGGCTCTTACCTAGGTTGGCCTTAAACTGTGCAGCCAAAATTGGCTTTGAACGTTCTTCCTTCTGCCTCCACCTCCCGGGTGGTAGGGTTACAGGTGTGCTTGTTCCTCTGTCTTTGAATTCTGAGGATTCAGGTTATACATGCGTTTGCACTAGTCTACTTTGTATTTTCAGATCAATTGTAAGCTCCTTCCCTCTCCTCACGTTGGGTCCCCAGTATATAAATGTTGGTCAGTATTGGAAAGTAATAGGAATGCTGCATTTTGTTAAGACTTCTCTTAGGCCGGGTGTGGTGGCGCACACCTTTAATCCCAGCACTGGGGAGGCAAAGGTAGGAGGATTGCCATGAGTTCAAGGCCACCCTGAGACTACAGAGTGAATTCCAGGTCAGCCTAAGCTAGAGTGAGACCCTACGTCAGGGGTAAAAGGAAGAATGCTGGGATTAAGCAGGGTGTGGTGGAGCACTCCTTTAATCCCAGCAATCTGGAGGCAGAGGTTGGAGGATCACCATGAGTTCAAGGCCACCTCGAGACTATAGGTCAGCCTGGGCTAGAGTGAGACCCTACCTTGTAAAACAAAAAGAAAAATACATACATACATACATATATATATATATATATATATATATATATATAGACTTCTTAGGATTGTATTTGTTTTTGTTGACAGGTACCTGGCTTGGTGGCATTAAAGAAACTCCCATGCGTTAGCTTTGCTGGTGTTGATAGCCTGGATGATGTGAAAAATCATACATATAATGAGTTATTTGTATCTGGTGGCTTTATTGTGTCTGATGAATCAATTCTAAATTTAGAGGTTGTCACAGTTGGTAAGATTACTGCATTCTTTTTGGCTTGTAACTTCCCTCTCTCTTTCTCTCTCTCTCTCTCTCTCTCTCTCTCTCTCTCTCTCTCTGTGTGTGTGTGTGTGTGTGTGTGTGTTTTCTCCACTAGGTTTTTAGAGAAAATTAAAACTAGAGATTCAAACTACTCAAATATATTACCTTTTTTTTTTTTTTTTTTTTTCTTTTTCTTTGAAGTAGGGTTTCACTCTAGGCTGACCTGGAATTCATTCTGTATTCTCAGGGTGGCCTCAAACTCATGGTGATCCTCCTATCTCTATCTCCTGAGTGCTGGGATTAAAGGGATGCACCACCACAACCAGCTCAAATGTATTATCTTTTTACTGTGCCATTCACGGGTACATTTTCATCTTTCCCTAGCCTTTACTACCTCAAATTTCTTTTCCATTTTGTTTTTACAAATATTTTCCTATAATCTACTATAAAGTACCTATTACTGCACTTAGTTTCCTCTTCTAATATCATAAGTTGTTTTATTATCAATTGTAGATGTTATGTTAGAGCTTTTTTTCCCCTCTGATGAGGGAAGAGAAAGGATGAAAATATTCTCAGAATGGCATCCTGAACACTTTGTGAAAAGACCAAAATTAGATAAATTGTCATTCAAAATGAAGACATCATGGGGTTCATTCACAAGTGGATGAAATCTGTAAACTGTACATATATATACTATGAGCAAGCATGCCATAATTTAGGCATGGAGTAGACTGCTAAAAATGTTGAATTAAAATGAATTTCATTGTTTCTAACAGAGAGCCTTAAAATTTTTTTGACATTCCTGGAAGAACTTAGTACTCCAGAAGGAAAATGGCAGTGGAAGATCCACTGTAAATTTCAGAAAAAACTAAAGGAACTGGGCAGGTAAGCTGTGGAAAATAATTGTAATCTAGTGTAAAGCACCTAGACCTGCACATGTATGTGGTGACATTGTTGTATGCATAGGCAAGGCTTTAATGTTCATGAAAATCTAGAAGAATCACAGTGGGTCAGAATTCTTTTATTTCCTTTCTTCATGCTAATGTCAAATTTCTTTGGACTGAACAGTATACCCCACCTTAATCAGATCTCTCAGTTAGCGAGTACTTTAGGAAATTAATCTAATAATCACACATTTGGACAGTAACTGATCTCAGCCCGGCAAGATCTGATTAGAACATATATTGAGGCAACTATATATTTGTCTTTGTGATATCAGTATAGCTAGAAGTCATTTCATTGAAGCACTACTCGCTGAAGTTCTACAAACAAGAGTCATGAGATTTAAAGTGCCATCTTTCACAAGTAGAGATCTATGAAAATGCTGGTTAGTAATTGTTTGCTCCACTAGCATCTTTTTTTCATGTTGGTTGTAGGTTGTCCTATAGCTTATTAGCAGAAGATGACCCAGAACTCCTGATTCTCAGGCTTGCACCACAACGCCTGTTGATGTGGTGCCGGGGACTGAACCCAACGCCTTGTGTGTGTTCTGTGCTAGCACTCACATCACTACATACCTCGCCCCCCCTTTTTAAAATTTAATTTCACTTTTTATTTATTAGAGAGAAAATGGGCACGCCAGGACCTCCAGCCACTGCAAATAAACTCCAGATGCATGTGCCCCCTTGTGCATCTGGCTTATGTGAGACCTGGAGAATCAAACCGGGATCCTTTGGTTTTGCAGGCAAACATCTTAAATGCTAAGCCATCTCTCCAGCCCTCTTAATTTTATTTTTTTCCAGGTGTTTTTGTTTGTTTTTATTGACAGCTTCCATAATTGTAGAGAATAACACAGAGTAATTCCCTCCCTCCACTTTCCCCTTTGAAACTCCATTCCCTATCATACTGCCTCCCTCTCTCAATCAGTCTCTATTTTATTTTGATGTCATCATCTTTTCCTCCTATCATGATGGTCTTGAGTAGGTAGTGTCAGGCACTGTGAGGTCATGGATAGCCAGGCAATTGTGTGTCTGGAGGAGCACATTGTAAGGAGTCCTACCCTTCATTTGGCTCTTACATTCTTTCTGCCACCTCTTCTGCAATGGACCCTGAGCCTTGGAAGATGTGATCAAGATGCTTCAGTGCTGACCACTCCTCTGTCACTTCTCAGCACCATGGTTCCTTCTGAGTCATCCCAAGGTCACTGCCATCTGAAAAGAGAAGGTTCTCTAACCAAAAGTGAGAGTAGCATTAATATATGGGTATGAACATTAAGAGAAGTGCTTACTGGGCAGTTTGGCGAGCACAGTATATACATTCAGCCAGAAAGCAGCAGACATTACACCCCTAAGGCTCATGGCTATCCCTGTTGTAGGTTTTCAGTATCAGGTTTTCCCTCCCATGAAATAGGCCTGCAGTCCAAATAAAGAGTGGTTGGTTTTCCCCATAACAGACATGACACTGTTGCACCCCTTGGCTCATTTGGCCTGGCTGACTTGCAGTGTCTACCGTTGATTATCTCCACTAGTGATTTCTGTCTCTCCCATTGAATTGCATGCAGTGTAGCTCTTTCCAGCTTTCTGTCAGCTGGACTACATAAAGGAGGTTTTCAGCTAAGCTCCAACAGGATTTTTCAGTGACCTTGCAACCCAAGTATGTGTAGTCTTCAGCAATAGGATCTTACCATCTATTCCTGGTGGAAAACCAAGGGCCTCAGCAATGGCCTGTAATGTTTGGGGGCTTATCAGTGACCTCCCTGGCCAACAGCTCCCTGGGAAGTATCCTATCCCTGGCACTGAAAATTTTCTACTAACAATCTATGGCTTCTGACTCTTCTATTATCCAAAAGAGTAGGTTTCCATATGACTTATTTATATCCTCTTAGATTTTGATTGGCCCTCCTTCCACCTTTCCTTTACTCAATCTCTTCCTCTGACCTCACTTAGGCCTTTTAACCCCTATTAATCTGCTCTTCTACTTACATGTACACAATACCATCCTATTAAGTCCCCCCTCCCTCCTTCCCTTTCTATTTCCTTTATTATCCCCTTTATAGCTTACTGGCCTCTGCTCCTGAGTTATATCCCTATTCACATAGAAGTCAAATCATTTGTAGCTAGGATCCACATGTGACATTTTCCTTTCTGGACCTATGTTACCTCCCTAAGTATAATCCTTTCCAGATCCATCTGTTTCCCTGAAAAATTTTTAATTCCACTGAGTAAAACTCCATTGTGTAAATGTGCCACATCTTCATTATCCACTCATCAGCTGAGGGACATCTAAGCTGGTTCCATTTCTTAGCTATTGTGAATAGAGTGGCAATAAACATGGTTGTTGCAAGTATCTCTAAGGTAATGAGACGAGTCCTTAGGATATATGCCTAGGAGTGGTATAGCTGGGTCATATGATAGATCTGTTTTTAGCTGTCTCAAGAGTCTCCACACTGATTTCCACAATGGCTGGACCAGATTGCATTCCCACCAACAGTTTTTTTAGAAGGGTTCCTCTTTTTCCGTATCCTCACCAGCATTTATGGTCATTTGTTTTCATGATGGTAGCCAATCTGACAGGAGTGAGATGGAATCTCAGTGTAGTTTTAATCTGCATTTCCCTCATGTCTAGGGATGTAGAACATCTTTTTAATAAATTTTTTTTGTTATTTTTGTTTATTTATTGGAGATAGAGAGAGGGAGAGAGAATAGGCGCGCCAGGGCCTCCAGCCACTGCAAACAAACTCCAGACATGTGCATCCCCTTGTGCATCTGGCTAATGTGGGTCCTGGGCAATCGAGCCTCAGACCGGGGTCTTTAGGCTTCACAGGCAAGCACTTTAGGGTCTCACTCTGGCTCAGGCTGACCTGGAATTCACTATGTAGTCTCATGGTGATCCTCCTACCTCTGCCTCCCAAGTGCTGGGATTAAAGGCGTGCGCCACCACACCCGGCAGAACATCTTTTTAGATGTTTATATGTCATCTGTATTTCTTCTCTTGATAACTCTCTATTTCCATAGCCCATTTTTTAAATTGGGTTGTTTGATTTCTTATTATTTAATTTTTTTGGGTTCTTTGTATATCTTAGATATAAACTTCTATCAGATGTATAGCTGGCAAGGATTTTCTCCCATTTTATAGGTTGCCTCTTTGCTCTATTCACAGTGTCCTTTGCAGTACAAAATCTTTGTCATTTCATGAGGTCCCACAGTTAATATGTGGTTTTTATTTCCTTGAGCAGTTGTGGTTATATTCAGAAAATCTTTGCCAAGACCAATATTTTGAAGGGTTTACCTTACTTTTTCCTCTAGCACTTTCAGAGTTTCAGGTCTGATATTAAAGTCCTTGATCCATTTGGGCTTAATTCTTGTGCATGGAGAGAGATAAGGCTCTATTTTCATCCTTCTACTGATATATATCTAGTTTTCCCAGCACCATTTGCTGAAGAGGTAATGAGTATTTTTGGCATTCTTGTTGAAGATCAGGTGGCTATAGCTACCCGGACTTACATCTGGGTCTTTTATTCAGTTCCATTGATCTACATATCTGTTTTTGTTACTATGACTCTGTAGTATAGGTTAAAATCAGGTATGGTAAGCCAGGTGTGGTGGCACATGCCTTTAATCACAGCACTCTGGGAGGCAGAGGTAGGAGGATTGCCATGAGTTTGAGGCCACTCTGAGACTACAGAGTGATTTCCAGGTCAGACTGAGCTAGAGTGAGACACTACCTCAAAAGAAGCAAAAAATATATCAGATATTGTGATACCACCAGCTTTATTTTTGTTGTTCAAAATTGTTTTAGATATTTGAGGGTTTTTTTGTGCTTCCAAATGAATTTTTGGATTGTTTTTCTATTTCTGTGAAGAATGCCATTGGAATTTTGATGGGGATTGCATTGAAAGTGTGTGTAGATTGCTTTCAGTAAGATTGCCATTTTCACAGTATTGAGTCTTCCAATCCAAGAACAAGTGATGCCTTTCCATTTCCTCGTGTCTTCTGCAATCTCTTGTAGTGTTTTAAAGTTTTCATTGTAGAGTTCCTTTACTTCCTTGGTTAAGTTTATTCCAACATACTTTTTTTGTTTTTGTTTTTTTTTTGTTGTTGTTTTTTAATGCAATTGTGAATGGGAGTAATTCTCTGATTTCATCCTCTGTGTGTTTGTTGTTTAGCATACAGGAAGGCTACTGATTTCTGAGTGCTTATTTTGTATCCTATTATTATACCCTAGCCCTTTTTTTAAATTGTTTTTATTAACAACTTCCATGATTATAAAAAATAACCCATGGTGATACCCTCTCTCCCCCCCACTTACCCCTTTAAAACTCCACTCTCCATCATATCCCCTCCCCATCTCAATCAGTCTCTCTTTTACTTTTGATGTCTTGATCTTTTCCTCCTCTTATGATGGTCTTATGCAGGTAGTATCAGGCACTATGAGGCCATGGATATCCAGGCCACTTTGTGTCTGGAGGGAGCATGTTGTGTGGAGTCCTGCCCTTCCTTTGGCTCTTACATTCTTTCTGCCACCTCTTCTGCATTAGACCCTGAGCCTTGGAAGGTGTGATACAGATATTGCAGTGCTGAGCACTGCAGTCATTTCTTTCCATCACCATGATACCTTCTAAGTTGTCCCAAGGTCACTGCCATCTGGAAAGAGAAGATTCTCAACCAAAAGTGAGAGTAGCATTAATATAAGGGTGTGAACATTAACAGAAGTGCTTACTGGGCAGTTTGATAAGCATAGTATATACATTTGGCCAGACAACAGCAAACGTTACACCCCTAGGGCTTATGACTACCCTTGTTTTAAGTTTTTAGTATCAGGGATGTATTCCCTTCCCATGGAGCGGGCCTCCAGTCCAATTGGAGGGCAGTTGGTTTCCCCCATAACAGATGTACCACTATTGCACCCATTGGCTCATTTGGCCTGGCTGGCCAATAATAGGGCTTGCAGTGTCCACTGATGAGTATCTTCACTGTTGGTTTCCCTTTCTCCCATTGAACTGTACGCACAATGGCTTCTTCCAGCTTTCTGTCAGCTGGTCTACATGGAGGAGGTTATCAGCTCAGTTCCAGCAAGATTTCTCAGTGGCCTTGCAGCCCAAGTATATGGAGTCTTCAGCAATAGGGTCTTACCATCTATTCCTGGTGGGAAACCAAGGCCTAGCCCTTTTGTAAAAAAACATTATTTATTTGCAAGCATACAGAGATACAAACAAAAGGACAGAATGGGCACACCAGGGCCTCTAGGTGCTACACACTCCATATGCGTGTACCACTTGCGCATCTGGCTTTACCTGGGTACTGAGGAATCAAACCCAGCTCATTAGGCTTTGCAGGCAAGCACCTTAACTGCTGAGTAATCTCTCCAACCCAATACTTTTGTTTGTTTGATTTGAGACAGGGTCTTACTGTATATCCCTGGCAGGCTTGAAACTTAGTGTGTAGATCAGGCAGGCCTCAAACTCAGGAGCAATCCTTCTGCCTCCCATGCTTTGATATATACTGGTTTGCCACCACACCCAACTCTAGATCACTGAATTTTTTTTTTGTTAAAATACCAACTTATGTTTCATAATACACTGGTTAGAAACTCCAGGCTTAAGTAATTTTTTAAATATTTTATTTATTGTAGAGAGAGAGAGACAGGGCCAGATAGAGACAGTGGGCACACCAGGGCCTTCAGCTACTACAGATGTACTCCAGACACATGCACCATTGTGCATCTGGCTTACGTGGGTCCTAGGGAATCAAACCTGGGTCCTTATGCTTTGCAGGCAAGAAAGTGCCTTAACCGCTAAGCCATCTCTCCAGCCCTAGGCTTAAATAATTTTTGAAGTGTTTTAGTTCTTTTCTTTTCCTTTTTTTTTGTTTTTCCTTTGAGGTAGGGTCTCACTCTAGCCCAGGCTGACCTAGAATTCAGTATGTAGTCAGGGTAGCCTCGAACTCAAGACAATCCTCCTCCTTCTGCTTCCTGAGAGCTGGGATTAAAGGCGTGCACCACCATGCCCAGCTCTAGTTCTCTTGTGTGGCAAGCAGTTACACTTTCTTTTGTGGGGGGAAGGCTTTTCAAGGTAGGGTCTCTGTAGCCCAGACTGACCTAGAATTCACTATGTAGTGTTAGGATGGCCTTGAACTCACAGTGATCACAGTTAGGTTGCTGAATGCTGGGATTAAAGGCATTCATCACTATGCTCAGAAACTTAATTTTTTTTGTTTTTATCATTTTATCAGAGAGGGAGAGGGAGAAAATTGGCATGCAGGGCCTCCAACCACTAAACCACTATAATTGAGCTCCAGCTGCGAGCACCATCTTGGGCACATGTGCAACTTTGCAGCTTGTGTGGGCCCTGTAGAGTCACAGGCACGCACCTTAACTGTGAAGCCATCTCTGCAGTCCAATCTTTAACTTTTTTTTGTTTGTTTTTGTTTTTGTTTTTTGAGGTAGGGTCTCACTCTAGCCCAGGCTTACCTGGGATTCACTGTGGAGTCTCAGGGTGGCCTCAAACTCACGGTGATCCTCCTACCTCCGCCTCTCGAGTGCTGGGATTAAAGGCATGCACCACCACGCCCGGCTTCAATCTTTAACTTTTTTCGAGGTAGGGTCTCACTATAGCTCAGGCTGACCTGGAATTCGCCACATAGTCTCAGGGTGGCCTTGAACTCACAGTAATCCTACATCTGCCTCCAAAGTGCTGGGATTAAAGGCATGCCCCACATCTGGCTGAATTGTAATTTTTATTTATTAATTTATGGTTTTTAAGGTAGGGTCTCATTCTAGCCCAGACTGACCTTGAATTTACTTGGTAGTTTCAGGGTGGCCTTGAACTCCTGGCGATCCTCCTACCTCTGCCTCCCAAGTGCTGGGATTAAAGGTGTGGACCATCACACCTGGCTCAAAACATAAGTTGTTTTTGTTTTTGTTTTTTTTTAATTTGCTGGCCACTCAATTTTTAGGCCAGAGTCCTTTTGTGTAGTTCAGACTGGCTTTGAATTCATTCCTCCTCCTCCAGTCTCTGAATGCTGGGATTATAAACATGCAATATCATGTCCTAACATCTTCTTTCTAAAGCCTTTGAATTATGCAAGTAGCAAGTCTTTGTATTAATCTTTATAGAAGGTGATGATCCTGAGGTGATCTAGAGTTTCGAGCATGGTTACCCATCTACCTAACTGCAACTCATAGTTTTACACCAGTTAATGCATTTTACTTGGTAATATAGAAACAATTTAGGCTGGGGAGATGGCTCAGCCTTAAAAGCACTTGTTTGCAAAGCTGGGTGGCCATCCCAGGCACACACCCCTGGCTTGCTTATGCTCTCTCCTCCCTCACAAATAATAGCAAACAGGTAGGTGTGGTGGCACACACCTTTAATCCCAGGCAGATAGGAGGGGTCACTATGTGTTCAGGGACAGGCTTGACTAGAGTGAGACCCTACCTTAGGAAATGTTTCGTGAAGATAAATGTTTTGTTCTTTTTTAAAATTATATTTAGTTCAGAGAGCAAAAGGCAGAGAGACAAAGAAAATAGGTGTACCAAGGCCACTAGCCACCACAAACGAACTCCAGACACATGCACCACTTTGTGCATAGCTGGCTTACACGGGTTCTGGGGAATGGAACCTGGATCCTTTGTCTTTGCAGGCAATCACCTTAACAGCTAAGCCATCTTTCTAATGCCCCCCTTTTCAAAATTTATTTTATCTTTAACACATGTGTGTGTTTGTTTATTAGAGAAAGAGGTATATAGAGAGAATAAGGTGCTCCAGGGCCTCCAGCTACTGCAAACAAACTCCAGACATATGCACCACCTTGTACATACGGCTTATGTGGGTACTGGGGAATTGAACCTGGGTCCTTAGGCTTCCCAGGCAAGTGCCTTAACCACTAAGCCATCTCTCCAACCCTGTTTATTTAATTTTGGGGGGGTCCAAAATAGGGTTTGACTCTAGCTCAGGCTGATCTAGAATTCATTCTGTATTCTCAGGGTGACATTGAACTCACATTGATCCAGAGTGCTTACATTGAATAAACATGTTAGCCATGATGGCCAACTCGGTTTATAATTTTTTTTTTTTTAATTTTATTTTGGAGACACAGTCTCATGTCGCCCAGGTTGTTTATGCAGTGGCTATCATTAGCTTCCTTACTTAGAAATTCTGGCTTTACTCTGAATTGTCCATACTAAATGCAGCTATTGAGCTCTACTTACCTCACAGATTGAATGCTAATGCTCTGAGTCTACTGACCCTTCTGAATGCCTATCAGAAGAAACATCTGGTTGAAATTCTGTCATACCACAACTGTGATTCACAAACTCGAAATGCTCCTGAATTGGACTGCCTCATCAGACTTCAGGCTCAGAACATACAGCAACGACACACAGTCTTTCTGACGGGTAAGAGTGTGTGTCTCTGTGCATGCAGAAATGCGAGCCAGAATGTATTGTCAGATTTCAGAACTTGTGGTGGAAAATCCTTCCTTAGGAGTGGTATCGTTTGTCAATGTGTAGTTTCCCATTCCTTTCTCTTAAGCTTTTCTTTTTTAACTTAGAGAAGAATATCAAGTTGCCTTCAAGTTACACTGACAATGGAATAATAGTTGCAAGTCCTGAAGACTTCATGCAGAACTTTAAAAGTCTTGTGGGATATCACAGCTCAGTCACAGAAGAAGATCCTCCACTGCTTGGTGCCAGTGAGAATCTTGAGTCACAGTCAGGTAACTTTTCAGTAGTTTTCATTTTCTTTAAGGCAGGCAGAAGGAGAAATGGTTTTTGTTTATTCAGTAGTGAAATAGAAGCAGTAAGCTTTTACCATTTATTACAATCAGTACAAATTGGCACCTGTGGTAGGTATTTCTGTCTATACTGTGGACTGTGCACAGTATGAAGTAGGTATGTTTCCTATGAGGATATGGAAGCTTTACTGACTATTATGTCAGCAGAGGTTTTACTAAGAAGAAAGTAGGAAGCCAGGTACAGGGATTTAGTATTTGACTACTAAGTCTCAGGTGTAATTATAAAGTACTAGAAATCTAATCTGTCATATACTTGAGTCTTCTGTGAGGTGGCCACTGCTTTGGTTCCAGACTATATTTAAATGAAAGCTGTACTTAGACTGTTGGTCAAGTTTTTGGTAGAGCTAGCCAGTTTAGTCATCCAGGGAAGCTACATGTGAGAACTTTTATTCTCTATATTTGTCTTGTGAAATACTGAATTACCGTATAACTTTAGATGCTGTTTTCACATTAACCCCTTTGGAGCTGGGAGTTGGGATTTCCCAACATTAAGCGTGAACACATTTCGCAGAAGCTTTTAGCATCGGATTATCTGGACATTCACATCTAGTGTGAGTGTTGTGACTAAGTGAACTTGTGGCAGAAGACCAAGCTGTAAGGGATTGTGGACTTGCAGATCCTGGCGCGTTATATTGTGTGAGTAGTGTATAAATTTAAAAATTAAACACATTGTGTATTTCAATAGAGGAGGACTTTTTGTTTTTTAAATGTAGCTCTTTTAGAAAACGATGAAAAGGATGAAGAGGAGATGTCTCTGGATTCAGGGGATGAAATCTCACATATAGAAGTATTCAACAGTTTGCATTCAGACAAAATTACGAAAGAGGCCAAAGGATCAAGTGGAACAGATCAAAAACAGAATGTTCAAATTGAATTGCAGTTATCTCTTGACACGCAAAAAAGTTTATTAGAAGATGAGACGTACCAAACTGATGCTGAAGAGACAGTTCTTGATGCTGTAGTGCACTCTGAAGGAGAGAAGAGCAATCCAACAGGACCTGATGTATATAGGAGCTTCCAGGGTTATCAGAATCAATTCAGTGTGCCCTATCAGTTTAGTCACTTCAATGTTCTTACTCATCAGACATTTCTAGGGATACCATATGCCCTTGCCCCAAATTTGTATCAAAATAATTACTTTTCATCTGCTTATAAAAGCTTGGATAGAGGTAATCTCCATTGAGTTAAGAAACAATTTTTTGAGGCTAAGTAAAAAATAGGTTGTTATGGATTTTTTTCAGTTTCTTGAAAGTGAATTAACAATTTATATTTCATTCTCTAAAGTTTCTAACCCTTTCTGAAATCTCTCTTCCCTCTTATTTAAATCATGACGTGTAAGCATCTGAAAATTCAAATAAATATATATTTTTTAACATATATTGTACTTGAATTCTCCTCTTGGCACCTTTAAGTTTTATAATTGTTACTTGTACTTAGGCTTCAAATTGAAGCCTGAAGTCTGTTTTATATGTAAAGTTAGATGTTTATAAAATAGTGATGGCTTTCTTTAATGTCAGATACAGACTACTTTTGCTGAAATGAAATGTCACTTATTTATTTTGATTAAAGCCTTTGTATAGTGTTTTTACACAGGTATAAGCCAGTGATGTTAATATTTACAGGATTTTTGGCTCAGTACCTCAAGATGTACCTGACAATGTAATTACATTCTAGATAATAAACATATGTACATAAAACTCATTATTAAGTAGTATTTTTTAATCTTCAGTCATATAAAAATCTCCCTCACTTAACATTCTGGTCAACTTCTTGAGATAAATACTTTGTGCAATCCTTTAGGTAAGCAAATTTTTAACAAGTTGGGGGTTGGCTTCTGTTTATGGAAAACCCGGTCATAGGTTTCAAGCACTTATCTAACCCCTATCTATTGCCTACTAATGCGAACATGTTTCAAAGAAAAACCTTCATAAGGTACTAAATGAAAATTGGGGTTTATTAGTAAAAGTCAAACTAGACATGTTAAGTCTTTTTTTTACAGAATGAAACACATGAGTAATATTCAATTAATGAGCTACATAGTAAGTTTGGAAGAACATTAACAGGTCAGGAGCTCCAGACTGTATAGTATTTTTATAAGACACCCAACCATGATGAGGGAAAAAAACAAAACCAGAAACTTTTTAAAAATTATGTTTATTATATTAGAAGTAGAGAATTTTTAGTGTGTAATGTGCAATTTTTCAGTGGGTGCTTGAAAAATCTAGAGTTGAGCGATGAACACATTTAAAATAAGAACTAAAATTGTCTTCTTGGTTTGCTGCTAAAGGTATGAGATTAGTTTCTAACTCCTGCTTCTGGAGAAGGCCCTGAAATCACAGTGGCATTTTAGTAAAGCTGTACAGCCAACTTGGACATTATTCCTACTATGTGCTTCTCTTACTCCATAATCGTAATAGGGAAAAAAATTATGTATTAAGCTCACAATAGAGTTATTTTCCATTGTTTAAGCTTCCTCTGTCTTTTAGTAATTGTTATAGTGAACCTTTTCATTACCCACTATGTTTCTGAGCTACCTTGTTAAATTACTGCAACTGTGGAACGGGGTTAAACTTCTGTTCCCAAGTACCCTGAACATGGTGAGAGAGGAATTCATGTCTGTGATTTCTCTGTGCTTGCCTCTGGCCCCTTTTAGGAATTACAGAGGTTGTATTATACAGCTCAAGCAAGCTTTATGCAACTAGTGGTGGCATTTAATGGAGCCTTGCTTAGTATGCTAGGTGTTAAGTGAGTAACCTGGTCTGAGTTGGCTGGACACTAATTTTTCCCAAATGTAGAGTATGTCTAGTCAATCAACTGAAGAGCCCATGCCCAGTGATAGATTTCAATAGATACAGCAAAGTTGTAGGACTCTTAAATATAAGATAGTAAGTTTATCTAAAGTCACAGTAATTGTTCTGAGAGAACAAGTTTGGTGAGCAAAGTTATTTCATAGTTACATTTTTTAGAACAGCTGTTAGTATTCTCTTCTAAACTAGTAATACTTTTTTTTTTTGGTTTAAAGAATGGGCCATATTGGTTGAAAAACCATTAATGCATAATTGTATATTTATTTTATCTTTCGTTTTAGGGCCTTATTGTGTTTTGATGTTTAATTGTACACTTTTTCAATAAAATTGTCAATATCAGAACTGTCTCATGACTTCATAATGTCCTTTTTTTTTTTAAATGGGCCTTGCTAAGCACATAGCCCAGGCTGGTCTGGAATTTATAACTGTGCCTCACAAATGGTGGGATTACAGACAGGTGTGTTGCCACCATGCTCGTCAGTCAGTTGTTGGGGGTTTTTGTTTGTTTGGTTTTGGTTTTTGAAGGTAGGGTTTCAATCTAACTCAGGCTCCATTCACTACATATTCTCAGGCTGGCCTTGAACTCCTGGAAATCCTTCTACCACCATGCCCAGCTTCAGTCAAATATTTTTTTAAAGATGGTAATTGAAAATAAGTTCAAGGGAAGTCTCCCTTTCTGTTTAAGATTAATATGCAGGAGCTGAAAAGACTTAAACTGCCTACCACACAGGGAGCTTATATCTGTCTATACTGGCTGAGAGTTCATCCCTATCTCAGTTTGAAAGCCCCTTAAGAAGTTTAAGGTTTAGGGCTTACAGGCTTCCTGTCCTTCCCTGTTTTTCACCAGGTTGGGATTAGGAAGTGGATCCTGGTGCTAGAGAAATGGCCTAGTGGTTAAGGCACTTGCCTGTGAAGCCTAAAGACCATGTTAGACTCTCCAGATCTCATGTAGGTCAGATGTACAAAGGTTAGGCAAGCGCAAGGTCACACATGCCCTCTAGGTGGCACAAGCATCTGGAGTTCAATTGTAGTGGCTGAGGCCCTGGCATGCAAATTTTCTCTCTCTTTCTCTATGTATATGTGGATCCTTGGTATGATCAGAGCCGAGCAGCTGCTGTTCTTGGTCCCAATCTGAAGGCCAAGTACAGATATGTTTCTAATTAGTATACAAATTTAAACAGACTCCCACCTTATTACCTTACACCTGAATAATTTTTAGCACATTTATGGGTTGAAGGTTCAACTTGATGATTTTTATTTTCATAATTGACAGCTTCCTTACAATAAACCATAATTTCCAACATTTCAACATTGATGAATTTTTTATAGTAAGAATAGGTAGTTAGGGCTGGAGAGATGACTTACCAGTTAAGCACTTGCCTATGAAGCCTAAGGACTCGGTTCGAGGCTCGATTCCCCAGGAACCCACGTTAGCCAGATGTGTAAGGGGGCTCACATGTCGAGTTCATTTGCAGTGGCTGGAGGTCCTGGCACGCCCATTCTCTCTTTCTGTATCTGCCTATTTCTCTGTAGCTCTCAAATAAACAACTGAACAAAAAATTTTTTTTAAAGAATAGGTAGTTTAAGCTGGATGTGGTGCACACCTTTAATCCTAGCACTCAAGAGGCAGAGGTAGGAGGATTGCTATTAGTTCAAGGCTACCCTAAGATACAGTGAATTCCAGGTCAGCCTGGGCTTAGGAGTGAAACCCTACCTTGAAAAACAAAACCAAAAAAACTTACTATGTGAATTTTGGCATCAAGAAACCTGGGTTTGAAGTTCTAGACAATGGTGTGTCTGGATCAAGGTAATAGATCTCATTTGTCCAAACATAAGGAATAAAATGGGAAGGCTCAGATACCCTATCTGATAGTTCTAATGGAGCATTTTTCATTCTTTCATGGTCACTGTCTTTCAGTGGTAAGTGTGATGAAGCAGTCTGAGCTTCTTGGGTTCTGTTTTAATGCTGGAACTGGTGATTGAAACCTGTTTTTTTAAAGAAGTGCACAAACAAGTTTTAGTAAGATATTCTGTGTCTCAGGCACAACTACTCTTTGTATCACCTTTAGAGATACTATATGTAGAATAGCTCGAGATCTATAAGTTTTCATAAAACAGGCCAGAGAAAGGGATTCATTTGAAGTTTTACTAATACTTGCTAAGGATATATGTATAGTCCAAGGGGGAAATTGTCAGTTCTTAAAGATTAATGCTGATGCATTAGGCCTCATGGATTCCCCCTGAATGATTTACCAAAATGTCTTCAACTTGCTTTCAGAGCCCTATGTGGAGATGACTATAGACCAGCTGGCTCATGCATATAGAGTAACCACATGCCTTTCCTACTGTCTTTGTCTATGTAGGTGCCTGAAGTCACACAGACTGAGAATGCATTAAGCAATACTAGAAGCAGGCCATGTACCTTTCTTTACTGAAGGAATTTTCAGGGCTTCTTCCTCAGAGATGGGTACATAAAATAGGATAGTAGTACACATCCTCAGATCAAGTGGTTCTCTTCTGAGAATAAGAGATACTGGATAATGGAATGGATTGTTCCAGATCCAGATAAATAGCACTTGTTTCTACATGGGCTCAAGCATTCATTAGTATAAGGGTCTTCGAAAAAGGCCAAGTAGCAAACATTTTTCAGCTTTTTGGGCCAGATCGTTTCTGACACAGCTACTCAACTCTGGTGCTATATAGTGTAAAGGCGATCATAGACTGCTGTAGAATAAGCATGGCTGTCCTGCTGACCACTAACAAACTGAAGCAATCTATTTAGACAGATGTGGAGAACTGTTTTGAATTCAAATGCCCCCTGAGCTTTGACATCTGCAAAAGTGCCTCTTTTTGGAGAGGTTTTTATGATTTCTCTCCACCAAATGAAGCAGTTTCATCTGCCTTCTCTCTCTTTTTTTTTTTTTTTTTTTTCTTCTTCTGAAGCTGTTTAGGATACTTTTCTGATGCAGGATACACCATCTGTTTTTCTAAGCTGACACCTTTATCCACACCCTTCTTTGTGCAAAACTGCATAAAACTCCACAGGGACCTCAGGAGAGTTTAGAGGGGCCCTTTCTGTTCATGGTCTTACAGGGTGACACTGGTGAACATGGCTGATTATTAAGTCATCTAAATTAAATGTTCAAATTATTAATGTTTTTAATTATGGCAAGATTATAGAATTAAAATTTCCACTTTAATCATTTCACTGAAGATGTTAAATGAGTGTGTTAATTACTAGGTACACTTAAGACTTTAATTTTAAAAATGAAATTATAAAGAACCTGTTATACATTCGTTTGTAAGCAGGGAAAGAGTGTTATGAATAGGAGCACAAGGGCCTCCTGCCTCAGCAAACCAACTCCAGATAAAGCCAGATGCACAGTGTGATGTGTAGTGTATGCACATGCATGTACAGATGTATGTGCCCCATGCCCATGTGTGTGGAGGCCAGAGGAGAATGTTGGTGTTGTTTGTATCACTTCACCCATATTCTCTTGAGACAGGATCTCTCTCTCAACCCAGTGCACTTGGCAATAGTGAGCTCCAGTGATTATCAGCTCCAGTCGTCATTCTCCTAAGGTTGAAGTGTGTGACACATAACCATACTACATCACGCACACACTTAAAGGAAAAATCCATAGTGGGTCTGGGGAGATGGCTCAATCATTAAAGGTGCTTGCTTGCAAAAAGGACAACCCAGATTTGATTCCCCAGTACCTACGTAAAGCTAGATGCACAAAGTGGTGGTTCATGCACCTGGAGTTCATTTGCAACGATCCTTGGTGTACCCATACTCTCTAACAAATAATTTTAAAATCCATGTGTATGTATGTATATATATTTAGTTTTTCAAGGTAGGGTCGCACTTTAGCTCAACCTGACCAGGAATTCAGTAGTCTTGGGGTGGCCTCAAACTCTTGGCGATCCTCCTATCTCTGCCTCCCAAGAGCAGGGATTAAAGGTGTGTGTCATCACACTTGGCTATATTTTATTATTATTATTATAAGCTGAGAGAGAAGAGGTAGAAAATGGGCTCACTAGGGCTTCCAGCTGCTGCAGAGGAACTCCAGATGCACATTGCATCAAGATTTATGTGGGTACTGTGGCATTGAAACTGGGTCCTTAAGCTTTGTGGGCAAGTGCCTTAACCACTGAACCACCTCTCCAGACCTAAACCCATGTATTTCTATAATAGAAAAACATGAATGAGGGCTGGAGAGATGGCTTAGCCATTAAGGCAGTTACCTGCAAAGCCAAAGGACCTAGGTTCGATTCCCCAGTGCCCACATAAGTCATGCAGAAGGTGGCACAAGTGTCTGGAGTTCATTTGCAGTAGCTGGAGGCCCTGGCATGCCCATTCTCTATATGTATCTGTCTCTATGTATCTCTCTAAAACAAATTTTTTTTTTTTTTTTTTTTTTTTTTTTTTTTTTTTTTTTTTTGGTTTTCTAAGGTAGGGTCTCACTCTAGCTCAGGCTGACCTGGAATTCACTATGTATTCTCAGGGTGGCCTTGAACTCTCGGCGATCCTCCTACCTGTGCCTCCCGAGTGCTGGGATTAAAGGCATGCGCCACCACACCCGGTTTAAAACAAATAAAATTTTTTAAAAATATAAATGAGGCAATTTCACACGATTTGCTTAAGCTACACGGGCTCCGGAGGGAGGCCAGTGGCATGATGCCTCAGGTGCACACCACACAGCTCTGAACAAAGTGACACCTTTAAACATAGAAACTGTAAAGCTGCTTCCATGTTTACAGAGAACTACCTCAGACGTGAAGTGTTGCTAGTATACTAAAAGATACAGTTCATCTTCATCCTCACTGAACACTCCATAACCAAACAAAAATGGACAGTTCAAGATTACCTTTTTTTCACTGGGCTCTTGCTTCCAACAAACTTCTATCACGTTCACTCTCCCCCAGCGTGCTGAATATGTCAACTGGTTTCCATTTTTTTTCTAAGGTAAAATACACAAAGGCAACAGCAAACTCAGAAACCTTGTTACCATGTCTCTGTGTAACTCAATGCATAAATATTAAATAAGCCTTACATAGCCAAGTCTTCCATATGCAAGCAAAGGTGCCCCTGAGGTACATACATGGCGATTTTCTATTCAAACTGTTTAGAGGCCTCTTGATTTTTATTGAACACATGCTGCTTTGACTGTGGGACAAATGAAACAGCCTCATATCTTTGCAGCAATCCCATAATGCTCTCGTTCTTTGGCTGGATAGGAATAGTGTTTATATGTGAAGTGTTTTGACTTATGAAATAAAAATATATGGTTTAAAATTAATACTACATCAATCACATCTACTATAATACCTTATGCTAGCATACTTCTATACAGTTGGTGGGGGGAACAGTATTAGCTGGCATGGTGGACCACACCTGTAATCCTAACATTAACATTCAGGAGGTTGGGACAGGAGGACTGCCATGAGTTTGAGGCCAGCCTGGGATACATAGCAAGTTTGAGGCAAGCCTAGGCTACACAGTGAGATACTGTCTCGCACATTACCTAACTTCTAACAACAATCTTTGAGGTGGGTATCTATCATTATATATGTAGAGAGAAACTATAGATGTGTGTGCATGTGTTTAATCCAAGCACTCAGAAGATAGAATAAGCAAGACCAGGAGTTCAAGGTCAGCCTGGGCTAGAGCGAGACCCTACCTCAACAACAACAACAACAAGTATTTTCTAGGGTCTGGAGAGATTGTTCAATGGTTAAGGCACTTGCCTGCAAAGCCTAATGACCTGGGCTTAATTCCCCAGTATTCTGCATACAGCCAGATGCACAGTGGTGTATTCATCTGGAGTTTGTTTGCACTGGCGAGAGACCCTGGTACATCCATTCTGTCTCTTTTCTCTCTCTCTGTGCTTACAAATAAATTAATTAAAAAAGAAATTATAGGCGGGCGTGGTGGTGCCTTTAATCCCAGCCCTCAAGAGGTAGGGATAGGAGGATCACCATGGGTTCGAGGCCACCCTGACACTTCATAATGAATTCCAGGTCAGCCTGAGCTAGAGTGAGACCCTACCTCAAAAAAAAAAAACCTTACTTGTTTCCTCCCCCTTTTCCTGTTGGGAAATAGATTCACTTCTTTGGTTTATAGCCATCCAGATCTGCCACAGCTGGTCTGTGTTAAATGTGCCATACTGCTAACCACACTTGCAAGTGATTTCCACTTGCCACCCACATGCATGTGTGTGTGGAGGTTCTAGTCTGAGCATTAGGAGCTGTAAGTAAAAACGTCCCCCTCTGGGTGTGAGGACGGTCTTCATCCGCACACTGCTCACAGAAATCCTTGCAGGGTGAAGACGTCCCCTACTTTCCTCACCTTTAGCCTGAACAGTTTCTGAACCAACTATCTTTGCCAGAAGGTTTCCACCCCTAATACAACCAAGAATGGGGGCTAGACAGATTGCTCAGTGGTTAAAGGCACTTGTTTGCAAAGCCTGATGACCTGGGTTTGATGCCACAGTACCCACATAAAGCCATATGCACAAAGTGGCACATAATCTGGAGTTCACTTGGCAATTGTAAGAGGCCCTGGCATGCCCATATTTTCTCTAAAATAATAACATATATTCAAAATCAAGAAAGGAGGGGGCTGGACAGATGGCTCAAAGTAAGGAGCTTACAAAGCGTAATGACCCAGATTCAATTCCCCAGTACCCACATAAAGCACAAAGTGGCACATGCATCTGGAATTCATTTGCAGCAGCTAGAGGCCCTGGCATGCCCATTCTTTCCCTCTTTCTGCTTTCAAATAAATTTTCTTTAAAAATAATTTTTTAAAGCCAGGTGGGTGGCATACACCTATAATCCCAGCATTTGGGAAGCAGAAGTAGGATTGCCATGAGTTCAAGGCCATCATGAGACTACATAGTGAATTCCAGGTCAGCCTGGCTAGAATGAGACCCTACCTTGAAAAACCAAATAATAATTAATTAATAAAACACAAAAGGAATGCTATGGGGCTGGAGAGATGGCTCAGCAGTTAAGCGCTTGCCTGTGAAGCCTAAGGACCCTGGTTCGAGGCTCGACTCCCCAGGACCCACGTTAGCCAGCTGCACAAGGGGGTGCATGTGTCTGGAGTTCGTTTGCAGTGGCTGGAGGCCCTGGCGCGCCCATTCTCTCTCCCTCTCCCTATCTGCCTCTTTCTGTCCCTCTCTGTCTCTCTCAAATAAATAAACAAAAATAGCAAAAAAAAAAAAATTAAAAAAAAAAGGAATGCTATGCTAATACTGGAACTTTACTACTATTCTAATCCTCATTCATTATAAATCTACTAACTGGAATTGTAATTTAACTAGGATTAATTTGGAACGTTCCAGTTACATCAGAAATAATAAACAGAAGCAAGGGTCTTCTAAAATATCTATTAAAAAAGAAAAGCAAGTGCCAGGCATGGTGGCACATGCCTTTAATCCCAGCACTCAGGAGGCAGAGTTAGGAGGATCGCCATGAGTTCAAGACCACCCTGAGACTGCATAGTGAATTTCAGGTCAGCCTGAGCTAGAGTGAGACCCTGCCTTGAGAAACAAAAAAAGAAAAGCAATGATCTGGTAGGTGACCAATGTGCAGGTCAACTCTGATCACTATAGCTCAAGGCTGAAGGACAAAGGAGGGACCATCCAAACCAACTATCAAATGAAAATTCAGTCATGTTCCGGTTACTGAACCAGAAGAGAATCAGCCGGGTGTGGTGGTGCAGGCCTTTAATCCCAGTATTTGGGAGGCCAGAGGTAAGAGGATCCCTGCGAGTTTAAGGCCACCCTGAGACTACATAGCGAATTCCAAGTCAACCTGGGCTAGAGCAAGACCCTACCTTGAAAAACCAAAAAAAAAAAAAAAAAAAAAAAGGCAAAACACCCACAATGTACCCCAAATCATTTCCCCAGTGTTTACTGTCTACTGGATGTCAATTCTAATTGAACAAATGAAACCTTCATCATAAAACATTTGTATATAATATGGTGTTCTTTTACCTACTTTTTAAGAAATATTCATTTATTTACTTGAGGGGGTACAGAGTAAGTGAGAGAGATGAGAGCACCAGGGCCTCCAGCCACCGCGAATGAACTCCAGACCCATGCACCACCCACTTTGTACATCTTGCTTTACATGGGTGCTGGGGAATTGAAATCAGGTCCCTAGGTTTTGCAGGCAAGCACCTTAATTAACTGTTGAAACACCTCTTCAGTCCCTCTTTTACCTTTTTTTACTTGTATCAAGTATTTTTCTCTTTTTTCTTTTTTGTTTGTTTTTTTGAGGTAGGGTCTCGCTCTAGCCCAGGCAGACCTGGAATTCACTATGTAGTCTCAGGGTGGCCTCAAACTCACAGTGATCCTCCTACTTCTGCCTCCCAAGTGCTGGGATTAAGGCAAGCGCCACCACACCTGGCTTGTACCAGTATTTTTCATTTATAAAGACAGTGTTTTACATGTTTAATACTGGCTAATGTTACAATTTTTTTTATTTTTATTTTTCATGGTAGGATCTTGCTTTAGCTCAGGCTGACTTCTCAGGGTGGCCTTGAACTCAGGACAATCCACCTACCTCTGCCTCCCAAGTGCTGGGATTAAAGGTGTGTGTCGCCACACCTGGCTAAAGTTACAATTTAAAAAAAAAAAAATCATTTCTGCTTTATGTGGGTAGCTGAGGAATTGAACCTGGGCAGTTAGGCTTTGTAAGCAATTGTCTTTAATGCCTGAACCATCTTTCCAATCTCTAGCTTCATAACTCATGTGGGGCTAAGAGCCATCAGATCAAGGTCACAGTTCTCACTGTAGCATGTTAAATATGTACATCTAGGATGTCTCATATGTAGTAGTCTTTTAGAAATTTATTTATTTGAGAGAGAGAGACATACAGTCAGAAAGAGAATGGGCATGCCAGAGCCTCTTGTCATGGCAAATAAACTTCAGACACATGCACCACTTTGTGCCTCTGGCTTTACGTGGTCTGGGGAATCAAACCCAGGCCATCAGGCTTTGAAAGTAAGTGCTTTTGGCCATTGAGCTGTCTCTCCAGCCCTGCAGAAGTATTCAAGAAAAGGTTTTCTTGTTCTTTCTGGGCCATGGTCGCACTATGCTGTCCAGGCTGGCCTCAAATGCCTAGGCTCAAACAGTCGGCCCATCTCAGCCTCCCTAGCGCCTAGGACTGTAAGCACAGGCCACACCTGGCTAAAAAGTTTTGAACTGAAACTGGGTGAGGTGACATCCATCTATAAATCCCAGTACTTGGGAGGCAGAGGCTAAAACATTACTGTGAGTTCTAGGCCAGTTAAGTGACAAGACTATGTTTCAAAAAAATCTTTTTAGATGTATTATAGTTCAGTTAATTATTTTTCAAGGTAGGGTTTCACTTTAGCCCAGGCTGACCTGGAATTCACTATGTTATCTCAGGGTGGTCTCGAAGTCATAGCAATCCTCCTACCTCTGCCTCCCAAGTGCTGGGATTAAAGATGTGCACCACCACTCCCAGCTAATTAACTTTTTTTTTTTTTTTTGAGGAAAGCCCAACAGGTTGCCTTTTTTAATACAACAGTTGGTGGCGGGGGGGGGGGGGGGGGGGGGATTGGTGTGACAGGGCCTATAGCCACTGTAATCGAACTCCCGATGCATGCACTCCTTTGTGTGCACATGCAACCTTGTGTGCTTGTGTCACTGTGTGCCCGGGTTATATGGGACCTGGAGAATCCTTGGGCTTCACAGGCAAGTGCCTTAACCACTAAGCCATCTGTCCAGCCCTATTTCAATTCATTTTGAGAGTAGGTTTTAGAATCCATAATAATAGTTATTATCATTAGTAGTAGTACTATTTTGGTTTTTGAGATAGTGTCTTGCTCTATCCTAGAATAACCTGGAATTAGACTTTGGCCAGCCTCAAACTCATAGCAGTCCTCCTACCTCAGCCTCCCTCCCAAGTGCTGGGATTGAAGGTGTGCCCTACAAAACCTGGCTTGAGCTAGAATCCCTTTTTTTTTTTTTTTTTTTTGCTTTTTGAAGTAGGGTTTCACTCTAGCCCAGGCTAACCTGGATTTCACTATGTAGTCTCAAAGTGGCCTTGAGCTCACAATGATCCTCCTACCTCTACCTCCTGAGTGCTAGGATTAAAGGTGTGTACTACCATGCCTGGCTAGAATCCATAATTTTTAATAATTATAATACTGAGTCATTTCTGATTTCTTTCATTTCTCTTCCAATAAGCATAAGAAATTAAGCTGGTAATCATCTTCACCTCATATTCAGTGTTTGAAGAGTTAATGGACTTTCTTCATGAAAGATTGATGAACTTTAACTCAGAAAGCTCTGAGGAACTCAAATAATTAGACATTCCGCCCTGCAGAAAACCACTGAGGCAGCTCCTCTGACTCACTGTGGGAGATCCAACAAACCAGACATTTCTTTGATTCAGCTACTTGTCTACCCCCAGCAGACTGCACCTGATTCCTATCACTTCCTCAAACAGCGCCCTTATAAACTGAGTCCCTTCCCCTGCTGAGTGCCTCAGCCTCCATCCCGTGGGAAGGTTGCATCCCCTTGATGTGCTCCAATAAACAGTCTCTGTTGAGATCAAGTCAGGTGTTTTCCTTTGCTTTTCTCTTTCACCTGCCTTACAGTATTGAAGATTAAAGACAAATGTAGGAAAGACCACATCGGTTAAACTTGAGGACAAAATCTAGTTTAGCTGTGTTCAAAGAGCCTGTTTATCTCAGCACTCAGGAGGAGTTGCAGACCAGTCTGAGGTACATGGTGAGATCCTGGCTTTGAAAGCTAAGGACTGGAGATATTGCTCAGTGGTAGAGAGCTTCCCTAGCATGCACAAGGGCCTGGGTTCAGTACTCAGTAACATATATATTCTAAATGATGATGGACTGGAAAGATGGCTTAGTGGTTAAGGTACTTGCCTGCAAAGCCAAAGGCCCCAGGTTCAATTCAATTCCCCAGTATCCACATAAAGCCAGATGCACAAGGTGGCACATATATCTGGAACTTGTTTGTAGTGGCTGGAGGCCCTAGCAAGCCTCTTCTTTCTCTTTCTTTCAAATAAATAGAAATAAACTGGGCGTGGTAGCACATGCCTTTAATCCTAGCACTCGGGAGGCAGAGGTAGGAGGATTGCCATGAGTTCGAGGCCACCCTAAGACTCCATAGTGAATTCCAGGTCAGCCTGGGCTTGAGTGAGACCCTACCTAGGAAAAAATAAATAAATAAATAGAAATAAAAATAGAAGCTGGAGAGATGGCTTAGTGGTTAAGGTACTTGCCTGCAAAGCCTAAAGACCCAGGTACAATTCCCCCGTACCCATGTAAACCAGATGCACAACGTGGTGCATACGTCTGGAGTTCATTTGCAGTGGCTGGAAGACCTGGTGCACCCATTCTCTCTCTCTCTGTCTCTCTCTTTCATTCTCTTTCTCTCCCTCCTTCTCTCTCTCAAATTAATAAATAAAAATAATTAAAGTGATGATGTATTTTGTAGAAAAATGAGCACTAAGTCTCTAATAAAGAAAGATTAAGATTAACTATGCTCTTTTAAAGAGAAAGCTAGGTGGATATAAGAATTTGAGGATTAGTGGTGAAGAAATTGCTCAGTGGTTAAGGAACTTACCTGCAGAACCTAACCCAAGTTTGATTTCTTAGTAGCCACATAAAACCAGATGCACAAAATGGCACATGCATCTGGAGTCTGCAGTAGCTGGATGCCATGGCACACCCTTTCTCTTTCTTCTACATCTCTCTACGTGTAAATAAAGTTATATTAAAAAAAAAAAAAGAAAGGAAAAGAATTTTAGGGCTAGACAGATGGCTTAGTGGTTAAGAGACTTGCCTGCAAAGCCAAAGAGCCCAGGTTCTATTTCCCAGGACCCACATAAGCCAGATAGACAAGGAGGCACATATGTCTGGAGTTTGTTTCCAGTGGCTGAAGGCCCTGGTACGCCCATTCTCTATCTTTCTCTGACTCTTTCAAACAAATAAATAAATAAATTTGAAGGCAGGTATCGTGGTGCACACCTTTAATCCCAGCACTTGGGAGGCAGAGGTGATAGTATCATTGTGAGTTTGAGGCCCACGTAGGACTACAGAGTGAATTCCAGGTCAGCATGGGCTAGAGCAAGACCCTACTTCCTAAAGCAACAACAAACAAAATAACAAAACTATTTTAGGGCTGGAAAGATTACCTAAAGGCACTTGTTTTCAAAGCCTGATGGCCTGGGTTTGATTCCCCAGTACCCACATAAAGCCACATGCACAAAGTGCCACATGCATCTGGAGTTTGTTTGCAGCAGAGGTAAGAGGCACTGGATCCCTGTCCCCTCCCTCTCTGTGTATGTGTGTGTCTCTCTCTCCTTCCCTGTCTCCTCACAAATAAATAAATATATATTAAATATTTTTATTTATTTATTTGTGAGGGGAGAGAGAGAAAGAATGGGTGCACCAGGGCCTCTTGCCAAACGTATTCCAGATAGATGTGTCACTTTGTGTGTCTGGCTTTACGTGGGTATTGGGGAATCCAGCTAAGGCTTTCAGACTTTGCAAGCAAATGCCTTTAACTACTGAGCAATCTCTCTAGCCCCTTCATTAATGTTTCTAAACTACAAAATATATAACAGCAAGTATCTATCTTTGGCCAGATATAGTGGTTCATGTCTATAATCCCAACACTGGAGAAACTTGGGTAGGAGACATTTTTGTGAGTTAAAGAGCAGTCTGAGGCTAGAGAGTGAGTTCCAGGTCAGCCTGAGCTAGAGTGAGACCCAACCTCAAAAAAGAAAAAGAGAGAGAAAGAGAGAAATGAGAAGGAGAAGAGAGGGGGAGGGAAGGAGAGCGAGAGGAAATGATCTAGCCTTATTTCTATAGAGGATTACTGAATATGAAGAATTTTTAGGTTTTTTTCAAAATATTATTTATTTTGAAAGAAAATATACACACCAGGGCCTCTTGCCATTGCAAATAAACTCCAGGCACATGAGCCCTTTTGTGCATCTGGCTTTATGTGGTCCTCAGAAATTGAACAGTTGAATTCAGGTCAGCAAACTTTGTAACAAGCGTTCTTTTTTTGCTTGTTGGTTATGTTTTGCTTTTTCAAGGCAGGGCCTTGCTCTAGCACAAGCAGACCTGGAATTCACTATGTAGTCTCAGGGTGGCCTTGAACTCACTGAGATCCTCCTACCTCTGTCCCACCATACCCAGCAACAACAAGTGATTTTAGTCACTGAACGATTTCCCTATCCCTGACTGAAAATTTTAATCATTTTTGGGGGAGAGTGTGTGTGTGTGTGTGTGTGTGTGTGTGTGTGTGTGTGTGTGTTCATGAGTGTGACTACAGGCCAGCCTGAGCTATAGCGCATGTGTGACAATTTCCAGGTTGGTCCTTGCCTTCTACTTTGACACAGAGTCTCTTGTTCGCTCACCAGGCTACCTGGCCTGCAAACTTCTAGTGGATTCTCCAGCCTCCACTTCCCTTCTTGTCATAGGTGTTCTTGGATCAGACATCTGGCTTTTTGTAGGTTCTGGGTACTCTGGGCTTGGGCATTCAAGCTTGTACAGAAAGTGCTTTGACCACAGAGCCATCTCCTCAGCCTATTAACCTCGTTCAAGAATACAGACCAGGCACAAAAGCAGACATGTAGATCATTGGAACAGAATAGAGGACCCAGATGTAAATCCAAGTAGCTATAGCCACCTGATATTTGATAAAAAATGCCAAAAATACTCATTGGAGAAAAGACAGCCTCTTCAGCAAATGGTGTTGGGAAAACTGAATATGTATCTGTAGAAAGATAAAAATAGATTCTTCTCTCTCTCCATGCACAAGAATTAAGTCCAAATGGATTAAAGATCTTAACATCAGACCAGAAACTCTGAAACTGCTAGAGGAAAAAGTAGGGGAAACCCTTCAACATATGGTCTTGGTAAAGACTTTCTGAATATAACCCCAATTGCTCAGGCGATAAAAACCACGGACTAATCACTGGGACCTCATGAAATTACAAAGATTTTGTACTGCAAAGGACACAGTGAATAAAGCAAAGAGGCAACCTACAGCTATATATCTGATAGAGGATTAATATCTAGGATATACAAAGAACTCAATAAATTAAATAATAAGAAATCAAGCAAGCCAATTAAAAAATGGGCTATGAAGCTAGAGAGTTCTCAAAAGAAGAAATACCAATGGTGTATAAGCATCTAAAAAAAAAATGTTCTACATCTCTAGTCATCAGGGAAATGCAGATTAAAACTACATTGAGATTCCATCTCACTCCTGTCAGATTGGCTACCATCATGAAAACAAATGATCATAAATGCTGGCGAGAATGCAGGAAAAGAGGAACCCTTTTACGCTGTTTGTGGGAATGCAATCTGGTCCAGCCATTGTGGAAATCAGTGTGGAGGTTCCTAAAACAGCTAAAGATTGATCTACCATATGACCCAGCTATAGCACTCCTAGGCATATATCCTAAGGATTCATCTCATTTCCTTAGAAGCAATGTGCTCAGCCATGTTTATTGCCACGCAATTCATAATAGCTGGGAAATGGAACCAGCCTAGATGTCCCTCAACTGATGAGTGGATAATGAAGATACGGCACATTTATACAATGGAGTACTCAGCAGTAAAGAAAAATTAAGTTATGAAATTTGCAGGAAAATGGATGGATCTGGAAAGGATTATACTAAGTGAGGTAACCCAGGCCCAGAAAGCCAAGTGCCACATGTTCTCTCTCATATGTGCATCCTAGCTACAGATGATTGGGCTTCTGTGTGAGAAGGAAAAAACTCAGTAGCAGAGGCCAGTAAGCTAAAAAAATAAATAAATAAATAAAATTTAAAAAAAGAGCTATAAAGGGAAGAGAAAGGAAGGGAGGATGGTAATTAATAGGTTGGTATTGTATAAAAGTAAGTAGAATACTAGATTAACAGGGGTAAAAAGGCCCAAAGTGAGGTCAGGGAAAGAGATTGAGTAAAGGAAAGGTGGAGGGAGGGCTAATCAAAATCTAAGAGGATATAAATAAATCATATGGAATCCTCCAGTTTTGGAAAATGGAACACTCAGGAGCTGTAGATCATTGGTAGAAAATTTTCAGTGCCAGGGGTGGGATACCTTCCAGTGAGTTGTTGGCCAGGGAGGTCCCTGATGCCCCCAAAACATTATAGGCCATTGCCGAGGCCCTTGGTTTCCCACCAGAAATAGATGGTAAGACCCTATTACTGAAGACTCCATATACTTGGGCTGCAAGGCCACTGAGAAATCTTGCTGGAACTGAGCTGATAACCTCCTCCATGTAGACCAGCTGACAGAAAGCTGGAAGAAGCCATTGTGCGTACAGTTCAATGGGAGAAAGGGAAACCACCAGTGAAGATACTCCACTGTGGACACTGCAAGCCCTATTATTGGCCAGCCAGGCCAAATGAGCCAACGGGTACAATAGTGGTACATCTGTTATGGGGGAAACCAACTGCCCTCCAATTGGACTGGAGGCCCGCTCCATGGGAGGGAATACAGCCCTGAAAACTTAAAACAGGGTAGTCATGAGCCCTAGGGGTATAACATCTGCTGATGTCTGGATAAATGTATATACTATGTTTATTAAACTGCCCAGTAAGCACTTTTCTTAATATTCATACCCTTATATTAATGCTACTCTCACTTTGGATAAAGAATCTTCTCTTTTCAGATGGCAATGACCTTGGGACAACTCAGAAGGTATCATAGTGCTGGAAAGAAGTGATTGGAGTACTGAGTAACATCTCGATCACACCTTCCAAGGCTCAGGGTCTAATGCGGAAGAGGTGGCGGAAAGAATATAACAGCCAAAGGAAGGTTAGGATTCCTTACAACGTGCTCCCTCCAGATATAAAATAGCCTTGATATCCATGACCTCATAGTGCCTGACACTACCTTCACAAGACCATCATAAGAGGAGGAACAGATCATGGCATCAAAATAAAAGAGAGACTGACTGAGATGGGGAGGGGATATAATGGAGAATGGAATTTCAAGGGGGGAAGGAAGGGGGAGGGAGGGTGTTACCATGGGTTATTTTTTGTAATCATGGAAAATGTTAATAAAAATTAAGAAAAAAACTGAAAGCTAGAAATAAAAAAAATTTAAAATTAAAAAAAAAAAAAAGAATACAGACCAGGGTTGAAGAGATGGCTTAGCAGTTAAGTGTTTGCCTAGGAAGCTTAAGGACCCCGGTTCAAGGCTTGATTCCCCAGGACCCACATTAGCCAGATGCACAAAGGGGCACACACATCTGTAGTTCATGTGCAGTGGATGGAGACCCTGGCATGCCCATTCTCTCTCTCTCTCTCTCTCTCTCTCTCTCTCTCTCTCTCTCCCTCTCTCTATCACTCCCAAATAAATAAAAATGAATAAAATATTTTTAAAAAACGAACACAGACCAACAAACCCATTGCTTGAACCTCCACAACCCCACCCACCCATCCAAAAAATTAACCCTCTACAGGTTTTTTTTTTTTTTTCTTTTTTCTTTTTTTGCTTTTGTTTTTTTCCAGGTAGGGTCTCACTCTAGTCCAGGCTGGCCTGTAATTCACTATGGAGTCTCAGGGTGGCCTCAAACTCACAGCAGTCCTATCTCTGCCTTCGAGTGCTGGGATTAAAGGAGTGCACCACTGCACCTGACCCTGCAGTTCTTTTTTTTATCGATTTGAAAAACACAGAGAGAGAAGACATGTGTGGGACAGGGCTTCCTTTCTCTGCAAATGAACTCCAGACACATGCATCACTTTATGCATCTGGTTTTATGTGGGCACCGGGGAACTGCACCCCAGCCATCAGGCTTTGTAAGCAAGCACCTTAAGCCACTGAACTATCTCTCCAACCCCAGTTCTACAATTCTATCTAAATTATATCTAAAATATTTTAAGGGCTGGAGGGATGGCTTAGCGGTTAAAGCATTTGCCTGCAAAACCAAAGGACTCAGGTTCAATTCCCCAGGACCCACTTTAGCCAGATGCACAAGGGGGTGAATGCATCTGCAGTGGCTAGAGGCCCTGGCACATCCATTCTCTCTCTCTCTCTCTCTCTCTCTCTCCCCCCTCCCTCTTTCTCTATCAAGTAAATAAATAATAAAATATTAAAACATTTTAATTTAGGTGTATGTGTTGTGTGTGGACATGTGCTCACGTGTGCCGTGCGTGTTTGATCAAAGGACAATTTCTGGTTGGTCTGTGCATGCTCACTTCATCTGAGACAGGGTTTCCTGGTCTGGATTCTCAATCTGCTATTCTCTCTGCTATTCTTTGCTGTCCTTGTCACAAGCCTGCTTCTGCATGCTGGGATCACAGATACCCAGCACGGTTTCTAGCTGAGGACTGAACTTGGGTACTCTAGCTTGAGCCATCTCTCCAGCCCCAAAATATTTTTTTTAATTTTATTTATTTATTTATTTATTTATTTATTTATTTATTTATTTATTTAAGACACAGAGAGAGGAAGGGGGGGGATAGAGAGAGAAAAAAGAGAGAGAGAATGGACATGCCAGAGCCTCTAGCCACTGCTAATGCATGTGCTACCTAGTGCATCTGCTTATATGGGTACTGAGGAAGTGAACCTGGTTCCTTAGGCTTCACAGGCAAGTGCTTGAACAGCTGAGCCATTTCTCCAGCCCTCAAAAAATATTTTTTTAAAAAGAGAATTTTATTTAAGTGGACTATTTGCTGTGGAGAATAATTGCAAGGAATTTGCATAAGCATCAAGAGCCAAGATAGATATTTTCATATTTGCATGTGTAGTCATTCATTAAACATGGCACCTTAAAAATGCTCCAAAAAGTAGAATGAAATAATAATCTCACTTGAGCGTCAAACATTTTATCAATTTCCATTAACTATGATAAAATGGATATGAAAATACACATAAAACTTTGTATTTATTTATTTTGGGTTCTTAAAAATATTTTATTTTTATTTATTTTAGAGAAAGATCAAGAGAAACAAAGAGAGAATGGGCATGCCAGGGCCTCTAGCCACTGCAATCAAACTCAGACACATGTGCCACCTTGTGCCTCTGGTTTATGTGGATTCTGGGGAATTGGACCTGGGACCTTTGGCTTTGCAGCAAGTGCCTTAACTGCTAAGCCATCTCTCTAGTCCTATTTTTATTTTTTAAACTTTTTTTTTACATAGAGAGAGAGAGACAGAGAGGTGAGATAAGAGAATTGGGGCACCAGGGCCTCAGCCACTGAAATCAAACGCCAGATGCTTGTGCCACCTAGTGGGCACATGTGATCTTGTGCTTGCCTCACCTTTGTGTGACTGGCTAGCTTGGGATATGGAGAGTTGAACATGGTCCTTAAGCTTCACAGGCAAGCTCCTTAACTGCTAAGCCATCTCTGCAGCCCTATTTTTATTTTGTGTAGTATTTGGGATTGAAACAAATATAACCATCTTTGCAGGAATAAAGATATTTTGAAAAAGTAACTGTTATCCTTTCTTTTGGATATCAGGCTATTGAAACAATATCCCTAAAAAGTTAAAATCTCCCCAGGAATCTCATGTTGGGAGGGGGACAATAGTCATCAAGTCAAAATGGCATTACAATAGTTGTTGAAAGTCTACTATGGGATTATTACATTGATAACTAGGCTTGTGTAGGCAAAGGAGAAAAAAAACCTTGGACCTTCAGAAAACAAAAGTGTCATTTCTTATTTATGAAAGAGAAAGAGAGAGAGAGAATGGGCATGCCAGAGCCTCCAACCACTGCAAACGAATTCTAGACGCAAGCACAACTCTATGCATCTGGCTTACATGGGTCCAGGGGAATCAAACCAGGGTCCTTTGGCTTTGCAGGCAAGTGCCATAACTGCTGAGCCATCTCTCCAGCCCTGAAGAGTTCATTTTTAAAGCCTTGGAAATCTTTGAAACTTGATTTCTTCTTTTTTAGAGAGAGCTAGAGCGAGAGAGAGAGAAAGAGGAGAGAGAGAGAACTGTCATGCCAGGGCCTTAGCCATTGCAATGGAACTCCAGACTCTTGTGTTACCTAGTGGACATGTGTGACCTTGCGCTTGCCTCACCTTTGTGCGTCTGGCTAACATGGAATCAATCTGGAGAATAGAACATGGGCCCTTAGGCTTGGCAGGCAAGCACTTTAACTGTTAAGCCATCTTTCCAGCCCGACTTCTTTAAAAAATATATATTATTTGAGAGACAGACAGAGAGATTGAGAGAGGGAGAGAATGATCATGCCCAGACCTCTAGGCTCTGCAAACAAACTCCAGACCCATGCACCACCTTGTGCACTGGGAGGGTCCTGTTGAATCAATCACCAGTCCTCTGGCGTTGCAGGCAAGCACCTTAACCACTAAGCCATCTCTCCAGCCTGAACCTTGACTTCTTAGTGTAAGCTCACACTGAATGGAAGAGTGTAAATGCAGACTTAAAATGGGACATGTGTAGGTGTTAGGAACATGCATCCATTTATGGGCAAGTCTAAGGATTTTTGACCTGTTCTCATCCCAAAACTCAGCCCTATACCTTCATGTCTGGTAGTGGCCTCCTCCTTCTCTCTCTTTTTTTTTTGAGGTAGGGTTTCACTCTAGCCCAGGCTGACCTGGAATTCACTATGTAGTCTCTCAGGGTGACCTCGAACTCATGGTGATCCTCCTACCTCTGCCTCCCAAGTGCTGGGATTAAAGGCGTGCGCCACCATGCCCGGCTCCTCCTTCTCCTTTTCCTCCTCCTCCTCATCTTTTGCCTTCTACTAATCCTTCTCCTTTTCCATCTTTTTCTCCTCTTCCTCTTCCTCTCTGACACCTGTTATCTGTATAATGGTTCTTTTATAATTATATATTTATTTATTTATTTATTTACATATACATGTATGTGTGTGTGTGTGTGTGTGTGTGTGTGTATATATATATATATATATATATATATATATATATATATATGTTAGTGTGTGTGTGTGTGTGTGTGTTTTGAGGCAGGGTCTTGCTCTAGCCCAGACTGACCTGGAATTCACTATGGAGTCTCAGGGTGGTCTCAAACTCACGGCGCTCCTCCTACCTCAGCCTCCTGAGTGCTGGGATTAAAGGCATGCGCCACCACACCTGGCCATAAAAATATTTTTGTTTATTAGAGAGAGAGAAAGGGAGAATGTGAATAAGCACAACAGGGTCTCTTGCCACTGCAAACATCCCCTAGATGTTTGTGCCACTTTGGACATCTGGCTTTGTGGGGGTACTGGGGAATCAAAACCCTGATCCTTAGGCTTTCCAGATAAACATCCTAATGAATGAACCATCTCTCCAGACTATACTCTTTAAGTACACTATATAAACTGCAGGGCTCCCCTGGCATAAACTTACTTCCTATGTATAAAGAAGGGTTTACTTCATGAAGTGAGAGAGAACCATTGCCCTCTGGTGTACAAAACTAAAGAAATTTCATGGTGGTGTGTACCCCTCTCTGCACACCAGCAGTTTGGTAACAGGAGGGAATTATGACTCCTCTGTAGTGTTTTTATTTTTTTGTGTGTGTGTTCCTTGCATTTTCATCTTTTCTGATTTATTTATCTATTCATTGATATTCTGATTTATTTATCTATTCATTTCTGTCTCAGAGAAAAATTGTGGATGAACTGCTAAGATTTGGGGGTCTACCTACACACCCATCTGGCTTTGAAACAGCTTTTTCATTTAAATTATTTCATGATAAGCTTGTGAAAGCTGCTTACTGTTTCAAAGCATCACTTTCCTTCTATAGAATGGATGTACCAGCAGAATTTTATTATTAGGATAGATAGGTGAATGTATAAATGGCTTTATACAGTATACCATGCTCAGCAAAAATTTAATAAATATAGACCACTAGAACAATAATAAGGTATAATGGAGGCCACATGACCAGTCAGGAGGTTTTATTGCTTCCTTTTCATTTTAGGCAAAACCAGAGGCATTGAACTTCAAAGTTAAGAAATATTTGATAAATTCTACAGAAATTTATGCATTAGAAAGACTTTTAACCAAGTCAATGGTTCAAATTTCAAAATGTATCAAAATAAAATAAAAAGAATATATTGTTACTCATCTTAGAACACAAAGACATGTGTGAGCATTATAGATTACTTTCCAAATTTGGTATTGTTTATATTTTTACCATGTAGCAATCATACCAGTTGATCCTTCTTCCCTCCCTTCTCATCTTGCTACGTTGCTTAGGCTGATCTGAACTACTGGATTTAAGTGATCTTTCTACCTCAGCCTCCTGAGTAACTGAGTTACAGGTTTCCCCTACACTGGGCTCTTCATTCTTTTCAATAGTCACTTTTTAACAACCACCACACATTTTCATTGTTAACACCAATTGTTACTTAATATTCCACTGGGAACCTTTGACCTTTCATTTTTAGATCAGGCATATTGGTCTTCAGTTTAAGGGTGGGATAAATAACTATTTCATTGTTTTTGTAAATAGTTATCTTTACAAGTTTTTGTGTTTCCTGAAAACAGATTCCTTCAAGAAATACACAATGAGGGCTGGGGAGATGGCTTAGTGATTAAGGCATTTGCCTACAAAGCCAAAGGACCCCAGTTCAATTCCCCAGGACCCATGTAAGCCAGATGTCCAAAGGGGATACATGTATCTGGAGTTTGTTCACAGTGGCTGGAGGCACTGACATGCCCATTCCCTTTTCTCTTTCTCTCTCTCTCTGCCTCTTTCTCTTTGTCAAATAAATAATAAATAAAATAAATTTAAAAGAAATGCACAATGTAGGAAATGAAATATTTAGATTATAAAGCCATATATTTTATTTATTTATTTTTGTTTAAAATATCTATTAACTTCCAAAATGATTTACAAATTATTTTCTCACCCATTGGTCTATTTCAGTGAATCCAATTCAACTTCTCTTTCTTATGATTACTATTTCTATGATTCTCTAATGGATTTTCAGAGTTGTTTCCATTTTTGTTTTTATTTACCATTTATTATAAAAACCTGAATCCTTATTTTTACCCAAAAGGTACTTTAGAAACAGTAAAGTTGGCCAAGCATGGTGGTTCGTCCCAGCACTCAGGAGGCAGGCAGAAGTAGGAGGACTGCCATTAGTTCAAGGCTACCCTGAGACTAATACCAGGTCAGCCTGGACTATAGTGAAACCCTACTTCAAAAAACAAAAACAGGGCTGGAGAGATGGCTTAGCAGTTAAGCACTTGCTTGTGAAGCCTAAGGACCCCGGTTCGAGGCTCAATTCCCCAGGACCCATGTTAGCCAGATGCACAAGGGGGCACACGCATCTGGAATTCGTTTGCAGTGGCTAGAGGCCCTCTCTCTACCTGCCTCTTTCTCTCTCTGTCTGTCACTCTCAAATAAATAAATAAAAATAAACCAAAAAAAAAATTAAAAACAAACAAACAACAAAAAAACCCAGTAAAGTTGACCAAAACCTACTGAATCTCTGGGATTTAGTAGAGATTTAAACCAGAAGGCCTAAAACAAGGAACAAAATCTTGGCACTTTCTAATAATTTGCTACCAGAAACAAAACCCAATTATATACATTTCCAACTGTGTGACAAAGATAAAATAACAAACACTAGCCTTTACTGAGAGCTAACAAAATATTTCTACTCAATATTGTCCCATTATTCTGCCATGAATGTAACATTTGGAGACTTTTAAATATCTTCTTTGTACAATGCTAATAGGCTGACATGCTACATATATGTGAACAAACACATCCATTCTACTCTATACCCCTTTGATTTGTAAGTTGCAATCTCTGTTAGAGATAGTGAATAACATGCAGAAGGCATTCATAATGATTTTTCTTAGCAATAGTGTATTATATCACGTAAATGAGCAACTTGAAGTTCAATTGGAAGCCATGTGAACTCAGTCCTTGAGCTCATATATTCTGTGTTAATCATTTTGTGTTGATGAGTCATTCATATAAAAACAACTAGAGAGCTGGGCGTGGTGGGGGAGGCAGACGTAGGAGGATCACCATGAGTTCAAGGCCACTCTGAGACTACATAGTGAATTCCAGATCAGTCTGAGCTAGAGTGAAACCCCACCCAGAAAAAAAAAAAAACAAAAAAAAACACCATCTAGAGGAAATGTAGCCCATGACAAGGGTGCCTGGCAGAGTGGAGAAGCTATGGACAAGAAACAGGAAGAGACCAACGAAGGAAGACAGCAATTTTGGGACTGCATGTTACATCCAGCTCAAGAAAGAACTAATTCTACCCAGGGCATCATGATAGCTGTTAGTTTATGCTGCTTCACATACATAACATGCCTTCAGGATGCAAAATAATTCCTCCCTTCTCCCACTTGTCTTTCATTCTCCAGAAAGAAAAGATTCCAATACAATATATAATATATAATACACACACACACACACACACACACACACACACACACACACACACAATCTATGTATCTATCTATCTATTTATTTAAAGCTATATTCTTCTGCTTTTGGTAGAGATGAAGGATCCTAGGATTAGCTCTAAATACCAAAGGGGTGATTAAGCAGAACTGCTCAGTCATCATTATGCCCACTGGCTTTCCCCCCAAAATAAATACACATTCAGATATTGCTGCTAATGCTATAGCACAAATAATGTCACTATACAAGTGCTGATCACATTGAACGAGGTGAGTGAATAGAGGAGAAGAACAGGATGCTTTACACAAATAGAATGGTGCTAAGAAAATATAAAGATGGAAAGAAGCTGGGTGTGGTGGTGTATGCCTTTAATCCCAGCATGTGGGAGTCAGAGGTACGAGAATTGCCTTGAATTCGAGGCCACCTGAGATGACATAGTGAATTCCAGGTCAGCCTGAGCTAGAGTGCCTGATACTGAAAATCTATGATGAGGGAGGTCATGAACCCTAGGAGAGTAACACCTGTCGGTGTCTGGCTTAATGCATACACTATGCTCACCAAACTGCCCGGTAATCACTTCTTTTAATGTTCATACCCATATATTAAAGCTATTCTCACTTTGGGTTAGAGAAGCTTCTCTTTTCAGATGGCAGTGATCTCTGGGATGACTCAAAAAGAACCATAGGTGTGAGAAAAAGTGAGGAGTGCTCAGCACTGAAATATCTCAATCACACCTTCCAAGGCTCAGGGTCCATTGTGGAGGAGGTGGTGGAAAGAGCTGAAGGAAGGGTACAATTCCTTGGAATGTACTCCTCCAGACACAAAATGGCCAGGATATCCATGTCCTCACAGTGCCTGGCACTACCTACACAAGACCATCATAATAGGAGGAAAAGATCATGACATCAAAACAAAAGAGAGACTGATTGAGAGGGGAAGGGTAAATAATGGAGTGCAGAGTTGTAAATGGGAAAGCGGGGGCAGGGGGGAGGAAATTGTGGTTTGTTGTCTATGACTATGGAAGTTGTCAATAAGAATAAAATTATAAATAAAATAAAAATTTTTTAAATGTGGTGTCAAGAGCAAAGTAGTTTGCATCAGTAGCAACATCCCAGTGTGTGGCAAGCAGCAACCTGATTCACTATTGATCCTCCCAGGAAATTTCTCCCGGCCCATACAGATAATTTGCCAAGGCTTTTGCACTTGGAAACCACCAGTGGGGAAATCCTATTGTGGCAGGTGCATATTGGGAAATCTGAACTTTGTTCTGAAAATTCTTCCCTGGGACTTTTTTCATATAAATTATGGCCAATAATAACATTGAAACATATCTCCATGTTTTTTTCTTTTTCTTTTTCTTTTTTTTTTTTCTTGAGGTAGGGTCTCACTCTGGCCCAGGCTGACCTGGAATTCACTATGTAGTCTCAGGGTGGCCTCGAACTCATGGCGATCCTCCTACCTCTGCCTCCCAAGAGCTGGGATTAAAGGCATGCACTGCCACGCCCAGCACATCTCTCCATTTATGTTCAAAAGTTTAGATGATATTATCAAATTTTGGAATCAGTACCCACAACAATTCTACCAGAAAACATTTTTTTAAAAACCCATCAACTCACAGTTTAAAAAAGTGAAAATAAGAAAACCTTGGATAGGGCTGGAGAGATGGCTTAGAAGTTAAGGCTTTGCCTGCAAAGCCAAAGGGCCAAGGTTCGATTCCCCAGGACCAACATAAGCAAAATACACAAGGTGGCATGTGCATTTGGAGCTCGTTCGCAGTGGCTGGAGGTCCTAGTGTGCCCATTCTCTCTTTTTCTCAAATAAATAAATAATAAACCCCTACATAACAAGAAAAGAAAGAAAACCCTGGATAGACTCAGAATCTGTTTTGAAGTCCTACAAGAAGGTTGCCTCAGTCATGCCCGGTTCCCTGAGAACTTAAATGCTATGATTAAAGGCAAGTTTTGGTAAGAAGCCTAGTTTTACTCTCTTCCTTTACATTTAGAATAAACATTGTGTTGGGCACCTTTGGGTATCCTATACTGTTTATAGCTAAACTTACTCCAATTTCCCTTGGTTTTAGTAACTCTTTTCTCTGAACTTCTGGCTAGAGTGGCAGGTGAAGGAAGCTACATTTCTTATATTTGAAAGACATACATTCATTCTTGTGGAACAAAGAAGAGGGGAAAAATTTAAAACACACCATAATTCTGTGATTATAGTACTCTTTACCCATCGCGTTCTGTCTAGATGCACTTAATAAATTATAGCTATGTCCAAATAAGGATGGTTTCATTGTGCCTAGACCCAGTAGAGAAAAACACATTAAAAATGTTCATTTCCCCAAAGTGAATCAGTAGATTTTTATTCATGCACCAATATGCATGAAAATAAAAAGCCAAACACAAATCTCCTTATAAATAAGGAGCACAATGTACTCCACCCAGAGCTAAAGGTATGAGATGTGTTGCAGTCCGGTTTGCATTGCTGTTAAAAATCACCCAACCAAGAGCAGCTTCTGGGAAAAAGATTTATTTTGGCTTACAAGCTCGAGGGCAAGCTCCACGATGGCAGGGGGAAACGATGGCATGAGCAGAGGGTGGACATCACCCCCTGGCCAACAGAAGGTGGACTACAGCAACAGAAGGGTATGCCATACACTGGCATGGGGAAACTGGCTATAAAGCCCATAAGCCCACCCCCAACAATACACTCTCTCCAGGAGGCATTAATTCCCAAATATCCATTAGCTGGGGAGCTAGCATTCACAACACCTAAGTTTATGGGGGACACCTGAATCAAACCACCACATTCTGCCCCTGACCCCCATAAACTGATATCCATACATGATGTAAAATGCAATGCATTCATCTCATTTTAAAAGTCCCCTTAGTTTTTATCAATCCCAATGATGTTCATACATCCCCATAGTCCAAGATCTTTTAAATGAGCCATAATACCAAAACTAACCTCAAAAAACCCATAATGGCACAGAATAAATATTCGCACTGCAAAAGATGGCATTGAGCATAGCAAAGAAACATTCAACCAATACAAGATTTAAAACAACCAGGGAAAATATCAAACTCTGTAGCTTCAAGTCCAGCAACTCTAGCCAGTGACAAATCTCCAAGTCCCGTAATTCTAACCAGTAAGTCTCTGGCATTCCAATTCCACCCCTCCAGCTAGGCTACTCACAGTCCTGGAAAACTTCATCGGGGCCGGCAGCTCTCCTTGGCAGCCATCTCATGGTCCTGGCATCTCCACACTGGGTCTCCACTGCAATCCACAGTTCATCCTCATGGCCCTATGGGGTCTCTATGCAGGCAACCAGCAAACCCACTTCACACTGCCCATGGCCATTTCCAAAACACAAGACTGTGTTGCAAACTCAATGACCCTCTTTCCAGAATTTCTTATACTCCACGATACCAAGTAGGGTGCCAATTTGTCAATCCAGGAGGGAATAAAGCAGACATTGAAGAACAGGACACTCCTTGAGCACTCAGGCCCCTTCTAAAGAGTCTACATTCTTCTTGTTGCCCCAGCACAGGTCAGCTAGCCCAGTCTCAAAGGTTGTAATCTCTCAGTTGCAGCTGACTGGGCAACAGTTCACCCAAAGATTTTTCTTTCTGTGCCATATCACTCTGCTCACACCAGTTCATTTCTAGGCAAAGCAACCCTGCACAACTTTTCAGGACACAGGCATAATAACAAGCTTTTCACACAAACTTCTAGCCCAGTCCAAGCAAAGCTCTTTCTCACCCTCATAAGCCAAACCTCACAGTCCATAGTTCTTACTGCCTTCAGGTCTTGCAGCTCAGACCAGAACAGTCCATCAAGCTGTAGGCCAAGGTTTCAATTCCTTCCACATTCCTCTTGAAAATCAGCTACAAAAGGCTGAAGCCACATAGTCAGGTGTCTAGCAGCAACCCCACTCCTCAGTACCACTTTACTGTTGCAGTCCGGTTTGCACTGCTGTTAGAAATCACCCAACCAAGAGCAGCTTCTGGGAAAAAGAGATTTATTTTGGCTTACAGGCTCGAGGGGAAGCTCCACAATGGCAGGGGAAAACGATGGCATGAGCAGAGGGTGGACATCACCCCCTGGCCAACAGAAGGTGGACCACAGCAACAGGAGGGTGTGCCAAACACTGACATGGGGAAACTGGCTATAAAGCCCATAAGCCCACCCCCTACAATACACTCTCTCCAGGAGGCATTAATTCCCAAATATCCATCAGCTGGGGAGCTAGCATTCACAACACCTAAGTTTATGGGGGACACCTGAATCAAACCACCACAAGATGAATTTCAGTTAAATGGATCTAGTCCTCAGAAGCTCTTATAGGTACTGAATAGACATTGAGTGTTTATATTATAATCATACCTAGAGATCATGCAAATGGATTGAAAATTTTGTTTTAATGCTTTTCTACAAAGTATTTCCAATCAATTTTTAAATCCAAATATGTCCTTCTCCTCTCCATTTTCTTTTTCAAGGTAGGGTCTCACTCTAGCCCAGGCTGACCTGGAATTCACTACGTAGTGTCAGGGTAGCCTTGAACTCACGACGATCCTCCTACCTCTGCCTCCGGAGTGCTGGAATTAAAGGCAGTGCACCATCACGCCTGGCCTCCATCTCCATTTTTAAGTAGCTGAGAGTTGTGCCCGTATATTTGCAGGTTGCACAGCAGCTAGGGAAGAGAGGCAAATGATGCAGCTGGTCCTCTCACAAGCAAACCCCAAATACTTTAGGACAAAAGCACACTGCATTTGTCATCCAAAAGAAATTAGCTGCAGAGAACAAAACCATTTTGGAGCAGAATGCATACAAACACAAGAAAGCATCAACTGCCCAAGCCAAGCATTAACTTTTTTAAAAAAATTATTTATTTATTCATTTATTTGAGAGCGACAGACACATAGAGAAAGACAGATAGAGGGAGAGAGAGGGAATGGGCGCACCAGGGCTTCCAGCCTCTGGAAACGAACTCCAGACACGTGCGCCCCCTTGTGCATCTGGCTAATGTGGGACCTGGGGAACCGAGCCTCGAACCGGGGTCCTTAGGCTTCACAGGCAAGTGCTTAAGCGCTAAGCCATCTCTCCAGCCCAAGCATTAACTTTTTTTTTTTTTAATTTTTATTAACATTTTCCATGATTATAAAATATATCCCATGGTAATTCCCTCCCTCCCCACCCCCACACTTTCCCGTTTGAAATTCCATTCTCAATCATATTACCTCCCCATTACAATCATTGTAATTACATATATACAATATCAACCTATTAAGTATCCTCCTCCCTTCCTTTCTCCACCCTTTATGTCTCCTTTTCAACTTACTGGCCTCTGCTACTAAGTATTTTCATTCTCACACAGAAGCCCAGTCATCTGTAGCTAGGCAAGCATTAACTTTTTAAAGTGTTCTCTGTACCTTACAAAAAGTGTTCTTGCAGGGGTGGAATCTGAGAGCGCACATTAGAAAATATTTATGTTTTAGGTTTCATATAAAAATTCTCAACAAATAAAAAAAGGCTGCAAGCCGGGCGTGGTGGCGCACGCCTTTAATCCCAGCACTCGGGAGGCAGAGGTAGGAGGATTGCCGTGAGTTCAAGGCCAGCCTGAGACTACAGAGTGAATTCCAGGTCAGCCTGGGCTAGAGTGAGACCCTATCTCAAAAAACCAAAAAAAAAAAAAAAAAAAAAAGAGGAAAGAAAGAAAGAAAAAACAGGTGGCTCTGTGGAAGCAGCTCGTCCACCTCCACGTGCTGCGTCGTGGCCGACTGACTCGCTCTCCCCGTGGGGGGCGCCACGCCGCGCCTGTGCAACTGCCGAGGCCATGTGCAGCCGCTACGATTGCGCCCCTGCGTGCGCAGACCTCACCTGTGCAGAGCGTCTGACGCACCCTCCACTGGGCTCGCTCAGCGACTAGCCAGGAAGACCAGCAAACAAACAGGTGTTTGTCAGCCTTAGCCTTCAAAACACGGACAGTAACTTCGCATTACTGGCAGAAAACAGGATCAAGGAATAAATGCAGACTTTCCCGGAAAAGTTCTAGCTGGCTAGCAGACAGTAGAATTTGTAACTTGTGTACAATGTACAGTTCAATATGTGGATTGGATTCGCTCTTACAAAAAATAAAAACACATATAAGAACATAAAACCAGTCGTGAGTATACACAAGGAAATTTATACTGATGAGTGTTTATGGGTTTGGTGATAAATATCAAACTAGAAAGTCAGTTAAAACAAATATGTAAGTGAGGCTAGGAAAAAATATATATATTCCTATGGGTAAAAACCAAAAGGTAAAGATGTTGTAATTTCATGCCCCTTAACCCACCCTCAGTGTGTACTCCTTACATTATCTCAATAAGTTCAAGATCAATTACAAAACTCCAGCTCAGGCTTTTTTTTTTTTTTGCTTATTTTTATTTATTTATTTGAGAGTGACGGGGAGAGAGAGAGAGAGAGGGAGGGAGGGAGAATGGGCGGGCCAGGGCTTCCAGCCACTGCAAACGAACTCCAGACTTGTGCGCCCCCTTGTGCATCTGGCTAGTGTGGGTCATGGGGAATGGAGCCTGGAACCCGGGTGCTTAGGCTTCACAGGCAAACACTTAACCGCTAAACCATCTCTCCAGCCTCCACCAGGCCTTTTTTTTTTCCCATGTTTATGACTTGGGAAATTTCACTCCTATAAAGCTCTGAGGCTTACTTTAAAAAATGCTTTTGCTGAGCCTCTGATCTTTAGCTGAACATTTATTTAAGCACTTCTGCAAACATTCTGTCACAAGAGGAAGAGTGCTCAGCAAGCTGTTCTCGATGATCAGACAGCTCTGTATCAGAGACTGACACCCTTCCAGCTCCAGGGGCAGGGTTTCCAGGTAATTACCAATGAGCTCCGGATGGGTGAGGTTGGACAACTCCCCCACTTGAAGGGACAAGCCTGTCAGGCTGTTTCTCCCACAGCAGACACTGAAGCTTTTTACAGTGAAACAGACCATCGGGTAGGACCTCAATATTGTTTTTGGTCATGGCAAAGTACAGCAAATTACTCAAATACTGGATTTCTTCTGGAAGAAAGGTCAGATGGTTATAGCTGAGATCCAAATAATGTAGTTAGGTGCACAGAGAAAGCTACAAAGGCAGATTCTCAATATTATTATGGTCCAAAGAGAGCTGCCTTGGGTTTGATAAAGCCCCGATCTGAGCAGGAGAATATGTGATGTTCATGTGCCACAACTTAAAGCAGGACAGATTCTGAAGCTAATGATCAGTTCTGCTGTTTATGGGTTATTTTTCTTTCTTTCAAATTTTTATTAACAACTTTCATGATTAGAAAAAATATCCCATGGTAATACCCTCCCTCCACCCACTTTCCCCTTTGAAACTCCATTCTCCATCATATTCCCTCCCCATCTCAATCAGTCTCTCTTTTAATTTTGATGTCATGATCTTTTCCTCCTCTTGTGATGGTCTTGTGTAGGTAGTGTCAAGCACTGAGAGGTCATGGATATCCAGGCATTTTGTGTCTGGAGGGAGCACGTTGTAAGGAGTCCTACCCTAACTTTGGCTCTTACATTCTTTCTGCCACCTCTTCCACATTAGACCCTGTGCCTCGGAAGGTGTGATAGAGATAATTGCAGTACTGAGCACTGCAGTCACTTCTTTCCAGCACCATGATACCTTCTGAGTCATCCCAAGGTCACTGCCATCTGAAAAGAGAAGATTCTCTACCCAAAGTAAGAGTAGCACTAATATAAGGGTATGAACATTAACAGAAGTGCTTACTTCATTTTTCTTTACTGCTGAGTAGAACTCCATTGTATAAATATGTCATATCTTCATTATCCACTCATCAGTTGAAGGAAATCTAGGCTGGTTCCATTTCCCAGCTATTATGAATTGAGCGGCAATAAACAAGGTTGAGCAAGTATTTCTAAGATAATGAGATGAGTCCTTAGGATATATACCTAGGAGTGCTATAGCTGGGTCATATGGTAGATCAATTTTTAGATGTCTTAGGAACCTCCACACTGATTTCCACAATGGCTGGACCAGATTGCATTCCCACCAACAGTGTAGAAGGGTTTCTCTTTTTCCACTTCCTTGCCAGCATTTATGGTCATTTGTTTTCATGATGGAAGCCAATCTGATAGGAGTGTGATGGAATCTCAATGTAGTTTTAATCTGCATTTCCCTGATAACTAGGGATGTAGAACATCTTTTAGATGCTTATATGCCATCCATATTTCTTTTGAGAACTATTTAGTTCCATAGCCCATTTCTTAATTGGCTTGTTTGATTTCTTGTCATTTAATTTATTGAGTTCTTTGTATATCCTAGATATTAATCCTCTATCAGATGTATAGCTGGCAAAGATTTTTTTCCCATTCTATAGGTTGCCTCTTTGCTTTATTCACAGTGTCCTTTGCCATACAAAATCTTTGTGATTTCATGAGGTCCCAGTGGTTAATCCATGGTTTTATTGCATGAGCAATTGGGGTTATATTCAGAAAGTCTTTGCCAAGACCAGTATGTTGAAGGGTTTCCCATACTTTTTCCTCTAGCAGTTTCAGAGTTTCAGGTCTGCTGTTAAGGTCTTTAATCCATTTGGACTTAATTCTTGTGCATGGCGAGAGAGAAGAATCTATTTTCATCTTTCTACAGATAAATATTCAGTTTTCCCAGCACCATTTGCTGAAGAGGCTGTCTTTTCTCCAATGAGTATTTTTGGCATTTTTATCGAATATCAGGTGGCTATATAGACCCTATATCTGGGTCCTCTATTCTGTTCCATTGATCTACATATCTGCTTTTGTGCCAGTACCATGCTGTTTTTGTTACTATGGCTCTGTAGTATAGGTTAAAATCAGGTATGGTGATACCACCAGCCTTATTTTTGTTGCTCAGTATTATTTTAGATATTTGAGGGTTTTTGTGATTCCAAATGAATTTTTGGATCATTTTGTCTTTTTCCGTGAAGAATGCCATTGGAATTTTGATAGGGATTGCATAAAATGTGCAGATTGCTTTTGGTAAGATTGCCACTTTCACAGTATTGATTCTTCCGATCCAGGAACAAGGGATGTTTTTCCATTTCCTAGTGTCTTCTGCAATTTCTCGCTTGAGTGTTTGAAAGTTTTCATTGTAGAGATCCTTTAGTTCCTTGGTTAGGTTTATTCCAAGGTACTTTGTTTTCTTTGATGCCATTGTGAATGGGAGTGATTCTTTGATTTCATCCTCTGTGTGTTTGTTGTTAGCATATAGGAAGGCTACTGATTTCTGTGTATTTATTCTGTATCCTGCTAAATGGCTGCAGGTGTTTATCAGCTCTAACAGTTTGCTGGTAGAGTCTTTAGGGTCCTTTATATATAGAATCATGTCATCAGCAAATAATGATAACTTGATCTCTTCCTTTCCAATTTGTATCCCTTTTATGTGTGTCTCTTGCCTTATTACTATGGCTAAGACTTCCAGAACTATATTAAATAAAAGTGGGGACAATGGACACCCTTGTCTTTTCCTGATTTTAATGGAAAAGCTTCCAGTTTTTCCCCATTTAGTAATATGTTGGCTGTAGGCTTGTCGTAAATACCCTTTATAATATTTAGATATGTTCCTTCTATTCCCAGTCTCTGTAGGACTTTTATCAGGAAGGGATTTTGGATTTTGTCAAAGGCTTTTTATGCATCTCATGAGATGATCATGTGATTTTTGTCCTTCAATCCATTTATAGAATGTATTACATTTATCGATTTGCATATATTGAACCATCCCTGCATCTCTGGGGTAAAGCCTACTCGATCAGGGTGAACGATCTTTCTGATATATGCTTGTATTCTGTTTGCCAATATTTTGTTAAGAATTTTTACATCTATGTTCATGAGGGAGATTGGTTTGTAATTTTCTTTTTTTGTTTTGTCTTTGCCTGGTTTTGGTATCAGGGTGATGCTGGCTTCGCAGAAGGAGTTTGGTAGGATTCCTTCTTTTTCTATTTTATGGAAAAGCTTAAGAAGCAATGGTGTTAGTTCTTCCCTCAAGGTCTGGTAAAATTCAGCAGTGAATCCATGTAAGCCTGGACTTCTTTTAGTTGGGAGATTTTTTTTAATTAAAAAAAATTTTTTTTTAATTTGTTTATTTGAGAGCGACAGACAGAGTGAGAAAGAGGCAGAGAGAGAGAGAGAGAGAGCACAACAGGTGGACCAGGGCCTCCAGCCACTGCAAATGAACTCCAGATGCATGCGCCCCCTTGTGCATCTGGCTAATGTGGGTCCTGGGGAATAGAGCCTCAAACCGGGGTCCTTAGGCTTCACAGGCAAGCACTTAACCACTAAACCATCTCTCCAGCCTAGTTGGGAGATTTTTGATAACTGTTTGGATCTCCAAACTTGTTATAGGTCTATTTAAGTGAATAATCGCATCTTGATTTAATTTAGGTAGGTCATATAAATCAAGGAAATCATCCATTTCTTTCAGATTTTCATATTTAGTGGAGTATATGTTTTTATAGTATGTCTCTATGATTTTTTAAATTTCTCTGGTATCTGTTGTGATGTTGCCTTTTTCAGCTCTAATTTTATTAATTTGTGTCTCTTCTCTCTTTCTTTTGGTCAGATTTGCTAAGGGTTTATCAATTTTGTTTATCTTTTCAAAGAACCAACTCTTTGTTTCACTGATTCTTTGGATTGTTTATTTGGTTTCTATTTCATTTATTTCTGCCCTAATCTTTATTATTTCTTCCCATCTACTGATTTTTGGTTTGCCTAGTTCTTCTTTTTCCAAGGCTTTAAGGTGAAGCATTAGGTCATTTACTTGCAATCTTTCTAATTTCTTAATATAGGCAGTTAAAGCTATAAATTTACCTCTGGGAACTGCCTTCATTGTGTCCCAGAGATTTTGGCTCTTACATTCTTTCTGCCACCTCTTCCGCAATGGACCCTGAGCCTTGGAAGATGTGATAGAGATAATTCAGTGCTGAGCACTCCTCTGTCACTTCTCAACACCATGGTTCCTTCTGAGTCATCCCAAGGTCACTGCCATCTGAAAAGAGAAGTGCTTACTGGGCAGTTTGGTGAGCACAGTATATACATTTAGCCAGACAGCAGCAGACATTACAGCCCTAGGGCTCATGGCTATCCCTGTTGTAGGTTTTCAGTATCAGAGATATATTCCCTCCCATGGAGCAGGCCTCCAGTCCAATTAGAAGGCAGTTGGTTTCCACCATGACAGATGTGCCACTATTGTACCCGTTGGCTCATTTGGCCTTGCTGGCCAAATTTAAGGCTTGCAGTGTCCACTGTTGAGTATCTTCCCTCCTGATTTTTCTCTCTCCCATTGAACCGCATGCAGCATGGCTTTCTGCAGCTCTCTGTCAGCTGGTCTACATGGAGGAGGTTTTCAGTTCAACTGCAGCAGGATTTCTCAATGAGCTTGCAGCCCAAGTATGTGGCATCTTCAGCAATCGGGTCTTGTCATCTATTCCTGGTGGGAAATCCAGGGCCTTGAACTCCAGGCTTTTGAGATTGACCATCTTTGTCAAGTTGCTCAGCACCACTAGCTTGCTTCCCTCATTATCAAGGGACGGCTTTTATAGTGAAAGCAGGAGGTTTGTGATGACTTGGATCCAAGACAGGCTTCTGTTCAGGTAGAGGGTCCTTAGGGTCTTTAACTCTTGAAAACCCTCCAAGTGCAGGGTGCTCAGCTGCTCAGGGAGGACACAGCCTGACAGAGTTCCTTGAGGTTCTTTGGGTGGAATACTCAGCATGGTTTTTTTTTCCCATTTCTGTATATTTCAGGCAGAGGATTTTTAAGTTCTCTTCCCAAAAGGCCAGGACAGGGTGGTCTACCACCAGAGAAGAATGGTATACATGGAGCTCCTTGAGGTTGACCAGCTTGGAGATAGCAGCTGGCAGCTTGACCTCGGGCATGAGCTCCTGAAAGGATAAAAGTTGCCATATTTCTGCTGCTCTGTTTTCTAGCTGCTTTGCTAACTTGCCTTTTTAAGCTTCTGTAATATGGCTTGCTTGCTACTGCACTGAATCACAGAACTGCCATTTTGCAACTGCCTCCATTTTGTAAAAAGTATGCAACTACCTCCATTTTGTAAAAAGTATACCATAAGGACCTGGCCCTTTGTACGCCCTACCCAATCAGAGGGACCCTCACGAGCCCGCCTCGTGGGCCCCACCCAATCAGGGGAACCCACGGCTGAAAAGCCCCTATGACTTTGCATACCTATAGTTTTCAGCCTTTATAAGCTGACCAAACACGTGGCTAGGGGCTCTTCACCTTTCCTCCTGCGAGAGGAATCTGTGTTGAGCCCCGATGCATCGGAATCAATAAACCTCGTGCGGTTTGCATTGAGAACGTCCTGCGTGAGTGTTCTTGGGGTCCCGTAGACAGCCTGAGCGGGGACCCCTCCGGGGAACCCCACACTCCAGGCTCAGGATCTCCATCTCCATTAACTTGGAGATGTTGTCGGACGACTTCTGAGCATGAAGAGATGCAGCTCCAGCCTGTCCTGGGACAAGCTTAATTTTCAGCTTCTCCACCGACCAGTTATTGTTGAGGTTGATCTGTTTCAACTTGTTCTGGCTGACCTCCGACAAGAAGATGGAGAAGTGTTTGGAATAGAGGGCGTCCTAACTGATCAGGTACATGAAGGATGAAGGCAAAGTCATTCTTGATGTTGGGGATATTGCTGTAGTTGCTCTTCTCACCTCAAAGGAATATTGCTTCAGGGAACTCCTCAACATCCACCACAAGCTGTAGGAGGAGGTGAGACCATAAAGTATGACCAGAATGACATAAAGTGAAGCCAGAACCTTAAAGCTTTCTGCCAAGGAGTAGATATACTGAGAGCGCTTATATCCTGTAGATGCCAGCACATCAATTGAACAGTCAATTTCAAGAGTAATGTAGCTAAAAAAATATGGAACATACGTGACAATTAGGACAAACAGGATGACTTTTGACTATTGTGTGCTTTAGATACACCGATAAATAATGTCCTTCGGCTCCACATGCAGGCAGAATCTCTTCACTTTCTCAAAGATGGCTCTGGCGTGTTCACCCTCTTTCTTGTGCAGGACACTAGAAGTCGGGCTTTCTATGCCAGGTGACTCCAAGTCTCACTGTGGATGGGGGAATGACTGCTTGCTGCCATCAATATTGGCTGACTTGAAGAGTTTCAGGGGCCTCAGACTGCTTGGCCACTGTTTCTTTTCTTTTTGTCCTTCCTTCCTTCCTTCCTTCCTTCCTTCCTTCCTTCCTTCCTTCCTTCCTTCCTTCCTTCCTTCCTTCCTTCCTTCCTTCCTTCCTTCCTTCCTTCCTTCCTTCCTCCCTCCCTCCCTCCCTCCCTCCCTCTCTCTCTCTTTCTTTCTTTTGTTTTTGTTTTTTTCTGGGGGGGGGGGGTTCGAGGTAGGGTCTCACTTTAGCCCAGGCTGACCTGGAATTCACTTTGGAGTGTCAGGGTGGCCTCAAACTTGCGGCGATCCTCCTACCTCTGCCTGGGATTAAAGGCCACCACGCCCGGCTTCAGCCACTGTTTCTAACGGGGGCGGGGGTAGGGGGGGGTTTGGGCAGGTGGTCTACGGAGAGTGCAAACACTCCTGGAGATGGACACAAAATGCTCCCGCCTGGAACTGGTGCTGGAGTAGTGAAGCCAGATGCCGCAGGCTGTGAAGATTTGAGAGCTTCAGGGGCACCAGGTAGGGGAAGAATTTGGCCAACCATTGTCTGTCATTCTGGATCCGCAGCAGAAGCGGCATCCCGGAATTAGAAGACAGGTTGGTGCTGGCTTTGAGCAGGTCCCAAGGCACGGTGCAGTGATGCAGAGCTCCACCTTGCAAGGGAGACCGCACACTCAGACCTGCGCTCTGTGCGAGCTGGGAGCCCGGCCAGCACGCGCCCACCGCAGACGTCCACCGCGGGCTCAGGGCTCCGCGCACGACGGGGCGGCGGCTCAGCATCTCAGCTCCCTTAGTGTAATCATGACTTTCCCTCCTACCGGAACAGAAATACTACGGAAAAATAAATGAAATGAACCAGCTCCGCTTCGGTCAGGAGGTCTACACCTTTTGAAGTGCTTAGGCACACTGTAGCCCTGAGTTTGCCTTCATTCCCATGAATGCTAGTCCAGCAGGAACTGTGCAGTTAAGTTTCAATTTGAGGATTTCCCGTGCGCGATCTGCAGGGGCTGGCTGGGGGCAGGAGGGCAGGGCTGGGCAGAAGGGCAGATGGCAGGGAGCAGAGCAGGGAGGAGGCAGGGCAGGGGACGAGGCCGGAAAGGGGGCTGTGGGCTCAGCAGGAATCCCAGGCGCCGCCGCTTCTGAGCTCCTCCTTGGTGACGTGGTGCGTTCTAGCAGCCAGTTTTTCATTTCTGTTTCATTTTTTGTGAATAACAAGGTTCTGATATTTTCCAAGGGCTTTGTGTCATGTCGTTCCCTGTGGAAATTCCTTGGTTGTATTATCTGTATATCTGTCTATTGGAATATTTTTTTGTTTGTATGTGGTGTGACTACATGTGTGTATGTGTGTTCATCCGTGTGTGGGCACATGTATGTGCTGGTAGCATGTATCTATATGTGCCTGTCTATGGAGGCCAGAGGTCAATGTCAGGTGTTTTTATTCTCCACCTTATTTTTATTTTTTGGTTTTTCAAGGTAGGGTCTCACTGTAGTCCAGGCTGACCTGGAATTCACTATGTAGACTCAGGGTGGCCTTGAACTCATGGCAATCATCCTATCTCTGCCTCCTGAATGCTGTGATTAAAGGCGTGTGCCACCATGCCCCGCTTTCCACCTTATTTTTTGAGACAGAATCTCTTGCTAAACCAGGCCTTTTCTGTTTTAAGTAGATGCTGAGGATCCAAAGTTAGATCCTAATGCTAGAGCAGCAAGCATGTTACTGAGCCATCTTCCCAACACTCTATACATTTGTTTATTAATATAAATATTACTTTATGTATGTAAAATTATTTTTGAAATATTCATCTATTTTATAAATTAGCAAAACAGCAGTAAGTGGTGATTTAAATTTATATTTGGTTATTGTTAATAAAAATTCAGTTGTAATAATTCTTTTTTATTTTTATTTTATTTATTTATTTATTTATTTGAGAGAGAGAGACAGAGGAAGAGGCAGAGAGAGAGAATGGGCTCGCCAGGGCCTCCAGCCACTGATAACAAACTCCAGACACATGTGCCCCCTTGTGCATCTGGCTTATGTGGGTCCTGGGGAATCGAACTAGCCTCCTTAGGCTTTGCAGGCAAACACCTTTACTGCTAAGTCATTTTCCAGCCCCTTGTTTCATTTTTAAAATATTTTATTTGTTTATTTATTTGAGAGCAAGAGAGACAGAGAGAAAGAGGCAAGCCAGGGCCTCTAGCCATTGCAAACACACGCCAGACGCATGTGCCACCTTGTTCATCTGGTTTACATGGGTAACAGGGAATCAAACTTGGGTCCTTAGGTTTCACAGGCAAACACCTTAACTGCTAAGCCATCTCTCCAGCCAAGTAGTTATATTTCTTTAATCAACTTGTAACCGCCCCCCCCTTGGTTTCTTACATTGTTTAAAAATAAGTACAGAAAATCCTTCCTCAAGTAGTTTTTAAAAATATATTTAATTTATTTATTTGAAAAAGAGAGAGAGAGAAAGAAAGAAAGGAAAGAAAGAAAGAAAGAAAGAAAGGGAGAGAGATAGCGAAAGAAAGGGCACATCAGGGCCTCCAGCAACTGCAAATGAACTCCAGATGTATGCACCACTTTGTGCATCTGGCTTATGTGGGTCCTGGGGAATTAAACCTGGGTCCTTTGGCTTTACAGGCAAGTGCCTGAAATCACTAAACATCTCTCCAACCCTTAATTAGTTTTTTGATCAATGTACATTTGGATTTTTATTTCTAGCTTTATTATTTAATTATTTTAAACTATCTAGAATTTATCTCATCATATGAAGTGTTTCTTTAATCAATATGTATTAATTCTGTGTTTATTTTGAAATGCCTTTTCTTTTCCAATATTCAATATTGTCCTTCTCAAATTAGTGTATCCTGTTCTCAAGATAAGATATTCAGCACTGGGCTACAGGGATGGCTTAGTGGTTGTGGTGGTTTGATTCATGTGTCCACCATAAACTAAGTGTTCTGAATGCTAGGTTCCCAGCTGATAGAGATTTGGCAATTAATGCCTCTTGGAGGCAGTGTATTGTTGGGGGCAGGCTTAGGGGTTTTATAGCCAGTTTCCCTTGCCATTATTTGGCACACTCTCCTGTTTGTGTTGTCCCCTTGATGTTGGCAAGAAGGAAATGTCCACCCTCTGCTCATGCCATCGTTTACCTCTGCTATCATGCCATCAGGGAGCTTCCCCTTGAGTCCCTAAGCCAAAATAAATCTTTTTTTTTTTGGTCTTGTGATTTCTGCCAGCAATGTGAACCTCACTGCAACAGCAATTAAGGCACTAGCCTGTAAAGCCAAAGAACCCAGGTTCGATTCCTCAGGACCCACGTAAGTCAGATGCACAAGGTGGCACATACTTCTGGAGTTCATTTGCAGCAGCTGAAGGCCGCTTTCTCAAATAAATAAATAAAATAAAACAAGAGCCGGGTGTGGTGGTACATGCCTTTAATCCCAGCACTTGGGAAGCAGAGGTAGGTGGATCACCGTGAGTTCGAGGCTACCCTGAGACTGCATAGTGAATTCCAGGTCAACCTGAGCTATAGTGAAACCCTACCTCAAAACAACAACAACAAAATAATAATAATAAAATAAATAAATAAATAAAATAAGATATCCAGGATATATTGTCAGGAGCCATTTTGGCTGGACTTGTATCCATAGCTCTGGGCTTTTGGCAGCAACACTTTAGCAAAACTATAGCAAGGCTTTAGCAAAACTATAGCAGCCTACATGTAAGCAAGATTATGTATATTCTGTGTTGGGAAGCCATTTGGCAGCAAGACATTAGCACCTACATGTAAGCAAAATTATGTATTTTCAGTGTCTGAAGCCATTTGGCTGGCCTTAATAGTCTTTTGTACTGAGAAGTGATTGAAGTGCAAAAACTCTGTAACAGGAAGGGTTTTTTTGTTGTTTTTTTTTTTTTTTTTTTTTTATAGAAACTTGTGTAAGACTCATGGAACTTTTGTCCATGGAAAAACTATTTGTAAGAAGATATAAAAAGGAATGCTATGAAATAAACCTTGCTTCAGTCCTGGCTTCAGTCCTTGCTTCAGCTCTGGACTGAAGTCCTTGCTTTCAGTCTTTCTCCTGTCTTTCTTTTTTTTTTTTTAATTTATTTGAGAGCGACAGACACAGAGAGAAAGACAGATAGAGGAAGAGAGAGAGAATGGGCCCGCCAGGGCTTCCAGCCTCTGCAAATGAACTCCAGATGCGTGCGCCCCCTTGTGCATCTGGCTAACGTGGGACCTGGGGAACCGAGCCTCGAACCAGGGTCCTTAGGCTTCACAGGCAAGCACTTAACCGCTAAGCCATCTCTCCAGCCCTCTCCTGTCTTTCTTTAATCCTCACTCCCCATCAGGCTCAAACCCTTTCAGCCAGCAGACTTCAGCAATGTATCAGTTGGGAGCATAATTATTACTCAAGAATAGGGCCAACAAGTAAATACTCAAAACAATGTGATACACTAAAGCAATAGAGATATACTATGCAATAAATCAACAAAATAACTCAACTTTCTTAACTTGAGCATGAGGATGCAATTAAGGTAGGCTACTTAGAACCACTGTGCCTCATCCCTCACATTTCAGGGAGGTAGTGTCATCTTTTTCTGTATGGAGAAGCTTCAGTAAAAATGTGAGGACAGGGCTGGAGAGATGGCTTAGTGGTTAAGCCCTTGACTGTGAAGCCTAAGGTCCCCGATTCAAGGGTCCATTCCCCAGGACTCATATTAGCCAGATGCACAAGTGAGTGCATGTGTCAGGAGTTCATTTGCAGTGGCTGGAGGCCCTGGCATGCCTATTCTCTCTCTCTCTCTCTCTCTCTCTTTGTCTATGGCTCTCAAATAAATAAATACATTTTTTCTTAAAGTGTGAGAAGATTTTCTGACTCAAACAATGAATGCAACACAGTTTTAGGAGCAACATTCATATTCCCAGTTAATGAGAAACTACTCTTCTATGAAAAACTTTTTTACATGTGTATATATGCGGGGTGTGAATACATGCATACTCTTTTATGTATGAGTGTACACATTTCTGCAGGTCCACATGCATATGTATGTGGAGGCCAGAGGTTGGCATTGGGTGTCTTTCTTAATTTCTATCTATCTTATATATTTTTTGAGGCAAGCCCATCAGACTAGTGTTTTTTTTTTTATTTTTTTTCGAGGTAGGGTCTCACTCTAGCTCAGGCTGACCTGGAATTCACTATGTAGTCTAAGGGTGGCCTCGAACTCACAGCAGTCCTCCTACCTCTGCCTCCCAAGGGGTGGGATTAAAGGCACATGCCACTACATCCAGCCTTTGGTCTTTTTTATTTTTTTAATGTGGGAAAGAGAGAGAGAGAGAGAGAATTGGTGCACCAGGGCCTCCAGCCACTGCAATCAAATATCAGACACAGTACATGTGTGACCTTGCATCACCTTGTGCATCTGGCTTATGTGGGACCTGGAAAGTCAAACATGAGTCCTTAGGCTTCACAGGAAAGTGCCTTAACCAGTAAGACATGTCTCCAGCCCCACCTTACATTGTGAGATAGGGCCTTTTACTAAATCTGTAGCTTACTGATTCAGCTAAACTAGCCAGCTACTGAGTCCCAGTGATTATGCCATCTCTGACTTCTCATCTATGAGGGCCTAAGTGTGTATGATATGTAGATGCTGGAAATCTAAACTCATATCCTTAATGCTTGTGCAGCAAGCTTTCTTTGCCAACTGAGCCATCTCCTCAGCCCCCAAACTCTCTAATTTAAGTACTTCATACTTGTTCCTAATCTGTGTTAGCTATCTCATTGTTCTCAAGACTGGTTGTTATCTGTGCTAATAATCTAGTGATGCTTCTAACAGTAGTGACAGATGAATCGAAATTTACTGTGAGAAGTGGATCTTTTTATGTAAATGAAAAATCATTTATTCTGCATTGTTTAGGGGATGTGACAAACTCTTCAGTGAATAAAACAAAACTCATTAGCTTCATAAAATCTTCATCCTCGAGGGAGATACAGATAATAATTAGATGAATAACATAAAATATTAGATGACCAAGAGTGCTATGGGTGTAAGAATGAAGTAGTGAAGAATATACAGATTAAAGAAAGACAAAGACATGGACAGAAGAAGGAGACATGTGTCTATACCTTATTCATTGTTACCTATTTTTATCTATAGTGAGGAGAAATACTCCTAACTTGATTGGATTAAGATCTCCAAGGCAACAAGCCTCTGAACACATCTGTGAGGAATTTTCTTATTAGATTAATTGGGGTGAGGAGACCCTCATTAACTGTGGGTGGCACCATCCCATGGGCTGGCATCCTAGCATGAATTAAAAATAAGAAAGTAAGGGGCTGGGTAGATGGCTTAGTGGTTAAGGCATTTTTCTGCAAAGCTAGAGGACCTTGGTTCGATTCCCCAGAACCCACATTAGCCAGATGCACAAGGGGGCACACAGGTCTGGAGTTCGTTTGCAGTGGCTAGAGGCCCTGGCATGTCCATTCTCTCTCTCTCTCCCTGTGCCTCCCTGTGTCTTTCTCTATCTCGAATAAATAATAAAATATTTAAAAAAAATAAGAAAGTAAGCTGAGCATTGGCATTCATCTCTCTTTGGTCCCTACTGCCATGACTTCCATATTGTGATGGACTGTGAACACTTGAAATGTAAGATAAAACAAATCTTTCCTAATTTAAGTTGGTTGTGACAGATATTTTACCACATCAATAAGAAAAATAATTAACACACATAAACAGCAAGAAGTAAAATGACAGTGAAAACATCAGAAGGTTTAAACAATTATTTTCTATAAGGTATTTTAGAATGTAAACATATTGGTTTTAAAATATATATTCTAAATCTTTATGTTTTTGCCCATAGATTAATTCTGCTCTCAGCTTTGATCATGGAAATTTCTTTCTGAAATTGGCAGAGATGAATTGCTGGTAAAATTGCTGAGAATAAGTGACTGCTGTGTGCTCAGCTCCAATAAAGAAATCTTAACCATAGTCTCCAAGCTCTGGAACCCTTACAGAAGATGGGGCCAAAAGAATGTATAAGAAGAAGGATGGGACAGAGGGCCAGGGCATGCTATCTTCTATATATGAGATGCATTACACTCATGAACTCACAGCTGCAATGGTTTCCTGTATAAGACTGAGCCCATCAAACTTTCATCATGGATGAGGGAGTGACTCACAGAGAGTTGTTGGGGGATAGAAAAGTAACCTTTAGTAGTGTAACCAATGATAATTTGCCCATTTTGCAGTAATAACTTCCCACCAATGCTCATGCAAGCAACACTAATATATAATTCAGTGGGTCACACACACAAAAAAAGCACGAAAGTAGGAAGAGGAAGAAAGGGTTTAGTGGGAGTGAGAGGAGGATAAGAGAGGGTTATAGAGAATAAGATCAAAAGACATATAAACATGTGTGAAATTGCTAAAAAAAAAAAAAACAAGTATAAGTGAATGTGATATTTTTGACTTATAGTTAGCAAAGAATTGATGATTAATTGAAGATCAGTGAGAGACATGAAGGAATGTAAAGGCATAGACATATGATATACACATTGGGAATGGGGAGCAAACTTACGATGCATGTTACTAAACACCATGATTCTCATAGGCTCCCAACTCACCACAGTCCAGCTGCAGCCACAGTCTTGGGAACAAAGATCCAGTTAATGTCTTCATTGCTCTCTCCATTGAGACTGTGGCTGTCAACGAGGCACAGTGCTTCTGTTATCAGATCACCTTCCTTGCTCCTTAGCACAAGTCCTTACACTGTCTCCTCAGGTGCTTGCTTCTGCCTGTAGTTTGTTCTTACAAAAATCAACCAAAATGGCTCTTCATAGATTGTGTAGCAGCAGACATGCTCTACCATCTTGTAGCCAGATCTTGCTTGCTGAACCAGCTGCTCGGTTTCAATTTCCTTCCTTCCTTCCTTCCTTCCTTCCTTCCTTCCTTCCTTCCTTCCTTCCTTCCTTCCTTCCTTCCTCCCTTTCTCTTTCTTTCTTTCTTTCTTTCTTTCTTTTTTCCTTCTTTCTTTCTTCTTTTATCTCTCTCTCTCTCTCTTTTTTCTTCAAGGCCTAGGGTCTCACTCTGGCCCAGGTTGACCTGGAATTCACTATGTAGTCTCAGGCTGGCCTCAAACTCACAGCAAATCCTCCTACCTCTGCCTCTTGAGTGCTGGGATTAAAGGCATGTGCACCACGCCTAGATCTTCATTTTTTACTATTAATTTTTTTTCTTGCACCTGCTTTAATGCTGTTATCTAATAGTCACTAAAGAATCCAGAATTGAGAATTGGTTGTATATGTTCTATATATGGTACATAATTCCACATATTTGCTATAGCCCTCCAGTAAATGCTTCTGGGACAAATTCTCAGCCTTATGACTTTTCCACTAAGCTTTGTCTCATTACCAAGAATATTAGCATGCACAGATGGATATATGCCTATGGATTCTTGGTCAGGTGTCCCGACCCGCGGGACCTCGTTATTCGTGGGGGCAAGGAGGACCCCAACCTGAAATAAGATGGGCGAGAGAGAGGAAGAGACTCAAGCAAATGTACACTTGTCAAGAGTCCCATTTTATTGAGCCAGAGCGGCCTTTTTAAGGGTTAGGGTTAGGGTCTTGGGTGAGGGGGGGGGGCTGGAGGAGGCAGGTGGTGGAAAGTTACAGAATCTTCTTGGCCTTTGGTCTAGGACAGTTTGCAGTTATTCCAAGAATTCACGGTATAGTTCTCACGTCTCTGCAGTCACCAGGCAGGATGTTAATTAGTTAGGTGTGGCGGGGTGAGGGGATGGAATCAGTTAGGTATGGCAGGGTGGGGGGATGAGGAAAGGTCAGAAGTTGCTCAGGCCAGAAGTTATCTCAGGGCAGAGGTTATTTCAGGGCAAAGATCTGTTCAGGGCTCATCTCCTCGTCTCCAACATCTCCCCCTCTTCTGTATACAAGGACCAGGATAGGGAGGTTACCGCGACCCCTTAATGATGTCCCAAAGAAGGGCTTGTTTTGGTGGCCGATTATTTTTGTTTAAGAGTAAAAATGGATCCAGAGGAGCAACCTGACAGTAACCTGACATCAGAGAGGCGAGCGTTCCCCAGAGTAGGTTGAGCGCTGTTACTCATAGGTCATTGATTTTGATAAAGTCATTTGGATTGACCTTAGAACAAGGGGCACAAATGGTCTGAGCCTGTTAGAAGGGCAGTGCTGGACCCTTACCCGTCATTGGATCGGCCTCCTCTCGGCGAGGTCGTCCTGTCTTAGGCGGGTCGAGACTTAGCCGCCCGTTCCGTCGCTGACTTACCAGACCACTCACTTTGTGGAAATGTAACGCATTTTGCTCTCAACAAGACCGTCAATGCCACATAAGGATCCTGGAGGAAATATGTTTGGTAGCCAATTAGTATGAGGGGTCGCGGAGACCTGAGTTATTATTTGGAGGGGCGGGACCAAAATTTCCACCCCAGGGTGGGTTTTTGCAGGGAGGTAAAGTCTAAGGGTCGAGATGGGGGGTTGTCTTGTTCTTTTGGCGGGTCAGCGGCAGATGTTTCTTCTGTGGAGAGGCGAGGTAGTGGACTTCCACCGGCTTGATTGCAGAATCTACCTGACTCTTAATGAAACTGGTTAGTCATCTGAAGGCCCAGGGGCCAAAGGAGATAAGCAAAAGGAATCCAACAAAAGGGCCTAAAAGACTGGGAAGCAAAGTAGTTAGCCAGGGAGATGTGGAAAACCAATTTTTATACCAAGATTCTTGTTGTTCTCGAGTCCTTTTTCTATCCTCTAGATTTCTTTTAACTTTATCAAGGCTATTTTGTATTAGCCCAGTCTTATCTAAGTAAAACAACATTCTTCTTTGAGGGCTACACAGAGTCCCCCTTCCTTTAAGAACACCAAATTTAGCCCTCTCCGGTTTTGAAGTACAACCTCAGAGAGTGAGGCCAAAGAATCTTTGAGATCTTGTATCCCCTCATGTATGAGGTTAAGATCTCTGTCCACTAAGGCACTGAGTTGTGAAAAATGCTGTTGGGAGGTTACCAGCGAGGCAATACCTGTCCCGGCCCCTGCAGCACTAAGTCCCAGGAGCACAGTCAGGGTGAGGGCAGTTAAAGGCTCTCTTTTTGGTCTAATGGCAATGCCTTGATCTATAGTAGTTGTAAAACTTTCAGAACCATGAATGAAAAATCGTGGCAAAACTATAACTACAACACAATAGTCCTTAGTCTGTAAAAAGTCCTTGTTGACAATAAAGGGAGTCAGCCCCATGGAACAAGCAAGATAGGAGTTACTAGGGGCTTTAGTATATATAAAGGAGTCATTGATAATAGCAGTTTGGTTGCATACTGGTTCAAGAGTCAGAGGAGGGAGCATATCAGGGCCTAATAGACACAGTCCGAGGCCGGAAATGGATGTAAGAGTAATACCCCCCTCTGGGGCAGAGTGCCAGAATAATCCCTCTGGACTGTTAGTAGACACAGGAGATGTAAGGATGGCAATTCCCTCATAAAAGGGAGGTCCTAGAACTTTTAATCTGTATGGCATTTCAATCAAGCTCTATAATTTTATTTGAGGAACTTTAAATAAACTTATTTTAAGTAAACTTTATCTATGACAACAGGAACGTATGGTATAGACAGTCTATTTCCCTTTTATTTCTCCCTCTCATGAGAAGACACTCTAACTGCTTTAGGGGGCTGGGTCGAAGACATCAGATCATTTACTACTTCCTGCTGAACGGGACACGAAGTGGAGACTTGTTGCAGTTAGAGAATCTCTCCTAGAGAGGGGAACTATTTTAATGTACCCCAGAGTATAGGAAGATAATCTTGAAAGATAACTTTGGAAAGAAAGAATAAAAGTAAGGAGTTACTGAGAAGTGAACACACAGCAAACTGGTCTTTTTGTAGGTCGAGGGAATCCAGGTAGACAGGCTTGGATCATCTCAGGACCATCTGAGGATGAGCTGGCTGAGATTTTCTTTCAGAACTGTTCATTAAATGGCACAGTAGTATTTAACATGGCTTGTAAAACAGATGAGATGCTAGCAGAGTTATCAGAAACATATACATAACATTTAATCTTAATAATAAAGAGCTATTTTTTATCTTTGGTTATACATTTTTCTCTGAGTGTTTAAGACCTTGCAGATAGCCAAAAGTTAATTAAGGATTAATTTTGGAGGTCATTAATGGCTCTCCAAAGAGACTTTAGGGACACAGGAGTAGCCCCATAGCTTACTGGTGTCTTTTGCCTGTTAGGATGAGTCAGGGCCATGCTGGCCAAGTAGTTTTCCCTTCTTTGGGAAGTCAGGAGGACTGATTGCTTCTCAATTGTGACTCTCCTGTTTTACATTGTACACCACTTTTGTTTGGGTCTCCATATCCACCCTGCTCAGGAAGACAGGTGACTTACCAGGGGGCCAGTGTAGAAGTGTCCCATCATCTCCAGTGGCCTCATGACATGGGAGCACAGGCCAAAATATTGACACTTTTTACTCCAATGATTCCAATTGGCTTTGGCTTCTACATAGGTGATTAACACACTTAGAAAGGAAGTTACATCAGCTTGGATGTACATACATATGGAGCACATTTAATTACTGAAATAGACTTAACTAAAGAATGGCACAGAGGAGATGATTCTGACTTCCGGTTAAGATGGCGGCGTAGGTACCACGCCAAAGCAGCCTAGGGGGGGAAAAGACCAAAAAAAACTCAGCAAAATACACACTTTTACTAAAAAGTGAGGTGTATAGGAAGTTGAGGTGGCAGCGGAGAAGTGGAAGAGTTATAGAGCATCCAGAGCCTGCACAGGCGGAAACAGCGGCTCCGGGGCGGCTCGGCTACCCGCTGCAACCGCGGAGCGGCAGAAAACCGCCGGACTCTCAGCTCGAGCCGCAGGACAAGCCAGGTGCGGGATTTTCCCCTCACACCGCGCTCTCCGCAACTCGGGAAACGTGAGGGGAGAGCGGCAGCGAGCAACGGAGGGAGGAGCAGACCGCGAGGTAAAAGCACACGTGGAGAAGCGATACAACCAGAGCAGCCGCGGCTCCCTCCCCTCCCCCGCCGCCTGAACCCAGCTCCAGCGAACACAGCAGCGGCCCGGGACCCGGCCACGCCAACTTGGGCTGACGGCGGGACCCAAGCAGGAGCAGAATTCGGCAGCAACTTCAGCGGCTCCAGCACCGGTAACAGTGGCCCCAGCAGCAGCGGACCCAGGAGCGGCAGCGGTGGCAGATCCCGCAGCAGCGGCTTCGGGGTGAGCAGCAGTGGTGGACACGGCAACGGCAGCTTCAGCAGCGGTGGTGGCTCCGGGGGTGGCAGCTACAACAGCTGCAGAGGCGGCAGCAGCGGCTCAATTTGCCCCGTAGGAAAAGCAAGTGCCCAGCTCCAGAAATCAGAACAGCAGCCCGACGACCCAGGCAGCAACTTGACTGAGACCACAATCACCCAAGGTAACTGGGATTGCACCAGGGAAGGGTCTCACTTGGTCACAAGCTGACTTGGATACCTCAACAGACCAGAAATCTAAACCTCTTTGTTGATAGAGGATCTGGTCATTATAATAACTACTCTTGCATACATACTCGGGGCTGTTTTTGATGGAATGGGTACAGTGTTTAGTTAAATTTTAGAATCTACCAGTATATTATTCCACTCAGCCTGCTTGAATACTCCTATAGCAGGGAAACTCAACCCCTAAGAACATCTTTGTAGATACTCTGAGAGTCTTAAGAGCCACACCTAATACCTTAACGTCCTACCCTGAAAATATATTACATCAAATCAATTGATACAGCTAAGAATACACAGCAAGCTAGAAAATCCAAGCATTAACTTAATCCAAGATGCAAAAATATATACATTATAACACAAGAAACACTAAAAAGCAAGACGATATAAATCCACCTAAAAGTATTAATGCATCAGAAATGTCCTCCAGTGAGAAAGAGTTAGAGGAAATGCCTGAGAAAGAGTTCAAAAGAATAATTATAAATATGTTCAAAGAGGTCAAAGAACACATGAAAACAATCAAAGAAGAAATCAAAGAGGAAATCAAAGGAATCAAAGAAGAGGCAGGACACCAATTTAATGAAATAAAGAAGGCAATACAAGACATAAATAGAGAAATAGAAATAATAAAGAAAAACCAGTCAGAATTACTAGCAATGAAGAACACAGTTAATGAAATAAAAAGCTCTGTAGAAAATCTCACCAGTAGGATGGATGAGGGAGAGGACAGAATATCTAAGCTAGAAGATCAGGTGGCAGACCTAATGAAGTCCAACAAAGAGAAAGACAAACTTATAGAAAAGTATGAGTGGGAATTTCAAGATATTCGGGACACTATGAAAAGATCCAATATAAGAATTCAGGGCATAGTAGAAGGAGAAGAACTCCACTCCAGAGGCATAGTAGGCATCTTCAACAAAATCATAGAGGAAAATTTTCCCCAAATTGGGAAAGAGGTGCCAATACAGATACAGGAAGCCTTTAGAACCCCAGCCAGACAAAACCCAGAAAGAACCTCTCCTCGCCACATTATACTCAAACTTCCAAACACACAAACCAAAGAAAAAATATTGAAAGCAGTTAGAGAGAAAAATCAAGTTACCTACAAAAGCAAGCCCATCAGGATTACAGCAGATTATTCAATACAAACTTTTAAAGCCAGAAGGGCCTGGAGTGATATATTCCAAGTTCTGAAAGATAACAACTGTCAACCAAGGTTACTTTATCCTGCAAAGTTATCCATCCAAATAGATGGAGAAATAAAGACATTCCATGACAAAAGCAGGTTAAAGGAATATCTGAAGACAAAACCAGCTCTACAGAAAATACTTGATAGAATCCTCCATGCTGAACAAAAGGAAAAGCACACATATAAGGAACCTAGAAAAAACCAGCCATACTCAAATACCAGTTAACAGAAGAGAGCACAGGTAGAACAAGTAACACACACACACACACACAAATGGCAAACATAAATACACACCTTTCAATAATATCTCTTAATATCAACGGTCTCAATGCCCCAACGAAAAGACATAGATTTGCAGACTGGGTTAAAAAGCAGGATCCTACAATTTGTTGTCTCCAAGAAACTCACCTTTCTACAAAGGATAGACATTATCTTAGGGTGAAAGGTAGGAAGACGGTGTTTCAAGCAAATGGGCCTAGAAAACAAGCAGGGGTTGCTATCCTAATATCAGACAGGGTGGACTTTAGTCCGAAGTTAGTCAAAAAAGATAAGGAAGGTCACTTTATATTGATTAAGGGCACACTACAACAGGAGGACATTACAATCCTAAACATATATGCACCTAACATGGGGGCTCCCAAATTCGTCAAACAAACACTATTAGAACTAAGGTCACAGATAACACCAAACACGGTGGTGGTGGGTGACTTTAACACCCCACTCTCATCAATTGACAGGTCATCCAGGGAAAGAATAAACAGAGAGGCATCTGGACTAAATGAGGTCATAGAAGGAATGGACCTAACAGATATATACAGGACATTTCATCCAAAGGCTGCAGAATATACATTCTTTTCAGCAGCACATGGAACATTCTCTAAAATAGACCATATATTAGGACACAAAGCAAATCTTAACAAATTCAGGAAAATTGAAATAATTCTTTGCATTCTATCTGACCACAATGGAATTAAACTACAAATCAGTAGCAAGAAAGGCTATAGAGCATACACAAAATCATGGAAACTAAACAATACACTACTAAATGATGAGTGGGTCAATGAAGAAATCAAAAAGGAAATCAAAAAATTTATAGAGTCAAATGATAATGAGAACACAACATACCAAAATCTCTGGGACACAATGAAGGCAGTTCTAAGAGGTAAATTTATAGCCTTAAGTGCCTATATTAAGAAATTAGAAAGGTCGCAAGTAAACGACCTAATGCTTCGCCTTAAAGCCTTGGAAAAAGAAGAACAAGGCAAACCAAAAAGTAGTAGACGGGAAGAAATAATAAAGATTAGGGCAGAAATTAATGAAATAGAAACAAAAAGAACAATCCAAAGAATTAATGAAACAAAGAGTTGGTTCTTTGAAAAGATAAACAAGATTGATAAACCCTTAGCAAATCTGACCAAAAGAAAGAGAGAAGAGACACAAATTAATAAAATCAGAGATGAACAAGGTAACATCACAACAGATTCCAGAGAAATTCAAAAAATTATAGGGACATACTATAAAAGCATATACTCCACAAAGTATGAAAATCTGAAAGAAATGGATGATTTCCTTGATCTATATGACCTACCTAAATTAAATCAAAATGAGATTAATCACTTAAATAGACCTATAACAAACATGGAGATACGAGCAGTTATCAATAATCTCCCAACTAAAAAAAGCCCAGGCCCGGATGGATTCACTGCTGAATTTTACCAGACTTTTAAGGAAGAGCTAACACCATTGCTTCTTAAGCTTTTCCAGGAAATAGAAAAAGAAGGAATCATACCAAACTCCTTCTATGAGGCCAGCATCACCCTGATACCAAAACCAGGCAAAGATAGAACAAAAAAAGAAAATTACAGACCAATCTCCCTCATGAACATAGATGCAAAAATTCTCAACAAAATATTGGCAAACAGAATACAAGAGTATATCAAAAAGATCATTCACCCTGACCAAGTAGGCTTTATCCCAGAGATGCAGGGATGGTTCAACATACGCAAATCTATAAATGTAATACAGTACATAAATGGGTTGAAGGACAAAAATCACATGATCATCTCATTAGATGCAGAGAAAGCATTTGACAAAATCCAACATCCCTTCATGATAAAAGTCCTACAGAGACTGGGAATAGAAGGAACATATCTCAATATAATAAAGGTTATTTATGACAAGCCTACAGCCAACATATTACTAAATGGGGAAAAACTGGAAGCTTTCCCACTAAAATCAGGAACAAGACAAGGGTGTCCACTGTCTCCACTTCTATTTAATATAGTTTTGGAAGTCTTAGCCATAGCAATAAGGCAAGAGACACACATAAAAGGGATACAAATTGGAAAGGAAGAAATCAAGTTATCATTATTTGCAGATGACATGATTCTATACATAAAGGACCCTAAAGACTCTACTAGCAAGCTGTTAGAGCTGATCAAAACCTACAGCAATGTAGCAGGATACAAAATAAATACACAGAAATCAGTAGCCTTCGTATATGCTAACAACAAACACACAGAGGATGAAATCAGAGAATCACTCCCATTCACAATTGCATCAAAAAAAATAAAATACCTTGGAATAAACCTAACTAAGGAAGTAAAGAATCTATACAATGAGAACTTTAAGACACTCAAGCGAGAAATTGCAGAAGACACTAGAAAGTGGAGAAACATCCCTTGTTCCTGGCTTGGAAGAATCAATATCGTGAAAATGGCAATCTTACCTAAAGCAATCTACACATTTAATGCAATCCCTATCAAAATTCCAAAGGCTTTCTTCATGGAAATAGAAAAAACAATCCAAAAATTCATTTGGAATCATAAAAAACCTCGAATATCTAAAATAATACTGAGCAACAAAAAAGAGGCTGGTGGTATCACCATACCTGATTTTAACCTATACTACAGAGCCATAGTAACAAAAACAGCATGGTACTGGCACAAAAACAGACATGTAGATCAGTGGAACAGAATAGAGGACCCAGATGTAAGCCCAAGTAGCTATAGCCACCTGATATTCGATAAAAATGCCAAAAATACTCATTGGAGAAGAGACAGCCTCTTCAGCAAATGGTGTTTTGAAAACTGGATAAATATCTGCAGAAGGATGAAAATAGATTCTTTTCTCTCGCCATGCACAAGAATTAAGTCCAAATGGATTAAAGACCTTAACATCAGACTGGAAACTTTGAAACTGCTAGAGGAAAAAGTAGGGGAAACCCTTCAACATATTGGTCTTGGCAAAGACTTTCTGAATACAACCCCAATTGCTCAGGCAATAAAACCACAGATTAACCACTGGGACCTAATGAAATTACAAAGATTTTGCACCGCAAAGGACACAGTGAAAAAAGCAAAGAGGCAACCTACAGAATGGGAAAAAATCTTCGCCAGCTATATATCTGATAGAGGATTAATATCTAGGATATACAAAGAACTCAAAAAGTTAACTAATAAGGAATCAAACAAGCCAATCAAAAAATGGGCTAAGGAGCTAAATAGAGAGTTCTCAAAGGAAGAAATACGAATGGCATATAAGCACCTAAAAAAATGTTCTACGTCACTAGTCATCAGGGAAATGCAGATTAAAACTACATTGAGATTCCATCTCACTCCTGTCAGATTGGCCACCATCATGAAAACAGATGATCATAAATGTTGGCGGGGATGTGGAAAAAAAGGAACCCTTCTGCACTGCTGGTGGGAATGCAATCTGGTCCAGCCATTGTGGAAAACAGTGTGGAGGTTCCTAAAGCAGCTAGAGATTGATCTACCATATGACCCAGCTATAGCACTCCTAGGCATATATCCAAAGGACTCATCTCATTTCCTTAGAAGTACATGCTCAACCATGTTTATTGCTGCTCAATTTATAATAGCTGGGAAATGGAACCAGCCTAGATGTCCCTCAACAGATGAGTGGATAATGAAGATGTGGTACATTTATACAATGGAGTTCTACTCAGCGGTAAAGAAAAATGAAGTTATGAAATTTGCAGAAAAATGGATGGACCTGGAAAGTATTATACTAAGTCAGGTAACCCAGGCCCAGAAAGCCAAGCGCCACATGTTCTCCCTCATATGTGGATCCTAGCTACAGATGACTGGGCTTCTGTGTGAGAATGAAAATACTTAGTAGCAGAGGCCAGTAAGTTGAAAAGGAGACATAAAGGGTGGAGAAAGGAAGGGAGGAGGATACTTAATAGGTTGATATTGTATATATGTAATTACAATGATTGTAATGGGGAGGTAATATGATTGAGAATGGAATTTCAAACGGGAAAGTGTGGGGGTGGGGAGGGAGGGAATTACCATGGGATATATTTTATAATCATGGAAAATGTTAATAAAAATTTAAAAAAAAAAAAGAATGGCACAGGGCTTCTAAAATCATTTTGTCCTATTTTTAAAATTTTTGTTGTACTGTGGTAGTATAAGCCATATATCTGAGGTATAGAAAGTAGGCACATCTCCCATTTTAAATATCCAACATTTATAAGTATAGGCAGAACCTGTTATCAGTCTTGAAAACAGTACCAGTTGATTTACAAACTTAACTTATTTAACCTAGAAAACAAGTAAGACAGTATAAGGTCTTAGCACCTGTGTGAAAACATCTTTGATTAGTTCAGATACCTGTGTGGGTACAAATTACCCAGAGAACATTGGAAACAGAACCATGGAGCTTGATTTTTTTTTTTTTTTTCTCAGATGAGGACCATTGTTTGAGCATGAGGCTGTGCCCTAAAGTAGGGAAGATGTCTTAAGGGTTAATTTTGTTATAAGCACTGGACTTAAGATGCCAAAATTGAGACAGTTACTTTACATATAACAGAGTAGAATCTGGTCTTTTCGGAGCCCAAACAGCTAGCTAAATATTAATATAACCCTTGATAAATCTTTTTGAAAGAAAAAAAACATTATTTGACAACCAATGATTTTGGCTTAAACTTGATAGCTATTGATTTCATGCACCACAGAAATTTTTATTAACATAAAACAATTTTATGTTTTACCCATGACTTAAATTTGATAAAGCTCAAGCAAACTATCCCAACATACTTCAGCCTGAAAATTTTCTTTTTTTCTTTTTTTTTTTTCCACATCCACACATCTTCATCTACATTAACATTCTGATCTAAGTACCACTCAAAAGACATTTTTAACAAGCACTCTATGTCCCAACATTGAAAAATTCCTTCCCAGTTTTTTTTCTTTTTGGGGCATTCGTGAACCCAAGATCCTCTTTCCTTGCAATACATACATTGATCCTTCTCAAGGGGCTTCCTAAAGCCCTCAGGTTTTTTTTTGTTTGTTTGTTTGCCTGTTGCCCAGGTACCCTGGCTGTCTAAGTCTTCCTGATCCTGATGCTTTTTTTTTTTTTTTTTTTTATCACTGTATCCAATATCCTACTTAAGTTCCTTTCTTGTCTCCTTTTCCCATTATTTTTTCTCTCTTCTGCTTCCTTTTTTTTTTTTTTTTTTTTTTTTTTTGGTCTTTCTTTTCTTTTTCTCTCTCTCTTATGCTAAACCTTTCTGGCTTCCTTAATTATGTCTGTCAAAGCTAGATCTTGTAAACCCTCCAGATGTTGTAATTTCTTTTTAATGTCTGGAGCGGACTGCCTTATCTATGTCATTGTTATTGCTGCCTGTTGACTCGGAGAAGTAGGGCCAAAAGGAGTATATCTCCAGTGAGCCTCCATCAAGCATTCTAAAAAGATAGAGGGAAGTTACTTTAGCCAGATTCGCGGGGCGGCGAGCAGCCCCCCTGAGACCTGCCATCAGAGCCTGGCGGTAGACTGTCAGTTGCTCCCTACCTTCTGCTGAGTTGTAATTCCATTCAGGTCAGGTGAGAGGGAATCCCACATCAATCTCAATTGGGAGCTAGGTAGGCTGCTCATTTGGGCCTGAGACATGCTAGGGTCAGGGGGAGGACCAAAGGCTCGTACAGTGGAATCAGGTCCTTCAGTTTCTAGTCCCTGCAGTGGGCCCATCTCCTCTTCCCTCGGGCAAAGCTGGAGCAGGGAGAGCAGGGGGCTAAGGTGGGGGAGATGGAATCAGGGCAGAGGGCCACTCGGGAGGGTCCTCTATTTCAGGATATATTTTGGGCTGAGCCGAGGGGTCTGGGGCCACTCGGCTTGGTTTTCTCGTGGCTTGTTGGGCCACTGCCAGGACTCAGGAGCCTGACCGTGGTGGGGGGTGGATCCAGGGCTTGACCCATGCCAGGGGATCTGTCACTAGGCTCTCCCAGACCAGGATGTAGGGCTGTTGCTCTGGGTGAGGATGGGTCCCTTCTGAAAAGCAATATTCTTAACAGCAGAAATAATGGTTAGATCAAATGCTCCCTCTGGCAGCCACTCAAAGGAGCAGAAAGTCTGTTATTTACCTTTTTTAATTTTTACAGATAAGTCATGAGCCTTACTTCCAACTTCAGAGAAATGAGATACCGTCAGAGTCAGGGGGGTCGTCACAGTCTGTACCATAACTAGAAACAAGAGTCCACAAACAAACACAAAATAGATACTGACAAAAAGAAACCAAAAACCATGACACCTCCGATGCGTCCAGAACAGAAAACCAAATGCAGTTTCAGATGGAAGATGCCTCTGTGGTTTCTCCTGAAGGAGAAATACACAATCTTCCTTTACCAGATAGGAGACTGTCAGCCACCCTGACTCTCCTCAGATCCTGGGGCGTCCCCCAGGATTGCAGCCTGTGGTCCTGCCAACCACCGTTATCAGGTCCTCACGGTCCTGAACAACAGCTGCCCAAACTGAAATTAAAACAGATCAGAGCAACAGAAATCACTCAAACACTCAGACAAACACTCAGACAAGCAGCGCTGCAGACATTTACATTGTTTACCTCCAAGGGGGTCTCTGGAGTCTGGGGTAGACGTGCAAATCCCTGGATGAGTCCTCAATTGAAAGACCTCCAGAGGGAGACCTTCACTCAAGTCTCGAGATAGCACGCACCCAAAGACACACAGGAGACCCAACTTGCTGCAAAAGCATGAGGCTTTATTTAGGAAACCAGAGCTCTGGGGTCGACACATATCTCACGCAGGAGACAGAGGTGTCGACTCTTTGCCATTTCTTTAGTAGTAAGTTTTTGATTTAATTCTTTACTGACCCTTTGTCATTTCTTGGGATGAATGTTAAGTCCATCAATCATAAACCATGGACATGTCTTATCAAAAAAAATAAAAAACTGTATAAGATCCTTTTTCTATACCCGTATTCCTCGCTCTCTGAGAGAGGCTTTTAAATCCTTTATGAAAGAAGCCTCTTTAGACAATGAATGGCCCATCTTGATGGGATGGAATGAAGAGGGAAAACTTACCAGGTCTTGCCGTCTTCTTGGGTGGAGAAGCGGTGACCACTTAACAAATCCTCCGGAGGTCGCTGAACTGGGGGTCTCCGTCCGGTAGGGGTCCGTGCCTCGAGCCGCCACGTTGGGCGCCACTTGTCCCGACCCGCGGGACCTCGTTATTCGTGGGGGCAAGGAGGACCCCAACCTGAAATAAGATGGGCGAGAGAGAGGAAGAGACTCAAGCAAATGTACACTTGTCAAGAGTCCCATTTTATTGAGCCACAGCGGCCTTTTTAAGGGTTAGGGTTAGGGTCTTGGGGGGGGGGCTGTAGGAGGCAGGTGGTGGAAAGTTACAGAATCTTCTTGGCCTTTGGCCTAGGACAGTTTGCAGTTATTCCAAGAATTCACGGTATAGTTCTCACGTCTCTGCAGTCACCAGGCAGGATGTTAATTAGTTAGGTGTGGCGGGGTGAGGGGATGGAATCAGCTAGGTATGGCAGGGTGGGGGGATGAGGAAAGGTCGGAAGTTGCTCAGGGCAGAAGTTATCTCAGGGCAGAGGTTATTTCAGGGCAAAGATCTGTTCAGGGCTCATCTCCTCGTCTCCAACAGTCAGGGATCTCTCTGAGGCCCCTCAAACCACAAAGACTGCTGCAACTGCTCTTTGTTGGACTACCAGAACTATATGGTAAGTCCCTCTTGCTGAAGACACCACACTTTTCAGTTGCAGGACACGAGAAATCAAGCTAGAACTGAACCAGACTATCTTTCTATGACTAGCTGTCATAGAAGGAGAAGGTACTATGTAGGCTTCTGGGGGGGAAGAGTCATCAACAGTCTTAGTCAGCTGTGGTCCCTGAATACTATACTACTGCTCTGCCAGGAAAGATGTGCCCACTGTGCAAGGTGGCATGACTTTTTCCATATAACTAACTGCTCTTTAATTTGATTTGAGGCCTTCTCCACAGGAAGAACTTCATGCCTAGTACTGTAAACCTGGTCAAAATATATTCTGGTACAGTCATAGGCACCTAGGAAATATACTATTGTTGTTGCACTAAGTGGACATGTTGTGCCCATTGAACTGTGTTCTAAACATTTATGTTTCTACCTGTAGATTAGTGTTACTTTCAGCTTTAGTCAGAGAAGCCTCTTTTTGCAGTGGTGGTGATTATTGCAGAGATTCAAAACTGGTTAAAGGGATGAAAATAAATGACTGTTGTATGCCTAGCCCTAAAGAGGAGATATATATATATATTCCACCCAAGGCTCATGGAACATTGCAGAAGAGAGGATGGAAAGAATGTATGAGCTGAAAGAAGGGCAATGGTTTTGTGGAATGCTGTCTTCAGGACATGACATGGCTATTTCACTCATGAACTCACAACAGCTGAGATTATCCATCATGGCACACAGGATCCAAGATGTTGACTGGGACAAGTGCATAAGTTTCAGTAGGTGGATCCCTTTAGAAGTCTCACATTCATTATACACAGTGAAAAGGACTTGACATCTTCACTGACCAGAGTGTTTAAGTTTCAGCACCCAGATCCCTTCAGCAATACCCTACCCTGTGGGACACATGGTACCTGAAATCTTGATTGGGACCTGTGGGGTTTGAATGTGAATGTATGTCCCCATAGCCTGGGGTCTTTTTGATTAGGTTTGCAACTTAAGTCTCCAGCAGTCCGTTGGAAGAGGTGTGACCAGGGATGTGTCTTGTAGTCCAGCCTAAGGTGTGTTCAAGACCAGTTTTGAGCTCTGGCTGTTCATGTTTGCTGGCTGTTTGGTGATGTCTCTCTGCTATGTATGCTGGAGCAAGCCAGCTTCTCAGGCAGTGGTGGAGCTTCCCCTTGATTCTGCAACCCTGAAATAAACCCTTACCTCCCATATGCTGTTTCTGATTGGGTGTTTGTCCTAGCAACAAAAAGTAACTGCAACAGGACCTAATTTCAATTGAGATACTTAAGTTCCCATAGCTGGATTCCCTTTAGAGATTATCCCTTCACCATAAGGGCACAATTTGCCTGCCATTGGGTTTAGGTCTTAAACTGAGTTCCAGCATTCAGATTTCCTTCAGAAATCCTCTTCACACTATCACAGGGCTGGGGGTAGTGAGTAGGCAAAGGTGACCCATTTGGGAGCCAAGTATAAATTACAATACAGCTGCAAGTGAATTGAGACTGCTTCATCGATGGAACAGTACCAAGTAGCTCCAAGCCAGAAATTCAAGCCCCAGGAAACAGAGCAAAGACAAGTGAACACAAAGAAACTATAAACATGGTTCCAGCTACACAACACAGGTAAGCCATAAAGATCTGATAAAAGCACTATCTTTACATGGATAAATCTCAATGTAACATGAAAAACCAAGCCAATATATCTTCCTCAAGAAGTACCAACCCATAGCAGTGAGCACTGTCCAGAAGACTCTTCAGACAAGAGGTCAAAAGATTGATTATAAATAAGTACAGACAACTCAAAGACCCAGATGATTGCATGAATGAAATCATGGATAATTCAAAGATGACACAAATAAACACCTGCATCAATTCCAAGAAAACACAAACTGCTAGATAAAATGAAGAAGTCAAACCAATATAGGAAAAGGGAACTCAGTGAAGACATAGAAATCCTGAGGAAAAATCCAATGGAGATAAAACTGGAAATGAATACTACAGCAAGCCAAACAAAAAGCCCTATGGATAGCCTCATCAACAGAATATCAGGCCTTGAAGACAAGGAAGAAGAATTGGATCAATTAGCCAAAACCAAAGAGAAGTTAAAAAATAATCTAAAGGGAACATGAGAGAAATATGGTACACCTTGGAAAGACCAAATGTTTGCATTAAGGACATAAAAGAAGGAGAAGGACTTTACGTCAATGACATAGGAAATAATTTTAATAAAAAATTTCCCAAATCCAGGGAAAGAGATGCCCATCCAGGTATAAGTCATATGGAACACCAAATAGATAAGACCAGGAGAGAAATTTCACATATCATAATACAAACATTAAAAAGAAAGGGTACTGAGGTTGCAGGAAAGAAACATCTTATCATATATAAAGGCATACCCATCAGAACAATAGCTAATTTTTAATGGATACACTAAAATCCAGAGATAGTTAGAATGATGTATTTCAAGTATTTAAAGACCTCAACTGCCTACCCAAATTATTATATTCACAAAAAATTATCTCGACTGACCATGGTAGAACTGAGCTGGTTGTCATAGTGCTGGAAACACAAAGAATTTAAGTAATTTCTTTTACCTTATCAGATCATTGTGGAATAAAACTAGAAACCAATAGCAAGAAAAACTACAAAAATTATACAAATGTCATGATTAATCTCTGTTGTTAACTTCACAGGATTTAGAATCACTATGAATGCATGTGAGGAGTTTACTAGATTAGGTTAATTGAGGTGGGAAGAAAGACCCTCACCTTGTGTCATGCCCACCCACTGGCCAGGTATCCTGGACTATAAAAGCAGGAGAAAGCTAGCTGAGCACCAGCATTGATTACTCTCTGCTTCCTGATTGTGGATGTGGTGTTCCATGTTTCTGCTGCATGTCAACTCTACCATGATGGACTCTAACCTTGAACTGTAAGCTGAAATAAACCTGTCCTTGCCTTTGTTCAGGTATTTAGTCACAGAAACAAGACAAGTAACTAATATGCATGGAGATAGAAGAACAAACTACTGACTTGCTAATGACTCATTGAAGAAACTAGACAGGATGTTTAAATAGTCCTAGATTCAAATGAAATGGAGCACAACTTATCAGAACCTTTAGGCTGCAGCAAGAGTTCTGGGGGGAAGCCTACAATTACCAATTCTTTCATTAGAAAATCAGAGAGCTATTAAAAAAAATTAATGATGCACATCAAAGTTTAGAAAAACAAGAACAAAGCAAAACCCCAAACAAAGTAAGTAATGAAAATTAGGGCAGAAATTGGGCTAGGTAGATGGTTTACTGGTTAGGGTGTTTGCCTGCAAAGCTAAAGGACCCAGGTTCAATTCCCCAAGACTCACGTAAGCCAGAGGCACAAGATGGTGCATGTGTCTGGAGTTCATTTGCAATGGCTGGAGGCCCTGGTATTCCCATACACACATTTTCCTCTCTCTCTCTCTCTCAAATAAATAAATACATAAAAATATTTTATTGTTTTTTTTTTTTTCAAGGTAGGGTCTCTCCAGACTGACCTGGAATTCACTCTGTAATCTCAAGGTGACCTCAAAGTCTCAGCAATCCTCCTACCTCTGCTTTCTGAGTGCTGGGATTAAAGGCATGTGCCACCACACCCAGCATAAAAATATTAAAAGAAAAGGTCTTTGGCAAAATTTTAGTGTCTTTATAATAAAAGAAAAAAAAAACTAGAAATAGAAGGAACATGCCTCAACATAATAAAGGCTATACTATAAAAGACAACCAATGTGATACTAAATGACAGAAAATTGGAAGTTATTTCCTCTAAGGTCAGGAAGGAGACAAAATTGGCAACTTAAACCACCTTTATTCGATATGGTGCTTGAAGTCTTAGCTAAACTCATGCATCAAGAGAAACAAAAGAGGCCAACCGACTGGTTGCGGGACTCCACCTTCAGGCTTGTGCGGAGGGGCGTCCACAGATCGGTGGGGCCACCCTGGTGCTCGCCTTGGGCGGGTGGGTCGCTGGGTGAGCCCCAGACCGAAAATTAAGCCGTGTGACCGAGCGAGCACGGTGACAGGTGGAGCGTTCAATGACACCTCTTAGAAACACACGTCTCACCGAGTGTCACCGATTCGCCCTTCCGGTGAAGACAAGCGACAAAGTGCTCCTTCAGCCGCGTCTGCACCGAGCCCTTTGTGGTCGTAGGAAGTGGTTTGGGGAACGTGAGACAAAGAGATTCATTCAGAAAGGTACCAGCTGGAGGATGAGTCTGCCCGTGTGGGTGAAATGCCACTAATGATGTCTGAAGAAGTTGTGAGAATGGTGACAGCAATCACCACACACTACCATGACCTAGGATTGCAGAAGAAAAAGAGGGCTGGAGTGGTTTGTCTCTGGTAGATGGAAGTGCTGATCAGTGTTTGTCCAAGAAAGAACTGAAAGCTCATACACTCCCGAGAAATGTGAAGAAAAACACCCTAGAAATGCCATAAAAAATAAAAAATACAATGTGCTTACCTTTATACCTGGGGTTTTTTATGAACAGCTCAAGTTTTTCTTGGATCTGTATTATCTGGTCTTATCCTGCCCACTGTTTGTACCAGCGTTGAAAATACACCTACGGGGCTCCTCTGGGATTTGTCTTGGCTGTTACTATCACACGTGAAGCAATGGATGAATTTCGGCGTTTTCAGCGAGACAAGGACGTGAATTCACAACTATATAGCAAGCCTACAGTAAGAGGTTAGCAAGGCACGTCTAATTGTACCTAGCAGTTGTTTATTGTAACCATATTCTTAGAATTAACATAAAAAACAAAAAATTCTAATTCTGTTCTTCAAAATAATGTTATGTGATTGAATGTGTTGCCTAATTTTCTAACATAATGCTAATAGGGTAGATTTTTGTTCATTCTCTATTTGCTCAGACATATGTATACTTGTGTGTGTGTGTGTGTGTGTGTGTATAATTTTTGTTTATTTTTATTTATTTATTTGAGAGAGAGAGAATGGGTGCATCAGGGCTTCCAGCCACTGCAAACGAACTCCAGATGATGCGCCACCTTGTGCATCTGGCTTACGTGGGTCTTGTCCCAGGGAATTGAGCCTTGAACCAGTGTCCTTAGGCTTTACAGGCAAGCGCTTAACCACTAAGCCATCTCTCCAGCTCTTTATGCTTATATTTTTATGCTTATAAGTATATATATATATGCATAGTTTTATATTTATGTATTCAAGCACACACATATGTATATGTATATTAAAACTATATAATGTGCTGCATTACAGTACTCAGACACATGTGAAACCAATCAGGTATGTACACATCTTCTGTGAAGCATAGTGTCATTTAAAGCCTGTCTTTAAAGCCTGTTATATTTTAAACAGTCATAAAGGTCAGCTATCTATACCATGGTGTTAAAATGTACTTCAGTAAGAAGGCCTTTGAGCTCCTGCAATAAATGTCACCATGCAGAAAAGCAAAAGAAATAAGAGATCAGATTTGATAGGAAGAATCAAACTATCCCTATCACAGATAGGATGCCATTCATAAAAGGCCCTAAAGTCTCTGCTAGAAAACTTTTGGTTTTGGTCAGTGATTTTTTTTTATTGAGAGTTTTAATAGGTGAATATTCTGGAATATGATTATAATACCCTCCCCTTACTCTTATTATCACCCCTGTCCCAATTCTAGTGAACTCCCTTTTCTCTCCATGGAGTCTCTTTTGTGATGCCCCCCTTTTGTTTCTTTTTCTTTGTTCCTGTTCCACAATCTCTATCCAAACGCTGATGGGCTCAATATTGTGAAGGTTTTTTAAGAAGGTTGTGACTTCCACTGTGAGCTCAGGATTGCACCAATCCCTTCATGTCCAAAGGATAATGTCTCAAAGTATTCCTTCCTACCTTCTGAATAATTCATTTTTTTGCCCCTTCTTCCTCAATGGCTTTTCTCTACATCTGTAATTCACATGCTGAGAAAGAAATCAGGAAATAAATCCCATCATAACAGCGTTAAAAAAAAAAACATAATTCACAATAAAAAATGAACCTAGGGCTAGAGAGATGGCTTAGAGGTTAAGGTGCTTGCCTGTGAAACCTAAGGGCCCATGTTTAACTCTCCAGGTCCCATGAAAGTCAGAAGCACAAAGTGATGCAAGTGTACAAGATTGCACATGCACACAAGGTGGCCCACACTTCGGGAGTTCAATTATAGTGGCTGGAGGCCTGGCATGCCAATTCCCTCTCTCTCTCACGCTCACTCGCTCGCTCTTGCTCTCTCACATTAAAAAAAAAGATCAGTCTGTTGGGCATGCTTAAAAAAAAAAAATTAAAAAGTACCCACACATTCTAGTAACTAGAAACACACAGATAATCATTCATATACAAAAATGAACCTGGGCTGGAGAGATGGCTTAGCGGTTAAGGCGCATGCTTGCAAAGCTTAAGGACCCAGGTTCAATTCTCCAGGTCCCACATAAGCCAGATGTTCATAATGGAGCATGCATCTGGAGTTCGTTTGTAGTGGCTAGAAGGCCTGGTGCCCCCATTCTCTCTCTCTCTCTCTGTTTTTCTCTCTCTTTTCCTCTCTCTCTGACTATAATAAATAAACAAAAATAAAATATTAAAAAAATGAACCTTACTAAGGAGGTGATAACATCTACAGTATCATTACAGTATTATAATCTAAAAATTCAAAGAAATATTAAATGATAGCTTTTACAGAGCCCAGAAAACAATCCTAAAATTTATATGGACTCACACAGTACTAAGAACAGTGAAAGTTATCCCATGTAAAAAAGATCAAGGCTGATAAGGACCCCGGTTTGAGGCTTGATTCCCCAGGACCCACATTAGCCAGATGCACAAGGGGGCATATGCGTCTGGAGTTCGTTTGCAGTGGCTGCAGGCCCTGGCGCACCCATTCTCTCTCTCTCTCTGTCTGTTACTCTCAAATTAAAAAAATTTAAAAAAAAGATCAAGGCTGAAAAGAAAGAGCAGAGCTGGAACTATGACAATACTGATCTCAATTATAGTACAGAGTCATAGAATAAAAACAGGACTTTACTGACACAAAAAGAGGCATGTAGACCAATGGAATAGAACTGAGGACCTGGAAATAAGACAGCATAACTAATCATTTTAGAGAATGGTTTTAAACCCTGTTTTATATGCTAATAATGTAAGACTTCAATACCCTACTCTCATAGGTCTTTCAAACTAAAAATCACCCAAGAAACCACAGAGGTAAGGAATTTTATTTAAGTCCACCACTCAGGTCTGGCATGAGCATTAGAGCCAGGTAAAAGGAAGCAAATCCATGCTTGTAGAACTCACTGAAATGTAAACAATGAAATCTTAACAACCATAAGGAGCTCATATTGTCTGTTCTGAGAAACATTAAGAAAAATGCCTGACATATTAGTAGAGGTAATAAAAGTCAACAAGAAAAAGCATTTTAAAAATAGTGAAAGAGAGCTGGGAGTGGTGGCACAGGCCTTTAATCCCAGCACTTGGGAGGCAGAGGTAGGAGGATTGTCGTGAGTTTGAGGCCACCCGGAGACAACATAGTGAATTCCAGGTCAGCCTGGGCTTGAGTGAGACCCTACCTTGAAAAACAACAACAACAAAAACTCTTTAAGAAAAATAACTAAAATGTTAATATAGTATCCCATAAGCATGAAATTATTTTTTAATTGTTCTTGTTATAAATCATTCAAGCCAGTCACAGTGGCAAATGCCTATAATTTGAACTTACTTGGAGGCTGAGGCAGAAAGATTGATTCACAAATTCACATAACACAGTGATGATAACAGGCAAACCCTACTCAAATAATATCACTTTTAAGAAGGTAGAGAGGGGCTAGAGAGATAGCTTAGTGGTTAAGGGGATTGTATGTGAAGCCTAGGAACCCATGTTCGACTCTCCAGAACTCATGTAAGCCAGATGCACAAAGGTGAGGCAAATGCAAGGCTGCATTTCCTTCCCCTGTAACTTTTTAAAACATTTTATTTTTATTTATTTATTAGAGAGAGAGAGAGACAGAGAGAATGAGCATACTAGGGCCTTTAGCCACTGCAAATGAACTCCAGATGCATGTGCCACTTCGTGCATCTGGTTTACCTGGGAATCGAATCTGGGTCCTTAGGATTTGCAGGCAAATACCTTAACCACTAATCCATCACTCAAGTATTGAGACATTACTTCCCTTGAGTTGGGGAAGCATCTCTGACATTTGCTGTTAGTTTACTATAGTGCCTAAAAGGTCTCCTAAAGAGCAGGGTTTTGACTATGCAAGAGAAATGACCCCAGGACAGTGTGACTGGATGTCTCCATGGTGATGACATTATTTTTAATTGATTTTTATTTTTAATTAATTTATTTTTGAGAGAGAATGAAAGGGAGGGAGAAAAGTGGATAGAGAATGGGAACGTCAGGGCCTCTAACCACTGCAAACAAATTCCAGATGCATGTACCACTTTGTGCATCTGGCTTACATGGGTCCTGGAAAATTGAAATTAGGGTGCTTGCTTCAAAAGTACATGTACTAAAATTGGAACAATACAGAGAAGATTAGCATGGCCCCTGTGCAAGGATGACACACAAATCTGTGAAGCATTCATATTTTGTTTTAAAGAAATTGGGTCCTTTGGCTTTACAGGCAAGCACCTTAACCACTAAGCAATCTCTTCAGCCCAGTGATGACATTATTAAGTGTACCTGACCCCAGAATGAGCTGGAAAAAAAAACCTGTATAATTCTAAGTACAAATTGTCCAACAACCAATACAGATTTTTAAAACTATCAACTAACCAGGTAACAGTATTCAATGCCTTAGCAAGTCCGTTTCTACAATTAAATTGATTTTTTGTTGTTGTTGTTTTTTCGAAGTAGGGTCTCAATCTGGCTCAGGCAGACCAGGAATTCACTATGGAGTCTCAGGGTGGCCTCGAACTCATGGCAATCCTCCTACCTCTGCCTCCTGAGTGCTGGGATTAAAGGTGTGCGCCACCACGCCCGGTTTAAATTGATTTTTAGTGTGTGCAAAATAATGGATTTCTTTCTGGCATCTTCACACTGATGAAGTATGAAAATCGTTGTTCTTCGCCTTAACAAGTCCATTCTGTGATGACATGCTGTGAAATATAAAGTGCTAGAGAAAGCTATTATTCCTGAAACACCTGTGCATGTTCCCTTATTGGGATCTCTGCCCCTTGACTTTTGCTGTCTGCCCAGAGTGCATTCGCATCAAATATGTACCTGATGAACCTCTGCACTTCCTGTATGTTTTTTGTGCAAATATCATCTGGCAAAAGTTTAACACCTCCTATTTTCCTTCCCTGAAAATCAAGCTCTAGCATACTCTATATGTGGAAAAAAGTAATTAACTCCTTTTTAGTGTTTATGTATTAAACACTTTCAGTTAGTTTTAACTAGTAATTGCTCATTATGTGACTTTTACATATACTTGATTTACGTTGATCCTCTTCCCCCGCCCCTCTCCTCTAACCCCAGAGCCCCTCCTGCTGGTCCTTGTCCTCCCCATTAGACCCTTTCTGTTCCCATGTCATGTGTGTTGTTGCCAGCTTTTTTTTTTTCTTTTTCACACTAGCAAGCCCCACCACCAAGATCTTTTTCCTGTCTCATAGTCACTAGTTTAATGACGTATGCACACACATTTATAAAAGTTAAAAATCTAAGATCCCCCTGAGAGAAAAGACCCAGTATTTGTCTTCTGATGACTCAGAAGGAAGTAGCTCTCGGCTGAAGCAGCTGCGCTCTAGCTGCAACATTTTGACATTTATGCTCAGCTCATTTATGCTCTGCTGCCCTCTAGTGTTCATGTCTTAAAATCTGGCGACAGCTAGTAGCAATGGAGCCGCCCTTACTGAAGTTGAGAACTTCCCTTTGTGGTAAGCACCACAGAGAAAATTCAGTAAGATTTGTTGTTATTTATGTATTTATTTGACCTAGAAAAAGGGAGGGAGAGAGGGAGAATGGGCGGCCCAGGGCCTCCAGCCACTGTAAATAAACTCCAGACGCGTGCGCCCCCTTGTGCATCTGGCTAACATGGGTCGTGGGGAATTGATCATAGGTCCTTTGGCTTTGCAGGAAAACACCTTAACCACGAAGCCATCCCTCCAGACCTGGTTGTTGTTTTTGAGCTATCGCCTTCTTAAACTTGAAGGAGTTATGTATATAATAGAGGGGGTGGCAGGCGTTGTTGCTTAAGGCAAATGTTTTTCTTTGCCAAGTGAAAATTTTGTCCACTTGTCTGCTCTTTTATTTACACAAACATCCTGGAAAGGAATACGGAAAAACCACACTATCGTAGGTAACATTGCGTCATAAATTCTTGCTGCTTTATCCTACCTCCTATCTCCCCAATATAACATCACAATGCACAAATTTCTCATTATCAATAAGAAATGTGATAGGTTATAAATTCTATGGTGATACACGGAATCCGTTATTTAAGACGCACTGCAAAGTGAACCTCAGAAGAATATTACAAGCTTTGGCTTGTGGGGAGGTGACACTGTCATCTAATCCTCTAATATACAGTGAGCAGATTTGGCTAAGTTCCTATAAGGAAGTTGATTTTCATATTGTTATTTCTTATTGGAACACTATTAAGTTGGTTTTACAGAGTTGGCACCGCAGCATTCCAAGATCATAGACTTGGGCTGACATCCTCAACCTACCTTGCTGGTTGAGTGGTATTAGAGGGCTTCATGACTTTTATCTTCAGTTTGCACATTCCTATATGTTCTTATTGGTAACATACGCTAAAATGGTTATTGCAAGAAATACTTGATATGGTAAATGTTAATGCTTAGCCCACTACAAATACAAACTAGAATATTAAGGAAAAGGAAATTGAATACATGAGAGTTAAATGCTTTGCTCAGTGCCACAAAGTACACACCACAGCAGAGCTCTCACTCTGTTCCCTATATATAGATTGCAGTCAATTCTCAGTGGAAACTAAAGTTTTGACTTACTGAATGACAGCTAATGTTCTGGCCTATATTTTTTTATAATCTGTTTAATATCATTCCCACAGAACAAGGAACTGCACTGCTAAAAAAATTCAAACAGGTTTCTAAATTGATTTTTCAGCGTGAGCAAAATAATGAGTTTCTGGTGTTTTTTTTTTTTTTTTTTTTTTTTTTTGAGGGAGGGTCTCACTCTAGCTGAGGCTAACCTGGAATTCACTATGTAGTCTCAGGGTGGCCTGGAACTCAGTGATCCTCCTACCTCTGCCTTCATAGTGCTGGGATTAAAGGCGTGTGCCACCACACCCAGCAAATAATGAGTTTCTTTATGACATTTTCATACAAACACATCATTGTTCTTTGCTTATCTTCACCCAATAGCCCTCCATTGTTCTCCTCTGCTCCTCCACTGCTTCTCTTCCTCACCTCAAATACTGCCCCTCTCCTTTCATGTCACACACACTCAGACAGACACGCACAGACACACACACAGACTTAGGATTCATATACGAAAGGGAGTATGCATTCTTTTCTTTATCCTCTCCGCCTGTTAGAGCCGGGTTTCTTTAGAGAAGAACAAGTGATGCGTGCCTTTGTGAGTCCGGCTTCTTTTGCTTCACATGATGCTCTCCAACTCAATCAATTTCCTGCAATGATGTAATTTTATTCTCCTTTACAGCTGAATTAACTATTGGACAGCCACATTTTCTTTACCCATTAATTTGATTACGGGCTTTTGGGCTGGTTCAATATCTTGATTGTGAACAGTGCTGCAATAAGCACGATGGAATGGTGGCTTAGATTTCTTTGGGTACACACCCAGGAGTCGTGTAGCTGAGTCATATGGTAGTTCTGTTTTCACTTAAAAATGTTTTATCTATTTATTTACAAGCAGAGAGAATGGGTATGCCAGGGCTTCCAGACACTGCAAAAGAACTCCTGATTCATGTGCCACTTTGGGCATCTGACTTTGTGTGTGTGCTGGGGAACTGAACCCAGGCCAGCAGGTTCTGCAAGCAAGCACCTTTACCCACTGAGCCATCCCAGGCCTACCTTGCGTCTTTGGCATCCTGACTATGGTGTGTCACAGAGAAATTTGGTTGTGTCTGATTGTATTCTAAATGCCTCTTGTGCATGGACTTTTTCTAGGTTTGTGGATTTGTTTTTGGTATATTTTCATTGAATAAATTATATCAACTATCAATTATATCAAGTCTTTTGCTATCCCATATATTCTTAAGTTTGGGCCATTGAACTTGTCCCAGCATTCTTGGAATTTGGACATGATCCTTAATTTTTTTTCTTTAATATGTGCCTGAATGTTTATTGTCTGAACCTTGTCCTCTGTATCTAAAATTCATCTTTTTGCCTTGGTCTTATCTATTGATGATGTGTTCTGTGTTATTTATTTGAATGATTCCTTCATTTCCAGAATTTCTGTTTAATTCATTTTCAGTATCCCAATGTCTTTGCTGAATTCTTCCCTTACTTGTTGTGCCATGACCCCTGACCAGGAGCCAAGACCCCCGGTCACCCAGGAGTCACCTAGAGGACCGCCACAGAAGCCGAGACACTCGAATGTAAAAGCAACAGGTTTCTTTTAATGTCAAGCTTAAGCAGGGACTCAATCCACCCAGACCGACGCAGCGGGAGTGGGAGAGAGCCTCGACCTTCTAAAAGTAGGGGTTTATAAAGGAAAAGAGTGGGAAGGGGGCAAAAGGGTTATATCACATAGCATCTTTTAAAATGATTGGTTCCAAGAAGGCGCGCGCGCGAACATTTCTAGTTACTCATCTCTGGTCAGCAGACTGCTTGCAGATCCTATCTTTTGCAAGGGGCCGGAGGCCCCCAGAGCTAAGTATTTCTGGAATGTCCTGTTGAGCAAGCGAGCATGAGTTTCAGAAGCAAAGGTCGGCACTTTAATCAGTTAGTTCCTTATCTGAGCCGAGCCCGGGATCCTCCTTTGTTCACAATGGTTTGTCCTACAATGGCAGTGTCATTGTTTAATTAGTTACGTGTTATTTCTTTCTGGTCTCTCATTTCCCCCTCTCTATGTGTCTTGGGGAGCCTATCTAGGGTCCCTATTTGAGTGTTTAAATATTTCCTGTATCTATGTTGGTTGTCACTGGTTGGTAGGAGTAATTTCTTTGTACCATCAATTGGATGGTGCCTAGCCGTTGTTTTATAAACTGTACCAGCTTATTTAAAATACAGGGGCCAAAAGTAAGCAATAGAAGTAGGATGAGTAGGGGTCCTAGGAGGGTGGATATCAAGGTAGTGAACCAGGGGGAGCGATTGAACCATGATTCAAACCATCCTTCTTGAAGTATGCGTTCACGTTGCTGCTTCTCTAATCCCTCCCTTATTTTAGTCATTGATTTTTTAATTACTCCAGAATGATCAACATAGAAGCAACATTCTTCTCCTAAAGCTTGACATAGTCCCCCTTATTGTAGAAGGAGTAAATCTAAACCCCTTCTATTTTGAAGAACTACCTCTGCTAGGGAAGTAAGTGACTCTTGTAAATGGGAGATTGACTTTTCTAATTCTTGGATGTCTGAGTCTATTGCTATTCTGAGGTCAGTGTACTGTTGGTTCTGAGTCACTATGGAAGCTATTCCCGTTCCTGCTCCTGCAAGTCCCAAACCTAGTAGTAAACTAACAGTTAGGGCGGTAATCGGCTCTCTCTTTGTTCTGATTAAGTCTACACCCAGATAGCGGTTCATCTCTTCAGCTGAGTAGTAGGTTATTTTAGGGATTAATCGTACCTGAACACAGGAATCCTCAGCAGTGGTTAGCATGGCTGCATTAATGCAGGGTGTGAGCCCTGTATTGCAAACCCACCAAGAGTCTTCAGAGGGAATAAGATAGGAGGAAGAGGCATTGAGAAAAATGGTCTGATCACATAAAGGAGAGGGAATTGAGTTAGATTGGGCACCAGTGACACATAGTCCTTGTCCGGATACCTGTTGGAGGGTAAGTTTTATATTTCTTGGCTGTTGCCATCTGCATTTGTTTATATCTGATGATACATTATATGAATCAGAGACTGCGACCCCTTCATAAAATGGGGGCCTCGCATTATAGCATAACCAACAGGATTCGGTGAGATCAGGTCTAGAGGAGTTAAGGAAATGATAGGTAGAGTCTAAGAGTGAGAGAAGAGGGTTGTGTTCTTCTTCTTGCATTAAATCCCTGCTAGGGTTTCTTTCTATGCCTTCTGCAGGCCTCCCTGGAGGTTTTTGTGTTGTCATTTTATAGGCTTGTGATGGGGGGGGATGGGGCTTTGAAGGAGGTAGGGTCCTGGTGTTATTATGTGGGGCAAGGGGTTTGACTGGTGCGGCTTGAGTTAAAGCCTTATTGGGCCCTATAGCCTGGGGTGGCTGTAGGGGTGTAATTTTTAAGAGAATGGTGAACAGGACTCCATTGTTATATCCTGACTGGTAGAGTCGCAATCCCCAAGTAATCCCTGCATCCCATTTTGTCTCCTTTTTCCCTGCTTCAGTAAAGGAAACGACAATGGGATTACATGTAGGTTGCCTCGGGGTACATTGAGTGGCCTTGCTCCTTCGGATCTTAATGAGGCTCGAGGGGGATGGCTTTACCCAAGAACAAGTCCCAGTCTGTTCATATCCCCACGCTTTACAATAAAAATCTGTTTCTCCCCCACATTTTGAGATTTTCCTCCTATCTGTGGGGACTGGACATACATAAAAGCAGGTGCCCTGTAAGGTTTGCATGGCAGTGTGAGTTCCACATCCTGGGATTCCTATCTTGCCTTGGTGATGGGGGTCCTGCTTAAAAAGGGCACATAAGTCTAGAGTCAGATCAGGCCACCAAGTTCCAGGGGGATGTGTTTCCCAAGTTTGCATTACCACCTGTTTGGAACTAGGGGTGATGATCTGCCAGAAAATGTTATGTGGGAGATGAGGGTTTCTAGCAGCCCAGCAAACCTGGCTATTAATTAAGCAAACAGTAAGTAACAGTATCAGTACTTGTTTCAATTTGGGTCTTTCCGGTGGAGGCGGAGCTTCAGTGGGTCCTCTGGGTCGGGATGGCTCGTCCATGTGTCTCCAGCTTGCCAGGGAAGCGGCTTTACGTGGGTCCAATGGATCCATGAAGTGATGCCGTCTACCTTTATGGCTGTGGGAGTGGTCATCAGCACGATGTAGGGGCCTTTCCATCTGGGTTCTAAGGACCTCCGTTGGTATCTTCTGACGAGTACTTTGTCTCCTGGTTGGAACCTGTGGGGTTTTGGGGGAGCAACAGTCTCATATACAGCCCTTAAATGTGGCCAGATCTCTTTGTGAGTGAGCTGTAAACGCTTTAAAGAGCGAATTAGGTCCTGGTCATCCATTTGTTCTAGAAGGTCAATTTGGAGGCTTGGGATAATAGGAGGCGGCACTCCAAACATTATCTCAAAAGGGGTCAGACACATATGATATGGGGAGTTCCGAACTTGGAACAAAGCAAAGGGAAGGAGAGACACCCAGTCAGCGCCGGTCTCTAAAGCTAATTTAGTCAAGGTCTCTTTTAGAGTTCTATTTATTCTTTCTACCTGTCCTGAACTCTGAGGGCGATAAGCACAGTGTAACTTCCAATTGGCCCCCAGTGCAGTGGCTATTCCCTGACTTACCTGAGATATGAAAGCTGGTCCGTTGTCTGAACCTAGAGAGATTGGGAAGCCATACCTGGGCAATATCTCTTCTAGTATCTTCTTAGCAACCACCTGCGCAGTCTCTGTTTTTGTAGGGAAGGCTTCTACCCAGCCTGAAAATGTATCTATAAACACTAGGAGATACTTATATGCTGTTTTTCCAGTCCTAATTTCAGTAAAGTCTAATTCCCAATAGGCTCCTGGTCTGGTTCCTCTCAGTCTGGTTCCTGGATTGGAGGGAAGAGCTGTAGCATTAGTCATACAACAAGGCTGGCAATTAGATACAATTTGCTCAATGATCTGACTGGCATTTTTTATTTTGAGGTGGGAGTTACGCAGTAACTCCTGCATCCGCTTGATTTCTAGATGGGAAGAATGGTGGATCTTTTTTAGAATTCTCTGTCCCAATCTTTGAGGTAGAATCAGGCGGCCATCCTCTGTTTTCCATCAGTCATCAGACTGTTGGGCTCCTTTTAATTGTTTAATCCATGTTAAGTCTTCTGAGGTGTATTTTGGAACGTCTGGAAGTTTTCTGCCTCCGGGGTCTACCAGGACAGGGGCTATCCTAGTTGCCAGGGCCACACGTTTGGCTGTCTGGTCAGCTAAGTTGTTTCCTTGGGGAATTAGTCCGTCCCCTTTTTGGTGTCCTGAACAGTGAATGATAGCCACCTGTGTAGGGCCCCAGAGGGCTTGGAGCAGATCTAGGATCTCTTGCTTGTTTTTAATGGTTTTTCCTTCAGCTGTCAAGAGCCCCTTCTCTCTGTATATTGCTCCATGGACATGTGCCGTAGCAAATGCGTAACGGCTGTCCGTATATATGTTTGGTTTTTTATTAGCCCCTAGTTGTAAGGCTTTGGTGAGGGCTATAAGTTCTGCCTTTTGGGCTGATGTGCCTGCTGGAAGAGACTCTGCCCAAATGACATCTGTCCCCGACGTGACTGCGGCCCCCGCGTACCTGTGTCCATCCTGGATGAAGCTGCTGCCATCTGTAAACCAGGTTACTTCAGCGTCTTTGAGGGGGGTGTCCTTGAGATCTGGCCTTACGCTGTACACGTGAGCCAGTATCTCCACACAGTCATGGAGAGGCATCTCCAAGTCTGGATCAGGCAACAGAGTGGCGGGGTTCAGAGTAATGGGCGTCTGGAAAGTTATTCTGGCTGGATTCAGGAGCAGAGTCTGATAGTGGACCATGCGGGCGTTGCTGAGCCAGCGGTCCGGCGGTTGCTTTAGCACTCCCTCAATGGCGTGAGGGGTGGCAACCGTAAGGTTTTGCCCCAAAGTCAGCTTGTCTGCATCCTTGACTAGAAGGGCTGTGGCAGCTATAATCCTCAGACATGGGGGCCACCCTGCTGCTACAGTGTCCAGTTTCTTTGACAAGTAGGCAACAGGGCGCCGCCAGGGTCCTAAGCTCTGGGCGAGGACTCCCTTTGCTATCCCATTATGTTCATCTATGAAGAGCATAAATGGCTTAGTCACATCAGGGAGGCTTAGGGCCGGGACTTCTAGAAGGCGTACCTTTAAGTCATCAAAAGCTTGTTGGTGATGATCTGTCCATTGGAAAGGCTGGTTTTCCTTGGTGGCTTCATATAGAGGTTTTGCCAGTTCCGCAAATCCAGGGATCCACAGACGGCAGAAGCCTGCTGTGCCAAGGAATTCTCTAACTTGCCTGGGTGAGGTTGGTGTTGGGATCCGGAGAACAGTCTCTTTCCGGGCATCTGACAGCCAGCGTTGTCCATCCCGGAGGATGTATCCTAGGTATGTCACCCGCTGCTTGCAGATCTGGGCCTTTTTAGCAGAGGCCCGGTATCCCACATTGCCCAACATCTGTAGGAGGTCTCTGGTTCCCGCCAGGCATATCTCTTGGCTGACTGTTCCTATTAAAAGATAATCCACATATTGTAACAGAGTAAGTCCTGGGTTACGTACCCGGAAGTTTGAGAGATCTTCATGTAAAGCCTCATCGAAGATTGTAGGAGAGTTTTTGAATCCTTGAGGCAGCCGAGTCCAGGTGAGTTGGCCATTGATTCCAATGTCTGGATCATGCCATTCAAAAGCAAAGTATGGTTGGCTCTGTGGGGCTAAGAGTAGGCTAAAGAATGCATCTTTTAAGTCCAGGACAGTATACCAAATGAGCTGAGGTGTTAGGCTTCCCAACAAAGTATAAGGATTAGGAACTGTTGGGTGGATATCCATTGTTCTTTTATTTACTTCCCTCAGATCCTGGACTGGGCGGTAGTCGTTTGAGTTAGGCTTTTTCACTGGTAGGAGGCGAGTGTTCCAAGCTGACTGGACTGGCTTCAGGACCCCCAACTGGAGGAGCCGTCTGATGTGGGGGGTGATCCCCTGTTTGGCCTCCATTGGCATTGGGTATTGTCGTACCCTAACTGGTGTGGCTCCGGGTTTTAGTTCCACCAGTATGGGGGGCCTGTGTTGTGCATATCCCATCCCACCAGTTTCTGCCCAAGCTTGCGGATATTCCATCAACCAGGAAGAATCTAAAAGTTCCCCCTCCTTTGCATGTTTTTGGAAAAGCCTGTATTCTTCTGTTAGATTGGTAGTTATAAGAATTTGGGCTATTGTAGCCTTTAATTTGGGTGAAGATCCACCCATGGCAGAAACTTGTGCCCCCTGTTCTGAAAAGGATATCTGGGCTTTCATTTTAGATAACAAGTCACGTCCCAACAATGGATATGGACATTCAGGTATGACCAGGAAGGAGTGGGTCACCTGGTTGGTGCCTAAATTAACAGTCCTCCTAGTTGTCCATTGGTAAGGTTTGGTGCCTGTGGCTCCCTGGACCCAGGTAGTTTTCTTTGTCATGGGCCCCTCTGCTTGTAATAGTACCGAATTTTCTGCCTCAGTGTCCACCATAAAAGTTATTTTCTTCCCCTCCACGTCAAGGGTTAGCCTGGGCTCAGGGAAGGGAACTGAGCCCTGTCCCCCTCAGTCACTGTCTTCTTTACTGGCTGCCAGGATATTAGTCCGTTGTTTATTTTTGGGACAATCTCGGACCCAATGTCCTTCCTCCTTACAGTATGCACATTGATTCTTTCTTACCTTAGATTTCGTTCCTTTATTGTCTCCCTTCCAATGGGGTCTCCTCATGCAAGTGGTGTCCTGGGTGGTGAGATTTCCAGTGGCAGCCAGAATTTCCTTAAGATCTTGACGATGCTTGGTCTGTTGTAGTTCTAAGATCTTAGTTAAATTTCTTTCCTGTCTCCTTTCTCGTTTAATTTTTTTTTCCTCTATGCTTTCTCTTTTATTAAAGACCTTTTCCGCCACTGCTACTAAGTCCCTAATATTTTTCTCTCCTAACCTTTCTAATGACTGTAACTTTTTCTTAATATCAGGGGCGGCCTGATTAATAAAAGCAAACACGACAGTGGTAGCCGCTTCCCCTGACTCAGGCTCATATGGAGTGTATCTGCGGAAGGCTTCTTGGAGTCTTTCTAGGTAAGCGGCTGGACTCTCGTCTGGTCCCTGTCTGACATCATATACCTTGGACATATTGGCAGGCTTTCTTGCTGCTGCCCTGAGACCCGCTAACAGAGTCCGGCGATAGATCAGGAGTCTCTCCCTACCTTGTGCCGTATTGTAGTCCCAGGTGGGGCGGGTAGTCGGGAAACTGCCATTTATTATGGCAGGGTCGGTGGTGGGATCTCCTGTAGGCCCTGGAACGAGTTTGCGGGCACTTTCAATGATCCTGCCTCGCTCCTCAGTGGTGAACAAAACCTGTAGGAGCTGCTGACAATCATCCCAGGTGGGCTGGTGGGTGAAGAGCACAGTTTCTAACAGATTAGTCAGTCCCCTAGGATTCTCAGAGAAGGGAGCATTCTGAGAACGCCAGTTGTACAGGTCACTGGTGGCAAAAGGCCAATAGTGAAAGGGCTGATTCCCATCCACATCAATGGGTCCAGCAGGGCGGAGCGGTAGAGCCACTGTCTGGTCAGGGACTTGTGGGGTAGCTGCCCTCCGGCTCCGTGTAGCCTGAGCTGGTCCCTGTGGATTTGGAGGCAGGCTGGCTGGGGCTGGGGCCTCTAATGGAGGTTGGGGAGGATTAGGGTTGGGAGGAGGTACATAGGGGGGAGGGAAGATGTCGATTTCCTCGTTTCCTCCTGTGAGGATGGGGGCCGTCACCTCTGCAGTGGGTTTGGTATCTCTTTTAGGGGAGGCGGCCAACACCTGTGAAGAAAGGGGTAGGGGAGGAAGGAAGGGCTTTATCCAAGGAAGAGGTTTTTCTATCAAATTTCTCCAGGTCGCAATATAAGGAATTTGGTCAGGGTGTCCACTCCTAGGACGAAAAACAATTTTTTCAACTTCTAATATGGTATTCAGGTGAAAAGTTCCCTCTGGTGGCCATCCTACATTAAAGGTGGGCCACTCAGAGGTACAGAGTGTGATCCATTTGCCTTTCTTAACAGCTATTCCGTTCTCTCGGGCGACACTTTTGACATCCTTCCAGTGTGCCTGACAGAGTCCTAGAGGAGAAGAAGGTGTCTGTCCCATGTTATAAACGTCCAGGGAAAAGCGTCCGTAGGATCAGGGTGAACGTAACACACAGACATACAAGTACAACACAAACACAGAGGGCCCAATAGAGAGTTATGTGCACTTCAGAGCTAAATTCAAATCCGTGATGGCCAAATGAGTCTGTGTCCTTAAGAGACAGCTCAACAATACCAAACACGATACAAATGGGAGCTGGTCTCCCCAAATCCGTGATGGCCAAACGAGTCTGTGTCCTTAAGGGATGGCTCAACAATACCAAACACGGTACAAATGGGAGCTGGTCTCCTCATTAGGTTGGCTCTGTCCTCCAGGACAGGGTCCCTACTCAAATGAGGGGGCAAGACGTCTCAAGCCTCCTCCAGGTCTGCCCTTACAGTGCGTCCACCAGGGACATAAGACCTGTCCAAAATTACAGGACTACAAATGCCATGAATGCAGCTTGCCAGCAAACTGAAAGTAAAAGGGAAGAAAAAGAAAAGGAAAAGGAGCGCTCAGTTACTCACCCGGCCGGTCAGAGAAGAAACCTTCGGGGTCTTGGGTTCGTTGGAGGTCTCTAGGGATCCCGGGCGAGCCCCCAAGATGTTGTGCCATGACCCCTGACCAGGAGCCAAGACCCCTGGTCACCCAGGAGTCACCTAGAGGACCGCCACAGAAGCCGAGACACTCGAATGTAAAAGCAACAGGTTTCTTTTAATGTCAAGCTTAAGCAGGGACTCAATCCACACAGACCGACGCAGCAGGAGTGGGAGAGAGCCTCGACCTTCTAAAAGTAGGGGTTTATAAAGGAAAAGAGTGGGAAGGGGGCAAAAGGGTTATATCACATAGCATCTTTTAAAATGATTGGTTCCAAGAAGGCACGCGCGCGAACATTTCTAGTTACTCATCTCTGGTCAGCAGACTGCTTGCAGATCCTATCTTTTGCAAGGGGCCGGAGGCCCCCAGAGCTAAGTATTTCTGGAATGTCCTGTTGAGCAAGCGAGCATGAGTTTCAGAAGCAAAGGTCGGCACTTTAATCAGTTAGTTCCTTATCTGAGCTGAGCCTGGGATCCTCCTTTGTTCACAATGGTTTGTCCTACAATGGCAGTGTCATTGTTTAATTAGTTACGTGTTATTTCTTTCTGGTCTCTCATACTTTTTTTTTTTTTTTTTTTTTAATTTCCTTCAAGTTATTGTGAGTCACATCCCAGGGGTTCTCCTGAATCTCTCAACTCTGAGGCTGAAATGGTGAGGGTGATGGACTTTGTTGATTTATGTAAGTAGATAGAATAGTGACCATTCCTTTCATTCTGACTAGAAGAAAGTTGATAAATAAGGAAAACTATCTCTGCACTGACAAGTTGTTTATACCACAAAAAATGGTATAAGTTCTGACTTTTCCCATAATAACATCCCAAGTGACATTTTCCCTCTCTTGGCTGGATATGACTGGTTGAACATGAGTCACTTTCTGGGCCACACTAGATCCTGTGGGAACAATCAGAAAATACAGTTGATCCTCTGATGTTGTGAGTAAAATATTGTAAGAATAAGATGAATTTAGGACCCAAAACTAAACCAAATTGAGGTCACTATTTTCTTGCTGCTATACAATCTCCTCCTCAGATCCATAGGAAGCACAGTGTGCCCTTGCGGGGCTTCATCCTGACTGGGTGGGAGCCATCTTGTCAGAGAAGATGAAGGTCATGAACCCCACAGGCTGGAGGGAGGCATGGAGCACTTATCCCTTTGCACAGATCTATCAGTTCTGCCTCAGCCAAGACCTCAGTGCTTCTGGATGCCTGGCAGTGCCCACGTGTAACACTTTGATTCTTATTCTAGTCACAGATTAAAAACACACACACACAAAAACAACAGTGGAGCTCACAATAACTTTCGTTTGCTTACTTGGACTTCCTGGTAATGAAAACAGCAATTTAAAGAGAGCATGATAAATCTAATGAAAGCTGATACTGAGGGAGCTACATATAGAGGTCCTTTGTACACACTGGTACTATGTAGCAGAATAATGTGGGAGACTCTTTTAAAGTATAATTTATCATGAACCACATACATTCTTTATAATATAGATTGTTAACAGATATTTACATTTCTCCAACCAGTATCTGATAAAATTTCATAAAGAAAAAAAATCCTCCTAAGTCTTCATGTTTCTCTGTGAAAGCCCTGTGTAACAGACAGCTTCAGGTTCACTGAGATGAACTCTCAGACCAGGCAGTTATGGAGGAAGGGATTTATTGAAGCTTACAGATACAGGGGAAATTCAATAGTAGCAGAAGAAGCTGGCCTGCCTTCACAGGCCCAAACACAGAGAGAGAAGCACAAACTGTGAGACCAAATATAACCATTTTAAAAAAAAGGCCCAGGCCTGACTTAGATAGAGATCTAGCCGGCCAATGACATTTTGCTTCTGTAAACTTTGCTTGCTTAATTGCTGCCTTTCCCCCTAAAGTTTCTGAGGAATCTTCACTTCAAGGACATTGCAGAAATGCTCCACTGCGGGAGGGGGGCCTCCGACCACCTGCTTAGATAAGAAACTGAGGAATCCCCGCTTCAAGGACAATGGAGATGACTTCATCTGCCTAGAGTGTAGAGTGCCCCTAGCTCCTGCCCCCAACTTTGACCGCTGAAACCCCAAGCCAATCAGAACTGTTTAAATCAACCAATCATGTATCTATCCCCTACTACTTTGCTGGAATTCCTACATGAACCTCTTCCCCCAGAAGAAAGGTGGGGGGGGACGACACGGGACACTAGGCTCCTGGTCAGGGGTCTTGGCACAACAAAGCCTAAAGGTCAAAAGCCACAGCACACTTCAGGAACTCCAGCTAGGCACACTTTGCATATCTTTAGATTGAAATCAGAAACCCACCACCACACCTTAAGATCACCCAGTGACATTGCCTCCAGCCAGGTAGCCAGCAGATGCAAACTACAAACAATAAAGAACTGAATATATTGGGGGTCATCTATTCTATTCAAACCACCACACCCTCATATCAAAAATCATTTTAGCTGGGTGTGGTGGTGCGCACCTTTAATCCCAGCTCTCAGGAGGCAGAGGTAGGAGGATCACAGTGAGTTCAAGGCCACCCTGAGACTACATAGTGAATTCCAGGTCAGCCTGGGGTGAGAGTGAGACCCTACCTCGAAAAAACAAAAACAACAAAACAAAAACCATTTTAGTACATTTCTTTTTCCTTACCGAGCTCTCTGCCCAAATTAAGTTCTGCATTAATAAAGAGACTTTTTTTTATTTATTTATTTATTTATTTATTTATTTATTGGTTTTTCAAGGTAGAGTCTCACTCTGGTCCAGGCTGACCTGGAATTAACTCTGTCATCTCAGGGTGGCCTTGAACTCGTGGCAATCCTCCTACCTCTGCCTCCCGAGTGCTGGGATTAAAGGCGTGCGCCACCATGCCCGGCAAAGAGACTTTTAAATACAATAATAACAGACAGTCCAACAGACTTTCAGAAGCTATCCAGTTGCTTATGTTTGGTGATACTATAAAATATTATTCTTTAATTTTTTTGTTTGTTTGTTTTTATGGCTTTTCGAGGTAGGGTCTTACTCTGGTCCAGGCTGACCTGGAATTCACTATGGAGTCTCAGGGTGCCCTCGAACTCACAGCAATCCTCCTACCTCTGCCTGCCAAGTGCTGGGATTAGAGGCGTAAGCCTCCACGCCTGGCCAAAAAATATTATTCTTTAAAATCTGACATGGGTTTTATTTATAACATATTTAAGAGGATAGGGACATTTAGTCCTGTTCCTACTGAAGAATTATACTTACTAGATTACATGTCCTAGAATTATACTAATCATATTTTCTATGTCATTGATCAGAAGTATACCTTCTTGTTAAATTTAGTGTATTTTTCCATTTGAAAAATAGCCTTATGATAAACATGCCAGGTCTTTATGTGAGTTAAGGATAACACTTACCTCTAAAGAGTAAATATATAAGGCTGGAGAGATGGCTTAGTGGTAAAGGCGCTTGCCTGCTGTTGCAGTCAGGTTTACGTTGCTGGTAGAATTCACCCAACCAAGAGCAGCTTGTGTGTGTGTGGGGGGGGGGGTATTTTGGCTTACAGGCTCGAGGGGGAAGTTCCATGATGGCATGGAAAACGATGGCATGAGCAAAGGGTGGACATCACCCCCTGGCCAACATAAGGTGGACCACAGCAACAGGAGAGTGTGCCAGACACTGGCAAGGGGAAACTGGCTATAACACCCATGAACCCACTCCCAAGAATACACTCCCTCTAGGAGGTGTTAATTCCCAAATCTCCATCAGCTGGGATCCTAGCATTCAGAACACCTATGTTTATAGGGAACACTTGCATCAAACCACTACACCTGCCAAAGAACCTTGGTTCAATTCCTCAGGACCCACGTAAGACAGATGTACAAGGTGGCACATGCATCTGGAGTTCATTTGCAGTGGCAGGAAGCCCTGGCACATCCATTCTTTCTCTCTCATCCTCTCCCTCGTTCTCTCTCTCAAATAAATAAATAAAAATAAAAAGAATAAATATATAAAAAGATTGAGTAAAGGAATGATGGGGGGGTTAATCAAATTCTAAGAGGGTATGAATAAATCATATGGAAACCTACTTTTTGGACATTGGTGCATCCAGAAACCATAGATTGTCACTAGAAAATTTTCAGTACCAGGGATGGGATACCTTCCAGTGAGTTGTTGGCCAGGGATGACCCTAATGTCTCCAAAAATATTACAAGCCATTGCTGAGGCTCTTGGTTTCCCACCAGGAACAGATGGTAAGACCCTATTGCTGAAGACTCCACATGCTTGGGCTGCAAGGTCATTGAGAAACCTTGCTGGAGCTGAGCTGAAAACCTCCTGGCTGTAGACCAGCTGACAGAAAGCTGGAAAAAGGTATGCTGCATGCAGCTGTATGGGAGAGAAAGTCATCAGTGGAGATAAACAATAGTGGACACTGCAAGCCTTCAGTATGGCCAGCTAAGCCAAATGAGCCAACAGGTACAATAGTAGTATGTCCGTTATGGGGGAAACCAACTGCTCTCTAATTGGACTGGAGGCCCACTCCAAAGGAGGGAATACATGCTTGATACTGAAAACCTATGACAAGGCTGGAGAGATGGCTTAGCGGTTAAGCACTTGCCTGTGAAGCCTAAGGACCCCGGTTCGAGGCTCGGTTCCCCAGGTCCCACGTTAGCCAGATGCACAAGGGGGTGCATGCATCTGGAGTTCGTTTGCAGAGGCTGGAAGCCCTGGCGCGCCCATTCTCTCTCTCTCCCTCTATCTGTCTTTCTCTCTGTGTCTGTTGCTCTCAAATAAATAAATAAATAAAATTTAAAAAAAAAACCTATGACAGGGGAAGTCATGAGCCCTAATGCCTGCTGGTGTCTGGCTAAATGCATATATTATGACCATCAAACTGCCAGTAAGCACTTCTCTTAATATTCATACCCATATATTAATGCTACTCTCACTCACTTTTGGGTAGAGAAGTTTCTCTTTTCAGATGGCAGTGACCCCTGGGATGACTCAAAAGGCACCATACTGCTGAGAAGTGACAGAGGAGTGCTCAGCACTGAAAACATCGCTCACACCTTCCAAGGCTCAGGATCCATTGCAGAAAAAGTGGTGGAAAGAATGCAAGAGCCAAAGGAAGGGTAGGACTCTTTTCAATGCACTCTTCCAGACGTGAAGTGGTCTGGATATCCATGACCTCACAGTGCCTTACACTACCTACACAAGACCATCTGTTGCAGTCAGGTTGGCATTGCTGGTAGAAATCACCCAACCAAGAACAGCTTGTGGGAAAAGGAGGTTTATTTGGCTTACAGACTCAAGGGGAAGCTCCATGATGGCAGGGAATCCAATGGCGTGAGCAGAGGGTGGACATCACCCCCTGGCTCATGTAAGGTGGACAACAGGAACAGGAGAGTGTGCCAAACACTGGCATGGGGAAACTGGCTATAACACCCATAAGCCCACCCCCAACAATAGCACTTCCTCCAGGAGGCGTTAGTTCCCAAATCTCCATCAACTGGGAACCTAGCATTCAGAGCACCTAAATTTATGGGGGACACCTGAATCAAACCACCACACCATCACAATAGGTGGAAAAGATGATGACATCAAAATAAGAGAGAAACTGATTGAGGAGGGAGGGTATATGACAGAGAGTGGAGTTGTGAAGGGGAAAGTCAGGGGGAGGAAATTATCATGGTTTATTGTCTGTAATTATGGAAGTTGGCAATAATAAAAAATAATTAAGAAAAACAAAAAAGAGAAGATAAAACCATCTTAAAAAGTCAACATTTGCAGCGTCCCTGCATCTACAGATACAGATGCTCACAAGGAACCCCCCCCCCCAAAATCCAATTTAAATTATCTAGTTAGCATTAGACCAGAGAGAAGAGGAGAGGATACTTACAAAAAATTTCTATTTCTACAAATGAGTGGGGCTTAGAAAGCACCAATTCGCCAAGACCAGCTTAAGGCTCCCGGGGAACAAACAAGCCACTTGCTATATGTATTCTACAGTGCCGGCTTACAGAAGCCACGGGCTCAGGAAGAACGGAAGAAACACCGCGCGGCAACAGTGGATTTCTTCCCCAACTGTACTCTGCTACCGCTTTTTCGCCCCATGTGTTCCGAAGAGCAAACAAAGAAAAGGTGTTTGGTGCTCATACTTCTCTAGATGTTTTAACAAAAGGCTGCTGAATAAACACATTACTCGTTTGAAAATTGAAGCCGGGTGTGGTGGCGCACGCCTTTAATCCCAGCACTTGGGAGGCAGAGGTAGGAGGATCGCCGTGAGTTCGAGGCCACCCTGAGACTACATAGTGAATTCCATGTCAGTCTGGGCCAGAATGAGACCCTACCTCGGAAAATAAAAACAAAACAAACGAAAAGAAATTCTATTCCTGAGATGAAAGCAGTTAGATTTGCCATTTTAACAGTTGAGGACTAGCGCCACCTAGCGGGAGTATCCGGAACTGGCCTGCGGTCTGCCTAGCACAGCGTCTGGAGTTGGTGTGGAACAGAATGAGACCCCTGGTGGAATATTTTTGATCCTGTTTCTGCTGCGGAACCTGAGTACTATAAGCGTGTAGTGGTCCAGGCAGGCCTTGGATGGTAGTAAAATCGAGTTATGAATCGTTTCGGAGTCCACAGTATCCTTCGCCTCACCTTACTAATACAGCACACCTAACTCAGACCCCAAAGTGCGGCACCTGTGCACCATCTTCAGAATGGTGCCTCGGCTGTCCCTCTTGTCTACCTTGTATTCCAGCCTTTTAGATCATTCACTCCTCAAAAGGGGGGTGCTTGCCCCCCAACTTCCCAGCCACAGAAACAAGCGGTCCCTTCCCAGAAGTCCTATGTTCAGTTCCATTTTAGCATCAAGCCATGGAGAATCTACCACATTCCAATGGAATGTCACTCCAGTGGTTGATGAGAAAATTAGCTCCTTTAAAGATCTTATACTTCCCACAGGTTCGCTCTTTTTTTCTGTCTTTTCTTATAAAATACTAGTCCGACTGTTGCTTAGCAATCCCAAAAGAGCCCTTTCCTAAGCGCCACTTGCTTACCTCAACCTCCATCTCTGACCCCAGCGACCTCAGCTCAGCGTGGTCACACAGAAGCCAAGCGAACTAAAAACCTTCAAGGTGATTTTAAACTTACAAGTATACCTGCATCTCTGCCTCTCCTTCCTCTCCCTTCACCGGGTGACTCTTTGGGGACTCTGGGATGGAAGCCCTGCAGTGGGACTTGGTGAAGCGACCCCTGTTCTCCTCCTTCGCGCCCACTTCCCACCAGGGAGACTCCAGGACACACGCTGAGGAATTAACTCTACTCACTCTCCGACTATGGCCAGACTCAAACACTAGTGCCGGGAAGTTTTCAGGGTCAGGCTCAGTGGTTAACGCGTGAAGGGCCTTTACAGGGTCCCCCTTACTCCTGGAGAAGCCACCCCGAGAAGGGACAGAGGTTGTGCAGGTCTCTAACATACACACTCTCCCCACCATGGCTACATACAACCAGAGGCCTAAACGCAGGCAGAGAGGTGGCCGCCTTCTATTCCAGCAGATGGGGGAGGAGGGAGCTGCCCTTGAAGTCAGGGTGAAGGAACCTTAATGGGGGCAGCAGTGAGGGACATCAGAGACAGGAAGCCTGGCTCAACTCTGCATGCTGCGGAGGTGGCCAGGTGAATTGGGTGGCTGCTTGGGGATGTAGATAGGTGCTTTTCCCCAAAGCCTGGGACAGCTGCGCAGGGTCACAGGCACACCCGGAAATAAGAATGTTATCAGTTTCTGTCTCTCTCTCTCTCTCTCTCTCTCTTATCTGTCTTCCTATGTCTCTGTCCCTGTCTCTTCTCCCCACCACCTCCTTGGCAGCTCACTACTCCGCCTTATTCAGGACACATTTCTCTTTCCCTCACCACATAGGGGTGTGGGGGAGGCATCTTCCCTCCTTCTCTGCCTGCCACTCTCCCCCCTTTCTCAGAAGACAGAGCCAACCTGTGTGGCTATTTCCTTTTCCTGTCTAGTCTGAACAAAGATTTGTTTGGAGCTGAAAAATCTAAAACCATAGATCAGTGTGCTGTCCCTCACCACCCACAGGCCTGGGCACAAGGATCACATGGAGAGACTGTGCCATCTCCCAGAAGAATGCAGGTTTGGGATGTAAAAGCCTGGACTGTGGAAAGTCAGAGATGCTCAAGGGTTCCCACTCTGTGAGCACCTTGCTACCTGGCCACAGTCCTTCTTCTGTTTTTACACAGCATGCCTCTCCCCCCTTGTTAAGGTACCAAAGATTAGATTGAACAGATTATGGGGAGTCATATGAAATTCAAGCATATCCAGAGTCTCCAAAACTGGGGAACCCAGGGCTTTAACGTGGAGTTGCTGTGGCAGGGAAGTGCAGAGGGTGTGGCTGGTACCTCAGGTCCCACTAGATGGAGCAGAACAGTTCTCTGGAGCACAGGCCCAGGTATGCCCTACACCTCACACTGGTAATTCCAGGCAAACATTTTTATGCTTCCCCCTGGCCAGGAGCTCCCCTGCACCCCAACACACACACACACACACACACACACACACACACACACACACACACACTTCCCACAGGAGAGACAGGTGGACTAGATCTTTCACTGCCCAGGAGTGAAGGGTTTCTCCTCAAAGCCTGCTTCCTAGCCCTCTGCCCAGGGAGAGGAGCCTACCCTCTGTTGGGAGAAGCCTGGGAGTTAGACCTTTTTATAAGCTGTTTTGGCTGTGTGATGGGCTGGGAAGATGGCTCAGCCTTTAAAGGCACTTGCTTGACTGTGTCAGTCTGTGCTATTCTCTTGGGACGCAGGATGACACAGAGGACGATGAGATGCTCCCTGCAGCTACTTACTGTTTATGGCCTCTTTTCTGCAGAAAGTTCTGTCAGCTCTGTTGTAGAAGCGGAGGTGGGAAAACTACAACCTGTGAATCAAATCTGGCCCACTCTCTGTATTTTTATAAATACAGCTTTATTGGTACACAAACCCCTTTATTCATTGGCATACTGCCTATGAGTGCTCTCTAAATAACAGACACAGTCTGGCCTTCAACGCTGAATAATTTACTGTCCTGCCCTGCCATTGGCAGAAAAAAATTCAATGACCTTATCTCTGGGGAAAAAAAAAAATCTCATATCACAGTCTGACAGTCATTGATTTAAACTGGTTCTCAAACTGTGGTCACCAGACCAGAAGTATTGACCTCTCCTGGCAACATTTTAGAATATAAGTTCTAAGGCCCTAACCCAGTTAAGTCCAATTTATCTATGGTGTTGGTTACCTCTGTTTTTTTCTCTTAATTTTCTGCTTGGTTGATGTATATATCGATGACAGTGGGGAATGAAAGTCTCCTAATTATTGGTATTTATTTCTGGTTTGTTGTCTAGTAGATTTTTTTTCTTATAAAATGTGATTCACCTGTGTTCAATGTATAGAAGTTTATGATTGTAATATCTGCTTATTGAATTGTTCCCTTAATGAGTAAGAAGTGGCTTTCTTTATGTCCCTCCCCTGGACTGGTGACTTTCTGCTCCCTTTCACCTGGCCTTTTTTGTGCTGCTTTCCTACTGCCCTGCATTTCCTGAGCCCCAGGGATTGCCTTACCTGGGTGTGCTAGCCAGCTGTGTTTCCCAGCTGCATCCACTGCTGAGTATTGGAGGGATGGAGCCAAAACCATTCTGTGTGAGTGGTTGCCAGGAACTGCTACCTGCTACATTCCTGCTGGGCTCTCTCCTGGGTGACAAACAATTAATAGACCTTGACTTTTTGGGAGAGGGGCTCTTTATTCCCCTGATTTCTTCAGCGTGGCTCCTACTCTGCCATCTTAACCAGAAGCCAAGGCTTACTTTTTTCTTTTTTAAAATCTATTTTATTTATTTATTTGAGAGAGAGAGAGAGAGAGAGAGAGAGAGAAAGAGTGCACCAGGGCCTCCAGCCACTGCAAATGAACTCCAGATGCATGCAACACCTTATGCATCTGGCTTACATGGGTCCTGGAGAGTCGAACCAGGATCCTTAGGCTTTGTAGGCAAATGCCTTAACAGCTGAGCTATCTCTCCAGCATCCCTCCTTTTTTAAGTGAATCACTTAGTTCAAATCCTCAAGACTGTAGAGTAAGGGGGAGACAGAGAAATGAGCAGGCCATGAGAGCTCAGAGCAGCCTTGGCAGGCCCAAGGGTCTTCCTGTAATGTCCTTGCAGAGACCAAAGAGTAAGAAAGTTTAAGCTGGAGAGTGGCATTGGGAGGGAAACCAGGAAGCAGCCCAAGGTCATAGAGAGCTTCAGGAAGTGCTGAAAGCCCCCTGTGAGACAGTGCACATAGCCATAGCCAGCTATACCACCGAGGAAGGGTAGGCAGTGGGTGGTTTGCTGCTGGAATGGGTCACCGGGTGAAGTTATTGAAGGACTCAGGAACCAGAGGAATGCCATGACAGGCTTCAGAGTCACCAGTAGGCCTAAATTTCTGTTTCCTAGCAAGGTTTAAATAAGAATTTAACAGTTACTGAAAAAAGATCACAAACTACTTAGGCTATACATTTCTATAGTCATAAGACAAGTTACTTAAGTTCCTCAAACACACATAGCCAATCACAATAAAGGTTACCTAATCTGCTTGAACTTCCCCTAGGCCCTGCCCACCAGCTCTGCCCCCAGCATCCTAAGCCTATCAGAAAAATACAAGTGCAGTTACTACTTAAATCTACCAATCATGTAACCATGCCCCTACTTCTTTGTTCAAGTCCCTATAAAAAACCTGCCCCCCTGCTGCTCAGGGCTCTTGTTCAGATCCACTGCCTTGGTGAAGTCAAGAGTCCAAGCTTAAGCCTGAAATAAAGCTCCTTGCCTTTGCATACGTGTTTGGTGCTCGTTGGTGGTCACTGGGGGCGCCGAGAACTGGGCATAACATTATAGTGGGAACCACTTAAAGGAGTTAAGATCCAAGGCTTTACTTGGGCATCATTCCATTCCAGGAGAGGGAGGTGAGGGAAAGAAGCAGTGAAAGAAGAGGTTCGGAGAAAGGAGAGGGAAGGGGTGGGGGAGAGATCAGAATCTTGCCTTCTCATCAACAGTGTGTTCAGGGGTCTGTACCTTCTAGTAAATTACATCTTCACACTCATGGGGTGTTACCGGTTTTCAACTCTTCAACTCTTGACCATTCATGAGGAGTGGACTCTGGCTTTCTGGTATCCTTTAATTTCCTAAAGTGGGTGTGTGGGTCCTGTGGACCCCTCTTTCTTGAGTCACCTGTCCTCTGGCTAGTCTTGAAGGTGAAGCCAAACCCCAGGCTTCCAGGGGAATGTGTGGAAGGTGCAAAAACTGCACAACTTGTCCATGCTGGCTATTAAGCACCTGTGGATCTACACGCCCTGCTTGAGGAGGTCTTAACAACAGGTGAGACTCATATCCACGTGTGTTCCATTGCCACCTGGTGGTCGTTCCTGGAATTACACCCACGGGCATAAAACAGCTTTCCCCTTTTGCCATTCCCTGAGGTTTAAATAACAGCCTTCTGGATGCTTGACCCTGACCTAGGCTAGCTTGGGAAGATACAAATGTGGCATATCAGCGTGAAGCAAGGGCTTCATATTTAGTCAGAATGTAGAGATATATAGTTTCTCCCCTGTCCTATGGCTTCCTCTACTTCATCACTGTGGCTCTAGGAAAATCACAACCTTACTGTGCTTTTGTTGTTTCTTTGGGTGAAAAAGCACAGGGGTGTCCATTTCTACAGAGAAGATTTACAAAGGAATTTAGTGAGAACCCGTACATAGAAGATGCATAATGGGACTGACTCTTGGCCCAGGTGAATTGGATATGAAAGTTTTATAGTGTGGCTCTTCTTGGACCAGCTTCCACCTAGAAACTGTAATGAGCACCTACTAAGTACCAGATGCTGAGTAAGACGCTGGGGCCACCGTGGTGCTGACTGCTATATGTCATCTCAGGAGCAATGGGGCCAAGGGGAGCTGCTGGAGAGTCTAGGAGAGAGGAAAGAAGAGAGGGAAGGCAGAAGGGAGAAAGGGAGGGAGAGCTGAGAATTTCCCCCATTTTTCATCATAGGAAATTGTTTGACCACACACAGTAGGTATATTTTAAAATTTTAATTCTTTGTCCCTCTTCTCAGGCAATGTAGGTGAAAGCATAACTCCACTCCTTATGACATACACATTTTCTGAAGAAAAACTGGCAGTCATTGTGAAAATATGTACTGAGTATTTCATGAGATGTGGTGGTGTTTGATGCCCCCTTGTCTTATGACTATAGAAATGTATAGCCTAAGTAGTTTGTGATCTTTTTTCAGTAACTGTTAAATTCTTATTTAAACCTTGCTAGGAAACAGAAATTTAGGCCTACTGGTGACTCTGAAGCCTGTCATGGCATTCCTCTGGTTCCTGAGTCCTTCAATAACTTCACCCGGTGACCCATTCCAGCAGCAAACCACCCACTGCCTACCCTTCCTCGGTGGTATAGCTGGCTATGGCTATGTGCACAGTCTCACAGGGGGCTTTCAGCACTTCCTGAACTTTCAGCAAAAGTGTTCTGGAAAAAGTGATAGTTGTGCTACCATTTGAAGGGCATGAGGAGCACATTTACAAATCCAGAGGATGGAGAAAGAGTGCTTCCAGTGGAAGGAACATCAGGTTCAAAGCCCCTGTGGCAGGGAGGAACTCCAAAGAAACCCAGGCTCTGGACATCCCCTCCCCCCACATACCTGCTTCACATCTGGTAAATCACAGGTATTTCTGACCTGCCATGTGGATGGCCCTGGGCTTCTTTATTTTATTTATTTATTTATTTAAATTTTTTTGTTCATTATTTATTTATTTATTTGAGAGTGGCAGACATAGAGAGAAAGACAGATAGAGGGAGAGAGAGAGAATGGGCGCACCAGGGCTTCCAGCCTCTGCAAACGAACTCCAGATGCGTGCGCCCCCTTGTGCATCTGGCTAACGTGGGACCTGGGGAACCGAGCCTCGAACCGGGGTCCTTAGGCTTAACCGCTAAGCCATCTCTCCAGCCCATGGGCTTCTTTGGTTATTGCCTTTGATTGTGACCTTGTGTTTCTCACTAAGGAAGCCAATTAGAAGAACTGGAGAATTTGTTTGAGCAGCACTATCAAGCTGAGATTTTTTTTTTTAATTACACTTGAAAATTTAGATTCATATTGAAATCATCCAAGCCCAGAGACATGTCTTATGTACCTACAATGCCATTGTCCATACCAAGAACTTGACCTCTACACAGTGTTGTCTACAAAACTCCAAGCTTCTTTCAGGGTTTGTCCCACTGTAATTCAGTCATGAAAGCATGTACTGCTGTAAAATTTGACCCATGAATAGTTTCATGCGGCCAGCCACAGTTAGGATGCAGGATGGTTCTAGAGACCTTTCAAGCCAAGAAACCTGCTTGGGCTACCACTGTTGGTCACACCTTTCTCCTGGCCCCTCCTGCAGGGTTTCTGACATTGACTTTCACACAAAGGTGTTGATGTTGTAGTGAAGCTAAATGCCCAGGGAATGGGAGGTATTTTGAAGTGTTACCATCAGACTTGACCCAAAATCTATTACATTTAATTTTTTTTTAAGACAGCAATGGCAAGGAGCCAGCGCTGGGCTACTTTTTCTTTTTTACTTGAGAGACAGGAAGAGGAGAGAGAGAGAGAGAAAAAATGGGCACACCAGAGCCTCCAGCTGCTGTAAACGAACTCCAGATGCATGTGTCACCTTGTGCATCTGGCTTACATGGGTCCTGGGGAATCAAACCTGGGTCCTTTGGCTATGCAGGTAAGTGCCTTAACTGCTAAGCCATCTCTCCAGCCCTATTTTTGTTTTTTACTGTTTTTTTTGCTTTGTTGTTTTTATGAGACAAGGTCTCACTTTGTAGTTCTATCTTAAACAATCTTCCTGCCTCTTCCTACAGAGTGCCAGGATTACAGACATAAACCAGCATGCTGGTTCATTAACTTGATATTTATTGAGCATGTCAGTTCTAGCTCAGCAAGTGTTCTGGTTGGTTGAAGGTTTACTTAGGGTGAGCTGACAATGAGGTCACTATTTGGACTTCTAGTGTCTGGCTGTGCATGCTTATGATAAGGCTGATCATTAGTAATTCCTCCAACAACCAAGGCATTTTCCTGCCATTTCCCCCATTTTCTAGCAGAAGACATGGAAGCTTTGAGAGGACACTCACCTGCTTTGAGACACACAGCAAGGTGGAGAGTGGCTAAGCTAGGTTCTGCACCCTGACACCAGATTCTATCTCCTCTACCCTTTGCATGGTGGTAAGAAGAGCTGATTGCTGTCACACAAGCTTCCATCTGCCTACTGTGTGACTTCTAACAAGTCACTTCACTGGACTTTATATCCTTTAGAGATCTGAACAAAATCCCTTCCTGCCTTCAAATTCTGTGAATTTTTATTCATTACATGAGCTTAGAAGCAAGTAGATATCATCTGTCATGACTCACAAATAAGCCAATCAAATGCCATTCAGCACACACATTAATTGATGATATCATGTAACATTTTTCAGGGGCAATTTTTCAGAACTTGGAGTTTGTTTATTTATTTGAATCTTAGTCCAGTATCTTCAATGTTAATTATCAGGTCAGAACAGCTTGCTAGCTACTCCCACCCCCAGCCTTGAAGTACACACTAGCATTTTACTGCCTTAGCAGAAGGACAGATAGCATCTGAGTGTCTTGGTCACATACCATGGATGACAAGACAGAAGCATACAGTCATCACTCAGGTCTCCCCAGCCTTCTCACTCTTGTTCTGCATCATGACCGTGCAGTGAGCAGATGTCCACTGAATGCTTCACTGGGTGCCTTTCACTAATGATTTTGCTCAGAAGTCCCACCCATAGTCCCATCAGACACAGGTATAGTCTCCCTTTAGCAGAAGAGGAAGCCTAGGCTGAGCTGGATGCCACATGGGCATTGAACCTAGTCAGGACATGGTGCTCCTTCTGCTGGTCTCCATCCAAACCTGCATGCTTCTTCCTCTCCCTGGTAACTATGCTGTGCTCCTGACAGACCCTGTGAATGGCCCCATCCTTGCATCTTTGTTAGGTAACCTCCACTCTGAGCTGCCTCTAGCATGGGTTTCAAAGGCCCAGGGCCTTGTTCTGATCTCTTCTTGAAAGACTCTGGGGCATCTTTAGTACCTACAGGAAGGGAAGTGGTGTGAAATGGGAGGGTACATTTTTGGGCAGCTGAGATGGCAGATTTGGGGGGTTGCAGGTTCCCAGACGCATGTTTCACAGTGGGGTACAGCGCCCTGGCATACAATGAGATTGAGACTGCAGAGAACTTACTGGACAGGGCCCTCAGCCAAGAGTTTGTCCAGAGGCATTCAGAGCTCCCACCTGTGTAAGGACTCACCCACCAAGCATCTTGCACTCTGTGTGAGTGTGGTTGCTACTGGAAAGGTCTGGGCTTGGTCTAGGGTCAGGGAGTTTGGTCAGTGTCCTGTAGGCCCAGCCGTCTGTCTCCCATTCCACTACCAGATCCAGAAGAGGAATTCAAGTGGCAGCATAGATGACCAGTCATCCATCTACACCCGTAGAGTCCCTGCACCAGAACTCTAGAGCCACACTGCTCTATGGCAAGAACATTGTTCTGATTCAGCAGGTGAGTGTGTGGCAGACCCAGATCTCACTGCAAGCTGTCTGTAGGTTAGAAGAGAGCTCTCTCTACTTCCATATTGCTCAACCATCCTTTCATTCATCCATCCATCCACTCACTGATCCATTCTTTAACCCACAACTCTGCCTGTTCATTCATTTGCTAAAAGCTTCATCTATCCATCTACCCATCCACCCATTTATTAATTCATCTGTTAATATTTTCATTCATCTGCCAGTACAACCATTGATTTTTCCTCCCACTTGCCCATCTATCTGTTTGTTCATCCATCTGGCAAATGTATCCTATTCATCCATCCACCCTCCTCTCCACCTAAACACCAACACCTCTAGCCAGCTGAGCACCATTCTCTTCCATTTTCTGCATTCATCCATCCTTCCATTCATGTATTTACCAAACATTTGTTATTCTATTTATGTCCATCACTCATCCATCTCTCCAACTTTATGGTTAAGTTGCATACTATTTTTCAGTCCATCTCTGCATCCCTGTCCACAAAATATGCCACATTCATTCATCCTAATGGCAGCACATATTTGCACAGACCAACTGTGTGCAAGGGGCATAAGATAAGAAGGGGATCACCTTCCTTGTTGATCTCTGTTGAGTGCTTTCAACTGTATTAATTCATGTTACCCTCACCTACTTTACATATGGAGTATTGTGGAGATGATAACACTGAAGCCCATATAGGTGAATTAAAGGGCAAAAATAGCCCCTGTCAGCCCTTCCCCTGATACAAAATGTTCCACTCTGCTGCTTCAGCGTGCTCAACTGGCCTGTACCAGCATCTCCCAGTTACTATAACTTCAATTCAAAGCTGAATCACACACAAGCCCCTGACCTCCATTGTGACATACCAGCCATGCCCCCAGCTCAGCTCCAGTGATGACAGCTGTGACCCAATCTATGCATCTGAAATCACAACCTGTCATAGTTGCGAATGCCCCTGGAGACAAGACACACCTCCACATTTTCATGCAGTTCCTCGCATGTCTGGAGAATGAGCTGCTTTTCCAAGGGCACTGGGCCCTTTACTCTAGTTCCAGTGGAGAAAGATGAGGGGCTGACTGTGGGGGATTTGGAGAGTCCAAGGTAAGGGTCAACCATGGGTGTGGTAGTTTAAATGGCCCCCAACATATTAAGGATTTTATTAAACTTTGTGATTTAGATTTTCAGCCACCTGGCTGGAGGAGGTGTCACAGAGTGGATCATAGGTATGGTGGTGTATTCAGAATTCCAGTCTAAAGATATGCCAAGTGCCTGAGTTCTGCTTGAGGTTCTTCACTGAAGTGTGCTTGCTTGTGGTACTGTTTGGCTGGTGGCTTTTCTTTCTCTGCTTGGACTTGTGAAAATGAGCCAGCTTCTTCTGCCATTATGGAACTCCCCACCTATCTCCAATAAATCCCTTCTTCTATAACTATGCCTGGTCTGGAGAGCCTGTCTATTACAATGGGAAGTGGTCATTATTGACTCTGAGCACCAATGTGACCTGGTGGGTTCCTGCACTCTCCATAAAAACTCTCCATGGTGCTGGCCACCTGCCCCTGTGGAGACTGGCACTGGAATATATTCTCTTAGAACAAAGTATTTCCCAAGCTGTGTAAACAGAGGCCACAGGGTTGCTCGGACTCCACATCTGCAGACAAGGAGGACATAAGGGCATCGATTATGCGTTCCACATCCTCTACCCCGGCTCGCAGTCTGTACTCGGTAAACTGCCCTGTCCCTCAGCCCCTCCATCCACGCCTAACTGGTCTCAAAAGCCATGTTAAAGGTTTCCAACCAGGACCCAAGAGGTCAGGCCAGCAGCGAGACACAATCAGGAAGTAAGTACCTTGGTGGCCTTTATTTTTCTCCTAAGTGACGCTGTGGTGCACGGAGCCCACAGATGCTGGCGGCTAGTGACCCTTGTTAGCATCCTGCTTTACCTTACAACGAAGAGTCTATGGCAAAGAAAGGTGTTCAGTTTGGACAGAACACGGATAAGGCTTTGTGGGTAGGAGGCCCTTGAGGAGCGGTGTGTGGGCAGCAGGGGGGATGCAGAGCCCAGGTGCTGGTGGTGATGATGAAGATGATAATGACGATATCAGAGAGAAGGAGGCTCAGAAAAGTCAACTCACCACTGAGGCCATCGTGGTCTTGGAGCTCTAGGGAACACCCGGGGGAATTACATCTGAGAAGCACTCGAAGGGGCCTGGCATATGTTTAGCACCGCGGAGGTGGCGGGGAAGCACCCGGATGCAGAAGTGCGGGGAGGAAGCAGGCGGGGTCTGGGGAGGAGCTGGATCGCCACGGACGCCGCTCACGGTCGGGGTCTGAGGAGACGCTGGACTCGCCCCGGACGCCGCTCACGGTCGGGGTCTGAGGAGACGCTGGACTCGCCCCGGACGCCGCTCACGGACGGGGTCTGAGGAGACGCTGGATCGCCACGGACGCCGCTCACGGACGGGGTCTGAGGAGGAGCTGGACTCCCCCGGACGCCGCTCACGGTCGGGGTCTGAGGAGACGCTGGACTCGCCCCGGACGCCGCTCACGGACGGGGTCTGAGGAGACGCTGGACTCCCCGGGGCGCCGCTCACGGACGGGGTCTGAGGAGGAGCTGGACTCGCCCCGGGCGCCGCTCACGGTCGGGGTCTGAGGAGACGCTGGACTCGCCCCGGACGCCGCTCACGGTCGGGGTCTGAGGAGACGCTGGATCGCCACGGACGCCGCTCACGGTCGGGGTCTGAGGAGGAGCTGGACTCGCCCCGGACGCCGCTCACGGACGGGGTCTGAGGAGACGCTGGACTCGCCCCGGACGCCGCTCACGGTCGGGGTCTGAGGAGACGCTGGATCGCCACGGACGCCGCTCACGGTCGGGGTCTGAGGAGGAGCTGGACTCGCCCCGGACGCCGCTCACGGACGGGGTCTGAGGAGACGCTGGACTCCCCGGGGCGCCGCTCACGGACGGGGTCTGAGGAGACGCTGGATCGCCACGGACGCCGCTCACGGACGGGGTCTGAGGAGGAGCTGGACTCGCCCTGGACGCCGCTCACGGACGGGGTCTGAGGAGGAGCTGGACTCGCCCTGGACGCCGCTCACGGACGGGGTCTGAGGAGACGCTGGATCGCCCCGGACGCCGCTCACGGACGGGGTCTGAGGAGACGCTGGACTCGCCCTGGGCGCCGCTCACGGACGGGGTCTGAGGAGACGCTGGATCGCCCCGGACGCCGCTCACGGACGGGGTCTGAGGAGGAGCTGGACTCGCCCCGGACGCCGCTCACGGACGGGGTCTGAGGAGACGCTGGACTCGCCCTGGGCGCCGCTCACGGTCGGCGTCTGAGACGCTGGACTCACACCGGGACAGTGCTCACATGGATGGCATGTGAGGATAAGCTCGGACTCTTGCCCTGGCACTGGTCATGAGCTGGTGGTTATGGCTGCTGGTCTGATACTCTGCCTCCACTGCCTTTTCTAAGGTAAGGATAAGGCTGACCCTAGATCCAGTCACTGAGATCTGTTGTCTTAAGGAGGTTCCCTCAGAGAAAGGGAACTTCTGTGGAAAAGACCAGATTGTGTCAGATGTAGGAGTGAAGACACACACCTGTAATCCTAGCAATCAAAAGGCAGAGGCAGGAGGATCACGAGTTTGAGGCTCTCCTGGGCTACATAGTGAGACCCTCTTCCAGTACACACACGTGCACATGCAGAGGCACAAAATCTATGCCAGTTACTTCTTGGCAGGTCTTTAGGTGAAAAATGTGTCACAGTTTGGGCCTTTGTTACTTCTGCAGAACAGGAAAATAAGATTGGGGTGATGGTTTTGTGGGTAAAGTGCTTGCCATACAGATCCTCAGAACCCAAGTGAAATACTAAGCATGGTGACATAGTCCTGTAATCCTAGTGCTAGAGAGGCAAAGACAGGAGTACTGTGGGACTTGTTGCCAGCTAGTCTAGCCAAATCAGTGAGTTCTGGGTAGTGGGACACTCTGCCTTGAAACATAAGGTGTGGAAGTAATAGAAGAAGATACTCATATGTGGATCCTAGCTACAGATGATTGGGCTTCTGCGTGAGAATGAAAATACTTAGTAGCAGAGGCCAGTAAGTTAAAAAGGAGACATAAAGGGAAGAGAAAGGAAGGGAGGAGGATACTTAATAGGTTGATATTGTATATATGTAATTACAATGATTGTAATGGGGAGGTAATATGATGGAGAATGGAGTTTCAAAGGGGAAAGTGTGGGGGTGGGGAGGGAGGGAATTACCATGGGATATATTTTATAATCATGGAAAATGTTAATAAAAATTAAAAAATAAAAATAAAATTAAATTAAAATTTCAAAAAAAAGAAGATACTCGATGTCAGCACCTGGCATGCACGTGCACGTGCACACACACACACACACACCACATATATGCATGCATATATACCACACACATACACACACACACACACACACACAAAAAAAAAAAAAACCCAGGAAAATAATTGCATTGTTTACAGGGTCACCAAAGGTGAAAGGTAAACTTAACTGGTACAGAGAACACAGGAAGCACTGTTTAAGTCCCACAGGCTTTCTTCTTCCAATCTATAGAATATAGGGAAACTCACTCAGCTCAGATCTCCCACCTCACTGGTCTTTTTTTGGTTTCTGTCTCAAGTTGCCATTGACCACCAAGACAACACTTGCCCTGTCTCCATGGGCCCTCCCTGGATGATGCTACCTGCTTGCCAGTCCTTGCTCATAATGGCCAAGAAAATCCTGTGGGCACGAGCCAAAGAGAACCCAAATCTCCTCACATCAGGCCTTATGGAGCAGCCCCCCCAGTAATGTCCTGTTCTCTGCTTCCTCAGGGGTTGGGTACCAGCCACCTCTGCCAGGTTGTCATTTGAGTCATGATTCTAGAAAAGAAGGAAAGGAGAGAGAGTAGAGTAGGCCTCATACCATCAGGTTCTGCCCTACAGAGACAGGTGTTTTGGGGTTCTGTGCTAAAGGAACCCATTGGTGATGTCTCACAGTGTGAGCACAGGGATGGAGACTTAGTTACCACACCTAGGCTCCACTCACCAAAGCTTCCCTGAGACTGGCTGAGGATTGGGCATTTCTATGTAAGATTCTAGGGGCCTCACTGATCTTTCATGGCTGCCAAGTTCAGCGGTTAATGTGAAGGGAGGAAGGGCATAACCAGCCATTTGGTGGGGGCAGTAGAATCGCATTCTATCCGGCTCCTTTCTCTGTCCCATAGGTATGAGTGATCCTCTCAGAGTCACCTTTCCATCAGGATGTCTCTGATAATAAGGCGACTCAGATGGACAGTCAAGGTGATACCAGTTGTTGTCAAGGGGTTGTGACACATAGGAAAATGCCAGTTGTCTTTAAGCAGATATGGCCAATGGGAAAATGAGCACCAGTCTCATTTACCAGAGCAGAGATCAGCAAGCCATGGCCTATGTGCCAAATCCAGCCTCCCTCCATACAGCCATGAGTGGAGAATGGCTTAGTGGTTTAATTTAAGTGGCTGAAAACATCAAAAGAGAGCTAGGTCTAATCGTGTATTCCTTGTGGTGGGGGAAGCAAGGCATCAGGATTGTGAGTTGGAAACCCATCTGGGCTATGTAGTGATGTCCTATCACAAAGAAAAAGAAAGAAAAAAATTGAATTTTGTGACATGTGAAAATGCCATGAAGTTCACACTGCTGTACACATGCACAAAGTTCTATAAAACACACCCATGGCTGTTTGCATTTCTATTTGTGACAGCAATTTCCACGTGGTGACAGCCCAGCAGAGTAATATTGCAAGAAACTAAATGGTGCACAAACTAAAATACTAACTACCTGGCTTTTTACAGAAAACATTTCCTGAGCTTGCTAAAGAAAATGAAACTTCTGCCCTCAAGTAACTGTATTACACACTTGACACCACTGTGCTGCAGTTAGCAAAAAATGTTTTATGAATCTGGAAATAAAATAATCAGAGAAATTGTGTGCTGTATCTTGGGAGCTTGGGACCTGCAATGTGCAAGAGTTAGGAGATCAGGGTCATTTAACTATGGGGCAGTGTGAAAATTGTCTCAAAAGATACAGATTTGAGGACTCTGTCTCCAGGAGATTTTAAGTCACTAGGTAAGTGTACTATATGGACATGTGGATTTTCTGTTTTGCACATGTATGTATGTGCGTGGAGTGTATGCATGTTCATAGGTGTGTGGATATGCATGTACATGGAGGCCAGAAGTCAACATTGGGTGTCTTCTCAATCACTTTCCACCTTACTCTTTTAGTTTTGTTGCATTTTGTTTTGAGACAAGCTCTCACTCTAGTGCAAGCTGACCTGGAACACATTCTGTATCCCAGGCTGGCCTAGGACTCATGATGATCCTCCTGCCTCAGCTTCTTGAGGGCTGGGATTATGATGAGAATGACCACACCCAGTCCCATCCTATTCTTTAAAACTGTCTCTCACCGAACCTAGAGTTCATGGATTCTGCTAGAAGAGCTAGCCAGCGACCCCTGGGGCCCTCCTGGCTTTATATCGCCTGTACTGGGATTTCAGCTGCTCACATTTTCCTCTGGCTACTGGGGATCCAAACTGAGGTGCTTCTGCTGTGTGGCGAGGATGTTCCCCAAGCGGTCTCCCCAGCCCCACATATGGCAGTTTACGGAGCCATTCCAGGTGGTCCAGGAGATTGGTGGATCCTTGTGGTTCAGCACCAGATAAATTCACCCTGATCAGCCTCACAGAACCCCTTACCCTGGGACCTCTACCTTCTCTGTTGAGATGGGCTCCCTGTCATCAACAGGTGCCCCAAGAAGGTCTGTGTCTGGTGACTCGGGCCCTTAGCCTTTCCGGAAACCATCAGCAGGGTCCCCTTGTACCGTACCATGGTCACAATTAAAAGACAACATGGTGTGACAGTGCCACCTGCTCTCCTTGGGTCTTTTTTATTGGCTCTGTTCTCTCTTGTCTCTTCCTTTCTCATTGGCCGTTATCAACTTGGACCCTCTCTCAGAGACTCTGAATTGTGGTGGTGGCTGTCAGTCAATCAGGTGGGCTGAGGACCTAAGTCAGGCTATAATTGGGATGCATTTCTCACTGGTACCTTCAAGATTTTGACCTGTCCCTGAGCTAATGTGGGGGAGCTGCTTGCTTTGTGTGAGGTTTCTGTAACCCAAGTAGATTTAATCAAGCCTCTTCTTTGGATACTTTATCTGCATTCCAAACTCCCCCAGGCTCTCATGGACGTCTCAGTGAACAACTTCCACCCCTATGGCAACCTTATCCTCAGAAGTCCTCCTGCTCCTCCTGCTCACACAGAGTGGCTCAGCTGATGGCAGCTCATCTAATGGCCGCAGCTATGAGACATGGGCTGGGCTTGGGCTGCAGATAGAAGAGCTAGAGGCGGGACCTCTGCATGATTTTTAGAGCACATGTCTGGGCACCAGACTCAGATCCCATGGAGCAGGTCTTCTGGGTGGAGAAGGGCTGAGAGCATGTGTTTCCCAGTCCTGCCCAACCAATGTCTACAAGCAGGAGAGGTAGCTTGTGCTGCACATGGAAGTGCTGTGTATTGACCGTGAATATCTGTGGCTGCTCGCTCTTGCCCTGCTATGAACTTCGGAGAAGGGAGCATGGTCTACAGAGTCTCCGAGAACCAGGTCAGATCCTGGCCTGCTGTGGTCCTAGCTCACAGAGCTCAATTCCATGTATCAGGAGACACAAACTTAGGCTGCAGTAACAAAAAGTCCTGGAATGAAGTGGTTTTTATACTGAAGGTTTAGGTATGACATAAACCTGAAGAGCCTGGTGGATGGAAAAGCCCCATTTTGGATAGTGTCAGTCATAGCATCAGAGTTAACTGTAGATCTATAGGGGCTTGAACTGGCAATAAATATGCCACTCAAAAGTGTTACAGGTCATTTCCACTTTCAATTCATGGGCAGGAAATGTAAGCCTATCATGTGGTGGGGGGAGGGTGCAGAACCATCAGAAATATTATCAACAACTACATTTGTCTGTTTGCTCCTCCACTGTCCTCTAGAAGGAAAAAAAAATTCACGAAATTATAGGATATATTAGTCACTTTTTTTTATAATTTTGTGAAATTTTAAATTATTTATTTATTCATTTATTTGAGAGCGACAGACACAGAGAGAAAGACAGATAGAGGGAGAGAGAGGGAATGGGCGCGCCAGGGCTTCCAGCCTCTGCAAATGAACTCCAGATGCGTGCACCCCCTTATGCATCTGGCTAACGTGGGACCTGGGGAACTGAGCCTCGAACCGGGGTCCTTAGGCTTCACAGGCAAGCGCTTAACCGCTAAGCCATCTCTCCAGCCCTATTAGTCACTTTTTTCATTGCTATGATAATCTGACAAAAGCAATTTAAGAAAGGAAAAGTTTAGTTTGGCTCACGGTTTGAGTCATGACAGGGAAATCATGACAGCAGGAGTGTGAGGTGCCTTCTTCAGCAGGAGTATGAGGTACCTTCTTTTCCCTCGTCCCTGCCCCATTCCATTGGGGATGCTCCTCAGTGGGGTTGCAGGTATTCCCGATGGGGTTGTCATTTATGTGTTGTGGGAACAGCAGTCAGTTATATTTTGGAAGAGGGAATGTCTCTGAGCATGATGTCTACAATCTTTCCACCTCCTCTTCTGCAAAATTCCCTAAGCCATGGTGGGCGAGTTTTAAGTCTACTTCAGTGATGGGCTCTTAGGAGCCTCTGGATCTCTGCTTTGGTAGGTGTTGAGTATCCTCAGGGTCTGTCTCCTTCACCCTGGCACTGATTATCTGGTTCACCATGAAAGCAGCACTCTTGCCCATCTCCCCAATTCCTCTGTGGTTTCAGCTGTGGCTTGGCTGAAGTGCAAGGGGTAGTTTATTTCCTCTGGTCTCACTACCTTCTGAAAAAGAACAGATTCTCCAATGGAGAGTGAAGTCAGCATAGTTTAAATGGGATAAGCATTACTTAGGGAGAACTTGATGTATGCAACTCCTCTTTTAGCCAAATACTAGTGAAAGCTTGACACTGGAGAGCATATTGTTTTTCCCCATAGGATTCTGATCTGGTTCCCAATTTCAGATATGGATTTCTTCACATTGAGCAGATCTCTTAGTCAACCAGAAAGCTATTGGTTACCCAACAAAGTTGTGTGCCACCATTGCACTGGCATATACATCCTTGTCAGGATGTTTGCTTCTGTGTAGCTTAGACCTCTGGCTGCTCAGACCATTGTTGGCCACTTTCCCCCAGTAGCTCATGTAGCATTTTCCAGCACTAAACCGGCTGTCTGAGGACTGGCTTTCTTCTAGATTCAAGCCAGGTCTCTCCATGCTCTATGGCAGCAGCATATGATGTCTTTGGCCTTTTGCCTTTTGCCTCAGGCGAATAATCAAGTGCCTTGACAGAAAGCTGTCTTGATTTGGGGACCTCATAGGTCTTTCTGACCAACAGCTCAATGTGGGTAGCAACCAATCACTAATAGTGGGGTTACAGGCCAGAGACAGAAAAAAAATTTTTTTTTAAGCTTAGGCTTCATCCCACCCTCTCCACAGTCCTACTTTTCAGGTGCTACCCCTCTACTCCTTTTGAGGGTTATATCTTTTAGGCTGTCTTCAATGATAAAGGTTGTTATGGTACCAGCTAATTCTGGATTTATTTTTGTGTTTGTTTTTCTCCCCTCATTCTTCCCCCAAACCTTTTGCTGCCATCCTGCGGCAGACAGACTCTGAATACACACCCTGATTTCTCTTTTTATCTATAGAGATATAGAACTATATATTTGCATAATTAATATATAGATGAAAATATGGGCTGGAGAGATTGCTCAGTGGTTAAAGGATTTTGCTTGCAAAGCCTTATGACCTGGGTTCAATTCCCCAGGGCCAATGTAAAGCTGAGCAAAGCGGCACATGTGTGCAGTGGCATGAGGCCATGGAAGCCCATACTCTCCTTCTCTCCCTGTGCCCCTTTCTCCCTATCTCATAAATCAATAAATTAAATATTTTAAAACCTATGTCCTGTATCTCTTTCTTGAGGTGTTAAATGTTCTTTTTATCCCTTAATGAAGGGGCAGCTTTCAGGGCTCTAGTAAAATCCTGAATGTCAGAATTTAGTACCTCATGGGAGTGGCCCACAGTTTACTCAAATTTTCCTAATAGAAAGCACATGGGCTTTTCTTCTCTTTCTTTTTCTTCCTTATTCCTATTGTTGCTGCAGGAGACAAGCTTTCACCATGTACTTCAGGCTGGCCTTGAATTCATAATGCTCCTGCATCAGCCTTCTGAGTGTTGGGATTACATTGACACACCACCACACTTATCTTTTCTCCTCTTCTTCTTCTTCTTTTTTTTTTTTTTTTTGGTTTGTCAAGGTAGGGTTTCACTCTAGCCCAGGCTGACATGGAATTCACTAAGGAGTCTCAGGGTGGCTTCAAACTCACAGCAAACCTCCTACCTGTTCCTTCCAAGTGCTGGGATTAAAGGTGTGTGCCACCATGCCCATCTTAGCATTTTGCTTTTGAGAATGGATTTCTACAAGGAGAACTGACTGGTAGGTGGTAAAATGTGCAGTCAGTGAGCCAGCACCCCTTCTCCAAGGCCATAGCATCCATAAGCCCCAGTTGTCTGTGCATGCTGTTTGGGGAATTTAAACGTTAGAAATGTCTGGATTCAGCCCCAGCTTCACAGAGTTAGGATCTCTGGGACTGGAGCCCAAGAAGTAGTATTTTTTTAAAAAGTTCCCTAAGAAATTTTGTGATCCAATTTGGGAGGCATCAGTGAAATATGCTAACTAAAAATGAATACTTTTCAGTCAATGCCCATCTCAACATGTTTGGCCATGTTTTTACCCTGCTTAGTTGCATTGTTGTGCTAAGACAGACTGAATCTCTGCCATTTCAGTTGCCTGACACTGTGGGAAGTTACACCTCATTGGTCAGACTTGGGTGGACATTTGTAGTGGGTGGGTATCTCTTTTTACCTAGGAAATTCAGGCTACATCCATCTTGTGATCGCACCATTCTCCAGCCTCATGATCACCTGCCTTTGGTCAGCCAAAGCAGAAATGGAGGCTTGCAGAGATCCCACCTCCTTAACTTTCTCCCACATCCCTTGGGCCAGAAGCTGTCACATGACCACAGGTAGCTGCAAAGGAGACTGGGAAAATAGTTTAGTGGTGAACCCAGAAGGAAAGGATATGTGAGTGTTCATATGTGCAGTATGTGTGATGTAGTGTGGTGTATGCTTGTGTGTGCAGTATTGTGATGTATTGTGGTGTATGTGCCGGGCTCCTCCGGCGGGCAGGTAGTGCTGTGGAAGGACCAGGCCTGCTGGTTCCTCCCAAGGAGTTAAGGAGGAAGATGAGCGTACGACGACTCAGACATCCCTCCTAGCCACCGAAGAAAAACCACACTGAGTCGGGAGTCTTTTCGAAGCAGGAACTCACAGGAACTCGCTTTATTACTATGAGCAGATGCCTATATAATGTTGGGGATGAAGGAGAGGATTTTAGAATGGGGGAGAGGTAAGGGCCAATTGTAAACTGTAACTATTGAAATGGTAATTACAATGGCCATGCGGAGGTGGCAGGCAAGCCATTAGGTGTCTTGCTAAGTCATAGCTGGCCAGAGACAGGTCGCCAAACTTTAGCTAGGCCCAGGAAGTTCTCACGCCTCACGCCTGAGCCTTTCAGGGCCCAACAGTATGCTTGTGGGTGCAGGTGTGCTCACTTTGTGCACACACTCGTGGTTACCAGAGGAGAATTTTGTGTGTTCTCCATAATTCTGGGTCTTTGCCCTTGATATGGAGTTTCTTATCCAAACTTGAGGTGCCATTTTCATGATTCCGAGCAACTTACCTGTTTTCGTACTCACAGGATTGGGGTGCAGGTGTGTGCCCATGCTGACCTGCTTACAGCAGTACTGAAGAATCAATGCCTCAGGGTGAACTAGACCCTCCCCAGCCCTTGTACTTGTGTGATAAGTGCACTTGTCTGCTGAGACATTTTCCCATCCTCAGAGGAGTGTTTTAATGATGAGTTTGCAGCCTTGGCCACAAAAGGGTTTTTTAAAAAATTATTATTTGTAAACAGCAAATTCTCTACATAATTCTAGAAGAATGCCCAGCACAGGGAGAAGAATGGCAGGTTTTGAGGGCCTGATCTCAACTAAAATAAAGGGGTGAGTCTACGGCCACACCACCCTGAACATGCCTGATCTCTAATAAAGGGGTGAGTCTATGGCCACACCACCCTGACCACGCTTGGTCTCGACTGAAATAAAGGGGTGAGAGGAGAGGAGCCTCAGGCCCTTCACAGCCTCTCCCAGCAGCCATTCTCCTCACACAATCTGGACCTCCTGGCCCCTCAGACCAACTATTTTAACTGCAAAGCTTTTTCTTGAAGGTGAATTTTCTTAAAGTGGACAAAACCAATGCGACACTGAAGCAAAAAGTTGCTAAGGTCGTATCATTATAGTGTATATAAAAGATAGTGTGTGAGGGCTGGAGAGATGGCTTAGCAGTTAAGGCGCTTGCCTGCAAAGCCGAAGGACCTCAGTTCGACTCTCCAGTACCCACGTAAACCAGATGCACAAAGTGGCGCACACACATCTGGAGTTCGTTTGCTGTGGTTAGAGGCTCTGGCACACCCAATCTCTCTCTCTGTGCCTCTTTCCCTCTCTCAAATAAATAAATAAAATATATTTTACAAAAAAGATAGTGTGTGAAGTAGCAACTGGAAATGCTGATTCTGGATTAATTTGCTCTACAGTAGTTTTCTCAGAGCTGACTCATGATGTGTACTCCAAGGTGGGTGAGGTAACAAACACACCTCTGGCCTGCCTTCATGTGCTTCTGGGTGTTTCTGGAGAAGAATGGTCAGAAATGTATCCTCCTCCACATTTCTCACCACAATCTGCAACCAATTACCAATTCTCAGACTGGGAGTAAAGCCTGACATTACATCCATTTGAAGGGATTGTGTCCATCTGTGATGGGGGGACTCTCAGAGAATGTGGGAAAGAGTCTATGTACACTGTCCTGGTCTCAGGTTCTGGAGACCACGTGGGTCATGACAGAGCCTCAGGTCAGCAGGTGCAATGGGCCCTTCGATCCTCAGTCCCACTGCTTCATCCAGACAGGGATGCCCTGTCTTCTCACTCATGTCTCTGTCCTCAGACCCTCAAGCTATCTTCCCAGCCTGCCTTAACACAGCATAGAGCATTCTGCCTTGTCCTTTCCCTGGCAGCATCAGACATCCACCTACCCATGGTAAGATTCAATTACAAACCTCGTGGGCTTTGATATTTTCATTTACCTCTACTTCTGTTTATCTTCTCTAGTTAGTGATTGATATGAAGTGCTTATTATGAAGGTCCAAGGTCTCACAAGTGCCTGGTCAGGCCAAACCCAGAAAACTCAGTCAACATGTGTGATGCTCCTAGTTCTCTCCCTTAAGACAAACACAACTCCTGGCTGATGACAGGTGCTCTTGGATGGGGATGGAACAGTTGATGAGGAGGGAGGTAGCAGCATGTCTTTCATCTTTCCACCAATCCTCCCATATTGGACAACTTATGAGAAGGGAAATGGATGTTGAGAAAGAATGTTGGCAGAAATAAGAATGCAGAAGGCAGGAAGGATGAGGGAGCAGAAGGCAAGAGACATCATGGTCACAAAGAGAAAGCCATGGACACTAAGGCTGTCTCATGGAAGAATGGGGAACAGAGGCATGGTGGGATCTGGGATGGAAAAGATTCCCAGAGCCTGTTGTTAGTTCAGAGGTGAGGGGACTGAGACCCGGAGACGGAATCCCAGGGTGAGAAGGTCCTGTGGTCTGAGGCTGGGCTCTGTGACACCAGGAGCAGCAGGGCCCTAGTTCACCCCAGGACTTGAACTCTGCCCTCCTTTTCCCAAGGTCACCCCATCGCTATTGCTATCCTGCTGCACATGGAGGCATGCATCTCAGACTGTAAGGATAAGGAGTCAGAACCAGCTTCCTGTACATATTCCACTGGATCTGTGTTTCTCCAAAGTCTTATCAACTCCTCTCCAGCTCTTCCCCATTTCCTCTTTCCCACCCTGTACAACTTTCCTGTGGGTCATGATTTGGCGCAGATACTTGTGAGCCAGGAAGCTCAGCTGTCAAGTTGCTCTGTAGCTTCCACAACCTCTTCTTAGCCCTGCCCCAGGTTTCTTTTCTTTCCCAGGGCTGGGGATGGAACACATGGCTTCATGTGTCGGGCTTTACCACTGGGCTCTCAGCCCAGCCCCAGTGATTCTCCTTGAACATCATAGGCTGGATGGAGTGGAGGCATGAGAGGATGATGAGCCTCTCAGAAAGGAAAAGTGTTCCAGGATGATGTTCATATTTACCTTGAGGGTCTCAAGGACACCCTTTCCTCTGCTTCAGGTTAACTGTCAGGGGAGCAGCCTTCAGAAGGCCCAAGGGAGTTCCCTCTGCCCATACAAAACCCTTAGTGGAGGGCAGCACACAGGCATCTGTGTCCCCTGGATGTGGCCTGGTGAGATCTCATCCAAGATCATCTTCCAGGCCTGAGGAGCCTTCAATATTGCCCAGCTTCTCCAGTCAGTCATGTCTCCAACCTGGTGTCTCTCTCTCCTATGACCCACACCCATGTCTTTGCTTCAGTGTCCCATAATGACACAGGAAAGGACATCAAGCTGGAATCCTGGAGAGTGAAGCTGCTTAGCCCTTTTCCTTTCCCTGCTGTCAAATAGCTTGTGAGTTAATTAAATTTAGGGCTTTGTAAATATGTCCATTTTTAAAGATGAAATGTATGACCTGCTTTAATGTCATGTATGTTTTATTTTTGAAAATTTTAAATATGTCTGTTAATGTTGTTAATACAGACAGGTGCTCTGTTTGTAAGGCATACTTTATATTAAATCATAGTCACTTCACGGCAGTTGCTAGTAAGACCTTTTGTGTAGTAGAAACACATTTTGGCATAAATCCTTAACAGAAGTAGACCTGCATGCATGATGAAGCAGTCACTTCAGTCTCCTCCACCGTCCCACCCTCTCAGTCATGCACCTCATTTTGTCTTCATTGAACACAGTAAGGACCCACTGGGCACCTACCACCTACCTTACGTCAGTGTTTCTCTAGAAGTTTTATCCACTGAACCCTGATCTTTACCATGGAGGGGGCCATAGGAGCAATGTGACCAAAGTCTTCCATGACAACTTGGATGTCAGCCTTCATCCCTACAGTTGAGCTCAGCTAGCTAGTGTCAAGTCCATGGCTCCCATAGCCTCCTTATAGCTCTTCAATGTACTGTTCTATTTGCCTCTACCAAACCTGGCTTCCCTAGAACTCTCACATCATCTGCTGTTATTCTAAAAGCCCATTGGAATTTCCATTCTCCAACATGCAAAATCTTACAGAAATATCACTGCTGTTTGTTTCTAGTCACCCCCCCCCTCTCGAGGAAAGAATAAAAGCACATGTACAGTTCCAGTTGTGTCTATCTGCTTTCTGACATTTCTTTGGTTTCTGCTTCTGGCACCTCAGTCATTTCTCCATCAGATCTCCCGTGATTATCTTCAGCTTTTGGCATTGGGCTTAATCCTTTTATATTTCTTGCTTAATGTACGTAAAAATTTGTCTTCTCTTTCACCTTCCATTTCTTGTAACTCTCCTCTATCTTTCTTATTTATATTTTGCTGGTGAAAATATTTTCAAAATTTGTGTATTCTCTCCTGACTTCTATTTGTGAGTTTCTCTCATTCTGATTAATGATGTTTTCACAGTTTGCTTCATCTCTTAGTGACTTTTTTCTTTCTTTCTTTTTTTTTTTTTTTGCAAAAGCACATTTCCCACTAAATAATTCTCATCAAGCTGAGACCTTCAATATTCTGAGGTGACATTACTCTGCACTCACTTTATGTTTTCTCCCGCCACACCTTTGTCTGGAGCTGGCATTGCTATGCTCCTGTTACTTACACAGTAATGCTACTTTGGGGAATTCCCATGAAAATCAGCACTCAGCATGCTTGTCCACTCTGTCCCTGTCCTGCCTGATGCTGCTGGATGAAGCTCACAGACAGCTTTCCTGCCAGTTGTCTCCTTCTTGCTTGAAGGTGTCTCTTCTATCATCAATTGCCCTGTTCCTGGTTCTTCCCTACTTCAATCCTGCATCTACTTATGGTCACTCCATGTAAGAAAGCCTGTCATGGACTGGGACAACTTCTGCTATAGAACTAACATCTGGGTTCATTCTCTTTAATGTGCATCCAGATTCATGATCTTAGATGATTCACTGACCATCCCTTATGTACCAAACACTACCTCCTTCCTGAGTCATCCCACTTCTCCATAGATCGCTATTTCCTTCTTACCCATGCTAGGTGTTAGCTTCTTCTGAGTCAACTTAATCACGCATTGCTCTGTTTTGTTGTTTGTTTTGGTCTGCTGTGTGCAGAGTTATTTCAGTTCATTTGCAGATGGGCCTGTGTGCAAAGTGTCCAGATGTCCTCTGTGGCAACTCATGGTCCATGTGTGCATCTTTTTTCCTCTCAATTCTTTAGCCTTCTAACAGGCATGCAGGGTCATGTCCAGCTGTGAATAAGCCTGTGCTGGCAAGTGGCTTTTGCTCTTTTCAGACACACAGCATTTCACCTTGACATCTCTCTACATCACAGTACACATGAGTGTCTTCAAATACTTATCCATGTTATCCTTCTTAATCAGTTGATTGGAAATGGTTTCTGACTTTACATCTAGACAAAAGTGAGACAAAATACTTCTAGAATGTTCTTCAGCTATAAACAAACAAAATACTCTGTCATCTGTAACAATTTCTATGAACCTTGAACCCATTTGTCAAGTAAGAGAAGCAGCTGCAGAAAAACTGGGTTCCCTCGGGGTGCAGGCTTGCTGAGCACGTGAGCACATGGCAGCAGAGGAATGCCAGAGGCCAGAGGACCAAGCATAGGGAGCTTTTGGTCCAGGGACAGCATATCTGCAGTGCAGGATAGTGTGTTCTGGAGACTTGATGTGCGGTAAGGCTCCTGCAGTGAGGGACAGTGAAGCAGCACTGGGAAGTGGCTGTGAGTGGGTCTGCAGAGTTTGCAATGCACACACAAGATGCTCATAAGAGCAAGGATGTGTGATGCTCTTCACGGGGAAATCATCTTAGTTGTGCGTACAGCAAACATCACATGGTTCTCCCTGAAACATTCACACTTGTCAGTTTTACCAAAAAAGTGAAATATTTAAACATAAAGCTAGAATTTCATGAATGCATTGTCTGAAAAGTTATATCATCTTAGAACAATGATTCCACAACAATCCGCAGATGAGGTGTCCAAAATTTTTATTTGAAATCATGGATTAGAGTTTGAAAGTGGGCATGGGGCACCTACCTGTCATTCCAAAACCCAGAAAGCTAAGGCTGCAAGATTAGGAGTTCAAGACTAGCTAGTGCTACATAAGAAACTACCTTGTCCTGTACCACTAGAAAATCCATTCAGTGTTGCTGCAGCCTAAGAATTACCTTGTACACACTTGCCAGGACTTGGCTCACACATTCCAAGAAGTTGTCCCAGCCATGGGCCAAACACTGTGAGGCTCTATGGCAACAAAGAAGTGCAGGACTCAGTTCTCCACACCAAATCTCCAGTCTTTCCTAACCTCTTCTGTTCTGGGTTCCCTTTGTCTTCCAGGCCTGCCCAGGCTCTAGGGTACATGGACCACCCCAAAGAGTTCAGCTATACAGAGCATTCTCATGGGACCTCCTGGTTCCCTTGGACAACTAGTGCCCCATGGCTATCATTGCAGTGGTTTATAGAACATCTCAAGTATCCAATGATATACACGCATGGGTTGTTGATGTGCTCCTAGACTCCACTCCATGATGCCATAAACCTGGGTTCATTTCTGGGTTCCTTTCTGCAGCCTATAGACCTCAAACTGGAGGAGGCTGGTGTGTTCACTTTACAACCCCAAGATGTCCTAAATCAGCCAGTGTCCTCAGAATACTGGCTCCATCTTTGTCAGAGGAAAGAAAAGTTGTAGGTTTGCAGTCTGAGATACCCTGGTCTTCCCAAGAGCCCTTCATAAGGGAGATTCACATTCCTAGTGCTATATAGAATCCTATGCCTCATGTCCACCCTGGGATTCTGTAAGAAGCCTCTGAGTTTGTATGCTCCACAAACAACTCTAGACTCTGAAAAAGCCATCTGAAGCTCACATAGCTTTACTTAAGGTTTCCCATGGCTGCAGAGGAGGGTCCAGTTCATCAAAGTGAAGCTGTCCTGATCTCAAGTCTATCTTGCCACCACCCAAGTTGGGTTATGGAGTCACCTGGATACCTTTTTGCTATCTTTTGTGCATGCCCAGGGACACATGCTCTGCCTGTTGCCATTCCTAAATCCCACCCCTAAGCACTGCAAGGGAGTGACAGGAGGAAGAGGAGTCCTGTGCTTGAGGCTTCATGGAACCTTCTTCATGGAACTTCTTCTTTCATGGATACCACTGTGCATCCTGTGTCTGGGAAGAAGCAAGACTGGCCTGGCCCTTATTAGCTTCTCACAGTCCTGTCAGCCCCTCTGCCTACTCCCTACCTTCAGCCCAGACTCCTTGCTGACTCTGTACCTATTAAGGTTTGCATCAAAGGACTAATTCCAGCCTCACTTGCCCTGGCCTTTTCCCTTCATGATAGAGGGCACAGGGGCTCTCTGTGTAGGAAAGACCCAGGCCATCCTGCACCCCAGTCTGTCAGCCATAATATAGCATGTGCCAGCCTACCTTACTTATAAGCCAGCACCTCCAGGATGGGATGTCTGATTCTTATCCTCATACTTACCTGTCCCCTCCTCTGTGAGCCCTCCCCCTCACATCCTAGTGCCCTACTTCCTGGCATTCTTACTGCCTATTTCTGTCACTTCCCTCAGTCCCAGTCCCTCATCCAGCTCATGGGAAGGCTTGGCTACAGTGCCTGTCTTTTAGCCTTCCATACTGGGGTCTCCACTGCATCCAGTGGGCGCTTCTTTCCCATACCAAGCCATTTCCCACAGAGCCATCATAAGCAGAGCCTTAACATCACCAACTTATCCCTCCTGAGGCTTTATTGCTACACCACAAATTTTAAGCTTTTTACCACCCTGGGGACACAATGCAGCCAAGCTTTGGGGCCATGATGGAGAGCAGCAGGGAGTCCTAGCTTTGACATATCTCACTCCCTTGGAGATCTGGCAGCTCTAGCCCAGACCTGACTTCTGCTCCAGGCTGGCCAGTCCTGGCACTCCAACACACACAGCCTGTGGTATTCCTGATCCATTCACCCCACCATGGGCACTTATGCCAGCTTCCACATGGCCTTTGCTGCTGCATGCTGTATTCCTCTGACACATGTACTGTCTTTGGTCTGTCACTACCACCCATGTACCCAGTGCTGAGATTTGTGTTCAGGCCAACACCTGGCAGCCTGCTCAACACTCATCTGAAGTCAAGTTCCTCACAGCCTGTAGGGTTCCTGACCCACTCATCACACCATGGGCACTTATGCCAGCTTTCCCATGGCCTTTACTATTCCAGTGTGCATGTCCCTCTGACACATGCACTACCACCCACTTGCCCAGTGCTGAAATCCATGTTTTGACTGTAATATCATTTTGTGGATTGTACCCTTAATGAGTAAGAAGTGGCCTTCTTTATCATCATTGATTACTTTTGGTTTGAAGTCTATTTTGTCAGATATTAGTATAGCCACACTGACTTCTTTCTTTTTTCATTTGCTTGGAACATCATTTTCCATCCTTTCACCCTGAGGTAGTACTTATCCTTCATGGTGAGTCTTTTGTAAACCACAAATGGATGGATCCATTTTATTGATACAACTTGCTAACATGTATGTTTTGATTGGGGAATTGGGTCCATTTGTATTTAGAGTTGTAACTATGAGGTTTGCATTAATCCCTGTCATGTTGAAGGCTTTATGGAATTTGATGTTTTCTAGGTTTTGTGTATTTTTTTTTTTTTTCGAGGTAGGGTCTCACTCTGGTCCAGGCTGACCTGGAATTAACTCTGTCATCTCAGGGTGGCCTTGAACTCATGGCAATCCTCCTACCTCTGCCTCCCGAGTGCTGGGATTAAAGGCGTGAGCCACCACACCTGGCGGTTTTGTGTACTTTTATGTCTACTCTAGTTTTGGTTATTGTTTATTCCCTCTAGTGGCCTCTTGAGATTGGTTGTTCCTTTCTTCCATGTGCAGTATGCCTGCAGCATTCTATGCACAGTTGACTTTGGGCTCACATATTCATAGAGGAGGCTTTTATTATGAAAAGATTTCTTTTAATCATCTATTAGAAGTGATTCCCCCCCCCCCTTTTTTTTGAGGTAGGGTCTTGTTCTAGTCCCCAGGCTGATCTGGAATTCACCATGTAGTCTCAGGTTGGCTTCAAGGTCACAGTGATCCTCCTAGCTCTGCCTCCTGAGTGTGGGATTAAAGGCATGTGCCACCATGCCCTGCAGAAGGGATAATTTTGCTGCTATGAAATTTTGAGTTGGCAAGTATAATGCTTTAAGCTTTGAGTACCATTCAAAGCCCTTCTGATTTTTAGAGTTTTCATAGTATGACTATAATGAGCTGTTTTTCCTCTTGCCACTTTTAGCATTCTATCTCTCTGTACCATTGTTTTGAGTTTTAATTATACCGTGTTATGGAGAGTTTCTTCCTTTGGCCCTGTCTGTTCTGTGAACTTCTTATGTCTGGAAGGGTAGATGAATCTCTCTTTTGTGAGAGTAGAAAATCTGATGTTCCTTATGCCTTTGGATGTATTTATTTTCCTTCTTGTATAACCATGATACAAATGTTTGGTTTTTTTAAAGATGTCTCACAATTCCCTCATATTCTGTTCAGACTATTTTTTTTTTAAGCTATGCTTTCTGGACTGCTTGTCAATTACTTCTGTCTGCTTTCAAGATCTGAAATTGTGTATACTACTGATGAGTTCTGTTGATGAGGCTTTTTAGAGAGCCTTTTAAAAAGGCTACTTCATTTTTCTTCTCCATTGCATTTGCTTCAGCATTTCTATGCTTCTATTAAGTTCTTTTTGCTTTGAGTTACTTGTTTCTTGGATTTTATTTCTGCTTTTGATCATGTCCTCATTTAGCTTACTCCACTGACTGCTGAATCCTTTATTTGTGACATCATAAAGCCCACTAAAGCATCACAGTTTCTTATGATATCAGTGTCCACTCTGTCATTTCAATGTCAACTGTGATTTTACAGTGCCATAGTGTCACAACACAATTCCCCTCTCTGACATCACAATGCCCTCCTGTGATATTAGAATACCTTACTATGACATCATAATGGCTCACTGGAACACCAAAATCTACAATGTGACATCACAATGTAAAATGTTACATGATAATGCCCTACTGGCTATCACAGTGTCCTACTGATAGTGAATTGTGTCCCTTATATGATATCACTATGCTCTATAGTTACATAAAATTCCATATAGTGACATCACAATGTCCTATTGTGCTATCACAATACTGTGTTGTTTTATCACCATGCCTCAGTGTAATGTCAAATTTTCTATGGTGCCATGACAAACACATTTTATTTATTTAATGTTATTTATTTACTTATTTGAAAGCAGAGATAGAGACAAAACATAGGGAGATTCTAAAATTTAAACAATGTACACATTCAATGAAAAACAGCACAGAGTATTTATGCAAGAGTAGGTATTATGACAACCAGATCCTCTAACAAAGTCACAGTTCCTAAGGATGTGTCTTGTCCCACACTCTTAATCCTGTCAACTGGGAGGCTAAGATTTCTGGTCTGTAAGGGGTTCCAAGTCAGCTTCTGATCAAGTGAGACCCTTCTCCAATGAATGACAGAAGAGAAAACAAAGGCACTATAAATCAGGAAGCAACAAATGACAAGCCCAAAATATAGCTTATTTAAGAATGGTGAATCTGACTATCATTAGATCTAATACATAATTTACCCTGACATGGAAGGGGAAATTAGCACTTCAGATTCAAGTCTATATACAGGCTTATTTGGTGGGTAATGACTGGGTATAATCTCAGTTACCCTTTGGGATGGCTTTCGTCTCAATTATGCTTTGCGCCTGCTTGGGTTCCTCTTTGCTGTGCTATGACCTCAGGTAAGCTGGCTGGGTTGGTGGTTCGCTGCCTGATCACCGGTGCTGGATGCTGTGTAGGTGAGCTCCCTTCCCTAGGTTTCTGGTGCTTGCTGACACTTGTGCTGGTGGTGGAGGAGGAGAGGCTGTGGATGGTAGCAGAAGTTTTCCTGCTGGTCCTCATGAGCCATCCCGTTGGTCCCTGCCATCCTCCCCTTCATGTTTCTTGAGTTTGCGAGGAGGCTGGGGTGAGTGGAAAAATCTCCTCACTTGGCTCTTCTAGCAGCTCAGGTCAAACCTTGTGGCTGTGGCCATGCAGACCTGGTTCTGCCATTGCTGGGGCCTCTTCTGCCTGCTTCTGTGGTCTTTAGATACTCTGGATCTCTCCTACTTCTCTGCTGTGGTTTTTAATTTTTTATACACCTCAATTTTTAGTAGAGGAGTGCATTTTGCTGGGTTTTTTTTTTTTTTTTTTGGCTTTTTCTCTCCTAGGCTGCTTTGGCATGGTTCCTATGCCAACATCTTAACCAGAAGTCCAATGTTTAAAAATTTTGATCATGAGTCTTTTACTTATACATGGACATTGATTCTTGTTCACTGAATTTGAAGAGTTGGAAGTACATTTGTACCAACTCCTGGACATACATAGTTCAACTACAGTATGCGAAACATCTACAGTAGAGTCAGCGACCAGAATAGATGGCAGAAAATGACAAAGGGAGCACAAATGAATGCATGCAGAGGGAACAGGAAAATCCTTTAACATAGTCTGTCAGTGATGCTATTAATAGTGTAAGTACATTTTGCTCAGTATCTACTGACATCTCCCTGGACATTCTCAGGTTACTCATCAGAGAATCAAACATATTTAATATGCCACTTCCTCTGTAATGGTTCCCTGGGCCCTAGAAGATATAAGGATGACGTGTCTTGTGTTAGATAGTTGGCTATCTTTACTTCTCATTCTGATGGATTGTGGGTCTTCTTGATACTCATTGCCATATATAAAAGAAGAATCTCAGAGGGGGGGGAGGGCATTACCATGGAATATTATTTACAATCATGCAAGTTGTTAATAAAAAATAATGATAAAAAAGAAGAATCTCTAGCCAAGAGTGAGAGAAGCATGGATCAAAGGGGGTAAGTAAATACAGATATTTGAAAGATTTTTTTTTTTTTATGATAGGCATAAGTTATTCTTGTAAACTGTTTCTAGCTGTTGTGAATAGAGCAGCAACAAATGTGACTGAAAACATATCTCAATAATAAAGGGTAGAATATTTAGGCATACGCCCAGGAGAATTGGGTCAAATTGAAGATCTATTTTTAGATTTTGAGAAACTTTGACCTTCTTTTCCTTAGTGGCTCTACAAGCTTGCACTCCCACCAACAGTGGATAAGGGTTCCTCTTTCTCCACACTACCAGCAATACTTATTGTCATTTAATTTTTTTGAAGACAGCCATTCTTACCAGAATTAAGTGTATTCTCAAAGTTTAAATTTTAACTTTTCTAAAAGCTTACCTTTTTGAACATTGTTCTATATATTTATTGGGAATCTATGTTTCTTCCTTTGATAAGTGTTCTATTCCATGCCCCAATTCTTGAGTAAGATGATTATTTTTATTGCTTTGAGTTCTTTGCACATTCTAAATATTAAATATCTCTCATGTGTATAGGTGGCAGAGAATTTTTCTGATGATGTAGGATGTGTGTAGACTTTTGATAGTTTGCTAGGTATACAATAACATTTTAATTTCACAATATTCTAACAATTGAGGGTTTATCTTATTCTTTAGGTACTGTGGTCTTATTCAGAAAGTCCTTAGCCTGTAGATTTGTGTACTCTCCAATAGTTATTATAATCTTTTCACGGTTTCAGTTTCTATGTTAGGTCTTCAACCCATTTGTATTTGATTTTCAGGAAGGGTGAGAGAAAAGGGCCTGGATTCACTCTTCCCCATGTGTTTATCCAGTCTTTCCAACAGGATTTGTCTTCTCTCCAGTGTGAATTTTTGGCCTCTTTGTTAAAGATCAGGTGGCCATATGTACTAGAAGTTGTAGTTGGATAATCTAATCTATTCTGTTTCTCTATGTGTCTGTTATTGTTCATGTAGAATGCTGTTTTTTTTTTTAAATTATTTATTTATTTATTTGAGAGAGACAGACACAGAGAGAAAGACAGATAGAGGGAGAGAGAATGGGTGCGCCAGGGCTTCCAGCCTCTGCAAACGAACTCCAGACGTGTGCGCCCCCTTGTGCACCTGGCTAACGTGGGACCTGGGGAACTGAGCCTCGAACTGGGGTCCTTAGGCTTCACAGGCAAGCACTTAACTGCTAAGCCATCTCTCCAGCCCTGAAGTTTTGTATATTCTAACCATTCAAAATACTTGGATAAATATTTTCCTAGGTGTGATCTTAATCTCCTGGTTGTCAATTTGGCAGGATTTAAAATAAACATGGTAAGAAAGCTTTTGTCATGTAAATGAGCGGTTTTCTACATTATCTTAATTCAAGTGGGGAGATTGCTCCAAACCGTGGGCAGAAACATTCTGTTATTTGGGAGTATGGACTGAACAAAAATGAGAAAACTAGTTGAGCCCTAGCACACACACACTTTTTCCACTCTACTGACGTGATGCTGGATTCGTACTCCTGGTGTCTTTCCCATCTTCCTACCTCTCTCTGCCTCCGGAGTGCTGAGATTAAAGGCATATGCCACCATGCCTGGCTAAACATTTTCTTAAGTATTAGTCATTTGTATTACTTACATTGAGAATTGCCTATTCAGTTCTCTGCCCCATTTTTTGAGTGGATTATTTGATTTATTATTGTTTAGTTGTTTTTTTTTTTTTCAAGGTAGGGTTTCACTCTAGTTCAAACTGACCTGGAATTCACTCTGTAGTATCAGGGTGGCCTCAAACTCATGGCGATCCTCCTATCTCTGCCTCCTGAGTGCTGGAATTAAAGGTGTGTGCCACCACACCCGGCATACAATATACTAATTTTTAAGTTCATTTTTTTGTGTACAAAGTTAGATAAAATTTCAAGGACCAAAATTACACATTCAAGTCTTTTCAGAAAGCAGCTTTTAAGTTTGTAAATTTCACGTTATTATTAATATTGGAAAAAGGTCTCCAGACTCAGGCAAGAATTTTTTAAAAATATTAGTAAAAAGTGTAAAAAAGAAACATAAAAAGCTGAGCGTGGTGGTGCACACCTTTAATCCCAGCACTGGGATGGCAGAGGTAGGAAGACTGCTGTGAGTTCAAGGCCACCCTGAGACTACATAGTGAATTTCAGGTCAGCCTGGGTTAGAGTGAGACCCTACCTCAAAAAAAAAATTAGTATATTATATGTTTTAGCAATAAAGACATAGTAAATCACACTTGTTTTAAAATAAACTTTCTTTTAATTCTACAATGAGAAATTACATTTAATCAGTATACAATCTTACACTGTATTTTGTGTCTTTAAAATCATTTTATGTATCTCCAAGTACCACACTGACAGCTTATAGATTCTACCTCATATTATATCTATCCCTCAGTCAGCCATAGTGCAGCATGTGCCAGTTTGCTGTCCCCATGAGCACCTCCAAGATCGAGTATCTGACCCCATCTATGTTAATTTCCATCCCCTCTTCTCAGATCCCTTTCTCCTCACATCCTAGTGCCCCTCTCCCTGGCACACCCCTTGCTTACTGATACCACTGCTCTCAGTCCTAGCCCCTCAATCAGCACATGGCTAGTTTTAGATGTACTGTCTAACTTTGGGATCCCTCAAAGACACCACTATCCTTTCACTATTCCCTGATGGGGCCTTTGGTAGGTCCAGTGGGAGCTTTTCCCATCTGACCAGACACTTTCTACACAGCCACCAGCAGCACAGTTGGTATTTCAGCTTCTCAATGGGTTTAAGCTGCCATAAAGCTCTGATGCCCAAGTTGACATCTGAGCATCTCTACAAAGCAGCACATGAATCCCACAGACAATTCTGTGGGGATCCGGGCTTGAGCACTTGGACTCCCAAGCCAGAGCACCACAGTGCTGACCACAGTCTCTTGTCTCATTTAGTCCCATTTCTGGAAGTCAATCAATACAGAAACTCTTCTATTCTGGGCCACATACCATAGCAAGCAAAGCTTTCTCTAGATTCATGTCCATGAGGCCTCAGCCCTAGCAACGTTGCTTCTTAAGTAGCAGTAAGAGAACCACCAGTCCAGTGTACTGCTTAATACAGAACAGCTAAGCCATTCACTATCATCTCCACTATGGTTTAGGACCCTTTCCATGGGTCAGAGAGGCAAATGTTGGCTTAAGAGAGCACTGTATATAGATGCTACTGTGTACTTCCTCCCTGGCTGGACATAAAGTGAGCCTCTATTATAGGTGAAGCATAATCCTCATCTAGGCCCTGTGGTCCTGAGGATATGAGACTCAGACAGACGGGATCCCATTCCTACACACTGCCCTATAGCTTGGATCTCCTACGAGGCTCATTTGAGGCTGTCATGATACCCAGTTTTTTTGGTTGAGTCCTCCTGACATCAAAAATCCTTGGTTAATCTCCCTTCAATCTTAAAGTGCACATCAATTTTGAGGGAAAAGTTAGCTTAAATCCCCCCCCCCCACAAGCCTGCATGGCTTACCTGTAGCATGTACCACAACCTTGCTCTGGGGTTCTCCGCACTCTCCTGTGTCTGTTTCATATTCTGAATACTAGAAACCAGCTACCTATAGATAAATTGACAGTAAACTTTTAACATTTCAGAAAGCACTTACAAAAATTAAATGGTAACCCATAATATTCACAGAAGACATTAAGAAAACACAAGCATGATTAAGACAAAATAAATTGACTATGATTCTACATATTGACAAGTACATGGATTGCTAACTTAATAAAATAATAACCTAGACTTTCCGGATATCTTATAAATCCAAATTAAGTGATTTAGAGCAACTAATCTCAAGAAAATTTCCTACATCTTTATTGTAATCCAGAAAGATTGTCAAGCCCTTTCTTAAAGAGAGGGTAGAACTATCCGAGGAGAACCAGATTTTTGTGTAGCAAATAGGAAGACAAGATGTGATTGAGAACTTTAATTCAGGAAATAAACAGGATAGAATTAAGGAATAGGTGGTTGCCAGAAAAATACAGACAGACATTTTTAGGTGTGATGGTATCTGGGTGAAGTAGTGTTCTTGAAATATTTATTTGGAACAGAAATAATGAGTTTTTATTTGTGCTATTAAAATAGGGCCTTCTTTGTTTTTAACCTATGTAACATGAGTGATGTAGTATGCAGTGTGTTTGGTTTGTGCCATACTCATGTACATGAGATGTAATTGTAGGCATTTATACATAAAAGCTTTCCCACAATGCCACATGCAGACTTGTTTCTTCAAAGAAATAGAACCTTTATTCAATACCCAAATATTAATGGTAAAAATCCTGGAAACTACCTCATAGGAGTTTATGTAAACTTACACCAATTGCACTTCACGGGTTTCAAATCACAAGATAAGCTAAAAATTTTCACTTGCTGAAAAGATATGTAGAAACCCAACAAGTACAAGTGTCATTAGAAAGGGCTGTATCAGCACATACTTTCTAGCTGTTTTCTCTAGAAATGTGGCAGGATCCATTTTGTTCATCTCACAAGTGGATTAACTGAATGTCATATGTTTGACACATTTTCCAGTGGCAGAGCAGCAGTCAGAACTCAGCACACATCCCATACTTAACCTGACCATAGAAGCCAGCTCTGCCCAAGTTCCATCATGAACTTCACCATACCAGCTCCACAGCCTCTGTAACTAGTAATACAAAGATGGACACAGCCTTCCCAGAGTGCTACCTTCTGACAATGTAATCATTTAATGAGTAACCATAGTTGCCACTTCGGCAAGCTCAGATGGAAAATTCTTATGCTAATTTTGCCATTCATGTGGCACTGATGAAGTCAATTAGTACCATACCACCTGAAACCACCCATCTCTCTTCTTTCACTAAGTGGTGGAATAACTATCAATAACTGAAAATCTAGGGATCCTCATTTCTACATTTTAACCAACCCCTGGAGATACATATGTGTGTGTGTGTGTATATGTATGTATGTATGTATGTGTATGTGTGTGTGTGTATGTATATATAGTGTGTATATATATATATATATATATATATATATATATATATATATATATATGTGTGTATAGATATATTTTTCAATTTAAGTATGTGAAACTCCAGTGGCCAGAATATATGGACAGAAGATGACACAGGGAGCACAGATGAACATGTACAGGAAAAACTGGAAAATGTTTTATCATGGTGTGCACAAGTGATGCTTGTAGAAGGGTGACTGTATTTCCTTCAGTGTCTGACATTTTCCTGGAGGAGGGTCTCTGGCTATCCATGAGAGCATCACACAGATATTTAGTTTGTCAATTCCTCTGTAAAGGTTCCCTGGGATCTGCAATATATGATAGTGATGACATGCCCCATGTTAGGCAGTTGGTTAGTTAGTTATTTTTATTTATCATGCTAATGGGTCATACATCTTCCTGATATTTGCTGCCATCTGTAAAAAGCAGAATCTCTAGACAAGTGTGGAGGTTTGAGTCAGGTGTCCACCGTAAACTTAGGTGTTCTGAATGCTAGGTTCCCGGTTGATGGAGATTTGGGAATTAACGCCTCCTGGAGGGAGTGTATTGTTGGGGGCGGGCTTATGGGTGTTATAGGCAGTTTCCCCATGCCAGTGTTTGGCACTGTCCTGTTGCTACGGTATACCCTATGTTGGCCAGGTGGTGATGTTCACACTTTGCTCATGCCATCGTTTTCCCTGTCATCGTAGAGCTTCCCCTTGAGCCCGTAAGCCAAAATAAACCTCTTTTTCCCACAATCTATTCTTGGTCAGGTGATTTCTACCAGCAATGCAAACCGGACTGCAACAGTGAAGTGGTACCAGGAGTGGAGTTGCTGCTAGACACCTGACTGTGTGACTTTGGACTTTTGGAGCCGATTTTCAAGAGGAATGTGGATGGATTTGAAACTTTGGCCTAAGAGATGCCCTGCAGTGCTGTAAGTACTGCTTGATGGACTATTCTGGTCAGAGTTGAAAGGCCTGAATGCAGTAAGAACTATGGACTATGGGGGTTGGCTTATGAGGGTGAGAAAGAGCTTTGCTTGGACTGGGCTAGTAGTTTGCGTGGGAAGCTTGCTGTTATTCTGGGTCCTGAGAAGTTGTGCAGGGTTTCTGTGCATAGAAATGAACTGGTATGAGCAGAGGGATATGGCACAGAAAAAAAAAATGAAATCTTTCGGTCTAAACTGCTTCCTGCTCACCTACAAATTGTTTGAGAGATTACAACCTTTTAGATTTGGCCAGCTGACCTTCGTTGGGGCAACAGGAAGAATGTAGACCCTTTGAAGGTGCAAGAGTGCTCAAGGAGTGTCCTGTTCTTCAAAGTTTTCTTTATTCCCCTTAGATTAACAAATTGGCACCCTACCTGATATTGTGGAGTATAAGAAATGCAGGAAAGAGGGTTATTGAGTTTGCAACACAGTCTTGTGTTCTGGAAATGGCCATGGGCACTGTGAAGCAGGTTTGCTGGTTGCTTGCAGAGAGACCCCATGGGGCCATGAGGATGAACTGTGGATTGCAGTGGAGACTCAGTGGAGATGCTGGGACCACAAGATGGTGGCTGAGAAAAGCTGCCAGCTCTGATGAAGTTTTCCAGGACTGTGAGTAGCCTAGCTGGAGAGTCGGAATTGGAATGCCAGAGACTTGTTGCTTCTTAGAGTTATTGGAATTGGAGATTTGTTACTGGTTAGAGTTGTTGGACTTGGAGTTACAGTTTAATGTTTGCCCTAGTTGTTTTAAATCTTATATTGGCTGGATGTTTCTTTGCTATACCCAATGTCATCTTTTGCAGTGGGAATGTTTATTCTGTGCAAATATGGGTTTTTTGAGGTTATTTTTTGGTATTATGGTTCAGTTAAAAGACCTTGGATTATGGGGGTTTGAACATCATTGGGACTGATGAAAACTATGGGGATTTTTAAAGTCAGACTGAATGCATTGTATTTTACACCATGTATGGATATCAGTTTATGGGGGCCAGGGGTGGAATGTCATGGTTTAATTCAGGTGTCTCCTATAAACTTAGGTGGGCTGAATGCTAGGTTCCCAGCTGATGGAGATTTGGGAATTAATGCCTCCTGGAGGGAGTGTATTGTTGGGGGTGGGCCTATGGGTATTATAGGCAGTTTCCCCTTGCCAGTGTTTGGCACACTCTCCTGTTGCTACGGTACACCTTATGTTGGCCAGGGAGTGATGTCCACCCTCTGCTCATACCATCATTCTCCCTATCATCGTGAAGCTTCCCCTCGAGCCCGTAAGCCAAAATAAACCTCTCTTTCCCACAATATGCTCTTGGTCAGGTGATTTCTACCAGCAATGTGAACCTGACTGCAACACTAAGAGTGTGAGCAGCATAGATCAAAGGGGATAAACATAGAAATTAGAAGATTTTTTTGATAGGCATAACCTCTCTTATTAGGCTAAGAGTGGAGGCTTCCCTCTAGTAACTAGCACATTCCAAATCAGTTTCCAACTCAGAAAGCATTGATTCTCACCACTATATTACCAATGCTGAAACAACGGGTTCTAACTTGGTTCTTAGTACCAGGCATGAATCCATCCCCACTGAGCAGCCTCATATTCACTTAGAAAGTAGCTATTTACCCCCATAACCTGTATTCCTCTATTGGACAAATTGAAACATATTGCCTCTCTGGTCCATTTTGCAGCTAGTAGGATTTACTGTTCTTTTGCTCTGTTGGTGATTTTTTTTTAAATTTTCTTATTTATTTATTTGTGAGCGACAGACACAGAGAGAAAGACAGATAGAGGGAGAGAGAGAGAATGGGCGCGCCAGGGCTTCCAGCTTCTGCAAACGAACTCCAGACGCGTGCGCCCCCTTGTGCATCTGGCTAACGTGGGACCTGGGGAACCGAGCCTCGAACCGGGGTCCTTAGGCTTCACAGGCAAGCGCTTAACTGCTAAGCCATCTCTCCAGCCCTCTGTTGGTGATTTTTTAAAAATTTTATTTATTTATTTATTTGAGAGCGACAGACACAGAGAGAAAGACAGATAGAGGGAGAGAGAGAGAATGGGTGCACCAGGGCCTCCAGCCTCTGCAAACAAACTCCAGACGCGTGCGCCCCCTTGTGCATCTGGCTATCTCTTGGTGATTTTTATTCCCTACCTGCTCAGGTGCCTTCCAGTACTGAGAGCTATTCAGCAGGAGGATGGCTTCTAAGTTCCAGCATGACCTCCCAATGCCATATGACCACTGACTGTGGGGTTTTCAGTAATATGGTTTTATCATTTAGTTCTGGTATAACCAGATGTATCTGCAATAGCCTGTATTGTTTTGGAGGCCCATAGGTCTCCCTATACAATAGCTCACTGTGGGCATAATCCACGCCTGGCACTGGGATTACCAACCTATGGCTTTAGGGTCAAGCTTTCATTACCCTTGTAGAGTACTTGTTCCCAATCTCTCTCTCTGAGGTTTATCTTCTAATCAGATAACAAAAGGGAAGGTGTGTATGGTACTTATCCATGTTGTATTAGTTTTCATCATCACCCCATCCACTCCTTACCACTGTCTTGATGCCCAAACCTACCACCTGTATTCTGTCCCTATTATCCCCTCCTTTTAACCTCTTCTGCTTGTCCTCTCAAAATGACTCATCAACCTTCCTATCCTATACTACTGTTGCTTACTAAAACTTTGACTAAACAAATCAAACCATTCCATGTTAGCATCCATATATGAGATATAACATATAGCATTTGTCTTTATAAGCCTGGGTAACCTGACTTAGTGTAATATTTGCAAGTTTGACCATTTTCCAGCTACTTTCATTTTCACTTACCACTAAGTAACATCTGATTAAATATATATAAAACATATTCATTGTCTACTCACTAGCTGATGGGCATCTGGGCTGATCCATTTCCTAGGAGTATTTATAGATTTTTGAGAAATTCCCACACTCTTTTCCTTGTTGGCTCTAAAAATTTGCACAAATAGTGGATAAAAGTTATTCTTTCTTGACATCAGCAGCATTTCTCCTCACTTGATTTCATTTATTAAAATTTTATTGATAACTTCCATAATTACAGACAATAAATCATAGAAATTCTATCTCCCCACTTTCCCCTTTGCAACTACACTCTCCATCATACCCTTTCCCCCTCTCTATCACTCTCTTTTATTTATTTATTTACTTTTAATTTTTATTTATTTATTTATTTGAGAGCGACAGACACAGAGAGAAAGACAGATAGAGGGAGAGAGAGAGAATGGGCGCGCCAGGGCTTCCAGCCTCTGCAAACGAACTCCAGATGCGTGCACCCCCTTGTGCATCTGGCTAACATGGGACCTGGGGAACCGAGCCTCGAACCGGGGTCCTTAGGCTTCACAGGCAAGCGCTTAACCGCCAAGCCATCTCTCCAGCCCTCTCTTTTATTTTGATGTCATCCTCTCTTCCTCCTTTTATGATGGTCTTGTGTAGGTACTTTCAGGCATTGCGAGGTCATGGATATACAGGACATTTTGTGTCTGGAGGAATGTGTTGTAAGGAGTCCTACCATTCCTTTGGCTTTTACATTGTTTCTGCCTCGTCTTCTACAATAGACCCTGAGTCTTGGAAGGTGTGATAGAGATATTTCAGTGCTGAGCACTCCTCTGTCGCTTCTTCTCAGCACTATAGTGCCTTCTAAGTTGTTCCAAGGTCACCATCATCTGAAAAGAGAAGCTTCTCTAACCAAAAGTGAAAGTAACATTAATACATGGGAATGAACATAAAGAGAAGTGCTTACTGGGAAGTTTGGTGAGTATATATACACTTAGCTAGATACCAGGAGATGTTACACCCCTAGGGCTCATGACTTTCCTTGTCATAGGTTTTTTGTTATCAGGCAAGTATTCCATTCCATGTACTGGGCCTTCAGTCCAATTAGAGAGCAGTTGGTTTTCCCCAGAATAGGTCACTTTGCACCCATTTGCTCATTTGGCCTGGCAGGCCAAATTTAAGGCTTGGAGTGAACACTGTTGACTTCTCTCTCTCCCATGGAACTGCATGCAGCATAGCTATTTTCAGCTTCCTCTCAGATGGTCTACATGGAAGAGGTTTTTCAGCTCAGTTCCATCAGGATTTCTCAGTGACCTTGCAGCCCAAGTATGTGGAGTCTTCAGCAATAGGGTCTAATCATCTATTTCTGGTGGAAAACCAAGACCTGTAATGTTTTGGGGAGTATCAGGGATGTTCATGGCCAACAACTCACTGGAAGGTATCCAATTCCTGGCACTGAAATATTCTAGTAACAATCTAGGGCTTCTAGGTGTGCCATTGTCTAAAACAATAGATTTCCATATGAATTATTCATACCCTCTTAGATGTTAATTAGTCCTCTCCCCACCTTTCCTTTTACTCAGTATCTTCCCCTGACCTCACTTAGGCCTTTCCACCCCCATTAATCTGTTCTTCTACTTAAATATATATAATACCATCCTCTTATGTCCTGCCTCCTCCCTCCCATTCTATTCACCTTATTTCCCTTTCCTAGCTTACTGGCCTCTGCTACTGAATTTTATTCCAACTTACATAGAAGCCCAAACATTTACAGCTAGGATCCACATATGAGAGAGAACATGTGATGTTTGGCTTTCTGGGCCTGGGATATGTCAGTAAGTCAATTCCAGGTCAGCTTGGGCTACAGCAAGACCCTACCTCAAAAACAAAACAAAACAAAAATGTATATGAGTACTAAGAGGATTTTTTTTTGAATTGTCAGAGTCACTTATAAGTAGAATTGCATCATATGTAAATAGGGCATCTTTGACTTTTCTCTTTGAATATTGTGGTAATTTGAATTCTCTCTTTGAATATTGTGGTAATTTGAATGGCTGTCCCTCAATAGACTTGGGACTTTTATTATTAAAGCTTGTAACTTGGATTTTCAGCTTCCTGGCTGGAACAGGTGTCACTGGAGGTGGATCCTGGGGTCAAACCCAAAGGTTTTACTAAGGGTGGACCAAAGGTATGCAGAGAGCAGTCTGAGTTCTACTTCAGTCCCTGCTGTTTGTTGAGTTTGTGTATTTATTTGTGGTGCCTGCTAGTGATTTTGTTTGGATCTGTGAAACAGAGCCAGTTTCTATTACCATTATAGAATTTCCCCTCAATCTGTAAGCTTCAATAAATCCCTTCCCTCATAAACTGTTTAGAAATTCATCCCAGCAAAATAAAGCTGACTAGAAGTACTTTTGACATTTTCCCTTATCTTATTTCTGGAGTCATGACTTCAAGTAATATTTACAATAGCACTGGTGAGAGAGTACACCCTGTCTTTTTACAGACCTTAATGGGAATGCTTCAAGTTTCTCCCATTTTAGTATATGGGTTCTTATGTCTGTATATATAACCCTTTTTATGTTGATATGATCCCTCTGAATCTATTCTCTAGAGTTGTAAAAATGTTTTATTATTTATTTATTTATGTGAGAAATAGACACAGAGACAGGATAGGCACACAAGGGCCTGTGGCCACTGTAAATGAACTTCAGATCCATGTGACATCTTGTGCATCTGGCTGACGTGGGTACTGAGGAATTGAACCTGGGTCCTTTGGCTTTGCAGACAAGTACCTTAACCACTAAGCCATTTCTCTAGGCTTTGTCTACACCTATTGAAAAGATCATGTGATTTAGGTCCTTAAGTCCATTTATGACTTTTACTTTTATCAATTTCCATGTTGCATCAGCTCTGCATTGCTGAGAATGAACCTACTTGATTAAGGTGGATAATACTTTGGGTGTGTTCCTGGGTTCAGTTTTCAAAAATTTACTGAAAAATTTTACTCCTAACTTCATCAGGGATATTCTTTGTTTTGTCTTCGTCTTTTTTTTTTTTTTTTTTTGATATTTGTATAATGCTGGCTTCATAGAAGTAGTTATGGCTAGAAAGTAATATGCAAGATTCATTAAGATTCTTTTTTTTATATATATATTTATTTTATTTTATTTTATTTTTGAGAGAGAGACAGGAGACAGATACAGTGAGCATGGGCACACCAGGGCCTTCTGTCACTGCAAATGAACTCTAAATTATTTATTTATTTATTTATTTATTTATTTATTTATTTATTTATTTATTTATTTATTTAATTTGAGAGCGACAGACACAGAGAGGAAGACAGATAGAGGGAGAGAGAGAGAATGGGTGCGCCAGGGCTTCCAGCCTCTGCAAACGAACTCCAGACGCGTGCGCCCCCTTGTGCATCTGGCTAACGTGGGACCTGGGGAACCGAGCCTCGAACCAGGGTCCTTAGGCTTCACAGGCAAGCGCTTAACCGCTAAGCCATCTCTCCAGCCCTCATTAAGATTCTTAACCAGCAGTGATCCCTGCAAAAACTACACAACTGGAGAGCTGGCAATGATAAGTCCACTGCTACAATTGTGGCATATCTGTTATGGTGGAAATGACCTGCTGTGATTGGATATGAGGTCTGCCACATGGAACAGAATTAATGCTTGGTACTGAAAAGCTAATCCATGAGGATAGTGGCAGCAGAAACTTCTACTGATATTAGGCTAAACATGAATGTTGCACCCATGAACTTGCCCTCTAAATATTTATGCTTATGTCTGAAGATTAATGCTGCTCTCACTTTTGGGAAAACTTTTCATAGACGACAATGACTACTGGAGTTATTGAAACTTAACAAATATTGAGAAGTGACTGTTGCATATTCTAAATTAAATGAAACACTACTGTCACCTCCAAGACTCCAAGAACATAGAAAAAAAGGTGGTGAAAAGATGTAACATATAAATGATGGAGAATTTTGGTATTCAGTTTTCCAAACATAAAGGGTGTTTATGACTTCAAAGTATTTTGCTTCCTGCTGAAGATCTACATATTATTGGGATCATTTTTCTCATGGACAGTGATGGGAGAAAATTCAAATTAGGGGCTGAAGAGATGGTTCAACTACCTACCTGCGGAGACTAATGAATCAGGTTTGCTTACTCGGTAACCTCATAAACCCAGATGCGCAGAGAGGCACATGCATCTGGAATTCATTTGCAGCAGCCCATTCTCTATCTGCCCCCTCTTCTCTCAAATAAGTAAAAATAAAATATTAAAAAATAAATCAGAAAGGTAGATGAACTCCAGAACTCACTCTTACCACTTTCCTCCTCACCAGTGTGATCCTGTCTTCCAGTTGCTGGAATTAGAATTCTTTACCCATTCAAATAGACCCTACCCACTGGAACTTTAAACTAAAATAATCCCTTCATTTCTTTTCTAAGATTTTTTTCTCTCAGCAACATGAAGGTAACTGATACACTAAGTAATTTAGTGTTGTTGAAGCAACTGTTATTGTGATTCCTTTCTAGATTTCTTCCTCAGCTGGTCATTGGTATATAGGAAGCATGTATGTTTTGTATGTGAAAATTTTAAATTAGCAGCTTGTTTAAAGTGTTATCAGTTCTAAAAGTGTACTAGTTAAGTTCCATTGTCAATTTGAGCAGATTAGGAATGAAATAAAATACATACTTTTTGGGAGGTTCACTGAGGGTTTTAGCAGAGAAAATTTTGAAGATACAAATACTTTCTCTCACGGTGTTTACCCTTTCTAGTAATTGACTATATATAAAGATCTTCAGTGCTATGGAAACTTCCCACTGCTTAAGGGCATTTCTGTTGTTTATAAGTATTGAGGAAGGTAAGTAATATTAAACAAATTGCTCTTCTTACTGACATACACATTCATCACATTTCCTATGCTCAAATTTAACTTCATAATGATATGCTTGGCTCCACACTTCAACTGTCACAGGATTTTAAAGTTGTCAGAGTTTTCTACTTGTGAGAAAACATAAACTGGAGAGGTTTCTGAGTACAAAGTTAACACATTTAGAAACTCAAATGACTAGAAATATCTAAGATTAGTAGTTCTAGCTGAATACCTCTGAAGTAAGAATTGGAAGACACTGCAGATGAAAGATCTCATGTTGAAAACCATCTCAACTGATTACCTATTCTAAAAGGATAGTCAGACAGTTATATTATTTTGTACCACACTCTAGTAGTTAAATAACAATTCATTATAGAGTTGTGTTCACAGTCATGGATTCTCATTTAGGTCGCTCATAGGATGGCTCACCAGCTAAGAGCAATTGCTCCAAATGCCTTGTTTTTACTTTACATATATTACAACAGGTTATACACTATTGTCCCTATGGAGTAGAATGGTACCTTCATTCAGAGTATACCTACCCACTGAATGTGCCCCTCTTCCAAAGTTTCCTGAGCCATGGCAGGCCTGTTGACAGTCTATATTAGTGTTCTTTGTAGCCTCTAAATATCCCCTTGCATAAGTTTATTCTAAATATCTTTTATTTTTAATTTATGTACTTTTATTTATTTTAGAGAGAGGAAGATACAGATATAGAATAGGCACATAAGGGGTTTCAGACACTGCAAACTCCAGACACCTGCACCACCTTGTGTATTTGGCTTACATGGGTACTGGGGAATTCAATCTGGGTCCTTTGGCTTTCCAGGCAAAAGCCTCTACTGTTAAAGCTCCATTCAAAATGTCTCCTTATAGTCTTGGGGCTGGTTGTCAGGCTTGCATTAAGAGTAGTATTCATGGACTAGAGTGGTGGCTTAGTGTTTAAGGCAGTTGCCTGCAAAACCTAAGGCAGGCTACAGGTTTGATCCCCCAGTATCCATGTAAGTCAGATGCACAAGGTGGTACATGCATCTGGAGTTTGTTTGCAGTGGCTAGAAGCTCTGGTACACCAATTCTATTTCTCTGCCTCTTCTCTCTCTCAAATAAATTATTTTTAAAATACTGCAAAAAAAAAAATCAACACCCCCAAACCCACTAAGCTCCTGATTAGTACACTAATAAGCTAAACAAAACTTAATAGAAAGAGCAGTAATCATGATACTGGTTTCTCTCCTGTGTGGTGAGGATTCCATGCAGTATTCTCTGCAGGACTAGGTTGATGCTTGTGTAATCATACATCTGGTTTACATCATGAAAGGTTTTCCTTTCCCTTCTATTATGAAGGTAATTTATCTGGATAGACCAGGTTGTTGGCAGGCATGATGTGTAACCCTTTAAAATATTTTATTCATTTATTTAGTAAAGAAAGGCAGATAGAGAATGGGCACACCAGGGCCTCCAGCCAAGCCAGTCTTACAGAGAATACTGTAAGGAATCCTCACCACGCAGGAGAGAAACCAGTATCATGACTGAGCTCATTTGTTGATTTGTCCCAAATTCCTTTAGCACTCTGTTCATATCTTTTTGTCTCCAGTATCACTAAGTAATCTATGGAAGAGTGTTTACTGATTTACTTTTACTTCCTTCAGCCATCAAGTAAGTTGGTTTTGCTATCTTCCATTTCTTTCATGCATCCTTTGACTTCTTTTTTTGGTTGTTTTTCCAATTCATTTAGGAAATTCTGATTTGTAGCTTGAGGTTTTTTTCTTTCTTTTGTTGCTTTTCTTCTATTTCCTTCAGCCATTCTCAGAGTTACTTTTAAAATTATATATTTTGTTTATTTATGTGAGAGAAAGGGAGAGAGGGGGATAGGGAGGGAAAGAAAAGGCGTGCCAGGGCTTCCAACTGCTGCAAATGAACTCCAGATGCATGTGCCCCTTGTGCATCTAGCTTACATGGGCCCTGGAGAATAGAATCAGGATCCTTTGCCTTTGCAGGCAAAAGCCTTAACCGAAAAGCCATAACTCCAGCCCTTAGAGTTCTTTTATCACTCCAATCAGTTTCAGCCCATTCCAACATCAACTTATTCACAGTCTCATTAAGTTTGTTTAAAATGTTTGCTGGAGCCAGGTAGGGTGGCACATGCCTTTAATCCCAGCACTTAGGAGACAAGGGTAGAAGCACTATGAGGTTGAGGCCATCCTGAGAGTACATAGTGAATGTCAGATTAGTCCAGGCTAGAGTGAGTAAGACCCAATCTAGATACACCCCCCCCGCAAAAGTTCTTTGGCACTTCATTTTGGGCTTCTATGTCTTGGGATTTCTTTTTTTTTATTTTTTGTTTATTTATTTTATTTGAGGGACAGACAGAAGGAGAAAGAGGCAGATAGATAGATACAGAATGGGCATGCCAGGGCCTCTAGCCACTGCAAAGGACCTCCAGACATGTGCATCCCTTGTGCATCTGGCTAACATGGGGACTGGGGAATCAAGCCTTGAACTGGGAACCTTAGGCTTGACAGGCAAGTACTTAACCACTAAGCCATCTCTCCAGCCCGGGATTTCTTTTTAAAAAAATATATTATTATTTATTTGAGAGAGAGAGGGAGGGGGAGAAAGAGAAAGAATATGGGTGTGCCAGGGCCTTCAGCCATTGCAAATGAACACTTGATGCGTGCGCCCCCTTGTGCACCTGGCTTATGTGGGACCTGGAGATTTAAACCAAGATCCTTTAGCTTTGCAGACAAATGCCTTAACCACTAACCCATCTCTCCAGTTTCTGTCTTGGGGATTTCTATAATCTTTCATGGGAGGTTTCAATTGTGGGACTAGGTAATCTTAGTGGGGATTTTATTGCTGGATGTGTTGTTTTGCATCATGATGTGCCCATCTCATGATCAGTTGTATTACTGAGGATACAGGAGTAGGCTGTAGCTTTCGTACAGTCTGAGTTGGGTGGCTTGGTCTAAATTAATGCATGTGAGAATGACAACTAGCCCTGGTATGCAATTGCCCCACTTGGCCAACTGAAAACAATGGTGCCTTGTTTGCAGCTGTACTTCAGCTGGACCATGTGCACCCAGTTCACAGCCAACTCACTCTTAATTGCTTCTTTATTAATGGCAGGGCAGAACACAATGGAAATCTGGAACTAGCAGGCCAATATATTTGTGAGAACCATAGTGAACACTCAAATCCTGCATGAAGAACATGTGTGGGGATACAGTGATTTTTTACCCACTCCATCAGGGAATAGGAAGCCAGGACCTACTCTAAGTGCATATTTGTGAAGGGTTCCAGCTGACCCACAGCAAATGCAAGGGAACCACAAGTGGGAAACCTTTCAGTGAGGAACCAGAAGCCCAGACCTACTCACTCTTCACTTGTGCAGGGTTCCTGCCACCACACAACAGAATCACAGGAGCCAAAAGCCTGGGAACAGGGAGATGGCAGAGAAGGCAAACACATACCACCTGTACTTAGGAGTCCTAGCTACACATGTGCAGAGTCTCAGCCACCCCACACCAGTGACAGGGGAACTAGGAGTGGGAGAACCAGGACTGCCCTGGGTTTTATGCACACAGAAACAAATAAATTTGGATAAGCACTTTGACAGCTTCAAAACTCATGTTATATATGTATGTGTACATATATGTGTGTGTGTGTGTGTGTGTATGTGTGTGTATGTGTGTGTGTGTGTGTGCACAACCATGTTCTGATGTAAAGTAAGGACTATGTTGATGATTGGACTTCTTCAGTTTACTGATAATGTATAAAGTCAATTACAAGTTGCAGCATAAAGAGGTAAGAATTGTTATTTTAATGAACTGTATAATGTGAAGTGGTTTATGAACTTGAGTGGATAATGTCCTTGAATTCTTTATAAATACAGGATTGCTCAACTCTTTGAGTTCTCTAATGTTGGTTGAGGTGTGGCATTTAATAGTCATGCTTTCATAAGACTTTCCACCTTTATGATTACCCTGAGACATATTGGGATGTGAATTAGGGAAGCTTTGCCACATTCATTAGGTTCCTACAAATTTTATACTGTATGATCTTTGTGATGAGTGGTGTAGTACTTTTATCAGAAGAAGTCTTTCATAGACTCACTAAATTAATTGTGACTATTAACATCTATGAATTCTGATGCATGGGGAGATGTGGCTTCTGGCAGAAAGCTGTCTCACATACATTACATTCATATGGTTTCTCACCTTTATGAATTCTCTGATGTCTATTAAGATCTGGTTTGGCAAGGAAACATTTCAAACATTCATATCATTACTATTCTGTATGAGTTTTCTGGTTTCTATTAAGATCTTATTTGGCAAGGAAAGGTCTTCCATGTTTATTACATTATGACTGCTAACCCATATAACTTCTTTGGTGCACAGTGAGTTTTGACATGGAGATTGAAATTTTCCATATTTATTACATGGATATGGCCTCTCTCCTGTATAAGTTCTCGGGTGCATAGTAACCTGTGACTTAGAAGTGAAAGCTTTCCAATATTCATTACTTTCACATGGTCACTCACCTGTATGTGTTTTCAGGTACATAGTGAGCTGTGCGTCAGAGATGTAAGCTTTCCCACACTCATGACATTTATATAGCTTCTCCCATGTATGACTTCTCTGCTGTCTAGGATAAGACTTGACTTGGCAAGACCAAGCTTTCTATATTCATAAGGCTTCTCCCCTGTATGAGTTCTCTGGGGCAGAGTTTTGATGTGGAGATGTTTTCTGACATTCATTACATTCACATAGCCTCTCACGTGAATGAGATCTCTGGTGCACAGCAAAGTTTGATGTAGAGATGAAAGGTTTCCCACATTCATTACATTCATAAAGCTTCTTGCTTGTATGAGTTCTGAGGTGTACAGTGGTTTTTGATGTAGAGATGAAAGGTTTCCTACATTCACTGGATTCATTTGGCTCATATGAATTCTCTGGTGCAGAGTGAGTTCTGATTTACAGATGAAAGCTTTTTCACATTCATTACATTAATATGACCTCTGACCAGTATGAGCTCTCTGGTGCGTAGTGAGATTTGATTTTGAGATGAAAGCTTTCCCACATTCATTGCATTCATATGGCCTCTCTCCTGTATGAGTTCTCTGGTGTATAGTGAGCTGTTGCTTAGAGATGAAAGCTTTCTCACATTCATTACATTCATATGGCCTCTCACCTGTATGAGTTCTCTGGTGTACAGTGAGCTGTTGCTTATAGATGAAAGCTTTCCCACACTCATTACATTCATATGGCCTCTCACCTGTATGAGTGCCCTGATGCATAGTGAGCAGTGACTTGGAGATGAAAGCTTTCCCACATTCATATGTCTTCTCACTTGTATGAGTTCTTTGGTGCCTAGTGAGTTTTGACATACAGATGAAAGCTTTTTCACATTCATTACATTTGTATGGCTTCTCACCTGTATGAGTTCTGTGATGAATAGTGAGCTTTGATATACAGATGAAAGCTTTCCCATATTCATTACATTTATATGGCTTCTCTCCTGTATGTCTTCTCTGATGTCTACTAAGACTTGATTTGGCAAGAAAATGTTTTCCACATTCATAAGGCTTCTCCCCTGTATGAGTTCTCTGGTGCTCAGTTAGTTTTGATTTGGAGATGAAGGTGTTCCCACATTCATTACATGTTTATGGCCACTCTCCCGTATGATTTCTCTGGTGCAAAGTGAGCTGTGGCTTAGAGATGAAATATTTCCCACATTCACTACATTCATATGGTTTCTCACCTGTATGAGCTCTCAGGTGCATAGTGACCTGTTGCTTAGAGATGAAAGCTTTCCCACATTTGTTACATTCATATGGCCTCTCACCTGAATGACTTCTCTGGTGCATGCCAAGACGTTGCTTAGAGATGAAAGCTTTCCCACATTCGTTACATTCATATGGCCTATCATTTGTATGAATTTTCTGGTGAACAGTGAGGTTTGATGTGGAGATGAAAGCTTTCCCACATTCATTACATCCATAAGGCTTCTCCCCTGTATGAGTTCTCTGGTGTAAAGTGAGTTTTGATGTGGAGATAAAACCTTTCCCACATTCATTACATTCATATGGCCTCTTACCAGTATGAGTTCTCTGGTGCATAGTGAGATGTGACATACAGATGAAAGTTTTCCCACATTCATTACATTCATATGGCCTCTCACCTGTATGATTTCTCTGGTGCATGGTGAGCTGTTGCTTAGAGATGAAAGCTTTCCCACATTCATTACATTCATATGGTCTCTCACCGGTATGAGTTTTCTGGTGCCTAGTAAGCGGTTGTTTAGAGATGAATGTTTTCCCACATTCATCACATTTATATGGCCTCTCACCTGTATGAGTTCTCTGGTGCATAGTGAGCTGTTGCTTAGAGATGAAAGCTTTTCCACATTCATTACATTCATATGGCCTCTCGCCTGTATGAGTTCTTTGATGCATACTGAGCAGCGACTTGGAGATGAAAGCTTTCTCACATTCATTACATTCATATGGCTTCTCACCTGTATGAATTCTTCGGTGCCTAGTGAGCTGTTGCTTAGAGATGAAAGCTTTCCCACATTCATTACATTCATATGGCCTCTCACCTGTATGAGTTTTCTGGTGCCGAGTGAGCTGCTGCTTAGAGATGAAAGCTTTCCCACATTCATTACATTCATATGGCCTTTCACCTGTGTGAGTTCTCTGGTGCAGAGTGAGCTGTTGCTTAGAGCTCAAAGCTTTCCCACATTCATTACATTCATATGGTCTCTCACCTGTATGAATTCTCTGATGCATAGTGAGCACTGACTTGGCAATAAAAGCTTTCGCACATTCATTACATTCATATGGCTTTTCACCTGTATGAATTCTTTGGTGCCTAGTGAGTTCTGACATAGAGATGAAAGCTTTCCCACATTTATTACATTCATATGGCCTCTCACCTGTATGAGTTCTCTGATGAATAGTGAGCTTTGATATGCAGGTGAAAGACTTCCCACATTCATTACATACATATGGCTTCTCCCCTGTATGAATTCTTTGATGTTTCCTAAGATCTGATATGAAAGGGAAAGATTTTCCACATTCATTACAAACATATGAATTGTGACCGGTGTGGGTTCTCTGATGTTCATTAAGGTCTGACTTGGCAAAGAAAGATTTCCCACATTCATTACATGTATGTGGCTTCTTGTTTGCATGAGGTCTCTGATGAATAGTGAGTTTTGACATGTTGTAGAAATCTTTCACACATTCATTAAATTCATATGACCTCTCAGCAATCTGGCATTGTTGACTTTTTAATTCAGCTGTGAAACAAAAATAAAAATGTTTTACATTCCCTATGTTAAACAAGCACTTGACTTACAACAGCATCCTCATAGATGGGCATGTATTATATTTTGAGAAAAGAGAGCTCACAGTAACTGTATTCATATGTTTTTTCTCTGGTGACTACTTTTTTTTTTTTAATTCAATGGCTATAGTTTTATTATAGAGCAATCACCCATATAGATAACACTCTCGGGTGTGTCTTGATATGAACCTTGTCCTATAAATTGAAATGTAAACTAAGCAAAGCCTTTTCGATATTACTTAATTTATTAGAAGTCACTTGATTCTGAAATATCTTTATATGAGACTAATATTGACAAACTCTAATGTTGTTTTTGTTGTATCCACTATAATTTTTGTCTCATTTTTCTGAAGACAGCCATTGTAACTTGGATGAACATTATGATAATAAAAATTTTAATTACCATGTAACAACCTAAGATATGTGACAAAAAGTTATCACTTACTCTCATTTGCATTTCATTGGCTATGTGATTATACTTAAATTCTCCATGTACTAAATAAATGCATTATTCTACTATTGTTTGGTTTGTCAAGGTTAAAACAATATTCTACTTACAATGACATAGGACATAGTTTTTCTTTTGTGTGGCCTTTAACTCTTTCCACTACTACAACATGCACATGTGTGTACATCTGTGTGTGTGTGTTTGCAAATGTGTATTAAAAATGCATGTGTGATGCTAATAGGACAAGCTTCTCTATCAGTCCTTACTGTCCACCTTAGTTGGCAGTGTCTCCAGTGCTATGATATTTGGCCTAAGAACACTGTGGAATACTTAACTTTCTATTGGATTCTGGGCAATCATAACTCAGGTTATCATGCATAAGCAATGAGCACATTTCCCCAGTGAAAAACTTCCAAGCCAATGTTGTGTTTCTTAGTGGCTGAGGACTGGACTATTTTATGCTTCTCTATTATTGGTATCTAATGAAAACAGATGATAAACATGTCTTCAATCAATGTTATTCTGGATGGAGGAGAAGGACAAGAAAACAAAAGTGTGTGTGAAAGTGACAAAAGAAATACAAACCACTCTAAAATGAAAGCAAAGTAATAGTAATTTAAAAGCTTATAATTACAATAAAATTATAAGCTGGAGAGATTGCTCAGTGGTTAAAGGTGCTTGTATGCAAAGCATGATGGCCCACATCAATTGCCCAGTGTACACTACACCCAGATGCACAATGGGGCTTATGTGTATGGAGAACATTTACAGGGGCAAGAGATCCTGGTGTGGTCATTCTCTCTGTCTTTCATTCTCTCTGTCCTTTTCCCTTTCATTCTACTTTCAAATGAATAGAGATAAAAAATAAAACTAATGCCAAACATGGTGGCACATACCATTAATCCCAGCACTTGGGAAGCAGAAGTAGGAGGATCACCATGAATTCAAAACCACTCTAAGACTTCATAGTGAAATTTTAGGTCAGCCTGAGATACAGTGAGTCCCTACCTCAAAAAACCAAAATAAATAAATAAATAAATTCAAACGTAGAAGATATCACAATATAAAATAAAAGTGAAAACAAAATTAATGTAGGAAAAAAGTTGAAAAACAAATAATATTTTAAAAAACTGGAGAAACCTTATATCCCTGCTTACTAACCCTAGAATCACATAGGGGTGGCAGAAACAGTGGTGTTTTAGCTCAAGGCTTATATGGTTAATCTCTTCTCACTGTTAACAGTTGGTGGTGAAAGCTGTCTGATGGATGGGCATATAAACAATGTAAATAGCAAGGCTGAATTCAAATATAAAAATGTGTTTGCATACAGAATGCCACTGGTGACCTCAATGACCTTTTAAAGTGATATACCAAGGAGACTCCTACTCATTACAAAAGCCTCACATTAGCCAACCATGGTAGCTGGTAGAGGACGGCTTTAATCCCAGCACTATGGGAGGAAGAGATAGGAGGATTGCTGTGAGTGTGAGATTAGCCTGGGGCTACACAATGAATTCCAGGTCATCCTGGACTAGATTGAGACCCAACTTCAAAACAACAAAAAAAGGTGCCATATTTGATACACACCTAAGCAAAAGTTAGACAGTGAAAAATTAGAAGAAACCATGACTCTCTTAACTCTTGGCATTAACTACCCAATCAAGAGTTGACCATATGTAGTAAGAGGAAAGATCCACACATATGACTGACCTAGGCTCATAATTTTCAGACCCACATTATAGCTAACATGTAAAGATATCATATATGTCTAGAAGCCAAGCATCTGATCAGTACAAGCTTAAGACTCCCTTTCTTTGTGATCATCAACAAGCAATGTGGTTGATTCTTAACTATGAAGTGTGAGACCACCAATCCCAATATGCCTTAGTCTCTCTAATGCTAAACATGCTCAGTTGAATTTAATTTAACCCTGTCACATTCCACTACTTCTTGTGTCTACCTGCCATACAGAAATATTTCACATGTCCACAGCATCCTTAGATGGTAGCTATTCTTTGATTTCAGGTTTCAAAACTAGGGGTGTCTCCATGTAGCATTCCAAAATATTTTGATAAATGGAATCAACTTTTCTAATGCAAGTGTGATACAGATTGAGTACATAGTCAAACAGAACCAATTCTTTGGAATTCACATTTGCTGGAGACACGTTTCTACTAAAACCAGAGATACTAGTATTTTGGCATAAGAACTCCAAGCTTTCTGGTGTTACCTTGTATTTGTGGCTTTTCATTGTATCCATATGGGAGGGGAGAATGGAATATTTCTCATTTTTCAGTGTCCTGTGACTCAGCTTTCTCTTCAGATATGCCCAAACCTCTTTTTCAATTCTTAGCTGAATTCTTCTCTTTCATATATTTGATAATCCTTTGGTTCCTTTATTAATATTCACATGGAAATAGTGGAAAAGATCTAATCTCTTATCCTGGAATCTTTGATGTTCTTCTCTCACTTTTTTTGTGAATTCCATTGGTGACAACAACTATAACTATGTTAAATAGTCTCTTTGGGTACAGATTTCACACTTTCTATGAATAGTGCAAGCACAACCACCATTATAGAATTGTATACTTAAATACTTTCTTCCTTTAAGGTGTTTGTTGTTAGGATTTTATCACAGCTGTGTAAAAGAAACTAATCATATTAAAGAATACAAAATATGAACAAGTAAGAATTTAGACAAGTATCTAACACAATATTTTATATGATAACCTATAAAGGGAATTAAAATTTAAATGCCTAAGAAAATATTCTCCAATGTCAGAAATGGGGTCATAGATTGACATGGAGAAAGCTTTTTGGAAAGTGCATTAAATATATTTCTGATTAAAAGTAACAGGAGGCTTTGAGACTTGAATAAAAGTTGGTGAATATCACTTAACATGACCATTCCCAATGAGTTCTTCTCTCAAGGACCTCCTTTCTTTTGTATACATTTACTTGCCTGAAAGATACTTAATTGATTTTTCTGCTACCCTCCATGGTGGAAATCCATGTTCCAACTTGAAGATCAAATCTGGTTTGGTCCTACAAATCCCTGTAAATGGAAAATATTGTACAAATTATAGCAATATGTTAAATAATGTGGAATCATGAAAGATAATACCTTAACATCAGGAACTATCCTCTACTAAGTGAACTGCAATATTTTCACAGAGGATTCATACTCATTATGTTCACTAACCTGAATATGGCCTTCCAGTAGCATTAAGTACCATGGCATATAAAGTAATATACATTTTTTTTTTGTTGAGATACAGGCTCACTCTACCTCAGGATGTTCTGTAACTGACTCAATAATTCTAGGCTTTCCTCAAACTTATGGTGATTTTCTTACCTCCATCTGCTGAATTCTGGTATTAAAGGTATATGCCACAATACTCAGCTTAAAACAATGATTAAAAGTAAAATATTAAACACATACAAGATAATAAAGATAGGTGTGCTTTCTGTGTAGCATGAGGCACTGAGAAGACCTAAGATTGCTTAAGTTGAAATCTCTAGATCCCATGTAAAACAGCTCCATGCAGGCAGAATATCAGGGGAGCAGAACACCAAGAATCTTTGGAGGTCTGCAATTTCTGGAGTTAGCTAAAGGTGACTCTAGCTTAAAAGAACAAGATCAGGTTATTACAGTAGAGCAGGACACCTGATGTTCCATTCTAGCCATGACAGGAGAGTGACCACTAGTACAAGAGATTGCATAAGGTTTAGTAAGGGCATATACAGAAGCAATCTGCACAGAAATACCACACACACACACACACACACACACACACACACACACACAGTGAAATACACACAGTACATGCAAAGAACCGAGCAAAAAAAAAAAGAAGTGATTAGTACAGACTATGTTTCACACCAGGGATACATAAATCACTATATAATAATTCACATATATAAAGTACTAAATCTATATAATAAACAATAAAAATCTATATTAATACTGTCCTAAGGGCAAAAAATAACTTAGCAAAATTCATTTTCATCTTCATCACACCCCTCAAAAAAAAGCTTCAGCAATTAAATACCCTTGCTTGCAAAGCTGGCAGACCCAATTTTGAGCTTCCCCAACCAATACTCATGTAAAGATAGACACAAATGTCATACACATGCTTGGACCTTATTCTCTTACACCAGTATAAGGTGAAACTGAAATAATCTGAAGATGGAGGGCCACCTAGTCTGGAACATGCATGGTCTTACATCCATGTGCATGTACACACACATACACACAAATTAATAAATTCAAGTTAACGAAATCTCCATAAAGTGACAGAGAGTATAATGACAAAAATAATGTTAAACAAATCAGACAGCCCCCAGATTAATGACTGAGAAATACTGAAATTATTTCCTCTAAGATCTTCACAAGAACAAGGATGTCCTCTTCTACCTCTTTTGTAAAATGCACTCAGTATTGAAATCTTAGCAATAAAAAATAACCTACTAATACTTTCCCAGTATGTATGAAGCTCTAGGTTCAACTCAACAAGCAAAACAAAACAAAAAAAGAAAAAGAGATAAAGTCTTGCCATAAGATATAAGGGCAATAAATAATTAAAAATTAAAAATAAAGTAATACACATCACAAGGAGGAAGGTATTCTAGAAGAGTGTCATTGTTTGTAGGCCAAATGGCTAGAGAGAGAGAAAAAAAAGATTCTAACAAAAGGAGAAACGGAGCCAGGTGTGGTGATACACTCATTTGCCAACAACACTTGGGAGCCCAAGGTAGGAGAATCACAGTAAATTTGAGGAGAGCCTGGGCTACAAGATGAGTCCTAGGATAACCTAGAGTCAGACCTTGTCTCACAAAGCGGCTCTACTGAACTGCAAGCAATTTTTCCTTACAATCACATCAATGAAATAAAAAATGATGCCATAGTGACCTAGGTTTATGATAATGGAACTGTACTCCCAACATTTCCCAACCAGACTGCCATAAATTACACACTTGAAATTCCAACTGGAAATGTGTAGATAAGAAATAAAACTCAATAGGGTTTTGATTTTTTTTGGAAGTATACATCTTATGATAGAAGCCTTTGTTCTCTAAGTAATACTAATAAGCTCATTCACCACACTGGAAATGAATTTTTTCTATGGGCTATCAAATCCCTCCATAATTAGAAAGATGCTTCTTCACTTGTCCCCACAAAAGTCACTGGATGCAAATGAAATATGTCAGACACAAAAACAAAATCCTGCATATTCCCATTATACTTATCAGTCCATAGTGACTTAATAGAAGTAGAAAATGAAAGAATAAAACAAGTAATTAGAATATGGAAAATGAGTACAAGAAAAGGGATAGAAAGAGGAGGGGTAGAATTAACTGGGTACAACTGGAGAAAGAACTTGTATCCTATGGTCTAGTGGTAAGTAACTATGCAAATGTTAGCAACAAATCATATTTTAAAACAGCTACAATTTTTTAAATGGTCCCCATACAAGTAATACCTGACAGACTCTGAACATTACATATATGGGTACTGCAAATTTACATTGTTCTACAGAATGTGTCAATTTAAAAGTACAATGTGAAAATTACATTCAGCGTAAGTAATGATAAGGATGCTTCTCAACAAAAAAGTAAGTACTACCCATAGTTACAGGGGAATTTAACTCACCCAAGAACACCAGGCTGTGGTAGTTCTCCAGCATCACATCCTTGTAGAGGCTTTGCTGATCAACATCCAGGTCCTGCCACTCTTTCCAGGTGAAGTCCACAGCTACGTCTTCAAATGATACTAAGTCCTGTAATGAGATATTTCTGTTAAATCCAGGACTACAGGGACTTACACAAAGTACTGATTGTTTGTATACTGTATGATGGGAGAAAATACTCAAGACAAATATCTCGCCTGTTTTACTGCAATTCAAGAAAACATGATTAGAAACTTTTTTTAAAATTTTTATTTATTTATTTATTTATTTGAGAGCGACAGACACAGAAAGACAGATAGAGGGAGAGAGAGAGAATGGGTGCGCCAGGGCCTCCAGCCTCTGCAAACGAACTCCAGACGCGTGCGCCCCCTTGTGCTTCTGGCTAACGTGGGACCTGGGGAACCAAACCTCGAACCGGGGTCCTTAGGCTTCACAGGCAAGCGCTTAACCGCTAAGCCATCTCTCCAGCCCTAGAAACTTTTTATGGAATTGAAATACGATGAAAGGGCCTATGTTGAAGCTGATAGAATAACATTGTTACACACTGTATATCCAGAAGATACAAAGCCATGAGTTCAATTCCCAACACTGATAGTAAAACATTAAATCATGGAATCTAAAACCTTAAGGAGCTGGATAATCAATGTAGGGGTTATAATAAATGTGACAGGACTAAAAGGATTCTAAACATATAATGAACACATATTAACTCAGAATCAAATAAGTAATAAATAGCCAGGCATGGTGGCATACACCTTTAATCCCAGCACTCGAGAGGCAGAGGTAGGAGGATCGTTGTGAGTTCAAGGCCACCCTGAGACTACAGAATGAATTCCAGATCACCCCAGGGAAGAGTGAGACCCTACCTTGAAAAACCAAAAAAAAAAAAAAAAAAAAAAGCAATAAATAATGAATCCAAGATTTTTTTTTTAAATTTTTTTTTGTTTATTTTTATTTATTTATTTGAGAACAACAGACAGAGAGAAGGAGGAGGAGAGAGAGAGAGAGAGAATGGGCATGCCAGGGCTTCCAGCCACTGCAAATGAACTCCAGATGCGTGAGCCCCCTTGTGCATCTGGCTAACGTGGGTCCTGGGGAATCAAGCCTTGAACCAGGGTCCTTAGGCTTCACAGGCAAGTGATTAACCACTAAGCCATCTCTCCAGCCCCCAAGGTGGTTTTAACACCACTCTACCATGTTGCATCATGTAACTTCCCTGCAACTTATATTGGAAACCTTCATGAGGACAATGCATTATACATGCTACTCTAATCCAATGAACAAACACAATCTGAAACATCTTGGCTCAAATGCATATTACAAATGTCCGTGTTTATGGAGTAGAATTTTTCTCTTCTCATAGAACCATATTGGTTTACTAAAAGATAATGAGTTTTAAAACCTACTTATTGGCTAGCAAGTTAAAATAGAGATTTTTGAGCAAAGCTATCTTTGGACATGGATAATATTGGACCCAGAAGCAATACGTTGTTATTAGAAAACTTCGGTGCCTGGGTAGGATACCTTCCAGTAACTATTGGACAGGGAGAAGAGTGATGGCACCACAATATTATAGGTTATTGCCAACACTCTTCATTGTTCATCAGAACTAGATGGTAAAACCCTATTGTTGAGGACTCCATATGCTTGGTCTGCAGGACAGTAAGAAATCAAGCTGGAGATAAGCTGGAGGCCTTTTTCCTGTTGGTTAGCTATTGAGATGCTGGAAAGAGCTATGAAGCCAGTTGGGACAGAAAAGTCATCAATGTTTATCAGTTGTCTATCATGCAAGCTCTATTTATGGCTGGCCAACCAGGCCACATGTTTCACCTGGTACAATAGTGTTATATCTGCTATGGGGGAAACCAACTGCTCTCTGATTGGGCTTGAGGCCTGTTCCATAAGAGGGAATTTCCTTCTGGAACTGACAGCACATGGGGCAGTGCTACGTCCACGGCGACCTCGCCTGTGTAGCAAAGATGCCTCTACACTGGAAGAGAGCTGAGGACAGAGGGCCAGCACTCCTCGGAGGGATGCCCCCGGTGACCCCTTGGCAGTCAGCTACTGTCATGGTTCCTGCTGCCTATAAGAAGTCACGACGACCTAATTGCCGGCGCCAGTGGGCTATTTTCTGTGCTTTATTTCTTTTCTGCTTTCTTCTGGTTGTTTGTCAAAGAACAGCTAATTCTACGCTACGCTTACTGGTAATCATGCACACAATCAAAGTACAAGAAACAATTTGAGTATTGAATGTGCCCCTCCTATGATTAGGGCAATGGAGGAAATGTATAACTCTACTAGGAATAAAAAATTAACTCTAGGACAGTTTTTAGATGGTGTAGAGTAGAAACAGCTTATGATGACTAAAGACAATACTGATCCTGAGAAAGTGAAAGTAGAAATGTTGATCGGTAATGTTCATAAGAAGCATGACAGTTCTAAAGAAAAGGAGTTACAAAACTTAGGCATTCCCACCAGGAAACTTCCTGGGGGATATGTTCAGTACTTGATCAAGGGCAGATGGTGGACTCCTAGAGCTGGAATCTACTTAGTTCCACTCCCCTATGAGGGAGGATATGACGAATTCGGTAATAGATGGGTGAATTATAAAGAAAAAAAGAGGCTATGGCATTCTCTTCCATTTATGGAACGCTTAGCAAGGACACGTAAGTCTTGGTGCTTATACTCTAGATAAAAAAGAAAAGAATTCCTAGAAAGCATTAAACCAGCCTTAAAATATTGGTGGTCTTTTGGATAGAAACACTTTTATAATAAATATGAGGATTATATAAATAATCTAATAAGTGGAAAGAGATGGTTCTCTGCTCGGTTTATAAGAAATAAATAACCTATTGTTTACCTTATACCTCTTGCCCCAAGCTTCTATTCATGTAAAGCTGTGGTCAATGGTGCGAGACGTCCTCCTTAAAAAAAACTGGGTACATTTCTTGCCTGATAAATATTACATGGGTGCTTAGAATAAAACAATCCTTAAGAATGTTTAGATTAATGATTTCTGAGATCACTTGTTGGCTTACTAACTTTCCTTGTTCAATCTGTATGAAACCTTCAGTAAATTACAGCAGCATATTCAACTTAGAGTGTGTCTGTCTGTCATTTCCTCGCCGAATCCTCGCTGAATCCCGAGTTCTCCTTGAGCCTTCGCCCTTGTTCTCCCTCGGTCCTGATCTCCCCGAGAGTCAGTCTGTGGCAGGGCAGTACTGGTTGAAGGAGTGAACCAACCAAGTGGAGGACAACAGAGGTGAGGAACGACTGAGAACAAGATATATGATGCATATATTTGAAGTACCATAATAAAAGCCATTAATTTGAATATTAACTTGAATAAATATAGAAATTAAATAAGTTGATATTGAAAAATTTTACATTTTATTAAAAGAGGTCTGGAGAGATGACCCATTGGGTGGTTAAAGGCAAGTGTATGCAAGACTGTGTTCAATTCTCTAGCAACTCACCTAAAGCCTGATGCAGAATGTGACAGAACTATCTGACATTCTGTTTGCAGTGGCAAGAGACCCTGGTGTTCTCCAACACACATGCACTCACACATGCATGCAAATAAAGATTAATTTTAAAAATAAATCTTTGAAAAATATAAAGAAAGATGAGATGGACATGGATTTGTGGTAGAACACTTGTCAAGCATTAATAGAGTCCTGGATTTAAGCCCTACAACAACAAAAGGAAAATTTTAAAAATAAAATTTATTAAATTAAAATTTATTAAAAATAAAATTATCTGGACTTCATATCTTACCACAGAGATTCTTATACATGTTTATTGCTACATTATTCACAATGGCAAGGAAATGGAATCAGCCTTGATGTCCATCAATAGATGAGTGGATAAGCAACATTTCTACATTAAAAAAAAGTGAAACAGCCGGGCGTGGTGGCGCACGCCTTTAATCCCAGCACTCGGGAGGCAGAGGTAGGAGGATCGCCGAGAGTTCAAGGCCACCCTGAGACTACATAGTGAATTCCAGGTCAGCCTGAGCCAGAGTGAGACCCTACCTCAAAAAAAAAAAAAAAAAAAGTGAAACAGCCAGGCGTGGTGGCACATGCCTTTACTCCCAGCACTTGGGAGGCAGAGGTAGGAGGATTTCCATGAGTTCAAGGCCACCCTGAGATGACAGGGTTAATTCCAGGTCAGCCTGGACCAGAGTGAGACCCTACCTCGAAAAAAAAAAAAAGTGAAACAACTTTCTCCCAGAACTGTCTTCATAGTGGTAGTTTGCAATCTTTTTGTATCAGGGGTCCCTACTGGCTATATTTAATTTTGTATTCTGTGGGTTTTTTAAAAATACTGATTAAATAAATATGTTAATTTAAAAAGAAAGGGCTGGAGAGATGGCTTAGTGGTTAAGGTGCATACCTGCAAAGCATAAGGACCTAGGTTTGATTCTCCAGGTCCCATGTAAGCCAGATGCACATGATGGCACATGTATCTTGAATTCATTTTCAGTGGCTAAAGGCCCTGGCATGCCCATTCTCTTTCACTTTCTCTGCCTATCTCTATCTCCCCCTCTGTCTCTAAATAAAAATAAATCTTTAAAAAAATATATATATTGTTCATTTTTATTTATTTATTTGAGAGCGGCAGACAGAGAAAGAGAGAGGGAGGATGGGTGCGCCAGGGCCTCCAGCCACAGCAAACTCCAGATGTATGTGCCCCCTTGTGCATCTGGCTTATGTGGGTCCTGGGTATCAAGCCTCGAACCAGAGTCCTTAGGCTTCACAGGCAAGCGCTTAACCGCTAGGCCATTTCTCCAGCCCTTTTAAAAATATTTTTAAACAAAGAAACTTCTGAGAAAATGGCTCAGCAGATAAAGGAACTTGTTTTCAAAAGCTGCCAGCCCATATTTAATTTCTAAGACACCCACAGAAGGCAGATGCAAAAAAAGAAAAATTTAAAAATCTAGTGTCCATTGGCAGAATCAAGCAAATGTGGAACACCCATACACACATGAAAAATCAATTAATTAAAAAAGGAGTTGGAGAGATGGCTCAGTGGTTAAGACACTTCCTGCAAAGGCTAAAGACTTGGGTTAAATTCTCTATTACCCACATAAAACAAATTGAACAAAGTGGTTCATACAACTGGAAGTTGTTTGCAGTGGATGGAGTCCCTGGAGAGCTCATTCTCATTCTCCTCTCCCATCACTTCATCTCCCTCTGCTTGCAAATAAACAAAAGTGAAGAATTTTTTAAAAGGAAGGGGATGGAGAAATGGCTTAATGGTGATGGTGTTTGCAGGCCAGCCTGCAGACCCAGGTGTGAATCCCCAGTACCCATGTAAAGCAAGATTCACAGGGAGGCACATGCATCTGCAGTTTCTTTGCAGCAGCTGGAGGTCATGGTGTGCCCATTCTCTTAATCTATCTCTCTGCCTCACCCTACTTGAAAATAAATATTTTTTTTAAATTAGAAAGATAATTAGGAAGATAATTAGATAACTTAGTGAAAATTATTAAAAGAAGTGAGGATCAGAGCATGGTGACTCACATCTTTAACTATAGCACTTTGAATGTTGAAGCATGACACTGAGCTACATGCCAGTCTTGGATATATACTGAGAATCAATCACATACATTCATTCATATACTCATACACACTACAAATATATTTATGTATATATAACTATAAATGTCTGAAAATTCCAAAATTTCCTGCAAAAAAAAACTGATACCTAGAAATTTCAATAAATCACATATAAAGCCAAAGATAGTCGGAAAATGAGGCAGCATAGTAAAATGTGGAAGGTCATACAATTATGCAACTGAAATAACTCCTCCCCCCAAAAAACTCAATTATTAAGTATATGCTTTAGAATCAAAATGACTACATAGTAGACAATCAGTAGACCCTGAAAGTTCAAATCATTTCCTTTCCTCAATGTATAGTTACACTGTTCTAAAGCTTTAGGTCCCTTTAGGAATGGATGGCAGAAATATTAAGAATAATTTTTAGTAGTGTATCATGGTGCTTGTTCCCCACCACTGAAGGGGTTCAAGGCCTATTAACTGCCTGGTATCATGACAATAAGTGAAGGACCATTGCTCCCTCTTGTTATTATTTAAGGGAGTCTTTCATTCATTTGCACTGGAATTGTTCTGTTTATACAGATCAAGTAAGGGTTTAGTGGATTTCTACCAATTTAGCTTCTGGAAACAGTGACTAATGACCCTATAGGTGTAGGAAATCAGGCCAGTCTGATTTCTTTGCCTCTGCTATCCACTACAATCAGTATACAACTGAGGATTTGGCAGTTAAATACTTACATATGATTCTTACTACTCTAGGGTCCTTTTACATCCATTGCATTTAAGTTTTCAAAGTGACAGACTACAGCTCCCATTGTGAATCCTGCATACAGGGAAGAGCAAGACAGAGCTCTTTGAGGATCCTGAGACCTGCCACCCTTTAAACCTTTAAACTTTAGTAAGATGACATCAGAACTTCTGTATTATCTCCTGCTCCAGTTACCTATGTCTTTGATCTCTGAAAGCAGCCTGCTAAGACACACAAGGTTAGGAAGGCTCCTGAAAAACTCCCATATCTCCATGTGGCCTCTCAGGAAGTTCCCATCCTGGATCCATGTAGCATGGCTAGAGAGAAAAAAAAAATCTACTATTGTTGTTTGGCAAAAAAAAGAATATATTATGTCTAGCAACTTGTTCTGTAAATATTCATGTTTCTGCCCACATATTAATGCTACTCTCTTTTGAGTCAAGAGACTTCCCTTTCCTGATGGTGCTGACCAGTGACAGGATTCAAAACTCCTAAGAGTAGTGATACTGGAATGTTCAGTGCTGAGACCACTGTCACATCCTACAAGTCTCAGGGATCATTGTAGAAGAGATGGCAGAAAGACTGTAAAAGCCAAAGAGAGGGGAGGAAGGGAATATGGCCTTCCACACAAAATGGGTATTGCATTCATGACCTCACAGTATCTGAGGCTACCTATAAAAGACAGGCAGAATATGAGAGCAAATAGATAAGGACATCAAAATAGGAGGATTCACTGGAAAGTAGGGGTTCAATGAAGAGGGGGAACCAACCAAAGGTGGTAGAAGGGGAATATGATAAGGATACATTGGGAATATGGATGCAGATTATCATTATAAAGTTAAAAAAAAACAAACAAGCAAAAGAAGCAGAAAAAATTGACCATGGATAGTTATGGGGAAAAAAAAGCACTATTAGAAAATATAAACTGTGGAAAATAACCAATAAAAATTAATGAATTTAAAAATTCAACAGTCAGATCTGGAGCTCCTGCCAAGATAGGAATGACTAATGTTGGGGCTTGAACTTTGGTCTACAGAGAAGATAAAGAAGCTTCCCACTGTCCCAGCCAGCTTCTGGGCTACTGCTAGGTGGTGTTAAGCCATCTCCACTTCTTCATTTTCCCGAGGAGACAGCTCCTGTATTCTCCAAGATCCTCACAGCTACTTATTATATTATCCCCTCACCTTCTGGCTGACACTCCTTATTAAAAGGCCCCTCCTACACAGGGCCTCAGCCATGATGGAGAACTCACATTTCCCTTACCTGAGCTGCCATTCACACCCGTATTTTGAAACCCACTGTACATCTGACCCTGACTGTTAGATTAGGATCAGAAGTACTTGTCTACATAAGATACAAACCAATGTTTTCTCAAAGATGAATGGGCAAGCAAGAGCAAAGACCAGTCACAGAGAGACCCATGACCATTCAAAGTGGTTTTGCAATTCTCTGAGGCCTGGGCAGGAAGCTGTCTACATTTTATGTAGGGATGCATTAAGACACACAGGCTTCTGGTTACAAGGACGGTAAACATGGCAACACTATTGTCCAGGCACTCTCTCTTGACTCCTTTTATACACTGGGGTGAGAGGCTCCTAGCCCAGAGGCCCACTGAATCCTAAAGCTGAAAGTAAGATTTCATGTGCACATTTTGCTGAGAACACATTGCTTTCTAGGAGCTCCCCAAGGTGCTAGAGGACACTGACCTCCGCTGAGCTGGCTTCCTCCTGCTTCTCTGTGCTGGGGCCTGTTCCTAGGAGAGACACTACATGGCGCGAAGGAGGGCTACAGAGATGCCCAATGGGCATCATATGCTGCCCACACTGAATGTGCATAAAACTTCAGGCTTCAGGTAACTGTCTCACTTCCTGTAGTCGATTGTTTGGACAATCCAGAAAAACTGGTATCATTAGGCATGCATTCCAAACAGAAAGGTGGTTAGCTGCCAAGATAGCAGAACTCAGGAAGGACCCAGCTGGGATGGACTCTGTTCTGTAGACATTTAATAATAAGTCTTAATATTAGTGGCTTAAATGAACCATCTAAATGATATAAGTTTGCAGACTGGGTTCAAAACAGGATCCTTCTACTTCTTGCCTCCAAGAAATGCACCTTTCCATAAAAGATGGATACTATCTTAGGATGAAAGGTTATTAAACAGTATTTCAAATAAATGAGCCTAGAAAACAAGCAGGTGTTGCTACATTACTATCTGATAGGGTAGGCTTCAAACCAACATTACTTAGAAAAGATAAAGAAGATCAATTTATATTGATTGAAGGAACACTCCAACAGGAGGACATTACAATCCTAAACATATATACACCTAACATGATGGCTCCCAATTTCATGAAATAAAACTAATAGAATTAAGTTCAAAGATAACCCAAACACAGTAGTACTAGGTAATTTCAACACCCCACTCTCAATTGAAACGTCACCCTGGCAAAAAAATAAACAAAGAAGTATCTGGATTAAAAGAGGTCACAGCACAAATAGACCTAACAGCTAAAAAACATTTTATGAAAATGCTGCAGAATACACAATTTTTTAAAGCAACATATGGAACATTCTCTAAAATACACCATATATTAGGACACAAAGCAAACCTTAACAAATACGGGAACACTGAAGTAACTCCTTCCACTCTGTCTGATAGGAATGAGATTAAGCTACAAATCAACAGAAAAATAAAAGGCTATAAAGCATATACAAAATCATGGGAACTAAACAATACACTATAATTGATGAATGGTTCAATGAAAAACATCTAGAACGAAATAAAAAATTTCATAGAATCAAATGATAATTAGAAGACAACATCACAAAACTTTTGGGACAAAATGAAGGCAGTCCTAAGAGGGAAAGATTAGGGCAGGAATTAATGAAATAGAAACCAAAAAAGAAAAAAATTAATAAAAAGAATCAATGAAACAAAGTTTGCTCATTGAAAGGGTACACAAGATAGATAAGCCCTTAGCAAATATGATGAGAAGAGAGAAGGGACACAAGTTAATAAAATTAGAGATGAAAAAGGCACCATTAAAACAGATACCAAAGAAATTCAGAAAATCATAAGGACATACTTTACAAACATATACTCCACTAAGTTTGAAAATCTGAAAGAAATGGGTGATTTTTCTTGATTTATATGACCTACCAAAATTAAATCAAGGTAAGATTATCTACTTAAATTGAGCTGTAACAAGTATGAAGATCCAAGAAGTTATAAAAAAAAAAAATCTGCCAACTATAAAAGTCCAGACCCAGATGAATTCACCAGTAAAGTTTCCCAGACCTTTATGGAAGAACTAACACCAATGCTTATTAAACTTTCCCATAAAATACAAAAGGAAAGAATTCTACCAAATTCCTTTTCTGAAGCCAGCATCACGCTGATACCAAAACAAGACAAAGACAGAACAAAAAAAGAAAATTACAGACAAATCTCCCTTGTGAATATAGATGCAAAAATTCTCAACACGATATTGGCAAACAGAATACAAATACATATCAGAAAGATTATTCACCCAACCAAGTACTTTTTATCCCAAAAATGCAGGGATGATACACCATACGTAAATTGGTCAATGTAATACACTATATAAATGGACTGAAGGACAAAAATCACATGCACATCTCACTAGATAAAGAAAAGGCTTTAGACAAAATGTAACAACCCTTCATGATAAAAGTCCTGCAGAAACTGGGAAAAGAAGGAACATATCTAAACAAAATAAAGGCTATTTATGATAAAACTGCAGCCAACATAATATTAAATAGAGAAAAACTTGAAGCTTTACTCCTAAAATCAGTAACTAGACAAGGGTGTCCATTGTCCCCATTTTAATTTAATATAGTACTGGAAGTCTTATTTATAGTAGTAAGGCAAGACATACACATAAAAGGGAAACAAATTGGAAAGACATGAAATTATCATTATTTGTAGATGATATGTTTCTATACATAAAGGACCCTAAAGACACCACCAGCAAACAGGTAGAGCTGATAAACACTTTTAGCAATGTAGCTGGATACAAAATAAACACACAGAAATCAGTAGCTTTCTTATACAGTTACAATAAGTATGCTGAGGATGAAATCCAGGAATCCCTGGCATTCAAAATTGCCTCAAATAAATAAATAAGTAAATAAATAAATAAATAAAAACTACCTTGGAATTAAACCTAACCAAGGACAGGAAGGATCTCTACAATGAAAACGTTGAAACACTCAAGACAGAAATTGCAGAAAAGACACTAGGAAATAAAAAGACATCCCATGTTCCTTGGATAGGAAGAATCAATATTGTGACAATGACAAATCTTACCAGAGACAATCTACAGTTAATGCAATCCCCATCAAAATTCCAATGGCATTCTTCAGGAAATAGGAAAAATAAACCTCAAATTCATTTGGAAACACAAAAAAACCTCAAATAGCCAAAATAATTTTGAGTAGCAAAAATAAGACAAAGACAAACCAAAGAGAGAGAGAATATCCTAGGCATGATGGCTCTTGTGTTTAGTCCCACCATTAAGGAGGGTAGTCTAGAGGATAAGTACCAGGTGAGTATGGAAAAAGGAGAGGACGGGAGGTTTGTTGGTAGGAAAAACAAAGAGAGGGATGAAGGATGTGAAGAAAGGAAAACAGAACGGAAGAGAGGAAGAGAGAAAAGGAAAAGAGAGAAACAAAAAGAGATAAAGAAGACTAGAAAGATGGTTCATTGGTTATGCACAAGCACTAGAGCCAGAGTGCCTGAAACCGCAGAGTTAGAATCATGAGATTGCACATAAACACCAGGGCTTGGTCATGAGCACTATATCCCCAGTCCTGCAAATGAGTGGGGAGACTATGGGAAGGAAAGACCATGGAATCTCCCAGGGAAGTGAAAAACAGCATGCTCCAGTGTCGGAAAACTTCCAGGCTGGAGAGATGGCTTATCAGTTAAGGCACTTGACTGCAAAGCCAAAGTACCCAGGTTCAATTCACCAGGACCTACATAAGCCAGGTACACAAGGTGGTACATGCATCTGGAGGTGTTTTCTTTAACAGGTGGAGGCCCTAGCATGTCCATTGTCATTCTCTCACTCTTTCCCTTTCTCTTAAATAAATAAAAGTAAAATATTTGCCTCAGCAGGTGGGGTCCTGGTGGAGGCGGAGGTGTGTTACTGGGGTAGATCCTAAGTCCACTATGGTCTTCCAAACATGATTGAACTATGGCTATTCTATTTCTCTCTCTGCTGTGAATATATGATGAAGTGAGCCAGCTTCTTCTGCCACAATGAAGCTGTACCTGGAATCTGTGCCCTAAAATAAGCTGGGTTTTTTTTTGTTTGTTTTGTTGTTGTTGGGTGCTTTGTCTTAGCAAGGAGAAGGTAACTTCTCTTCACTCAGCTCTCTGCAAACTTCACTCTTTCCTGATAAGTGGCTTTCAGTCTCAGATTGCCTCTTCTCTCAGAATCCTTTCCTTGAACTGTTCTCCAACAGAACCTCACATGCTCTCTCAGTTACTGAAATCCTCTCATAGGCGATCAGCCCCTATAGGTACTGGCCTCTAACCCTCATTCCCTAGTCTCACATTTTCCTTAATTTCACCACCTCTTCCCTCACACATGTAAGGCCTCCCTTCCTTTCTCATACAGTTCCTCCTTCCACAGGCCCTTCAGTCCCTCAGCCATCCTCATATATGGTGGACCATAATTTACCCACACTGCTCCCATCCTATTAGAACCCTGTGGGCTGAATGAAGACCCAGTCTTCTAGAACTTGTGATTATCAAGCCACTTGCCTATGTGCTCCATGGTGACAGGTTATGGCATCAGTTTAACATTCTATACAGCAACCCAAGCTCCATTTCCCACTAATCTTATAGGTCTCAGGGTCCAGAGGGAGGGCTGGTGACTGTAAAACAGCCCTGGCCTCTCCAAAGCAATTCCTTACGCTTGGTATGCTGCAGTTCACCACGTTGGCCAGGAGGAGGCAACATCTCTCCAGTCTCCAGGAGAAGAAAAAGACTAAGATGCCATGGAGAGAAAGTGAATGGGAATGAACTCAAGACACAAGCCATGCCAAGTTAAGTGCTCTATCCCTCAAATTTATACAACTGGTTGCTGTTAACTTGACAGAGTTTCACTAAGTGCCCAGTTTTGGCCTTTAAATATTTCTGTTCACCAAGCTGGTCTGAAGCTTATGGTCCTCCCTCCTGCCTTACATCCTAAGTGGCTGGGATTAAAGGTCTGGCCCTCAATTCCTGCTTTAGGAGTAAAGCAGAACCCAGCCCCCCTCCAGTATTTCACCTTAGCAGCACACTGAAAGAGGACATTTGCACAAAAAAGGAGGCAAGAAGAGGGAGGCCTGTGAGCACACCCGGTGAGGTCTCAACCAGCAAAAAGTACTTTTCCAAACCAGGGATCCACACTGATGTTTACTATGTAACAGGCCAGAGAAGTAAGAGAGACAGAGTCAGATGGAAGGAATAAAACAGGACAGGTAGCTAGCTGGAGACTGGTAGTTCATGGGTATGTTTAAGTACTTGGAAGGCAGAGGTCAGAGGATCATTGCAAGCTTCAGGCAAGCCTTGGCTATACAGTGAGACACTTCCAGAAAAGGGAAAAGAAAAACAGGGAAAAGATGGAGGGACAAATTTTCAGAGACAAGAGGACACATAGCAAACTAGAGATAATATGTCTCTTGGGAAGTTTAGGAGTACATGCCTAATTCCTCTGCCCCTGAATATCCAAAGTCTTCCTCTAGACTGTCACTCAGTGAAAAGGATTCAACCCCAGCAGCAGTGCACATGGAAAACCAGGAAAGCCCTAAGTGTTAGGCCTGTGCATCAGGGAGAAGACTGGAAGAGACTTCTACCCTGCTGCCCAAGCGCCAATGCTTCTGCATCATTCCCAAAGCCAGCTGGATTTGTTCTGCAGTAGCCAGGCCTACCCAGGTGTGGAAGGTGAAATGGGAGAGCAGAGGGAGCCAAAACTCACTGCCTGGCTTTGAGCTCCAACCATGTCCTCCTGAGTTATCTTAATGTGTCTCCATGTCTCTCGTGTTTTGCACACCTGTCTCCAATGCTCTTTTCCTCAATGAATGTCTGATTTTAAAGGACCCACTTCACTTTGAGCTCTGAGGCTTCCAGTGTGTGTGGTGGGAGACATATTCAGCACTCTACTACTGCCTGCTCAGATCAATGTAAGTCCCAAGGTAATATATATACCCAGGGACTTACCTAACAGAGGGCATGCCTAAATAAAGCCACCCAGTAAGAAAGTACATCATATCTGGATTCCAATTCATGTCTTAGTGAACCTAGGGCCACAGGGAAACTCATCCTTGGGAAGAAATGGTGGTGAGAGACCCACAATGACTGGAGAGACCACAGGAAGTATCACTCACATATGCTCACATGCCTGGAGTTCCAATGGCAGATAGTCCCAGAGATCCAGACACAGACAAATCAGTCACTGATAGACAAATAGACACACAAGACCGGAGGCTCAGGAGGAACTCCTGAGGTGGGCGTGGCACTAGGAACCTGGTTGCTGAATCCCTATGGACTGGGAAGCCAGCAAGTATACAAGGTATACTTGCATACCAGAGTATACAAAGGAGACATACCCAGGAGAGGTCAGGAGTGCAATTACAATTATGCAGCACACATGTAAAGCTGGGTACAAAGTGGCTGATACATCTGTGATCCCAATATACCTACCACAAAGGGGGTGGAACTGGTAGAATGTGAAGGTCTTGAGCCACCTAGTTTGACATTCCTTTGCAGTGGAAGAGACACAAGACCTCTTCTCAAAGGAGGAGTTACACAGACATTTCAAAGTGTTTCTCTTACCTCCACATGTGCACTGTGGCATGTGTGCATGCTTTTACACACACACACACACACACACACTCACAAATTTCTTTTTCAAATAAAGACCTTTAATTTTCTCACGGTGCCGTTTTATTGTTTCTTCCATAATAGTCATATATGCAAGAAATTTCACAAGAACAATGTCAGCAAGCTCTTATGTGGACAACAAATTCTTCACAAGTCAATGGGCTCTTCCCTTTTGTAAGGCTGTGGCTGAAGGCTCTTCAGCTATTATTTTCAATGCTTGAAGTTTCCAGTATTTACCATACATTTCTTTTTATCTGGTTAATTGGGTCGATATGGAAGGGGGAAAGTGTGACCCAAGTGTCTATATATGCATCTGTCCAACTTCTCAAACACTCTGTCTTTATCTACATGATACTACTTCAAGTCTTTAACATAATCTTTGACATCGTTAACAAATTTGGTGAACAACTTCCAGTGATTTTGAAAGACACAACTTGGGAAAAACTTACTGATGAATTGATTGATGTTCTTCCCAGTGATGACAGGAACCCAGTTCTTGAAGAACTCTTGAATTAGCTGTTTGAATTCCTCTATCCTAACATGGTTCACTATATGGAAGGGGCTGACAGGTTCTCACTGAGCATATTCCACCACACCAGAACAAACCTTTCTGAAAGTGGGACCTACCTGCCAAACAATTCAGTACTGCCCTTCTGGTAATTTCCATTTTTTCTGAATTCTTTCTCTCTTTTAATTTTGTCTTCAAGGTCGGGTTTCACTCTAGCCCAGGCTGACATGGAATTCACTATGTATTCTCTGGGTGACCTTGAACTCATGGTGATCCTCCTACTTCTGCCACCCAAGTGCTGGGATTAAAGGTGTGTGCCACCAGGCCTGGATAATTTTAAATTTTTTTAACATACCCCATGGTAATACCCTCCCTCTTCCCCCCACTTTCCCCTTTGAAATCCACTTTCCATCATAGCACTGCCCCTCCCTCTCAGTCTTTTATTTTGATGTCATGATCGTTTCTTCCTCTTATGATGGTCTTGTGTAGGTCGTGTCAGGCACTGTGAGGTCCTGGATATCCAGGCCACTTTGTGTCTGGAGGAGCATGATATAAGGAGTCCTACCCTTCCTTTGGCTCTTACATTCTGCCAACTCTTCCACAATGGACCCTGAGCCATGAAAGGTGTGATTAAGATACTTCAGTGCTAAGCACTCCTGTCACTTCTTTTCAGCACCATGGTGCCTTCTGAGTCATTCCAAGGTCACTGCCCTCTGAAAATAGAAAATTCTCTAACGAAAAATGACAGTAACAATAATATAGGTGTATGAACAATAAGAAAAGTGCTTACTGGCCAGTTTGATGAGCATAGTATATACATCTGGCCTGAGAGCAGCAGACACCCTTAGGGCTCATGACTACCCTTGTTGTATGTTTTCAATATCTGGGATGTATTCCCTCCCATGGAGCAGGCTTCCAGTCCAATTACAGGGCAGACATGCCACTATTGCACCCAATGGCTCATTTGGCCTAGCTGGGCAAATATAAGGCTTGCAGTGTCTACTGTTGGATATCTATACTGGTGATCTCTCTCTCCCATTAAAATGTATGCCGTGTTGCTTTTTCTACCTTTCTGTCAGCTAGTCTAGATGGAGGAGGTTTTCAGCTCAGCTCCAGCAGGGTTTCTCAGGAAACGTGCAGCCCAAGTATGCAGAGTCTTCAGTAATTGTGTCTTACCATCTATTCCTGGAGGGAAACCAAGGGCCTTGGCAATGGCCTGTAATGTTTTGGGGGAATCAGGGACGATCCTGGCCAACAACACAATTGGAGGTATCTCATTCCTAGAATTGAAAAATTTCTAGTAACAATGTAGGGTTCCTATGTGTCCAATAAAGTAGGTTTCCCTGACTTATTTATATCCTCTTAGATTTTGTTTGTTTGTTTTTGTTTTTCGAGTCTCACTCTGGTCCAGGCTGACCTGGAATTAACTCTTGTCATCTCAGGGTGGCCTTGAACTCATGGCAATCCTCCTACCTCTGCCTCCCGAATGCTGGGATTAAAGGCATGCGCCACCACGCCCGGCTTTATATCCTCTTAGATTTTGATTAGCCCTCCCTCTATCCTTCCTTTAATTTCTTCCCCTGACCTCATTCAGGCCTTTTCACCCCCCATTAATCTACTTACTTATATACAATGCCATCATATTAAGTCCCTCCCTCCCCCTTTCTATTCCCATTATATCTCATTTCTAGCTTCCTGGCCTATGTGACTGAATATTCTTCTTACACAGATGTCCAGTCATTTGTAGCTAGGATCCACATGAGAGAGAACATGCAACATTTGGCTTTCTGGGCCTGGGTTGCCTCATTTAGTATAATCCTTTCAAGATCCATCTATTTTTATTTATTTATTAAGTATAAACTTTGTGTGGATACATCATGTGTTGGTACCATCATTTCCCTTCTCTGTGGCCCCATTCCACTGAAGGTCTCCTCAGTGGGATTGCTAGTGTTCACCATTTTCCTACAAATTTCATAACTTCATTTTTCTTTATTGTTTAGTAGAACTCCATTGTGTAAATGTGCCACATCTTCCTTGTCCACTCATCAGTTGAAGGGCATCTAGACATTTTCTAGCTATTGTTAATAGAGGGGCAATAAACATGGTTGGGCAAGTATCTGTGCAGTGGTGAGATGAGTCATTAGATATATGCCAAGGAGTGTTATAGCTCAGTCATATGGTAGATCTACTTTTAGCTGTCTTAGGAACCTCCACACTGATTTCCACAATGGCAAGAACAGTTTGCATTCCCACCAATAGTGTAGAAGGGTTCCTCTTTTTCCACACCCTCGCCAACATTAATGGTCATTTGTTTTCATGATGCTAGCCAATCTGACAGTAGTGAAATGGAATCTCAATGTAGTTTTAATCTGCATTTCCCTGATGACTAGGGATATTGAACATTATTTTTAGATGTTTACATGCCACGTGTTTCTTCTTTTGAGAACTCTCTATATAGTTCCATAAACCATTTTTAAACTGGATTGTTTGTTATTATTTAATTTTTTGAGTTCTTTGTATGCCCTAGATCTTAATCCTCTGTCAGATGTATAGATGGCAAAGATTTTCTCCCATTTTTTAGGTTGCCTCTTTGCTCTAATCACAGTGTCTTTTGCCATATAAATTTTTTGTGATGTCATGAGGTCCCAGTGGTTGATCTGTGGTTTTGTTGCCTGAGCAATTGGGTTTATATTCAGAAAGTCCTTGCCAAGACCAATACGTTGAAGGATTTCCCCTACTTTTTCATCTAGCAGCTTCAGAGTCTCAGGTGTGATATTAAGATCTTTGATCCATTTCAACTTAATTCTTGTGCATGGAGAGGGATTAGGATCTATTTTCATCCTTCCACAAATACATATCTAGTTTTCCCAGTAGCATTTGCTGAAGAGGCTGTCTTTTCTCCAATGAGCATTTTTGTTGAAGATCAGGGGTCTATACCTACATGGACTTAGGTCTGGGTCATCTATTCTGTTCCATTAATCTACATCTGTTTTTGTGCCAGTATCATGCTGTTTTTTGTTTCTATGGCTCTGTAGTATAGGTTAAAATCAGGTATGGTGATACCACCAGCCTTATTTTTGTTGCTCAGTATTGCTTTAGATATTCGAGATTTTTTTTGTGATTCCAAATGAATTTTTGGATTTTTTTTTTCTATTTCTGTGAATGCCACTGGAATTTTAATGGGGATTGCACTAAATGTGTAGATTGCTTTTGGTAAGATTACCATTTTAACAACATTGATTCTTCCTATCCAAGAACAAGGGATATCTTTCCATTTCCAAGTATCTTCTGCAATTTCTTGCCTGACTGCTTTAAAGTTTTCATTGTAGAGATCCTTCACTTCCTTGGCTCAGTTTATCCCAAAGTACTTTATTTATTTACTTTTTTGATGCAGTTGTGAAAGGGAGTGATTCTCTGATTTCATCCCCTATGTGTTTGTTAGCATATAAGAAGGCTACAGATTTTTGTGTGCTTATTTTGTATCTTGCTACATGGCTATATGTGTTTATCAGCTCTAACAGTTTGCTGATAGTCTTTCAGGTCATTTATGTACAGACTCTTCTCTTCCTTTCCAATTTGTACCCTTTTATGTGTGTCTCTTACCTTATTGATGGCTAGGATTCCCAGTACTATATTAGATGAAAGTGGGGACAGTGGACACCTTTGTCTTGTTCCTGATTGTAGTGGAAAAGCTGCAAGTTTTTCTCCATTTAGTATTATGTTGGCTGTAGGCTTGTCATAAATAGACTTCATTATGTAGAGATATGTTCCTTCTATCCCAGTCTCTGTAGGACTTTTATCATGATAGGATGTTGGATTTTATTGAATGTTTTTTTCTGCATCTAATGAGATGATCATGTGATTTTTGTCCTTCAGTCCATTTCGGTAATGTAATACATTTATCAATATGCATATGTTGAACCATCCCTGCATCTCTGGGATAAAGCCTACTTGGTTGGGATGAATGATCTTTCTGATATATTCTTGTATTGTTTGCCAATATTTTGTTGAGAATTTTTGCATCTAAGTTCATGAGGGAGATTGGCATGTAATTTTGTTGTTGTTGTCTTATTTATCTGTATTTATTTTAGGTCCATTTGTTCTATGGCCTCATTCAAACCAGTTGTATCTCTGTTTATTTTTTGCCTGGATGACTGTCAATTGATGACAGTGAGGTGTTGAAGTCACCCACTACAACTGTGTTTGGTGTTATCTGTGACCTTAGTTCTAATAAATTTTGATGAAGTTGGAAGCCCCATGTTAGGTGCATATATGTTTAGGATTGTAATGTCCTCATGTTGGAGTGTGCCTTAAATCAATATAAAGTGACCTTTCTTATCTTTCTTAACCAATGTTGGACTGAAGTCTGCTTTGTCAGATATTAGGATAGCAACCACTACTTGTCTTCTAGGCACATTTGCCTGAAACACCATTTTCCAACCTTTCACCCTAAGATAGTGTCCATTTTCTGTAGAAAGGTGAGTTTCTTGGAGGCAACAAATTGAAGGATCTTACTTTTTGTTTGTTGGTTGGTTTTTGAGGTAGGGTCTCACTTTGGCTCAGGCTGACCTGGAATTCACTATGTAGTCTCAGGGTAGTCTTGAACTCACAGTGATCCTCCTACCTCTGCCTCCCGAGTGCTGGGATTAAAGGCATGCGCCACCATGCATGGTTGGAGCCTACTTTTTAACCCAATCTGCAAACCGATTTCTTTTGGTTGGGGCATTGAAGCCATTAAGTTATTTTTGAAGCCAGTGGTGCACACCTTTAATAACAGCACTCAAAAGACAGAGATAGGACGATTGCCATGAGTTCGAGGCCACCCTGAGACTCCATAGCGAATTCCAGGTCAGCCTGAGCCAAAGTGAGACCCTACCTCAAAAAACAAAACAAAACCCAAAGTTATTTTTGAAAAGTGCATTTATTTTTGCCATTTTTCTTGTTTTGTAGTTCTTCCAGTTTTTTTTTTTTTTTAAATCTTTGCTCTCTTGTATTGACTAGTATTTCAGTATGGTTTGTTTTTTCTAGGTTCCTTGTATGTGTGCTTTTCTTTCTCTTCAGCATAGAAGATCCTTTCAAGTATTTTCTGTAGAGCTGGTTTTGTTTTCAAATATTCCTTTAGCCTGCTTTTGTTGTAGAACGTCCTCATTTCTCCATCTATGTGAATGGATAGCTCTGCAGGACAAAGAAACCTTGGCTGACAGTTATCTTTCTCAGAACTTGGAATACATCATTCCAAGCCCGTCTAGCTTTTAAAATTTGTGTTGAGTAATCTGCTATGATCCTGATGGGCTTGCCTTTGTATGTAACATGGTTTTTCTCTCTAACCACTTTCAATATATTTTCTTTGTTTTGTAACTTTCGTATTTTAATTACAATATGGCGAGGAGAGGTTCTTCCCAGGTTTTGTCTGTTTAGTGTTCTAGAGGCTTCCTGTATCTACATGGGCATTTCTTTCATAATTTGGGGGAAGTTTTCTTCTGTGATTTTGTTTAAAATGGCCACTAGGCCTTTAGAGTGAAATTCTTCTCCTCCTACTATACCCTGAATTCTTGTTTGACCTTTCAGTAGTGTCCCAAATATCTTGAAATTCCCATTCATACTTTATTAGTTTGTCTTTCTCTTTGTTGGATTATATTAGATCTGTCACCTGGTCTTCTAGTTTAGATATTCTGCCCACTCCTTCATCAATTATACTGGTGAGGTTTTCTAGAGTTTTTTTGTTGTTGTTGTTGTTGTTTTTTACATCGACTGTGTTCTTCATTGCTTGTAATTCTGACTGGTTTTTCTTTTTTTTTTTTTAAATTTAATTTATTAGTTTTCATTTCAGTGAATACAGGCAGTTTGGTACCATTATTTAGGCTCATCTGTGATCTACCCCCTCCCATTAGACCCTCCTTGTTAATGAAAATGGGTCGTGCATTGTGGAGTTAGCCCCCAGTTATTAATATGATAAATGTCTCTGCAAATCATGACCCAACATGTAACTCTGACATTCTTTCCGCCCCCTCTTCCGCAAGATTTCCCTGAGCCATGTTGGGTTCATTTTTGGTCTGCTTCAGTGCTGAGGTGTTGGGGGCCTCTGAGGCTTTGGCTCTCTGATTTGGTAGGAGTTGATTTTTCTCTCCGTTGATCTCCTTCCCCTTTGTGCTGGTATCCGGTTCACAGGAAAACATCCCCCTTGCTTATTTCGCCAGTTGTCCTTAGTTTCAGTTGGGCCCCTTTTGAGGTATGTTGGGGCAGCTCTCTTCTTAGGATCTGCATCTATCTTTTTTTCCCCTTGTTGTTTGTAGTGCAGCTAGGCGGTCGCCATCTTGACCGGAAGCCTGGTTTTTCTTTATTTTATTATTTCTATTTTCTTTTTTATGTCTTCTATTTACCTCATTTCATTAAATTGGTTTCCCTTGTCTTCTTTCATTTCTTTGATTTCCTCGAACATATTTATAATCATTCTTTTGATATCTTTCTCAGGTATTTCCTCTAAATCAGTCTCACTGGGGGTCATTTCCATTGCATTGGTACTTTTTGGTGGATTTACACTGTCATGATTTTTTGTGTTTCTTGTGTTATAATGTATGCATTTTTGCATGTTGAATTAATTTAATGCTTGAATTTTCTAATTACCTGCAGCATTATTAGATGTATCAATCAATCTGATGTTATATATCTTCAGGGTAGGAGCTTAAGGTGCTAGGTGTGGCTCTCAAGACTCTCAGAGTAACAAGAAAAGTGACCCTAGATGTTGAGTTTGCCTGCTATGAGAGTATTCAAATAGACTGAGTAGAACAAAATACAGGCAGATTCTAAAATGTAACTAAACAATGTACACATTCAATGAAAAACAGTACAGAGTATTCATGCAAGAGTAGGTATTATGACAACCAGATGCTCTAACAAAGTCACACTCCCTTAGGATGTGTTTTCCCCACATAATCCTGTCAACTAGGAGGCTAAGATTTCTGGTCTGTTTAGGATTCCATGTCAGCTTGTAACCAAATGAGACCCTTCCCTAACAAATGGCAGAAGAGGAAGCAAAAGCACTATAAATCAGGAAATAACAAATGAGAAGACCAGAATATAGCTTGGCAAGTCTGGGGCTGGAGAAGATGGCTAAGCAGTTAAGGCGCTTGCCTACAAAGCCAAAGGACCCAGGTTTGATTCCCCAGGGCCCAAGGAGACACATGCTTCTGGAGTTCGTTGGCAATGGCTGGAGGTCCTGGTGTGCCCATTCTCTCTTTCTCTCTACCTTTCTCTCTCAAATATCACTACTTAAGGGGTTTTAGCAACATAGAAACTCTATGCAGTGAATATAAATACTACTGTAGAGCGTGGCAGCAAACAGGAAGCACACAAATGGATGAAAGTTAAGAAACTGCCCATGGTTCTAGCTTTATACCTGTAAAGATTTAAATACATGGATTGACTTTATTAATACACAAAACTTTCTTACTGGGTAGTTTTTCCTTTAGAACTTCATCTGTTTTAACACTTTAGGAGATGCAACCAACCCTGATAGAATGTATGACCTTGCTGCTGTTGTAGTTTAATGTGGAAGTGGTCCCTAATTGAGGCCATTACATTGAAATACTTAACAGTCATGACTCTTGGCTATTGTTTGATAAGGAAATTATAGAAAACATAGATGCACAAGGTACTGAACTGAAGAATTCTATGGGTTGACAGCATATATCTCAAAAAAACTCTGAGTTTGGTTACATTCCTTTTCAGTCACAACCCTAGCAACCTGGGGAATAGGTAATGTCATTTGGAAGATCAAACTTTGTTGAAGTACAGTAATCCAAAAATGAAGCCCTTTTTTCTTTTTCTTTCTTCTTCTTCTTCTTCTTTTTTTTTTTCCAGGATAGGGTTTCACTGTAGCTCAGGCTGACCTGGAATTCACCATGTAGTTTTAGGGTGTCCTTGAACTCATAGCAATCCTCCTACCTCTGCCTCCCAAGTGCTGGGATTAAAGGCGTGTGCCACCATGCCCGGCTTTTTGGTATTCTTTTTTATTTTTTAAGACCTTTTTCTTGCTGATGAATTTATATAGATCTAATTGGAAGAGCATCCTGAAGTTAAAATTTATGTTGAGGATTTTATTCTTCTGGGGTTGTAGGTGATATGGTAAATGTACTCTACGGTAGTTAATATTTTCCAAACATCAAGTATAAGTGGTCTGAGAGAGGCAAAAAGTAATTGAAAATTGTATTTAAGATAATAGCAACCAAGCTTTGGGTATTCTTTTATTTTACTTTATTTGAATGGGGAGGAAATGTCAAACCAGGGCCTCCAGCCACTGCAAATGAACTGCAGAAGGATGCACCCCCCCCCTTGTACATCTAGCTTACGTGGGGCATGGGGAATCGAACCAGGATCCTTTTGCTGTCCAGGCAAACACCTTAAACACTAAGCCATCTCTCCAACCAAAGCTTTGGGTATTCTTTATCAAACACTTTTCATGCAGGCTTTCTTTGATTTGTTTTGTTAATACCCTAGTTTTCTAAACTTGTTTTAGTATAACTGTTGACTAAGAAAAACAAAAAAAATGTTCTGTGCTTCTATTATTAACATTTACCTGTAACTTTTAGCATCCCACAAACAGATCTCTACTAGGGTCACTTTGCTAACTGGCTACTTAGACAGGCGAGGAGAAGATGATGACATGTTGACAAACTAATTTTTATGATACAGTTTCTGAAGACTTGCCCAGGCTGGAGTTGTTTGAACACATCAGATGTATCAGATCTTGCCTGATATACCAACACGGCACAGAGAATCACAGCCAGGGATTCAGGGTGAGCCAGGGTAGTGTGAGTGATTAGATCTCTGATGTGCAAACAAAATTGTCTTGGAATTTAAAACTGTTTTTGAAGCTTGCTGTACATAAAAAAAGGGTGGAGTGAAAGAGTACTATGTCTACCACCAGCTAGGCTACAGCATGCATATGAAAAGTAGAGGAAATCATTTGTTTAAAATACATCATTGAAATACTGTATTGTGTTTTTATATTTCCAAAAAAAAAGAAAAAGTGGTGGAGGACTTCCGGTTAAGAAGGTGGTGTAGGAACCACTTCAAAGCAGCCTATGGGAGAAAAAGCCAAAAAAAAAAAAAAAAAAACCCAGCAAAATACAATCTTCTATTAAAAAGTGAGGTGCATAAGAAATTACCAACGGCAGCAGAGAAGCAAGAGAGATTCAGAGCATCCAGAGCTCACATACACAGGCAGAAGCAGCTCCATTTCCACGGAGCCACAGCTGCAAGGCTTGGCTTGAGCCACAGGAAAAGCCAGGTGAGGGGATTTTCCACTCAAACTGGAGCTCTTGCCAAACTTAAGAAACGTGGAGAACTGCAGTGAACAACGGAGGAGCAGATCACGAGGTAGAGGATCACGTGGACCAGCCGGAGAACTAGAGCCACCATCCATAGCCTCCCCTCCCCCACCACCAGTGCAAGCACCAGAGACCAGTGGAAGGGAGATCACAGCACCAAGTACCAGTGACCAGAGCAGCGATCCAACAACCCAACCAGCCTACTTGAACTCACAGTGTACCAAAGAGGGACCCAAGGAGGAGTGCAACAGAACTGAGACCAAAATCATCCCAAAGGAAACTGGGATTACACTAGGACAGTACCCACCAAATAAGCCAGAGGACCCAGATATAAGTCCAGGTAGCCATAGACACCTGATGTTCAATAAAAATGCCAAAAATACTCATTGGAGAAAAGACAGCCTCTTCAACAAATAGTACTGGGAAAACTGGATATGTATCTGTAGAAGGATGAAAATAGATTCTTCTCTCTCTCCATGCACAAGAATTAAGTCCAGCCGGGCGTGGTGGCACACGCCTTTAATCCCAGCACTTGGGAGGCAGGGGTAGGAGGATCACCGTGAGTTCGAGGCCACCCTGAGACTACATAGTGAATTCCAGGTCAGCCTGGGCTAGAGTGAGACCCTACCTCAAAAAAACAAAACAAAAAAAAAAAAACAACAAAAAAAAAAAAAACAAAAGAATTAAGTCCAAATGGATTAAAGACCTTAACATCAGACCGGAAACTCTGAAACTGCTAGAGGAAAAAGTAGGGGAAACCCTTCAACACATTGGTCATGGTAAAGACTTTCTGAATATAACCCCAATTGCTCAGGCAATAAAACGACAGATTAACCGTGGAGACCTCATGAAATTACAAAGATTTTGTACAGCAAAGGACACTGTGTATAGAACAAAGAGACAACCTACAGAGTGGAAGAAAATATTTGCCAGCTATGCACCTGGCAGAGGATTAATATCTACGATATACAAAGAACTCAAAAAATTAAATAATAAGAAATCAAACAAGCCAATTAAAAAATGGGCTATGGAACTAAATAGAGTTTTCAAAAGAAGAATACGGGGCTGGAGAGATGGCTTAGTGGGTAAGCGCTTGCCTGTGAAGCCTAAGGACCCAGGTTCGAGGCTCGATTCCCCAGGACCCACGTTAGCCAGATGCACAAGGGGGCGCACGCGTCTAGAGTTCATTTGCAGTGGCTGGAGGCCGTGACGTGCCCATTCTCTCTCTCTCTCTCTCTTTCTCTGCCTCTTTCTTCCTCTGTCTGTTGCTCTCAAATAAGTAAATAAAAAAAAATTTCAAAAAAAAAAGAAGAAATACGGATGGCATATAAGCATCTAAAACAAAGTTCTACATCCCTAGTCATCAGGGAAATGCAGATTAAAACTACATTGAGATTCCATCTCCTGTCAGATTGGCTACCATCATGAAAATAAATGACCATAAATGCTGGTGAGGATGTGAAAAAAGAGGAAAAACGTAGTGAAAAAGCCTAATTATATTTCATGTTATGGCAAGATCTAGCATTACTATTGAGTTCCATAGTAATTACACAAACATGTCATGCATGTTTCATTATGAGATTTACAGTGAACAGACTTAAATTTACTTTTTAAAAAATTTTTATTAGCATTTTCCATGATTATAAAAAAATATCCCATGGTAATTCCCGCCCCCCCCACACTTTCCCCTTTGAAATTCCATTCTCCATCATATTACCTCCCCATCTCAATCATTGTACTTACATATATACAATACCAACCTATTAAGTACCCTCCTCCCTTCCTTTCTCTTCCCTTTATGTCTCCTTTTTTTTTATTTTTTATTTTTTAATTTTTATTAACATTTTCCATGATTATAAAATATATCCCATGCTAATTCCCTCCTTCCCCACCCCCACACTTTCCCATTTGAAATTCCATTCTCCATCATATTACCTCCCCATTACAATCATTGTAATTACATATATACAATATCAACCTATTAAGTATCCTCCTCCCTTCCTTTCTCCACCCTTTATGTCTCCTTTTCAACTTACTGGCCTCTGCTACTAAGTATTTTCATTCTCACACAGAAGCCCAGTCATCTGTAGCTAGGATCCACAAATGAGAGAGAACATGTGGCACTTGGCTTTCTGGGCCTGGGTTACCTCACTTAGTATAATACTTTCCAGGTCCATCCATTTTTCTGCAAATTTCATAAATTCATTTTTCTTTACCGCTGAGTAGAACTCCATTGTATAAATGTACCACATCTTCATTATCCACTCATCTGTTGAGGGACATCTAGGCTGGTTCCATTTCCCAGCTATTATACATTGAGCAGCAATAAACATGGTTGAGCATGTACTTCTAAGGAAATGAGATGAGTCCTTTGGATATATGCCTAGGAGGGCTATAGTTGGGTCATATGGTAGATCAATCTCTAGCTGTTTTAGGAACCTCCACACTGTTTTCCACAATGGCTGGACCAGATTGCATTCCCACCAGCAGTGCAGAAGGGTTCCTTTTTTTCCACATCCCCGCCAATATTTATGATCATTTGTTTTCATGATGGTGGCCAATCTGACAGCAGTGAGATGGAATCTCAATGTAGTTTTAATCTGCATTTCCCTGATGACTAGTGACGTAGAACATTTTTTTAGATGCTTATATGCCATTCGTATTTCTTCCTTTGAGAACTCTCTATTTAGCTCCATAGCCCATTTTTTTGATTGGCTTGTCTGATTCCTTATTATTTAACTTTTTGAGTTCTTTGTATATCCTAGATATTAATCCTCTATCAGATAAATAGCTGGCAAAGATTTTTTCCCATTCTGTAGGTTGCCTCTTTGCTTTTTTCACTGTGTCCTTTGCGGTGCAAAATCTTTGTAATTTCATTAGGTCCCAGTGGTTAATCTGTGGTTTTATTGCCTGAGCAATTGGGGTTGTATTCAGAAAGTCTTTGACAAGACCAATATGTTGAAGGGTTTCCCCTACTTTTTCCTCTAGCAGTTTCAAAGTTTCCGGTCTGATGTTAAGGTCTTTAATCCATTTGGACTTAATTCTTGTGCATGGCGAGAGAGAAGAATCTAGTTTCATCCTTCTACAGATATTTATCCAGTTTTCAAAACACCATTTGCTGAAGAGGCTGTCTCTTCTCCAATGAGTATTTTTGGCATTTTTATCGAGTATCAGGTGGCTATAGCTACTTGGGCTTACATCTGGGTCCTCTATTCTGTTCCACTGATCTACATGTCTGTTTTTGTGCCAGTACCATGCTGTTTTTGTTACTATGGCTCTGTAGTATAGGTTAAAATCAGGTATGGTGATACCACCAGCCTCTTTTTTGTTGCTCAGTATTATTTTAGATATTCGAGGTTTTTTGTGATTCCAAATGAATTTTTGGATTGTTTTTTCTATTTCCATGAAGAAAGCCTTTGGAATTTTGATAGGGATTGCATTAAATGTGTAGATTGCTTTAGGTAAGATTGCCATTTTCACAATATTGATTCTTCCAAGCCAGGAACAAGGGATGTTTCTCCACTTTCTAGTGTCTTCTGCAATTTCTCGCTTGAGTGTTTTAAAGTTCTCATTGTATAGATTCTTTACTTCCTTGGTTAGGTTTATTCCAAGGTATTTTATTTTTTTTGATGCAATTGTGAATGGGAGTGATTCTCTCATTTCACCCTCTGTGTGTTTGTTGTTAGCATATATGAAGGCTACTGATTTCTGTGTATTTATTTTGTATCCTGCTACATTGCTGTAGGTTTTGATCAGCTCTAACAGCTTGCTAGTAGAGTCTTTAGGGTCCTTTATGTATAGAATCATGTCATCTGCAAATAATGATAACTTGATTTCTTCCTTTCCAATTTGTATCCCTTTTATGTGTGTCTCTTGCCTTATTGCTATGGCTAAGACTTCCAAAACTATATTAAATAGAAGTGGGAACAGTGGACACCTTGTCTTGTTCCTGATTTTAGTGGAAAAGCTTCCAGTTTTTCCCCATTTAGTAATATGTTGGCTGTAGGCTTGTCATAAATAGCCTTTATTATATTGAGATATGTTCCTTCTATTCCCAGTCTCTGTAGGACTTTTATCATGAAGGGATGTTGGATTTTGTCATATGCTTTCTCTACATCTAATGAGATGATCATGTGATTTTTGTCCTTCAACCCGTTTATGTAATGTATTACATTTATAGATTTGCGTATGTTGAACCATCCCTGCATCTCTGGGATAAAGCCTACTTGGTCAGGGTGAATGATCTTTTTGATATACTCTTGTATTCTGTTTGCCAATATTTTGTTGAGAATTTTTGCATCTATGTTCATGAGGGAGATTGGTCTGTAATTTTCTTTTTTTGTTCTATCTTTGCCTGGTTTTGATATCAGGGTGATGCTGGCCTCATAGAAGGAGTTTGGTAGAATTCCTTCTTTCTCTATTTCCTGGAAAAGCTTAAGAAGCAATGGTGTTAGCTCTTCCTTAAAAGTCTGGTAAAATTCAGCAGTGAATCCGTCCGGGCCTGGGCTTTTTTTAATTGGGAGATTATTGATAACTGTTCGGATCTCCATGTTTGCTATAGGTCTATTTAAGTGATTAATCTCATTTTGATTTTATTTAGGTAGGTCATATAGATCAAGGAAATCATCCATTTCTTTCAGATTTTCATACTTTGTGGAGTATATGCTTTTATAGTATGTCCCTATGACTTTTTGAATTTCTCTGGAATCTGTTGTGATGTTACCTTGTTCATCTCTGATTTTATTAATTTGTGTCTCTTCTCTCTTTCTTTTGGTCAGATTTGCTAAGGGTTTATCAATCTTGTTTATCCTTTCAAAGAACCAACTCTTTGTTTCATTAATTCTTTGGATTGTTCTTTTTGTTTCTATTTCATTAATTTCTGCCCTAATCTTTATTATTTCTTCCCATCTACTGATTTTTGGTTTGCCTTGTTCTTCTTTTTCCAGGGCTTTAAGGCGAAGCATTAGGTCATTTACTTGCGACCTTTCTAATTTCTTAATATAGGCACTTAAGGCTATAAATTTACCTCTTAGAACTGCCTTCATTGTGTCCCAGAGATTTTGGTATGTTGTGTTCTCATTATCATTGGACTCTATAAATTTTTTGATTTCCTTCTGGATTTCTTCATTGACCCACTCATCATTTAGTAGTGTATTGTTTAGTTTCCATGATTTTGTGTATGCTCTATAGCCTTTCTTGCTACTGATTTGTAGTTTAATTCCATTGTGGTCAGATAGAATGCAAGGAATTATTTCAATTTTCCTGAATTTGTTAAGATTTGCTTTGTGTCCTAATATATGGTCTATTTTAGAGAATGTTCCATGTGTTGCTGAAAAGAATGTATATTCTGCAGCCTTTGGATGAAATGTCCTGTATATATCTGTTAGGTCCATTCCTTCTATGACCTCATTTAGTCCAGATGCCTCTCTGTTTATTCTTTCCCTGGATGACCTGTCAATTGATGAGAGTGGGGTGTTAAAGTCACCCACCACCACTGTGTTTGGTGTTATCTGTGACCTTAGTTCTAATAGTGTTTGTTTGACGAATTATGAGCCCCCATGTTAGGTGCATATATGTTTAGGATTGTAATGTCCTCCTGTTGGAGTGTGCCCTTAATCAATATAAAGTGACCTTCCTTATCTTTCTTGACTAACGTCGGACTAAAGTCTACCCTGTCTGATATTAGGATAGCAACCCCTGCTTGTTTTCTAGGCCCATTTGCTTGAAACACCGTCTTCCAACCTTTCACCCTAAGATAATGTCTATCCTTTGTAGAAGGGTGAGTTTCTTGGAGACAACAAATTGTAGGATCCTGCTTTTTAACCCAGTCTGCAAATCTATGTCTTTTCGTTGGGGCATTGAGACCGTTGATATTAAGAGATATTATTGAAAGGTGTGTATTTATGTTTGCCATTTTTGTGTGTGTGTGTGTTTCTGGTTCTACCTGTGCTCTCTTCTGTTAACTGGTATTTGAGTATAGCTGGTTTTTTCTAGGTTCCTTATATGTGTGCTTTTCCTTTTGTTCAGCATGGAGGATTCTATCAAGTATTTTCTGTAGAGCTGGTTTTGTCTTCACATACTCCTTTAACCTGCTTTTGTCATGGAATGTCTTTATTTCTCCATCTATTTGAATGGATAACTTTGCAGGATAAAGTAACCTTGGTTGACAGTTGTTATCTTTCAGAACTTGGAATATATCACTCCAAGCCCTTCTGGCTTTAAAAGTTTGTGTTGAATAATCTGCTGTAATCCTGATGGGCTTGCTTTTGTAGGTAACTTGATTTTTCTCTCTAACTGCTTTCAATATTTTTTCTTTGGTGTGTGTGTTTGGAAGTTTGATTATAATATGGCGAGGAGAGGTTCTTTCTGGGTTTTGTCTGGCTGGGCTTCTAAAGGCTTCCTGTACCTGTATTGGCACCTCTTTCCCAATTTGGGGGAAATTTTCCTCTATGATTTTGTTGAAGATGCCTACTATGCCTCTGGAGTGGAGTTCTTCTCCTTCTACTATGCCCTGAATTCTTATATTGGATCTTTTCATAGTGTCCCGAATATCTTGAAATTCCCACTCATACTTTTCTATAAGTTTGTCTTTCTCTTTGTTGGACTGCATTAGGTCTGCCACCTGGTCTTCTAGCTTAGATATTCTGTCCTCTCCCTCATCCATCCTACTGGTGAGATTTTCTACAGAGTTTTTTATTTCATTAACTGTGTTCTTCATTGCTAGTAATTCTGACTGGTTTTTCTTTATTATTTCTATTTCCCTATTTATGTCTTGTATTGCCTTCTTTATTTCATTAAATTGGTGTCCTGCCTCTTCTTTGATTCCTTTGATTTCCTCTTTGATTTCCGCTTTGATTTCTTCTTTGATTGTTTTCATGTGTTCTTTGACCTCTTTGAACGTATTTATAATTATTCTTTTGAACTCTTTTCAGGCATTTCCTCTAACTCTTTCTCACTGGAGGACATTTCTGATGCATTAATACTTTTAGGTGGATTTATATCGTCTTGCTTTTTAGTGTTTCTTGTGTTATAATGTATATATTTTTGCATCTTGGATTAAGTTAATGCTTGGATTTTCTAGCTAGCTGTGTATTCTTAGCTGTATCAATTGATTTGATGTAATATATTTTCAGGGTAGGACCTTAAGGTATTAGGTGTGGCTCTTAAGACTCTCAGAGTATCTACAAAGATGTTCTTAGGGGTTGAGTTTCCCTGCTATAGGAGTATTCAAGCAGGCTGAGTGGAATAAAATACAGGTAGATTCTAAAATTTAACTAAACACAGTACACATTCAATCAAAAACAGTCCCGAGTATGTATGCAAGAGTAGTTATTATGATGACCAGATCCTCTATCAACAAAGAGGTTTAGATTTCTGGTCTGTTGAGGGATCCAAGTCAGCTTGTGACCAAGTGAGACCCTTCCCTGGTGCAATCCCAGTTACCTTGGGTGATTTTGGTCTCAGTCAAGTTGCTGCCTGGGTCGTCGGGCTTCTGTTCTGATTTCTGGAGCTGGGCACTTGCTTTTCCTACGGGGCAAACTGAGCCGCTGCTGCTGCCTCTGCTGCTGCTGTGTCCACTGCCGCTGCTCCCCCTGAAGCTGCTGCTGTGGGATCTGCCGCTGCTGCCGCTCCTTGGTCTGCTGCTGCTGGGGCCACTGGTACCGGTGCTGTAGCCGCTGATGTTGCTCCCGAACTCTGCTCCTGCTTGGGTCCCGTTGTCAGCCCAAGTTGGCGTGGCCGGGTCCCGGGTCGCTGCTCTGTTCGCTGGAGCTGGGTTCAGGCGGTGGGAGAGGGGAGGGAGCCGCGGCTGCTCTGGTTGTCTCGCTGTTCCACGTGTTCTTCTACTTTGCGGTCTGCTCCTCCGTTGCTCGCTGCCGCTCTCCCCTCACATTTCCTGAGTTGCGGAGAGCACGGAGTGAGGGGAAAATCCCGCACCTGGCTTTTCCTGCGGCTCGAGCCGAGTCTGGCGGTTTTCTGCTGCGCCGCGGCCGCGGTGGTTGGCCGAGCTGCCGTAGCCGCTTTTCCCGCCTGTGCAGGCTCTGGATGCTCTATAACTCTTCTACTTCTCCGCTGCCGCTTTAATTTCCTATACACCTCACTTTTTAGTGTGTGTGTATTTTGCTGAGTTTTTTTGGTCTTTTTCCCCCCAGGCTGCTTTGGCGTGGTACCTACGCCGCCATCTTAACCGGAAGCCTGTCTCCTTTTTAACTTACTGGCTTAAATTTACTTTTTACTCAGTACAGCTGGATCTAAGTAAAACACTTTGAATTTTATCAGAAACGTGGTGTACTGATAGAGTTAAATGTTTAACTACCAAATTGTTTAGTAACTACCTGGATTTATGATTTTTATTTTTCCATGATTACAAAAGCTCAAGTTTTCACCACAGCCATACTAGAGCATATTTTTAGAGGCAACCCTAGTCTATGTTTCTTGGCCATGTCCGTTCTTTTCTGGCTCAGATCAAATGCACCCTCATTCATTGTGAAGCAAGAGCTGTTTTTGCACAATATAAGTTAACCTATTCATATATTTTTATACATGCTTTTAATATGTGTTTAATCACAATGTACAAAACCATTTGTGAACCACACTCTAGTCTTCTCCTCTTCAGTCAATCATAGCATATACCCCATGAGTCCAGGACAGAGAAAATGAATGAGAGAAATGGAATGGGTATCCAGACCTCTTACCACTACAAATTCATGTGCTGTTTCTTTGTGCATGTGGCTGTACATGGGTACAAGGAAACTGAACCTAGGCTGTCAGGCTTTGGAAGCAAGTGGCTTTTAACCACTGAGCCATCACTCTAGCCCATGTCCCATGCTTTTATACATATTCTCACATATATACATGCAATCACTTCTTAGAAACATTTTTCACTCAGGTATGTTTTTTCCTATTGTGTTCCTTGTAAATGCAATCAGAGTTCTCAACAGTGTTATACATCCTGTTTGAGACAAACGCAAGTTTGTCCTTGAACTTACTACATAGCTAAGGACAACTTTGACCTTATTTTGAGATTACAGGCATGTACCATCATGACCAACTGTATCATACTACTCCTACAGTGGTTTCCACAATACTTTCACATTTTTTCAGGAAGTCAATACCTATGAATATAGCTTCCTATGGCTTATTGATGTAGTCTTCCCATACTTTTGACACTGAAGGTATTTTTTTGTTCTTAAGGAAGGGTCTTGTGCTACCACGGAATGGCCTGGAAGTCACAATGATACTTAAACCTCAAACTTCTGAGTGCTGTGATTAAAGCCATGCACCACCATGCCTAACTAACATTTAAGTCTTTCAAAATGTTCATGTCTTGATCCATTTGTAATGAATGAGATAGAGATCTAATTTCAGATGTGTATGTTTGAATAAGCAGTCTTTTGAAGAGCCTTTGCTTTCTTTGAAGATTTCTTTGCTTACATTTATTTGTCTGTGTGTATATACTTCAGTACAACAATAATTCTAGCTATGTGTTATGGGACTATTTGGGGCTAATATGTGCAAGTGGGTTAATAATATTCTGTTGCAAAATTTGCACTTAGTTTTGATGACAATTCTAGCATTGCAACTTCTTCACAAATCTTTGGCCACTGGACCATCCACATGAACTTTATAAGCATATTTTCACATTTACATAGCATATTAGATTCTAAATATTCATTTATACCAAAAAATTAATGCTACTTTGAGCCTTGATCAAAGAATCTTCTTGAGAGCTTGTTTGGAGGTTCTAGCAGTGGAGCGCAGCCACTCGCATACCCTTAACTGAAGACCAGTCCTCCTCCATTCGGAGAAGGTTGTCATCTTTGACCGAGCATGTGTTGGGAGGGACACACATGGAGTGGTGAGGGAGAAAGGGGACACCCACCTAGCCAGCCACATCAGCTAAATCGACCTTGGCGATCAATGGGGTGACAGATGTTGCAGCCAGATCACCCTCACATCCAGAGAAGATTCTTTTTACAGTGAACAAGCAGTTCATGCAGAGATTCAGAACTTCACAAAAGTCTGAGAATAGGTGAATACTGTGAGCTCAGTCCTAAATGGAACATGTATATCATTCTCTCCAAAAAGCAGGGCACATCATGCAGGAAAAGTGGAAAGAATTTGAGAGTCAGAGGATGGGGAAGAGTTCTGTGAAACAATGCTATCTGGGCAAGACATGGCCACTATTTTCATGAACTCCCAAGACCTGTACAAGTGTAGGACCACCAATGTATTGTTATGCCCAGTTCTCGGTGCCCCCAGTGACCACCAAGGAGAACCAGATATGTATGCAAAGGCAAAGAGCTTTATTTCAGGCTTAACCTCAGACTCTTGACTTCACCAACACAGATCCATACAAGAGCCCCGAGTGGCAGGAGGGTAGGGTTTTTATAGGGATTTGAACAAAGAAGTGTATTTCCAGGTTGGCAGTTACATGATTGGTTGGTTTGAACAGTAACTGCTCCTGTGAGGCCCAAACCTATCAGTAAGCAGACAGTTAGGACAGTGATAGGTTCCCTTTTTCTCTTAACTGGATCTGTACCTAGCCGTTGGTCCATTTCTTCAACTGAGTGATAGGTTACCTTGGGACCAGCTGTACCTGGACACAGAAATCCTTAGCATTAGTTAACACAGATGCACTAACACAGGGGATGGGTCCTGTACTGCAGGCCCACCAGGAGTCTTCAAAAGGGAGATAGGAGGAGGAAGTATTAATAAACATGGTCTGATTTCACAAGGGCGAGGGGACGGAATTAGGGCTATTACTGCTAATGCATAGTCCTTGTCCTGATACCTGTTGGAGGGTAATCCTTATAGTCCCTGGATGCCACCTCCAATCATTTACATTTGATGACACGTTATATGAATCAGAGACAGCTATTCCTTCATAGAATGGGGGGGGGGGCTTGCATCATAACATAACCAAGACTGTGTGAAATTTGGCCTAGAGGCATTGAGAACTTTATATGTGTGGGAAAGGATATCAATAAGTGTTGTTTGTGGCTCTAATTCCTATCTGGATGGTGGCTCTGGCTCCAGAGTGTGTAGGAGATGGCCTGAGTTCGTCTGGGAAAGGTTTGGGGGTTGGTCTTATATTTGGAGAGGGAGTTCAAGACAATCCTGTTAATATCTTGTTGAAGCCTATGGACTGATACGGTTTGAGGGGTCTGCTCAGTAGTCTAATAGTAAATAGGCTGCTTGAGCTGCTGGATAGGTCTGTAGGACCCAAGTTTTTCCTGCCTCCCAAGTAGAATCTTTTATTCCTTGCTCCGTAAAGTGAATCAGGATAGGGTTGCACCTGTTTTTAGTCGTCCTGGGGCATGTACAGACCTTTCCGCCTCTAAATATGATATCTGGGGAGTCATTATGTTTAACTTGAATAAAACCTGTCTTGACAGGGGTGGCCCAGTAAATGTCCCCAGTACTTACACAAGACCAGGACCAGCAAAAGAGCTCATTTGGCCCTCCGCATTATTTCCTCCAAGCCTTGTCTGTCCAAATTGTCTCTCTTCTGCCTGGGCACACATAGAAACAGGTATGTCAAGCGTCCAGGGACTCTTCTCAGGGAGCAGGTCTAACAAATCAAGTCCTAAGTCTGGAAACCAGGTATTAAAGGCACTATATGAGATTTCTGAATCAATATGTCACCGGTGGAAACATCCATTACTACCCAGGTGTGGTTGAATGGTTGGTGGGGATTAAGGGGAAAAAAGGAACTGCAATAGGTACAAGTAGTGAATAGTACAAGCGATAAGAACATATAAGCTTGAGTTTGAGAGGGGATTTTTGATCCAGTTTGACCTTCCATTGAGGATGGTAGTCCTCAGGTTCAGCCAGTGGGTCTGCCAGTTGGACATGGGTGTGATGAATCCAAGTGGCAATTCCGTCCACCTTCATGGCGGTAGGTGTGGTTAAGATGATGATGTAGGGTCCTTTCCAGTGGGGTTCAAGCATCTCACGACGGTGGCAGTGAACAAACACCCAGTCTCCCAGATTGTAACCATGAGTTGGTTGGGGGGGGGGAATCCAGTCTCATATATGGCCTTCAGTCATAGCCATACCTCTTTATGGGTTCTAGCAAGAGATTCATGCAACAGATGATTATTAAATTCAGCAATCAACTCTGCTTTTAAGTCAGGCAGAATTGGGGGTGGTTTCCCAAACATTATTTCAAAAGGTGTTAGGCCTATCATGTAGGGTGTATTTCTCACCCAGTAGAGGGTGAAGGGGAGGAGAGATACTCAGTCCCTGCCGGTCTCCATGGTTAATTTAGTAAGGGTCTCTAACTTTAGAGTCCTGTTCATTCTTTCTACCTGTCCTGAACCTTGGGGCCTATAAGCACAATGTAATTTCCAATTCACCCCCCAAAATCTTAACAACTTCCTGTGTTACCTGAGAGATAAAGGCTGATTCACTGTCTGAGCTCAAAAGAGCAGGCATTCCATACCTGGGAAGGATATCCTGTAGAATCTTCTTAGTTACCACCTAAGCTGTTTCATGCTTGGTGGGGAAAGCCTCTGTCCATGCTGAAAAAGTATCTACAAAAACTAAAAGATATCTGTAACCATATTTACCAGGTTTTACCTCAGTAAAGTCCAATTCTGAATGTGCTCCATGCTTGGAACCTCACAAATGTGTTCCATCTCCTTTAAGATGATTGTCTACATTACTCATTTTACAACTTAAACATTTATTGGCAAATTTCTTCAATTTAAGATCTTAAATTGAGTATTTTAAGGTGGCTGTGTCTTATCAGTTCCTCAGTCCGCTTTGTGTCCAGATGTGTAGACCAGTGCAAATGTTGGAGAAGTTGTTGAGCCAGGTGTGTGGGATGGATCAGCTTATTGTCGCCACTTTTGATCCAACCCCCACTGCCCTCTTGTGTTAAAGGCAATTTCTTAATCAATTTAGTGTCTCTTTAGAATACCCTGGGGTGTCAGGTAAAGTTGGAGATCCTGGATCCAGGAGGAATGTCAATACCAGTCCAGTATTTAGGGCAGTCTCCTTAGCAGCTTCATCTGCTCTTTGGTTCCCTCTGGCTACAGGAGTATCCATTTTTTGGTGTCCAGGACAATGCATAATAGCCAGCTTAGAAAGCAACCATAAGGCAGCCAGCAAGTCCCAGAATTTGCTCCTTGTTTTTAATAGTTTTTCCTTTTGCTTGGAGGCCTCTCTCTTGATAAATAGCCCCATGCACATGGGCAGTCGCAAAAGCATAGCGACTGTCTGTGTATATATTCAGTCTTTTGCCTTTGCCTAGTCTCAAGGCCTTTGTCAAAGCAACTCTGCTCATTGCGCAGAAGTTCCTCAAGGCAATGTAGCCGCCCAGACAGTTTCTGTTTCAGTCACCACAGTAGTCCCCACATACCTTTGTCCATTTTCCATAAAGCTACTGACATCAGTATACCAAGTAACTTCAGTGTCTGATAGAGGCTGGTCAGTCAGGTCTTCTCTTACGTTGTAGACTCAGCTCAGAATCTCAGCACAATCATGGAGGGGTCCCTCCAAATCTGGGTCTAGCAACAAGGTAGTGGGGTTCAAGGCTGTGCTGGGAAAGAACTGTATCTGCGGTGGGTTTAAAAGCAAACTTTGATAGTGGGTTTTGTGGGCATTGCTCATCCATTGGCCAGGGGGAACTCCCTCTATGGTGTGGGGAGTGACTACCTGAAGTTCCTGCCTTAATGTTAATTTATTGGCATCTTTTATCAGCTGGGCTATTGCTGCTATTATCCTTAGACAAGGTGGCCATCCTGCTGCTACAGGATCCATTTTTTTTTTTTTTGATAAGTAGGCAATCAGCCAGTTCCAAGGTTCCAATGTCTGAGTCAAAACTCCTTTAGCAATTCCATTTCTTTCATCCACATAGAGGTGGAAGGCCTTGTTAATGTCAGGTAATGCCAATGCAGGGGCAGTCAATAAGGCTTGTTTTCTCTCTCTAAAAGCCTAGTCTTGAGTCTGGGATTATTGGAAGGGATCCCCCCCTTTATTCAATTCATATAGGGGCCTGGCTTTCTCAGCTAATCCAGGGATTCATAAGCAACAAAACCCAGCAGACCCTAAGAACTTGCGTATTGCTCTGCAAGTAGGAGTTGGTATACTCAGCAGTCTCTTTTCTGGCTGGGGACAGCCATCTCTGTCCATCTTTAAGGATGTATCCTAGGTAGGTTACTTCTCTTAAACAAATTTTGGCCTTTTTGGCAGAGGCACGGTACCCTAATTCTCCCAAGCTTGTTAATAAATCCTGCGCTGTATTAGCTGCTATCAGAATGTCATCAATATATTGTAACAAAGTCAAATGTGGGTACAGTTGATGATACTCACCCAGATCTTCATGGAGGGCTTCGTCAAACAGGGTGGGTGAGTTTTTAAATCCTTGGGGTAATCGTGTCCAAGTCAGCTGCCCATTAAATCCTTGTTCTGGGTCATGCCATTCGAAGGCAAACAGCGGCTGGTCTTGTACAGCCAGTGGGAGGCTAAAGAAGGCATCTTTTAAGTCCAAAACAATATGCCATACTCTGGAGGGGGGCAAGGAGCTCGAGTGTGTAGGGGGTTGATACCGTTGGGTGGATATCCATCACCTGTTTGTTTACCTAAGGTCCTGGATTGGCCTATAATCTCCAGTATGTGGTTTCTTTACTGGTAAGAGCTGAGTATTCCATGCAGAATGGCAGAAGGCAAGAACCCCGAGGTCTTGGGGTCGCCTAACATGGGGGAGTTATACAGGATTCTCTTCACATGGGAATTGTCTCACCCTGATGGGAGTCGCTCCAGGCTTCAATTCCACCCATATGGTGGATGATGGGAGGCCAGTCCCATCCCTCCTGTTTCTGTCCAGGCCTTAGGGAAATTTTGTAACCATTCAGCAATGTCTGTCATGGGACTTGGTCATTGATGGAGTCTATATTCATCTTCTAGTTGTATAGTTAATATTTGCACCAGTTGCCCGTCTTTATCACCTGGAGGTTGTGGCCTTGTGGGTAAAAGTGGGTCTATAAGTGGAGGAGGATGAGGAGGAGGGAAGATCAATTCTTCCTCCTGTGAATTCAGAAGTACAGGATAGAGAGGAGCAGAGGGGGAAGAGGAGTAGGAATCATCTGGTTTATCCTCCTTAATTGCCATAATAGTGGTGGTCTCCTGTGGACGAGGAAGAAAAGGTTTAACCCAATAGGAAGGGTCGTCCACCAGATATAGGGGATTTGGCCTGGGTGGCCAGGAGAGCCCTGAAAGATGTTTTCCTGGACTCGCCACATGATTGGCAAGTGGTAGGTGCCCTCTAGTGGCTACCCCACATTAAAGGTGGGCCATTCGCTCCTGCAAAGAGTAATAAATTTAGTTTTCTTTATCTCTACACTGAGATTATAGGCCCTAACTTTAGTGTCCTGAAAGTGGTCTGTCAGTAAAGGAAGAGGGGTAGTCTGCATCTGTCCCATCTGTCCAATCACACAAATAGTCATTTCAACAAAGAAAAAGATGAAAAGACAGCAAAAATGTTCGGCTGGCCAGTGATTACAAAAGCAAAACTGAGACAACAGCCTCTCGCCATTCCATGGTAGCAACCTGAGTTGCCTCTGCAAATCTATCAGGGGAATGAAATCCTTCCACCCTCCCCCCTACCCCCAGGCAGACCCCAGGACCCACCATCCAGGCAGAGTGGTCTCCAGGGATGCATCTGCCCACCACAGTTCTCTGATGAAAGGAAGGATGAAGGACAGGTTTTCAAGAAGAACAAAACACAGAAGCACACTTACCAGCCAACAATCTGAGCTCCACATGCTGGTGGTCTTTAGGAGTCTCTGAGGGGATCCAGAATGAGCCCCCAAATGTTATGCCCAGTTTTCAGCGCCCCCAGTGACCGCCAAGGAGAACTAGACACGTGTGCAAAGGCAAAGAGCTTTATTTCGGGCTTCAGCTCAGACTCGACTTCACCAATGCAGTGGATCCGTACAAGAGCGAAGAGTGGCATGTGGGTAGGGTTTTTATAGGGATTTGAACAAAGAAGAAGAGGGCTTCCAGCTTGGCAGTTACATGATTGGTTGAACAGTAACTGTTTTGTATTCTTTTGATTGGCCTTAAGATGTTGGTAGGCAAAGGCTAGGGGAATTCCGGGCAGATTAGGTAACCTTTATTGTGATTGGCTAATAAGCAGCAGTAACATTTGTATGCTTTTGATTGGCTGGGGCAGAGAGGCAGAAGGGACAATTCTTGGGCAAGTCTCAGGCATGTCCTGGACATGTCTAGGGGCTGACTCAGGCCCTTGGGCGGATATCTTTCCTGACCATATGTCGGGGCAGTTGCCCTGTGCTTAAGCGGGAACTTGAAACTTAGGCCTAGTCAGGGCAATGCCCTACTGAAGTCTGTCATGGCATCACTCTGGTTCTTGGGTCCTTCACTGTCACAGGGGGGGAGGTGTTCAACTAACTCCTAACATCGCTGGGGAGCTGTTGACAATCAACAGTTGCTGTGGGAGAGCTAGTTATGTCCTGTAGTGGTATAGCCATGGGTAGGATGTCCATGCTCTTATAAGCAACCTGTCACTCACCCTCAAGCAGCAACCCTAATTAAACTGAGTGAGTCACAAAAAATATATGATTTAAGGATGGGTACTTGGTGGGAAGAAGTAGTTCAGCAAGAGTTGGGGAAGGACAGAAGATAATTGGGGATAATATAATCAAAATTTACTGTATACATGCATGAATGTACCTTTCCCCAGTCCTTCCTCAGCACACCACTCAAGGCCCTTTCTCTCAGGACAAATTTCCTCCTCTTCCCATAAAGCCCTCTCTGTCTCTCTGTCTCTCACCATCTTGCACTTTCCTTGGCTCATGCTCCTTCCCTCCCCTGTTCTGTTGCTATTTGCAGGAAATAACACATATATCTCTGTCTATGGCTTCAGATTGCACCTGTCTTTTCTAGTTAAAATAAAGTATTAAAGTAAAAAAAAAAAAAAAGTTGGTTTCAGAGTCTCTATCTTGACTCCAATTTCTGACACAGCTCTGGCTCTGTTCTGATGACCTTAGGTGAAGCTCATATAGCGCTGACTCCATAAAACACTACACAATCTGGCCATCCAGGTTAGAGCTCTAGGACCACCAACATGTTTCAGCTATCAGGCAGTCATCCACTAGACTTCATGGTCTTCTATGCCATAGAAATGTGGGTTGGTTCAGACACAGTGGATACAAAAGCCAGTGTATCTAAACCCTGTAGAATATCAGGCATGGATAGGAACACTATAGCCACAGTGTGGTACTTAAAGGTGGTGTCATCAGATGAGTTCTACCAGCTGGACTTATGGGACTTTTGCTAACCTGTGTAATGAGGCGAGGGTTTCCTAAGTCAAAGCACGGAGAAGGAGAATTAGGGCTCTTGATTCTACCAGACACAGGCTCTGGGGCACTCTGTGTGTGCCTCTGTTTGTTCCAGTGGCTGTGTTTATCTACCTGTGGACTCTCTGTGCCTTTGTCCTGTGGCTATCTCTATCACTGTTTAAATCTAGGTGTTTGACATGCCCTCTTTGTCAGTGTTGTCCTACCTGACCCATCTTTCCCTTTCATCCCTGAATCTCAACGCCTCTTCTTCAAGCACTGAGGTTGCTACCGCCTGGACTGGGCTGAAGATTCCTACTTTTTGGCTGCAAGACTATTACTAGGCAATTTTACTCCTTTAGTCAGTGTGTGTGTGTGCATGTGCACTTTTGTGTGTCTGTACCTAGAGTTTCCTGCATGCTAGGAAAAGTATATGCCATTTAAACACATATTCAGTGCATTATTTAAATGTTTGTTTGGAGACATGTTTTCACTCTAAACCAGGCTGGCTCTAAATAAGGGATACTCTTATCTTGCCTGCCCAAGCAGGTGGTTTTACAGGCCTACACGTTCAAAGCCAGCAATGTGTCCTTGCAGAAAGAAGAGCCAGGGCATGCACTAACTACCCTTCAATCTCTTGGCTCCATTTCAGCCTCCTGATCAATACCCCAGTGGTAGATTTCGAGGTGGGCCTTCTGCAAATGTGATGAATGCGTATCTCCTTGCACCATTACTCCTCTACACCAGAATCTGAAAGCCCAAGGTAGTGCCCTAAGAATACCAGATATTCAAAGAAAAGGACTTGGAGACAGGGATTCAGAAACTGTGGGTCATGTTAGTTAAGACAGATAACAGGAGCAGACAAATGAGCACACTGCACTGCAGCTAAGACCCTAGATGCAGAGCCAGATTAGATAGACTTGTGTTCTGCTATGTCCCCTACTGCTCTGGGGAAGAGAACAGACCAGGAGAAATGAGGACATGAAGCAGATGCTTAGTGCAGGACAGGAAGGACAGAAGGACCCTTTTCATCTCTACCCTGTGGGTCCACAAGCCCTAATTTCAATATTTTCCTGGACTTAAGCTGGGTTAGAATGAAAGGACAGAGTTGAAGGCTTTAGTGACTTTAAGGGGCAGGAAATTGGATACTGTACCCCAAGCCTGCTACAGAAGACTCATAGTCTACCTGTTTTTTCTATGACTATCCCTGGATATCTACAAAATCTGTTCCTCCATCCCTTGACTCCTAACTCTATTTGTTTGTTTTGTTCTTCAATTTTTCAGAAGTCTCAATCTATATAGCCCAGGCTGCTCTGAAATTTATGACAATCTTCCTGCCCCAGCCTCTTAAGAATTGGGATTTACAGGCATGAACTATAAGCCCTGTCTTATGCCTATAAATACCACTTGTCTTGGACTCATTATTTCTGTGTGTCTTTAGCGGTATCTCTCTGTCACACTGAAAGTGGTTTTGAAGACTTGGCAAGGGACATCAGTAGCCCCTCATACCATGTGTACAGTTAAGTCAGGGCAAATCACTGCAGGGGTAGCCGTGTGTTCTGAGAGGAAGAATGCCAAAGACCCTGTCCATCTGAGCTCCACCCATCTATTTCCTTAGTTGGTAGAATTCATTTGTTCTTGCTGAAGCTCCTGCATGTTCTAAGTATAGGTCTGATTCCATTTCTTCCTGATGCAATTGAGTCTCTCCCGTCCAGATCATTCTTCTACATCATGCTGGCAACAAACCTAACATCAGAGACAGAACTGTAGTGTTAGATCCATGACTATAACCTGCCATGCCTCAGTTTTCCCATCCAAACCATTCCTTCCCAGCAAAGAGGCTGAGAATTAGAACTGATCTGGAGCCACTGAACACATACATAGGTCTATAGGTTGGAAAAGGGCTACTGGAGTCAAATCTGCTCCCACTTCATAGCATAGTGCTCATAGACTCTAGTTCTGATGACAGCATGAACTGAATTTTTATATAAGGTTTGATAAAGATTATGTGGCCCAATTCCTATATGGAAATAGTTCTATATTGAATTTTCCCATCTTGTCTCACTGGTGTGCTGAGGAAGGCCATAGATAGATAGATGACAAATGATGGACAGATAAGAGAGAGACATAGATATAGAAATAGACATAGCTATAGCTAAGGAAGGGTTAGACGAGCAATAAAGCTAGGAATGGTTCTGCATGTACATAATCTAAGCACCCTGCAGGCTGAAATATGAGGACTCCCATGAGTCAGAAACCACTCTGTACTACCAAGGGAATTCCATGCCAGCCTGAACTTCACAGTGAGACCCTGCCTCAAACACACAAAAAGCCTGCAGAAGTAACACAGACTTTAATCACAGCTACTAGGAGGCCAAGACAACATTACTACAAGTTCAATTCCAGCCTGGTATATAGACTGATAACTTATGCTTCCCCCTACTTCCCAAAGAAGCCTTACAAATGTCATGGTGGGATGAGTGAACCAGATGCTACTTCCTTCATTCCTAAAACTGGAGAGGCTACTGAGGAAGCTAGAGCATGCAACAGCTGCAGAGCATGTAAATTCTGTGTTCTCTGTGTTCTCAGGTACCACTGCTGAGACCTCCAAAGTCCTCAAACACTTCCTACTCTCAAGTTTACATCAGGGGAAAAATAAAGGTCATACTCCAAGGTTATATGCATACACAAGCATTAAGCACAGTTCATTATTATATTTTCATTTAAAAATATTACAATAATTTTGTTGTTTTCTAGGCAGGCTCTTACTGTAGCCTAGGCTGACCTGGAACACACTCTCTAGCCCAAGATGGCTTCAAACTCAGAGTGACTCTCCTACCTCAGCTTCCTGAGAGCTGCAAATAAAAAGCATAGGCAACAACACCTGGTTCAGTTCATTGCTACCTTAACATTCTTATTTGAAATCTCTTTGTATCAAAGGAATATTGTTCACATGCAAGCAGACTACACAATAAATTTTGCTGTTTTGGAATTCTCGTCTCTCACAAGGTGAGAAGAACCAAGATTGTATATTGAGGAGACCTTCCCTTCATATGTCCCCTTAATCTTTTCATCATTCTATTCTGCCTCATTGTTTCTAGGTCATGCCCCTACCTTCAGACCTCCATATGTTGTCCCTCAAACTGCCTTCTCTATCAAACCTGGCCTCCACACTCAGTTCCCCACCAAACTTCCCCTTTACTCAAAACCCTGTTTCTCCCAACTGCCTCCTGCTCCGGAAACAATTACCAGATGCAGTCCTCATTTTCTGGCAGACTGTGTCCTCTGTCAGATTCCCCCTCCACCTGGAGATCATTTCCAGTAGCAAACACTCACTTTCTCTGTCAAATTGTTACTGTCATAACCCTCATGGCACCTACAAGTCTCCTTTTACCCTCCTACTTCACAACTGCTTTGTCCTACTTAGTCCTCATATTTCTGCACACTGTGGGCCTCCCTCAAGCCCTCACTTCCCACAGAACTTTGCCTCATGCCTCAGACCTTCAAGTCCTCAATTAGGACATCACCTCTTCCCTCACACCTCTCAGGACTCTTTCTCCAATAAATACTCCTCCCTCACATAGGTAAGTCCCCTCTTCAAGTGAAAGATTGAGAAAAATCAGCACTTACTGTACTACATTATGAAGGCCTCTCAAAACCTAACAAAGGGCTGGAAAGATAGCTTAGTGGTTAAGGTATTTGCCTAAGACCAAGGACCCAGGTTTGATACCACAGGACCAACATTAGCCAGATGCACAAGGTGGTACAAGTGTCTGGAATTTGTTTGCTGCAGCAGCTAGAAGCCCTGGTAAACACATTCTCTCTCTCTGCCTGTTTCTTTCTCCAATAAATAATAAAATATATTTTTTCATTCATATTTAAGAAAAAAACCCTAATACAGACACAGGATTCTCCAGTGCTGTGAGGGTAAAGCCACTCACTGCCCCACCTTATCCAGGGAGGCAGTCAGTGGGAGACTCACCACCTAAGCCCCACCCTTTAAATTCTGCTTCACTTTCTGTACAGTAAGCAGAGCTCTGTAACATACTTACCTAGTAGGTTTGAGATCTCTCAAGGAAGGACTGTTGAGATCTAAAACAACCCCTAGATTATCCAAGGGAATTGTTTACCCTTGCCTACCACTCTGGCTGGGAAAGGGTTATATGGCCCTATTCCCCAGCACAACAAACTGAGCCTCACAGTCCATAGTTCTTACTGCATTCAAGTCTTAGAACTCTGACCAGAATAGTCCATCAAGCTGTATTTACTCTGACCAGAATAGTCCATCAAGCTGTATTTACAGCACTGCAAGGCATGCCTTAGGCCAAGGTTTCAAATCCTTCCACATTCCTCTTGAAAATCAGCTACAAAAAGCCAAAGCCACACAGTCAGGTATGTAGCAGCAAACCCACTCCTGGTACCAACTTTATTGTTGCAGTCCAGTTTACCTTGCTGGTAGAAATCACCCAACCAAGAGCAGCTTGTGGGAAAAAAGGTTTATTTTGGCTTACAGACTTGAGGGGAAGCTCCATAATAGCAGAGGAAAACGATGGCAAGAGTAGAGGTGGACATCACTTCCCAGCCAGCATCAGGTGGCAAACAGCAACAGGAAAGTGTGCCAAACACTCTCAAGGGGAAATCTGGCTATAATACCAATAAGCCTGACCCAACAACACACTGCCTCCAGGAGGCTTTAATTTCCAATTGCCATCAGCTGAGGAACCTAGCATTCAGAACACCTAAGTTTATGGGGGACATCTGAATCAAACCACTGCGGCCTGATTGGGTCTACCTAAGAAAATAAGAGTCCAAAGACAGAGCACAGAACACAAACAGATAGAAGTTGTGGTTAGTTGGCAGACTGAACAGAACATATTGTCCTGGGGAAAGATATGAGATTGTATAGATACATATTTGAAACATCCTGGAATCCACATAGAAGGGCTCAGGAGTTGGGTGTCATGGGATCCTATGATGCAGAACCCAGGACCCAAATGGAAAGACAACAGGGAGCCAGGAGACACTCTCCTATGGTTGACATATAGAAGTCACAGTTTACCTCCACTGGATAAGGAATTGAGAACTCAAATGCATCATTTTTGGCTTCCTTGGCATACGGTACCCTGCTTTAGTCTCTCCACAAAAGCTTGTTACAGGAAATAGCACAAATTTTCATTTATAAACCCGGAAAAGGAGTAAGGTCATACTCAAAAGATTATTTTCACTTAGAACTTAAGTAATCATGTTTCATCACTAATATTATTTGTAATATTGTATAAAAGAAATATTCTTTGTATGCTGGTAAACGTCACAGCAAAAGTTGCTAATTCTGCTGGAATGCTTCATTCTTACAGACAGCAGGCGGATGCCAGACTGAAGGGTTTATTTTCCTTTCCATGTCCCCTGAATTTTCCTTTCACTCCTTTCTTCTTTCTCTTGACCATGCCAGTACACACGAGATATCATAACTTCTTTCATCCATCAGATCTGGTTTCTCTGCTTAGATCCCCTCCAAAGCTCTTCTTTCAGACCATGTTCACTCCAATTTCCTGCTTCAAAATCCATTTTTTTGACTTATTCCTGACTGCTACACACTGTGTCCCTTCCCTCTGACTCTTACCTCCTCTCCTGCAGCACCTCACTTGGTCCCTCACATTAATCTCATCCTGCTGGATGTCACTTCAATCAGTGCCTTACCTCCTCCAGAGTTCCCGGCCTCCAACCCTCAGTCAATGACCACGTTCACAAGGTGTTCACTTCTCCCTCACACCACATCTTCTCCTTATACCTGCCATGCCTGTCTTCCTAACACAGGTTCTCCTCCCACAGACCATTTAGTCTTTCATCCATCCTCACATACTAGGGACTTTCGACAACCGATATCCTATTGAAGCCTTGAGGCACCTCTGAGCCCAGTGAATAAGGTTTTCTGGAGTACTGCCATAGGCAAGCCACTGTTTCCTACCCCATGGTGGCAGCCAGTGCACGATTAAGCCCTGCACTCCTGAAGTCAGCATCACTTCCCAGATTGAGTTGAGCACCACACTTCCCACCTCTCCTTGGTTTGATGGTCACAGAAGGGACAGTGGTGGGCTCAAAAGCAGCACAGGCCTCAACAAGCCAATTAGTTATTCTTGCCTTTCTGTGCCCACCACACAGCTTAGTAGGGAGTGCATCATTCCATTTTCCAGAATAACAATGTGAGTCTCAAGAGAGGACCTGAGATCACACATAGAGAAGTTGAATGGGAATGGAGACAAGGGCTTTGTCCAATCAACCATAGTTACTACCACTGAACTTTTACCCACTTGGTTTCTGTTTATATCAGATTGAGTATGACTAAAATAAGCTGGGTTACCTTGAATACACTATGTAGCCCAGACTGGTTGGGAACTTGTAACACTTCCTCATCCTCCTCAGAAGCTAGGATGGTAGGCATGTACCACCATGACTGGTCTCCAAGTGAGACCCTAACCCTAACCTAACTCTAGGCCACATCCCCTACTTCAAATTAACAGAGGGAGGGCATCAGAGAGAATGAGGCTTGAAGGAATGAGGTCTCTGGGCATAGCTGCTCCAGGAATTAACTAACCATCCAAAAGTGTGAGCCCCAGCCAAAGTATCTTCCCAGCCCACGATTCAAATCCCACTTTCAATGCCAGACTGAAGACATAGATAGTGATAAAGATGGAGAGATAAAAGAGGACATGTGTGTGCAAGATAGAGGTCAATGTACAAGAATCCACAGGCTCAGCAAGCAGAGCATTAAAGCAGCATTACAGTTGGACAGTCAGATATAGTTAACACTGAACCCACTCGGGAATTTCACCCTCACAATTCTGTTTCTTTAGAAACAATCTTGGCACCACTGTCAGTATTAGTCAGACTTCTGTAGAAGAGAATGGATACAATGAATTCTATTATAAGAGGGTTTGTAAGATTGGCTTACAGGCTATGAGCTAGTCCATCCAACAATGACTAACTGCAGGCTGGAGAATCTGGGAAGCCTGTGGCTGCTTTCAGTGCATGAGGCTAGATGCCCCAGCAGTCCCAATCTGGCACTGGAACACTAGAGGATTCCTGGGGAACTGCTGGACTTCAATCCATATTGGAAGGCTGAAAAAGCTGGGTCCAAATGTCCATGTGGATAGCAGCAATAGGGTAGGTGCCAGCACTAGTGAGTAGCAAAGGCAGCCAGGCCAAAGGCCATTTTCCTGCAGATTCTTTTCATATGACCTGTCAGTTGAAGGGCTGCTGACTCTGACGGCCACCCGATAAGTTTATTTCTTAATTTCTGACCAGATCAAGTTGACAAAGGTATTACATTGTCAAACGTTTATGTAACATACTTCATCATCACTCCCTTCTCCCACTGAGCTGTCCCTGTCTGACTGGATCCCTGTCTTCCCCTGAATACTGTCAACTAGCATTCCTGTCCCACCTATGCCATGAATTTTGAGTTCGATTTTTTAATATTTCCTTTTCATTTTAAAAGTAGATGAGATTGCTCCTGTCTCAGGTTCTTCATTAACTAGAAAAGGGACCTATACTACCTAGATTTGAGGGAAGATTTGAAACAAGATATACTCCCCTTCACCATTTTATCTTAAGAGGAACTGAAAAGGACATACACAGACACTTGGAAGAAGATGAGAAGGGATGAAGTTCTGCACACAGTTACTGCTGGAATCCTGCATCCTGAAGTGATCATCCAAGCTGGACAGAGTCCATTCTGAGACTATGACACCACACAGTCTCATGCACAAATGGCTTTGAGAGGAAAATGCTTAATAAAGGTCACATAGCCAGGAAGGGGGAATCCTGAATACAGCCTATGACCTAGTGGCCCTGGGAACTGAAGGAAAGGTTTTATAAGGAATCAGTAGTGAGCTGGGAGTGGTGGCACATGCCCTTAATCCCAGTACTTGCGAGGCTGAGGTAGGAGGATTGCTGTGAGTCTGAGGACACCCTAAGACTACATAGTGAATTCCAGGTCAGCATGGACTAGAGTGAGACCCTACCTCAAAAAACAACAACAGAAAAAAAGGTAGTGAGAGATACAGAGATAGGCCAATGACAGAATATTGTGGAGCCCCACATTCACATGGCTGAATTAGGACAATGAATAAGTAACAGAGATTCAGAGACAAAGACATTATAGGTTCAGAGGTAACAGCCTAAAACACTATTACAAAAGCACACACACACAAAGTTGTACATGTGGGCTGTAACCTTGACCCTTGGCTATGCCTCCCTGTGGGGCTGCAACAGGATTTAGGAAACACAGAAGAAAGAATGGGTGCCCTGTGGAAGAGGGTGGTCATGATCAGGCAGGATGGGCAAAATTTCTTCCACTCAGAACCCTTTCCTGAAGTGTCCTCCCTCATACCCTTCAGAACTTTTCCTAAAGTCTCCTCCCCCAGACCCTCACTGCCTCTCCCAGACTTCTTGCTTCACACCTATAATGCTTGTCTTCCTCACAGACCCTCTGTCCACAGACTGTTTTAATCCTTCCTCTATCCTCAGAGATTGGAGAAGAGCAGGAACTCATGCTTCTCCCACTGCTTTTGAAACCCTGTGTACTTAGTGAAGACACAGCCATGGACCTATGTGTTCCATGGTAGCAGGCAAGTGGGCAAGCCCACTAAATCCCAGTTTCTTTACTGCACAGTGAGCAAGGCTGCATAATCTACTGTTCTCCACAATTTTTTTTTTTTTACTCTTGCCATGCTGCAGCCACATCACACTGGCCAACAACAGGTGGTTGCCACTGATGAATTTAAGGTCAAGTCATGCCAGGCATTACTACCACTGAAATTTATACAATTGGTTTTTGCTTATTGGAGAAAGTTTTACTAGGTATCCAGTTTCACCTTGAAATATCTCTGTAGACCAGAATGGTCTGAAGCATGTGGTTCTACCTTCTGCCTTAGGCTCCTGAGTGGCTGGGATTACAAATCCTCATACAGATGACTGGAAGTGAAAGTGAACTCAGGTCTTGACTCCCTTATGTGTTTCACCTTAACAGGAAATGGATGGGGAACATCCAGAGAGCAGGAAGGAGGCAGGAAGGAAGGGGTGAAACCTCTGGGCATGGCTGCTCCTGGTATCCTGCATCCAGTGTTAACCATCCACCTGGGTGGGGTCTCAACCAGAAAAAAAACAGAGAAAATACCTCCCCAAACCAGAGCTCCACACTGATGTTCGTTGTCTTACAGATAGGCCACAGAAGACAGAGAGACAGAGACAGATATAAGGAACAAACAGGGACAGGCAACTGGAAGTTGGTGGCTCATGTCTTTACATCTGAATACTTGGAAGGCAGAAGTCAGGGTATTACTGCAAGCTTCAGGCATGCCTAGGCTACAGAGTGAGTTTCACCTCCATTTTGACTATAGAATCAGACTGTCTGCAAAAGGAAAACAGGGAAAAGATGGAAGGATATAAAATAGACACAGAGAGAGCCTAAGTAGCACAGGAGGTCTTATTGCCTGTGGGCAGGATTGGGGTCCATGTCTCATTCCTTCACCCGAGTATCCAAAGTCTTCCCCTCTGACGTCTGTCACTCAGTGAAAATAATTCAATCCCATCAGCAGCCCTGTCGACAGGAAAAAACCAGGAACACCCCATGATTCAGATCTGTGCATCAGGGAGAAGATGGAAGCAGACTGCTTCTGCCCTGCCTCATTTGTTCCTGTGCTTCTGAGTCATGACCCAGGCCTGCTAGACCTGTTCTCCACCAGCCAGACCCTCCCAGTGTGGGACAGGGAGGGAGAGAGCAGAGGAGTCGATCTCACACCAAACCCCAGTTCCTAGCCATTCTCTCTAATGGTGGTCTCCTGAACTATCTTACCGAGTCTCTGTCTCTCAGGATCTCCTCGAATGTCTCTAGAGTTCTGACTTCACAGTACCCACTTTGTGCTCTGAAGACTCTAATGGGAGAGAACTATTCAGCAACCCACCACTGCCTGGACAGATCAAAATGGGTTCCAAGATAATACACATAAAGAGGCTTGGCTGAAAGGGGATGTGTCTAAATAATGTCACCTGATAAGAAAGTACATGGTATCTGGATTCCAGTTCACACATGAGTGACCCAGTGCCTCAAGGATGTGCATCCCAGGGAAGCAGTGATAGTGAGCAACCCAATACACTAGGAAAGCACGAACCAATGATTACAGAGACCAAGGGGAATGCAACTCACATGCCTGGAGTTCCAGAGTCAGAGAGATAATCGCAGAGATCCAGAGAGAGAAATCAGAGACCAAGTGATATTCAGCTTAGTAGATGAAGAAATAAGTAGATAAACAGAACCAGAGGCTCAGGAAGAACTCTGGAGGTGAGGTGGCACTGCAAACTTTGGTACAGAATCTTTGGAGACAGAGCAGCATGGGTCAGAAAACCCAAAATGTATAATGGTGACCCACCCAGAGAGGACCAGACCACTGGGGTCATCATCCATCTGACTGTCCAAAGTCCCTTTAATTCAGCCAAGAGTAGGGCACCTGGCAAAACCACCCCTTCTGGCTGCTCCAGGCCCCAATGTCCTGCAGGATCCATGGACGTGGTCCCGTGGCCCGGCTCACCTTGCCTGACACCACAGCCCACAGCCTCCTGATGACCAGTAGTAGGTGGGCATCATCTAAGTTCACCAGGGCCAAGAGATAAAAGCTTAGGTCACAATAGATGGGGTTCTTAGCAGCTGGGGAATAGAATAGAATCTGATGGCTAAGAAACAACTATAAGATCATGCAGGTGTTCAATTACACAGGCACAATGTTGTAAGAGCTTGGAAATCAGAGGGATCCAGGAAGTGAAGGGGTCTGGGAGTCCTGGGAGACAGAACCCAGTAGTGTAGTAAAACAGACAGTGGGGAGGCAGTGGGTAGTGTTACATAGATATATAGATATGTTTTTTGTTTTTTGTTTTTTTTTTTAACTGTTTCTCCTCTCTAGATTTGGAAGCCAGGCACAAACTTACCATGTCTAGATCCTGGGTATAGTATCCTCTCTTGATCCCACTGCCAAAGTTTCACAGAGTATTCTAGGAAATTTCAAATTTCTATATGGAAAATTAATAAGGTCTCACCTCAAGGTCATAAGCTTTGGCTTTAATCATAAATCAATATTACTATAGCATTATTATTTTAAGCATATAGAAGGAATATTCTATGTATGTGGGTCACCACAGAAAGTGTTGCTATCTGTGCTCCAATTTTTCACTTTCACACACAACAGACTTAAAGCAGATTCCAGAGTAAAGGGCTCCTTTCCTTTCCCATGTCCTCTTAATTTTCCCCATTTTTGTTCTCCTCATCCCTTTCTTAGGCCATGACTTTACCCTTCAGATCTCCTAAAACATACCTGTTCCTGAGAACTGGCCTCTAACCCCAAAATGCCTCCAAATCTCCTTTCCCCTCAGAACCCTTTCCTGCAGTCTCCTCCCTCAGACCCTCCCCAGACCATAACTTCCTCCTTCACACCTATAAGGCCTGTCTTCCTCACACAGACCCTCCTTCCACAGACCCTTTAGTCCCTCATCCATCCTCAGAGGTTGAGGAACAGCAAGGACTCACATTTCTCCCACTGCTTTTGAAAGCCTATGTATGGGCTGGAGAGAGAGCTTAGGAGTTAAGGCGCTTGTCTTAAAAATCTAAGGACCCAGGTTCGATTCTGCAGTACCCATATAAGCCAAATTAACAAGGAGACCGTGAGTGTCTGGAGTTCATTTGCTAGAGGGTGTGGTGCGCCCATTCCCTCTCCCTAACTGCCTCTCTCTGTCTCAAATAAAAAATAAAATATTTTTTAAAACCCTGTGTACTTAGTGAAGACAGAGCCATGGGCCAAAGTGTCATGGTAGCAGGCAAGTGGACAAACCCACTAAATCAGCAAACCCTGGCATCAGCTTTTTTTTTTTGCTGCACAGTAAGTTAAGCTTCATATCCCACTGTTCTCCTAGGTCTTCTGGTCACAGAAGGAGAGCTGGTGGACTGTAATGCAGTTCTGGCCTGCACAAAACAATTGTTTTTGACTCTTGTCATGCTGAATCCACACCATACTGGCCCACAGGGTGCAACTACTCCCTTATAGAGAGAAAAAAAACCTGCAAAAATGCAGGACCTACCTTCTCTGTGGTGCCACTGAGAGGTGACTGGGAATGAATTTAAGGCACAAGTCACACCAGGCACGTGTTCCATCACTGAAACTTATACAATTGGTTTTTGCTTATTTGAAAAAGAGTTTCACTGGGTATCCAATTTCACCTTGAAATATCTCTGGAGACCAGAATGGTCTGGAACATGTGGTTCTACCTTCTGCCTTAGGCTCCTGAGTGGCTGGGATTACAAATCCTCACACAGATGACTGGAAGTGAGATTGAACTCAGGTCTTGGCTCCTTTCCTTATTTCACCTTAACAGGAAATGGATGGGGAACACCCAGAGAGAAGGAAAAGGCAGGAAGGGGCAAGACCTCTGGGCATGGCTGCTCCTGGTATCCTGCATACAGTGTTATCCATCCACCTGGCAGGGTCTCAACCAGAGAATATACCTCCCCAAACCAGAGCTCCACAATGATGTTCACTGTTGTTACAGATAAGCCACAGAGGACAGAGACAGATATTCAGAACAAAAAGGGACAGGTAGCTGGAAGTTGGTGGCTCATGTTTTTACATCTTAGTACTTGGGAGGCAGAAGTCAGAGTATTGCTGCAAGCTTCAGGCAAGCTTGGGCTACATAGTGAGCTCCAGATCCATCTTGACTATAGAATGAGACACTGTCTGGAACAAGAAAAGGAAAAAGAAAACAGGGAAAGGATGGAGGGGGAAATAGACAGAGAGAGCCTAAGTAGCAATGGAAGTCATATTGCTCCTGGGCAGGATTGGGGTCCATAGTTCATTCCTCTGCCCCTGAGCATCCAAAGTCTTCCCCTCTGGGCTGTCACTCAGTGCAAATAACTCAAACCCAACAACAGCCCTGTACACAAGGAAAACCAAGAAAGTACCAAGTTATATGCCTGTTTATCAGGAAGAAGATGGAAGCAGTCTACTTCTGCCCTGCCTTTCCTGCTCCTGTGCTTGTGAATCATGTCTCAAGCCAGCTGGACCTGCTCTCCACAAGCCAGGTCCTTCCCGTGTGGGACAGGAAAGGAAAGAGCAGAGGAGTCGATCTCACTCCAAACCCCAGTGCCTGCCCTTGAGCGTTAACTGCAGCTTCCTGAGCTGTCTTACTGAGTCTCTGTGTCTCTCAGGATCTCCCTCCCTTCCTCCACTGCTCTGACTTCACAGCACACACTTTGTGCTCTAAAGACTCTAGTGGGGGAGACCTATTCAGCACCCCACCCCTGCCTGAACAGACAACATGAGTCCCAAGGTAATATGCACATACAGGGACTTGTTTAAGAGGAGATGTGCCCAAATGTCACCAATAAGAAAGTACACAGTATCTGGATTCCAATCCATGTGTGAGTGACCCTAGTGTCTCAAGGATGAATCCTGGGTAAGGGGAGGTGGTGAGGGACACAGACACACTAGGGAACCATGAACCAATGATAACAGAGACCAAAGAAATGCTGATCACGTGCCTGGAGTTCCACAGTTAGAGATAATCAAAGAGATCCACAGAAAGAGAAATCAGAGATTAAGTGATAGACAACTAGAGACAAAATCAGAGACTCAGGAAGAACTCTGGAAGTGAGGTGGCACTGCAAGCTTTGGTGCCGAATCCCTGGGGACCGGGCAGCCCGGGTCAGAGAACTCAGGGTGTATAATGGTGACCCATCCATAGAGGACCAGATTAAGCCATTATCCATCTAGCTGACAAAAGTCCCTTTAATTCGTCCAGGAGTAGGGCACCTGGCAAACCCACCCTTTCTGGCTGCTCCAGGCTCCAATGTCCTCCAGGATCCGTGGACGTGGTCCTGTGGCCCGGCTCACCTTGCCAGACACCACAGCCCTGGCGCCGGGCAGCCCCTTGGCAAGCGTCCCACGAGCCTTCTCCGGAGCTCGCCAGCCCCGGGGCTCCTGCACGGCGGCGGCTACACGCAGCGGGCCGCAGGCCTGGGCAAGTCCGAGGTGCGGACGCGGCGCGGACAGCTTCCATCCCTGGCTCGGAGGCCGCGCACACTCCACGCCCCGAGCGCTGCCGCCGGCCGGGGTCTCCGCGGCGGGGGGACGCGTGCAGGGCGGCCCGATCGCCAGCTCGGGCCCGGGGACCGGGCGGCGGAAGACGCGGAGCCCAGGCCGCCGTGTACACCGGCCGCCGCCAGGCCCGCCCCGGACCCGGATGTCACACTCACCATGTCCGGCGTCCCCAACGCCAGCGGCTCCGTCCGCTCTCCCGCCGCACGGTGGCTCGGGCCGCACAGTGGGAACCGAAGCCCCCAAACTCCAGGAAGGAAACGGTCCCGGCGTCCCCGAGCTGCAGGACGGGCCGCGCGCTCCGACACAAAGGCGCGCACTGCGGAAGCCGCCCCACCCGCCGCGATCCGGGTGGACCGCGCGCCCATTGGACGAGCCCCGAGCCCCGCCCCCGGCCCTGACTGACAGCCGGTGGACAGCGCGCCCATTGGACGAGCCCCGAGCCCCGCCCCCGGCCCTGACTGACAGCCGGTGGACAGCGCGCCCATTGGACGAGCCCCGAGCCCCGCCCCCGGCCCTGACTGACAGCGGGTGGACCGCGCGCCCATTGGACGAGCCCCGAGCCCCGCCCCCGGCCCTGACTGACAGCCGGTGGCCGAAACGACGGGCTGATGGAGCATCTCAGACTCAGCCACCAGGGCTGTTTTACTGCTATAATTTCAGCATTTGGAGGGCTGAGGCAGGTTGATCAGCAGTTCAAAGCCAACCAGTACTATAGGAGACTCTGCTTAAAAAATGCCTACAATAAATGATATAAAAATAAACATTGTTGTCGGCCCCTGGCGGGATTGCAGCGCCGGGGTTTCGGCTGGACGGGGTCTCCCCCGGTCTTCCCAGCGGATCCTGGGAAACCTCAGGGCGGAACCTGCAGGGACAATGGCCCAGGATGGCTCTCGTGGGAGAGCTCGGGCCTCGTCAATCCAGCCTCGGCAGGGCCCGAGCGATCCGCCGGTCCAGACGGCCGGGGTGCCCTTTCACGCCTCGGGGCACGGGAGCCAAGGCGGACCTTGAAGCACGGAGCCCTGGCGGAGAAGCTGGCCCTGGCGGTCTGACCCGCGCAACTGAGAAACCAACAGGTCCAGGCAACTAGGGAACTATCAACAGATTCAGGCAGCTGTCTATAACTCTTTCACACTCCAGTCCTAGACAGCCCAGTCTGTGTCATCAGACCCTGGGGATCCAGGAGCCATAAAGGCAGAGGCTACAACCCCGGGGGACCCCTTGGCTGCTGGAAAAAGCCTCTCGCATGCTTGTGATGTCTTTACACAGAAAAGCACCACCAGATGGCAGGAAACAATGGGCAAATGGAGCCACAGACACTTCCTTAGCCACAAGGGCTGCTTCACTTCTGTACCATCCTGTTTACACTTGTAAGCATACTGGTAGTGTCTTTATACGTGTGAACATGCTGGTGTGTCTTTACACGTGTGCACAAGCTGGTGATGTCTTGACACATGTGAGCATGCTGGTGGTGTCTTTATACATATAAGCATGCTGGTGATGTCTATACATGTGAGCACGCCAGCGGTATCTTACAGATATATTTTAAGATGATGTTAAATTATTAATATCAGGCTTATGATAAATTTCTAAAAAAAAAAAACCTGGGAGTGTCATTTGCACTTTCATCTTGGAAAAGTTACCTGATCCTTCTTTTTGATGAATTGGCTGCTCGTTTTGATTAATTGGAGTGTTAGCTTTCATATTTGCTGACCACTTACACGGAGCATTTCCTGTTATACTTCATGTTCATTATGTGCTTTTGTTCCTGAAATGACTATGCGTAATGAATAATAGTATCCTCATTTTATAGACAATGACCTGAGCTCCACAAATCCCCCTCATGTCACAGTAGCTGCTTTGTGTCCCTGGGACCTCCTTACAGTTCAGTAGTGACAACATTAATGCTGGGTACTCTGAGAGCACCCACTATGTTACAGTGGTCCTGTGTCTCTTACCAAAGTAGGTGGCTGAATTCCTTACTTGTTATTTTATGTCATCTTGTGTTCTAGGAGTGGAACTTATGGACTTGCTATGGTAAGCATGCACTTTACCACTGACTTACACCTTTAGTCCTATCTTTTGAATGGTACTCTTGTTTCCTACTGCCCTTAAATTCTCTAGGTCTTGAAGTGTTCTCTTTTCTTCCCTATTCATTACCCTCTACCGTCTTTTCTTCCTCTAGCTCAGTCTCAAACTCCTTCTGCCTGAACTTCTATTCTCTTTATATCTCCTTTTAAAAATATGATAAGGGCTGGAGAGATGGCTCATCAGTTAAGGTGTTTGCATACATAGCTTCAGGACTCCTGATCAGTTCCCTACTATTCACATAAAACCAGATGCAGAAGGTGGCACATGGGTCTGGAGTTCATTTGTAGCAGCTAGAGAGAGGCCCTGGCATGTCCATTAGCTCTCTGCCTCTTTCTCTCTATCTCCCTTTATCTCTATCAGTCTTACACATAAATAATTTTTTAAAGAATGATAAAATATGCATAATAAAATTTACTGTCTTAAGTATTAAAAGTCCACAGCTTAGTGGTATAAGTACATTCACACGGTGGACCAACAATCATCACCATAATATTCCCATAAGCACCATTATTAAATTTCAACCTTCTACCCCCAGGTTTTGGCAGCCATCATTGTACTTCCATCTCAGTGAACTTAGTTTCTTCAGGTATCTCATGTAAGTGGAATTGTACAATATTTGTTCTTTGGTGCCTGTCCTCAGTTGCCACAATATCTTCATGTTTCCTTCCTCCTTTAACATATGCACCTTCTGTTGCAGTCATATTTGAGATGCTGCCAGAAAACACCACAAAAGAGCATTTTGTGGGAGGAAAAGGTTTATTTTGGCTTACAGACTTGAGGGGAAGCTCCCTGAAGGCAGGGGAAGTGATGGCATGAACAGACGATGGGCATCACCTCTTGGGCAGGTGAACAAAAGTAGCAAGAGAGTGTGCCAAACACTGGTAAGGGGAAGCTGGCTGTAACCCTCCCCAAATAATACATTGTGTCCAGGGGGATCCAGTTCCCAAATTGTCACCAGGTAGGGACCTAGTATTCCGAACACATAAGTTTAGAGGGGACACCTGAATTCAAACCCCCACTCCTTCCTTTTTAAGGCTAAATGACATTCCAGCACATGCATATGGGTTATTTTCCCTTTGACTATTATGACCAATGCTGTTAGGAGATGTATATGTAAATATTTCTTCTTCCTTGCTTTTAGATCTTCCCATATGTATCCAGAAATGGAAATTCTGGATCATCTGGTAATTCTGTGTTGAATGTTTTGGGAACTCACTGAATTGTTTCTCATACACTGCACCATTTTGAGTTTCTAATTTCTCTATATCCTCAATAACACTTTTCTTTTGCTTTTTGAAAAGAACGAATGGTCATCCTATTGGACATGAAACATTCTCTTGTTGCCTTTTTAATTTATTTTTAATTTATTGTCTCTTGAAATTTAAAATTGCTTTCACATAGTCATCCCCTGCTTCCTCTCCAGTACAAGACCCTGGTATAATTCCCCAGGACCCACATGAGCCAGATGCTCAAGGGTGCGCATGCATCTGCACATGCAATGGTTGGAGGCCCTGGCACACCCATTTTCTCTCTCTCTCTCTCTCTCAAATAAATAAATAAATAAAATATATATTTTTAAAAAACATGCTTCCCATACATACAAAGGAGACATGCTGTTACCAGAAGAAAGAAGGGATGCTGACCATGTGCATTTTTACCTGCGTTTTTGCTACAAGTGTACTGTGTGTGTGTGTGTGTGTGTGTGTGTGTGTGTGTGTGTACATGAGTGTATGGAGGCCAAAGTATAACCTCAGGTGTCATTCAGAGGAACACAACACACAGCTTTTTGAGGCAGGGTTTCTTATTGGCCTGGGGCTTGCCAATGAGGCTGGATTATCTGGCCAGTGAACCCCAAGGAGCCTCGTCGACCTCCTCAGTGCTGGGATTATGGGCATAAATCTCCATGCCCTGGGATGTTTTTGCTGTTGTTTTTTCAAGGTAGGGTCTCAGTCTAGTCCAGGCTGACCTGGAATTCACTATGTAGGCTCAGGGTGGCCTTGAACTCAAAGTAATCCTCCTACCTCAGCTCCCGAGTGCAGGAATTAAAGGCATGTGCCACCACACCCGGCTATGCCCTGGAATTTTATGTATACTGGAGATCAAACTCAGGTCTTCATATTTGCAAAGCAAGCACTTTACTGACTAAGTTATCTCTCCAGCCCAATAATTTGATATTGCTAGATCTTTTAGTGCAAACACATTACATGTCAGATATATTCATCAGGGGTGACATTGGTTCACTGCACTTTATTAGTATGTATTTTATCTTTTTTTTCTTTTGAGGTAGGGCTTCACTATAGCTCAGACTGACTTGTAATTCACTATGTAGTCTCAGGGTGGCCTTGAATTGAAGCAATCCTCCTACCTTTACCTCCCGAATGCTGGGGTTAAGGGTGTGCACCACAATAAGCCCAGCTGCTTTTTATTTTCCACTGACAGCACTCCTTAAACAGTGTTATCACCATTGTACAGATAAGAACAACAGAGGACAGAGTATGTTACCTAAGGTCATGCAATGCCTGAACTACAAGTTGAGCTGAGGTTTTGTCTTCCTCATCACACCCAAAGTATGAACTGCCAGCACTGTCAGTGAAATCTGAGGCTTGTTAGCAACTGTTACTGTCAGTCACTTGCTATTAACCAGTACCCCCTGGCACCCTGTTTGGCTCTTGTTCATTTTGGCAATCAGCTTTCAAGTGTTCTGAAAAGCAGAATTCCTGGCACACTTTTGGAATTGATCACGTTTCAAAGCAGATCAGTATATATATTCCCACATTAAACTATGGCCACCAGCTGCTTTAAAAGGCAGGTGAGCTGCACTTTAAATGGAGTAATTAATTCTGGCAGTGGAAGTGGGACCTTGCTAGGAAATATCTTATCAGCCTCAGCATCACCCTGTCAGGATCTAAAAGGATTCATGCAAATTTGAAAGGTGAAAACATACTGTGAACTTGAGGTGAGAGGGAAGTGATTTTTTTTTTTTTTTTGAGAAATACCCGGTCACTTGACCTGAAATGTTATGGTAATATGGGCAATTGAGAGTTTTCTAACATAGTGATTGAAGATTATAACCTCTCCCAAGTTCCCCTGTGGATTTTAAAAAAAATTTAAGTTTATTTTCAAGTACAGAGACACAGACACAGAAAAGGGACAAGAGAATGGGCGCAAATGAGCTTCAAATGCATTTGCCACTTTGTGCACCTGAGTTCATGTGGCTACTGGGGAACTGAACTCAGGCCATCAGGCTTTACCAGCAAGTGCCTTTAACCACTGAGCCTCCTGTGCTGGCTTCTGAGTGTTTTGTGACTTCATGAAGACATATGAACAAATGTCTTTTCATCCCAGAAGGGACAACAGACCACAGAAATGATTCTATCCATTTAGTTTGGTGAGTTAGTGACTTTACTGGGCGTCATTTATAGAAGCCTGGTGACTCAAACATGACTGCATCATTGGAAAGCACACTCCAGCTCAGATGCTGACTCATGAAATCAGCATTCTTGGCTAGAGAGAATCTCCTCTCTCTAGCAACTGTTTACTGCTTTCATGAACATGGGGAGGGGCCTGGTGAGTCTTGGAAGTTTCATGAGCTTCCTTCCCAATCTCTCTAGGAGGCCATGTTCAATTCAGAAGGCAGAGAACAGCTGCTCTGTGTAGTTGTGTACTCTTAGTTTGCACAGGGCAGTAGTTTGCCATGTGAGAACTGAGAAAGCACAAGCCTCAATGAACTGTGCTTTGCCATTCATATTGGGGAATTTAACCTAGAAGACCCCCCCAAAATAACTAGATAATGAAATACCTATGCATGTACACACACACTACAATGCTGCTGCTACAAGGAAAGGATGGAAAGGGTAAGCAGAGGCTGCCCAGGGCCTCTTCTTTAGCACATTGGTGTTGGTCATCCTGGACTGGATCTTGTGTTTACCACAGTCCTTTACATTTTCTCCAGTTAACCCATAACCACAGCTATTCTGTACAATACTCATGGGAGAGGAATGGGAGGTTTAGCATGGCTTGGTGACTTGCCAGGATGATTTAATTGAACAATCTCTTCAATTGGCCTGGAAGGCCCATGGGGTGATCCTTGCTGTTCCAGCCTGGCCTCATCTAACTCAGGGAGCACTGGAAGAATGTAGTGGGTCCTAAATGAGCTCAATTAAGTATCGGAGGGAGCTGGTTCATCTGGTGGCTAGTGGATGGAGTTGTGTGTATTTGCATCCTTCTGGAAGAAAGGGCCCATGCAGACCACATTCTAGAGGTCTGTGAGCCTAGAGCTGTTGGATTGAAGCTGGGTGTAGCAGCAGCAGCTCAGCTCCCTCCTAGTAGTGTATTGAGCAGACTTGAACAAGTTCATTTTCATGGAGGCAGAGGAGACTGAGTCCACATTTAACATTGAGCTCCTGGTCACCTGTTCCACTTACTAACTCCAAAAGAACTTTTCCAGGCCTCTTATCAGACCTTGTCTTTAATATGGAGATGGCCTTGGTTCTTGTGAAGTCAGATGTGAAGTGTCTGGTACAATGGCTGGTGCACTGTTCATGCTTAAGAAACAGTCCTCTTGTTGCTATGGTAGTGGCAATATGTAAAACCATACATGAGCAAAACTGAGTAAAGAACACTGATGGAAAAAGTGTGGACTAGAATTACAAACATGAAAACTAATCTGTGCTTGAAGCTAAGACAGGTAGACTTGCTGGGTGTGGTGGCACTCAGAAAGCCTAGTAGGCATCCTGGGCTAGATCAAGACCCTACTTCAGAAAAAAGAAAGAAAGAAAGAAAGAAAGAAAGAAAGAAAGAAAGAAAGAAAGAAAGAAAGAAAGAAAGAGGGAGAAAGCAAGCCTACAAGGAGGATCACTGTGAGTTCCAGGCCAAGACTACATGGTGAATTCCAGGTCAGCCTGGGCTAGAGTGAGACCCTACACTGTAAAAAAAAAAAAAAAAAAAGGGTAGATTTCAGATGATGCCAGGGTAACTCCTGTAAGAGTTGTAAGAATTGGGCTTGAGAGATGGCGTAGCAGTTAAGGCGCTTGCCTGCAAAGTTTACGAACCCAGGTTTGATTTTCCAGGTCCCATGTGAGCCAGATGCACATTGTGGTGCATACATCTGGAGTTTGTTTGCAGTGGCTAGAGGTCATGGCGTGCCCATCCTCTCTCTCTCTCTCCCTCTGTATCTAATAAATAAATCAGTAACAACAAAAAATCAATTAAAATATTTTTAAAAAAGTGTTGTTAAGAGTTGCTGTTTTACACATAAACACCAGTGTCCCCTGTTCCTATCTTCAAACTAAGTATCAGCACATGGAAATCTCTCCTAAGGCTTTAGAAATGAGGCAGGTACAGAGTACAAGGATGAAAGGATGTTACTTGATGGCCACATCATTTCAATCTTTACTTCCCTGATTGCCCCATATTCTCCTCTTTGTGGATCAACTTCTCTGCCTCCTTCTTATAATGATATTTAATGTTCACACCCATATATTAATGCAACTCTCAATTTTGGTTACAGAAGCTTCTCTTTTCAGATGTCACTGGGATGACTCCAAAGGCACCGTAATGCTGAGAAGTGACAGAGGAGTGCTCAGCACTGAAATATCTGTATCACACCTTGTAAAGCTCAGGGTCCATTGCAGAAGAGGTGGCAGAAAGAAAGTAAGAGCCAAAGGAAGGGCAGGACTCCTTACAATGCACTCTTCCAGACACAAAATGGCCTGGATATCCATGATCTCACAATGCCTAGCACTACCTTCACAAGACCGTCAGAATAGGAGGAAAAGATGATTACATGAAAATTAGAGAGAGACTAATGGAGGGAGGGGATGGTGGATATGTGAAAGCGAATGAGGGGGAGAGGAAGGAATTATCACTGTTTACTATTTGCAAGTATGGAAGCTGCCAATCAAAAATAAAAATGGATACTTGGTGTTTTCTAATGGGTCCACAGGGGACATACAGGCCACCTTCTGACTTAACAATTCTGCCTTATTCCTCATTGCAATGATCCTTTTTCTGTGCTAGGCAACATTCATGAATTCCAAAGTAGAATGTCATTATCTTTATGGATATAATTCAGCTCTCCACAAATGTTGGTTTTTGTGTAAAGAAAAAAGATTGGAAGGAAGCTTTTCAAAATATTAATATTAATAATAACTAGGGACTCTAGATCGTAAGATTTAGGTTCATTTTTATTTTGAGTACTTTTTTCCCACCTTCTCTGTGCTAAGAAAGTGACTCTTCTGCAGTCCATGGAGTAGCTCTATGAGGACAAGCATCAAAGAACCAATCACACACTGCCTCATGTCTCCCTAGAGCCTATGTTCTGGTTCTACATGAATAAGGCCCTCAACAAGCATGAGGTGCAGCGCTTCTACTCCCTACTCCTTGGGCCTGTTGGGCAGCAGCCAGGCCTGGCTGCACAGCGCCCTCAACGAACACTCCAGAGAGCACCACCTGCACATGCTCCTGGCTAATGGTGACAGGCTCAGGTAACCTGCCACACCACAAGGGGCAAGTGGGTTGTCCTCCTGCAGCCCAAATCCATTCAGCTGTGCTCTGGGAAGATGTGATGGGAGAATATATGCAAGAATGCCTACAAAGAGAACTGAGAAGACAGTCCACTGAGTAAAGCTGTTATTGCGCAAGCATGAGGATCCATGATCAGATACTCCGAACCCAGAAAAATGCTGGCTGTTATGATGCACACCAGTAATCCCATTGTTGGAGAGGCAGAGACCGAGAATCCCTGGAGCTTATGGCTAGCTACCTGAACTGAAGCAGTGAGGTCTAAGTCCACTTAGAGACCTTGTCTCCAAAAAACAAAAGTGAAAAAATGATAAATGAAGACAACAGATGTCATACTCTGACCCCCACTTGCATGCACATGCCCACAGATAGGTGCCCACATGAGCACATACATATATTCCTGCACACCACACACACAAAAGTATGCCTGTAAGGGGCTTTGCATAACACTGCAGGTAAGTTAGTTCCCACATCAGCACACACTATTAGGGCTTGGGCATAGACACAACTGTTATCTTAGGATGCAGGCTGGGCTTCTCATGAATCAATCCTAAATGGGCTAAAAAAAAAAAACATAGAACATTTGAAATTTGAAACAGGGTCTCATGTGCTCCATGCTGACCTTGAACTCCTGATTCTTCTGCATTCCTCCTAAGTCCTGGGCTTATAGGTATGTTCCAGCACACATGATCTCACTTGTAGCCCAGGTTGGTCTTGAACTCCTGGCAATGTTTCTGCCTCAGTCCCCCAAGGGTTAAAATTAAAATTAAAAGGAATTAAAAGCCTGCACAACCAGGTCAGTTTGATTCAAACCATCCATCCATGCATGCATGCATGGATATTGTTGTACCTTAATGTCCAGTAAGACCCTGTCACTATGTCTCTCTGTGTCTGTCACTCTCAAATAAATAAATAAAAATTTTAAAAAAATAAAATGAGAATAAAAACAAGGAAAGAAGACAAAGGCATTATGAATCAGAAAACAACAAAAGCCACAAGTCACAACAAATTACAGCTTATTTAAGAATGGTAAAGCCAATTATCAATCAAATCTACCACATAACCTGCCCTGACATGGAAGGTACAATTAGCACTTCTCGATAAATCCCATATATCAGGCTTGGGGCAGTTATTTACCCAAAGTAAGTAGGCCATTACCTTTTGGGATGACTTCTGGTTTCACATGTTGTTTGCCCAACTGGATCCCTCTTTGTTGCTCTGTGGGCTCAACAAGGTTTGTTGAGTCTGTGAACCTCCTATTTTGATCAGCTGAGCTGAATGAGGTGAGTTACTTTTCCCAGATCTCCACTAGTTCCCGGGTGCTGCCATGTGGGAGCGGGGAGGTTGAGGAAGATGCCTGAAGATGTACCATACTGCTCAGTTGGTCCTGTTAGTCTTCTTTAGGAGCTGCTCAACTGGTCGCTGCTATCTTCTCCTTCAGATTTCTTGACAATGTAGGGCGGTGTGAAAGCACAGTCCTTTCTCCTGGGTTCTGCTCCTGAGGCTCAGGCAGGGCCAGACACATACATAGCAATTCCCAACAGACCATTAGAGAGGAGCCACAGTGGGAGGGGATTCAGCCTGCTTGTGTGGTTGCTAGAGCTCTGGATCTTCTCCTACTTCTCTGTTCTGGTCAATTCCTTATATACATTCACTGTTTGGTGTAAGAGTGGGGTCTGGTGTTTTTCTGCTTATCTCCCACCCCCACCCATGCCCCCAGGCTGCTTTGGTGTGGCTACAAGGCTGCCATGTTAACTGGAAGACTTCATGCAGTTTTTTTTCTGGAAGGCTAGCTAGGTGCTCAATCATACATAGTGAATTCCAAGTCAGTGTGGGCTACAGGGCAACACTACCTTGGAGAAAAAAATGTTTGCTGGCACTTCACTTTGGCCTGTTATGCCTTGGGTTTCCTTCAATTTTTCAATGGAGGATTGTACTGTGGGACTTGGTAATCTAGGTGGGGATTTTTTTTGCTAGCAGTTGTGCATCATGATTAGCCCATGTTAAGTTTACTAAGGATGAAGCAATAGTACCTTTATATAGTAGGAGTTGGGTAGCATAGTCTAAATTGATCTAGGTAAGAATGCCGACCATCCCTGGTGTGCAATTTCCTCACTTGGTATGCTGATTTGATTCAGGTGTCCTCCATGAACTTCGGTGTTCTCAAAGCTAGGTTCCCAGCTGAAGAATTGTTGGGGGTGGGCTTGTGGGTGTTATAGTCAGCTCTCCCTAGCTAGTGTCTGGCACACTCCTGTTCCTGTTGTCCACCTGATGTTGGCCAGAGGGTGATGTCCACCCTCTGCTCATGCAATCATTCTCCCCTGCCATCATGGAGCTTCCCCTTGAGCCTAGAAGTCAAAATAAAGTTTTGTGTTTTTTTCCCAAAAGCTGCTCTTGGTCAGGTGATTTCTGTTAGACACCTGAGTGTGTAGCTTGGACCTTTTGGAGATCATCTTCAAGAGGAATGTGAAGGATTTGGAACCTTGGCCTAAGACATGGCTTGCAGTGCTATAAGTACAGCTTGATGGACGAGTCTAGAGAGAGTTGAAAGACTTGAATATGGACTGTGAGGTTTGGCTTATGAGGGTTAAAGAGTTTTGCTTGGGCAGAGCTAGCAATATGTGTGAGAGGCTTCCTATTATGACTGTGTCCTGAAAATTTGTGCAGGGTTGCATTGTGTAGAAAAGGACTGGTGTGAGCAGAATATGGCACAAACAAAAATGAAATCTTTGGGCTTAAATTTCTCCTCATTCAAGTGCAGTTAAGAGATTACAACCATTGAGATTGGGTCAGCTGACTTGCACTGGGACAACAGACAATATGTAGCCACTGTTGAAAGGGAGTGAATGCTCAAGGAGTGTCCTGTTCTTCAAAGTCGACTTCACCCCCCACAACATTAACAAACTGGCATCCGACTTGGTATTGTGGAGTATAATAAATGCAGGAACGAGAGGGTCATTGATTTTGCAATGCAGTCTTGTGGTTTTGGAAACAGCCATGGGCAGTGTGAAGCAGGTTTGCTGAATGCCTGCAGTGAGACCCAGTGGAATTGTGAGGATGTACCGTGGGATGCAGTGGAGACCCAGCTGAGATGCTGGGATGAGATGGCTGCAATGAAAGCTGCCAGCCTCAATAAAGTTTTGCAGGAATGTGAGTAGTCTACCTGGAGGGGCAGAATTGGAATACCAGACACTTGTTGCTGCTTAGAATTATCAGACATGGAGATTTGTCATTGACTAGAATTGTTGGACATGGAGCAACAATTTGATGTTTGCCTTGTTAAGATCTTGTATTGCTTAAATATTTCTTTGCTATGCCCAATGCCATCCTTTGCAGTGCGAATGTTTATTCTGTGACATTATGAGATTTGGATGGGGGATATTTTAGTATTATGGCTCATTTAAAAGACATTGGAATCTTGATCACGCCTTCCAAGGCTCTGGGCGTAATGAGGAAGAGGTGGCGGAAAGAATGTATGAGCCAAAGGAAGGGTAGGACTCCTTACAACGTACTCCTTCCAAACATAAAATGGCCTGGATATCCAAGACCTCTTAGTGCCTGACCCTACCTACACAAGACCATCATAAGGGGAGGAAAAGATCATGACATCAAAATAAGAGAGAGACTGATTGAGATGGGGAGGGGATAAAATGGGGAGTGGAATTTCAAATGGGAAAGTTTGGGGAGGGAGGGTATCACCATGGGATATTTTTTATAATCATGGAAAATGTTAATAAAAATTGAGAAAAATAAAAATAAAAAATAAATAAGACATTGGAGAGCTGGGTGTGGTCACGTACACCTTTAATCCCAGCACTAATGAGGCAGAGATAGGAGCATCACCATGAGTTTGAGGCCACCCTCAGACTACATAGTTAATTCCAGGTCAGCCTGAGCCAGAGGAAGAGCCTACTTCGAAAAATCAATAATAAATAAATAAAATAATAATGATGAAATAAAATAAAAGACCTTGAAGTATGGGGATGTTTCAATATCATTAGGATTGATTTTTTAAAATATGGGGACATTTAAAGTTGGACTGATTGCATTGATGGCTGGTTATCAATTTATGGGAGCCAGGGTTAGAATGTACTGGTTTGATTCAGGTGTCCCCAATAAACTTAGGTGTTCTGAATGCTAGGTTCCCAGCTGATAAGAGATTTGGGAATTAACACCTCCTGGAAGCAGTGTATTGTTGTGGGTGGGCTTATGGGTGTTATAGCCAGCTCCCCCTTGCTAGTGTTTGGCACACTCTCCTGTTCCTGAGGTTCACCTTATGTTGGCCAGAGGGTGATATCCATTCTCTGTTCATGCCACCATTTGCCCCTGGCAACATGGAGCTTCTCCTTGAGCCTGTAAGGAAAAATAAACACTTTTTTCCTAAAAGCTGCTCTTGGTCTGGTGATTTTTGCCAGCAATGTAAACCTGAATGTGACAAATTGTAAGCTCAAAATGGCAGGGACTGGCTCAAAGCTGATGTTCAGCTGGATTGTCTGTATCCAGATGATAACCTCTGAATGGCAATCAGCAATAGCATACAATTCCCCTGCTAAGCCTCCTTGCATAGGTGGGCCTGTGTTTATGGCTGACGTTCAGAAGGACCATTCCTGCCCAGCCCACTGCCACCACCCCCTTTATTACATCTTTATTAAAGGTAGGAGAGAACACAAGGAATATTTGGGACTTGGGATTCATCAATTCTGTGGGACATCGGCTGAACCCCAAAATCCTGTTTCAACAAAAATTGTGAGGGTCAGGTGGAGAACTACCTGTCCACCAGAGACTAGGAAGCTGGTGCTTACTCTTGCTGCACATGTGCATATGGCCCCAACAAACCACAGAATCAGCAAGCCAACCAGAGGTGGGGACCCAGGAGCCGAGGCCTAACACTGCAGCAGGGAAATCAGGAGCCAGGGAACAAGGAAACGGGAAACCAGGATCCCAAGCCTACTCCTGCCACATGTGTGTAGGGTCCTAGTCATATATGTGCAAGGTCCCATCTGCCCCACACCAGTATCAGGGAGAAGCTGAGTTGGAGAAAAAAAAATAGCTCAAATTTTATTTACAGGAACATGAAATAAAGTTGGATGAGCCCTCATTCACAGCTTAAAAATACCATGTATCATACAAAAATAAACACACATTTACTGATGTAAAGTTAGCACTATGATGGTGACAGGCTTTCTAGAATGTCTTTTCTGCTTGTTTCTGATAATTTTTATTGAAAACTTCCATAATTTCAGACAATAAACCATAATTACCTCTCTGCACACATTACCCTTTACGGCTCCACTCTCCTCATGTCCCCTCCCCCTCAATTAGTCTTTTATGTTGATGTCATCATCTTTTCTTTCTTCTATGATGTGGTGCTTCATTTTCTGAGCCTGGGTTTCTTCACTATGTATAATCTCTTCCATGTCCATGTATTTCTCTACAAATGTCACAGTTTTGATTTCTTTACCAATGAACAGAAAACCATTGGATAAATGTACCACATCCTCATTATCCACTCATCATCTGAGGGACATCTAGGCTGATTTGATTTCCTAGTTATTGTGAACAGAGTGGCAATAAACAAGGATGTTTACGTTTATTAAATGAGATATTAAGTCTGTTGTTAGTTGCAGTGTAAAAAGTGTCTTGTGTCATGTTCTACAAATTTGAGTGAAAACTTTTCTTGCATTCCTTATAAATAAAGGATTGCTTAATTTGGTGTTCTCTAATATTGGCTGAAGTGTTTCATTTGGTAGCCATCATACTTTTATAGGACTTCTCTCGGTTATGATTTCTCTGATGCATATGTGAATATGAATTAGGAAATCACATTCATTAAATTCTAGCCTGGAGGAGCTTTGTGGTAAAGAGCAGTATGTCTATGGGTATAAATTATTCATTGGCTCATTAATGTGATTACTAACATATATGAACTCTCTGGTGCATGGTTTGATGTGAATTCTGGAGGAAAACTTTCACATTCATATAGATTTTTACCTGTATGCATATTAAGATATGACTTGGAAAAAAAATTTTCCCACATCCATTACTTTCATATGTCTTCTCTCTTGTATGAGTTCTCTGATGCTTATTGAGTCTTGACTTGAACATGAATGTTTTACCACATTCAGTACATTTATATGGCTTCTCCCCTGTATGACTTCTCTGATGTTTATTAAGATCTGATTTATCACGGAAAAATTTCCCACATTGATTACATTGATATGGCTTCTCGCCTGTATGTATTCTCTGGTGCACAATAAAATGTGACTTGAAGCTAAAAGCCTTCCCACATTGATCACATTCATATGGTTTCTCACCTGTGTGAATTCTCTCATGCACAGCGCAGTATGACTTGGAGATGAAACCTTTCCCACATTCATTACATTTATAACGCCTCCAATCTGTATGAGTTTTCTGATGCTCCGTGAGCTGTGACTTAGAGATGAAAGCTTTCTCACATTTGCCACATTCATATGACTTCTCACCTATATGAATTCTCTCGTGACTAGTGAGATTTGACTTGAAGATAAAAGCTTTGCCACATTCATTACATTTATATGGCCTCCGACCTGTATGAGTTTTCTGACACTTAGTGAGCCATGATTTAGAGATGAAAATTTTCCCACAATTGTCACATTCATATGACTTCTCACCTATATGAATTCTCTCGTGACTAGTGAGATTTGACTTTAAGGTGAAAGCTCTGCCACATTCATTACATTCATGTGGCTTCTCGCCTTTATGAGTTTCCTGGTGCATAGTAAGCCTTGACTTTAAGATGAAAGTTTTCCCACATCTATTACATTCATATAGCTTCTCCCTTGCATGAATTCTCTGATGGTTATTAAGATATGATTTAGTAAGAAAAGGTTTCCCACATTCCTTACATTCATAGGGCTTCTGATCTGTATGAATTTTCTGGTGACTAATAAGATGTGACTTTTGTAGGAAAGTTTTCCCACATTCATGACACGCATATGGCTTCTTCCCTGTATGGATTCTTTGGTGCTTACTGAGATATGACTTGGCTAAGAAAGTTTTCCCACATTCAAGACATAAATATGGCTTCTCCTCTGTATTGATTATTTGGTGATTACTGAGATATGACTTGGATATGAAACTTTTCCCACATTTATCACATTCATATGTCTTCTCACCAGTGTGAGTTCTCTGGTGCACAGTGAGCCGTGACTTGAAGATGAAGGCTTTCCCACATTCATTACATTCATATGGCATCTTACCTGTATGTGTTCTCTGGTGCACACTGAGATTTGACTTCCACACAAAAGCTTTCCCACATTCAATACAGTTATATGGCTTCTCTCCTGTATGGATTTTCTCATGTGTATTATGGTCGGAGTTTACAAGGAAAGATTTCCCATGCTTATTGTATTTATATGGCTTCTTACTTATATCAGTTCTCTGAAACATAGTGAGTTTTGGCTTTTTGGAGAACACATTCTCATATTCATTAAATTCATACAGCCTCTCAGCATTCTGGCATTGTATAAATTCATGAAGCTTTGTCCAAATGATTTTCTGTTGACTTTTTAATTCTGCTGTAAAACAACAACAAAAAGACTTTCAACGTTCCTAATGTTATATAAAGCACTTGATTTCTAATAGCTTTCTCATACTTTGGCATGTACTGTATTTTAAGAAACAATAGCTCAAAATAGTTGCATTCAAATGACTTTTCTCTTGTTACTTTTATTCAATAAATTTGGTCATATTATAGATCAATGCCCCATTCAGATTAAACTCAATGGTGTATTTCCTGAAACAAGACCTGCATTACAAATTTATATCCAAACTCATCAAAGGATTTCCTTTATATAATACTAATTTTACTGTCAGTCACTTGATAAAATGTGTCTATGTGAAAATAATGCTCACAAAAATCTACAGTTGTATTTATTGTATAATTGATAATAATTTTCTCTCATTTTTCTGAAGGGAGCTATTCTAATTGGGTGAGGATTATTAATTTTAAGTATAATAACCTAAGTATATGAGAAAGTTATCACTTATTGCCATTTCCACTTATCTAGCTAAGTGATTACACTTCAATTCTCCATGTACTAAATTGACATTTTATTGTTTTTTTTTGTTGTTTTCTATTTTTTTAAAATTTATTTATTTATTTATTTGAGAGCGACAGAAACAGAGAGAAAGACAGATAGAGGGAGAGAGAGAGAATGGGCGCACCAGGGCTTCCAGCCTCTGCAAACGAACTCCAGACGCGTGTGCCCCCTTGTGCATCTGGCTAACGTGGGACCTGCAAAGCCAAAGGACCCAGGTTCGATTCCCCAGGACCCATGTTAGCCAGTTGCCCAAGGGGTCACACGCATATGGAGTTTGTCTGCAGTGGCAGGAGGCCCTGGTGCATCCATTCTCTCTCCCTCTTTCTCTGTCAAATAAATAAAAAGACAAGAAAATTTAAAAATGTTTTTAAAAAAGTTATAAAATGACAAGATCAGGGAGCTTCACTGTAGGCCAGAGATAAATCCAAAATTTACTGGATTTAAAAAACAAAAAAAAAAAAGGTCAGCTAGAGTTAGGCCAGAAGCTTCAAAGATAGGGATCACACCCCCTCATATTCAAACAGCTGCCTCCTGTCACACTCTCCAGTTATGAGGTACTGGTTGGAAGAGCTTGAAAATGGCTAAACCAAAGGCCACAGAAATGCGGTTAGAGGGAGATAGTGCTATCGGAGCTACTGGGAAATTGCACAGCTCTAGAGCCTGACACCTATGAAGAGGTTCAACAATGAAAACATAAAAATGGAGATCTATGTCTCTCTGGTAGGTTTTACAAAGGCCTCTGAGCTAAATGAATGCAAGTGAAAGCAACTCAAGTCCTCTCCCCATCTACATACCTACCAGAAGAGGAGAGAGAGAGCCCCTCCACACTTGCACAGAAGGGATATGCTGTCCTGCTGTGAGCTACAGGGTCAAAAGGTCAATCAGGAATAGCTAAATTCTGGTTCAAGAACCCAGGCAAAAGCTAGAAAGCTGGGGAAACTTGTCGGTCTTGCTGTCTGTCACACATGGCAGGGGCAGCTGTCCAAGACAAGGACAAAATGCAAAAGACCCTGCACCTGCAATTGCAATGGGTCACTTAGCGCTCCCCCTGCAGGGCTTGATCTGCATGATGACCTGTTGGTCCTGGAATTGAAAGGGGAAGGTGACACACAAGTCTCATTGTTGGACAAGGGGGAAAGGTGCAGACCTCTGTGGGTTTATGCCACCCACAGGAAAATCTTTTTGGCTCAGCTTCATGGCTTCCCTGCCTTTCATCGCCAGGGGAATCTGCAGGCACAGAGAATCTAAGGGTCCTGGCCCCAGCATGATAATGCCTGATTCCCAAATTGCTCCAGACAGTTGGGGACTTCATATAAGAAATTTGTAACGGTTTTAAGATTACCTATGTGTCTATAGAACTGCTAACAGACAACAGCCTCAAGATTTGTGATTAGAAGCAGGGGCCGGTGGGCACCAGAGCCGGGGTTTCATGGCATGGCGGGGGCGGGGCCGGGGGAGGTGTGCACCGAGCTGGCTGGGGCGTCCCTTGCCCCGGCCCCTTGAGCCAGGACCCGACAGAGAGAAAACGGAAGAGAAAGAGGGAGAGAATGGGCACACCAGGGCCTCCAGCCACTGCAAACGAACTCCAGATGCATGCGCCCCCTTGGGCACCTGGCTTGTGTGGGTCCTGGAGGATGGAAACGGGATCCTTTGGCTTTGCAGAGATGTGATAATGGATCATCATGTTTCCACCATTAAACCTCGAAGAATCCAAAACCAGAATGTCATTCACCGCTTGGAACGCCGACGGATCAGTTCAGGCAAGGCAGACATCTCTTGAAATCTATGAGTACCGGGGCTGCCAGGCAGCAGAAGACCTCCTGCAGGGATATGAGGGGGAGATCCTGTCCAATGGCAATGACCAGCGGTCAGTCAGCATCCGGGGCCGGCTTTTTGAGCACTTTTTTGTCCTGCTACATATTACCAATGTGGCAGCCAATGGTGAGCATTTGAACCGGGAGTGCAGTCTTTTCACCGATGACTGTCGTTGTGTCATTGTGGGCTCTGCTGCCTACCTCCCAGATGAGCCTCACCCTCCTTTCTATGAGGTGTATCGGAACAGTGAGTCAGTGACCCCTAACCCACGATCCCCTCTAGAGGATTATTCTCTTCACATCATTGACCTTCACACTGGCCGCCTTTGTGACACACGCACATTCAAGTGTGACAAAGTGGTTCTGTCGCACAACCAAGGGCTATACTTGTACAAAAATATCCTTGCCATCTTGTCTGTACAGCAGCAGACCATCCATGTCTTCCAGGTGACACCTGAAGGTACTTTCACTGATGTGTGGACCATTGCCACTTCTGCTACGAAGATGACCTGCTCACTGTGTCGGCTGTTTTCCCTGAGGTGCAGCGGGATAGTCAGACTGGCATGGCCCATCCCTTTAGGGACCTTTCATCAACTCTTTGAAACATCGATTGCTGGTGTACCTTTGGCGCCGGGCAGAACAGGATGGCAGTGCAATGGCCAAGAGACGATTCTTCCAGTACTTTGACCAACTGCGGCAGCTACGCATGTGGAAGATGCAACTTCTAGATGAAAACCATCTGTTTATCAAGTATACCAGTGAGGATGTAGTGACTCTGCGGGTCACAGATCCGTCCCAGGCCTCGTTCTTTGTGGTATACAATATGGTGACGACTGAGGTGATTGCTGTGTTTGAGAACACATCCGATGAGCTTCTAGAACTGTTTGAGAACTTCTGTGACCTCTTCCGTAACGCGACCCTGCATAGTGAAGTCCAGTTTCCCTGCTCGGCGTCTAGCAACAATTTTGCAAGGCAGATCCAGCGTCGGTTCAAAGACACAATCATAAATGCCAAATATGGAGGGCACACCGAGGCAGTACGCCGCCTGCTGGGCCAGCTCCCTATCAGTGCCCAGTCTTACAGTGGGAGCCCCTACCTGGATTTGTCCCTCTTCAGCTACGATGACAAGTGGGTGTCAGTCATGGAACGACCCAAGACTTGTGGAGATCACCCTATCAGGTTCTATGCTCGGGACTCTGGCCTGCTCAAGTTTGAGATCCAGTGCGACGCCTGGTTGCTTTCACTTTTCACCCTTTTGAACCTTTTGCCATTTCTGTGCAGAGGACTAATGCGGAGTATGTTGTCAACTTCCACATGCGACACTGCTGTACTTAGGTGCTTCACCTCAGCTAGGTGGTCTGGCCTTCCAGGACTTCACCCCATGCTTGTCTCAGTGGACTCCACTACCAAAGCTGCTAGCTGCCAGCATTAAGGGTTCCAGATTGGTGTACCTCATATGGGCCACAGCAAAAGAGGAGTCACGGATATAACCCAGTGGGGTTTGTCCAGTGTATGCAGTACTGTTACTGATAGGTTTGAAGTCCTCTTGCCTTTTCCCTGTGGGAACACTTAGCATTAAGTCCATTTAATTTTTATCAATTAGCATTTTATGGCTGTGGTCATAAAAGCATTACACCTTTTCCCCTTTGATGTCATTTCTATGGCATTATGATCTGTGCCCAAAGCAGGTAAATCATGTTTGTGCATGAGAACTGTGTGTCCTTCCTACTTATCCAACAAGCAGGGCTATCTTTATAAGGAAAAAATAAAGCCTTGGTATTTTCTTAAAAAAAAAAAAAAAGATTTGTGATTAGATTGAGAAGTAGTCAACACAAGTTGTCAGAAAATTTCTTAAAATTTCTAATAATGTTCTTATCTTCTTCATACTTTTAAAATATGTATTTAAGAAAGCTGATGAAAAGAGGTTCCCAAAATCAATAAATCATAAAATATCTCTCTCTCTCTCTCTATATATATATATATGTATTTAAATTTTTATTAGAATTTTCCATGATTATAAAAAAATATCCCATGGTAATTCCCTCCCTCCCCCCCCCACACTTTCCCCTTTGAAATTCCATTCTCCATCATATTACTCCCCATCACAATCATTGTACTTACATATATACAATATCAACCTATTAAGCACCCTCCTCCCTTCCTTTCTCTTCCCTTTATGTCTCCTTTTTAACTTACTGGCCTCTGCTACTAAGTATTTTCATTCTCACACAGAAGCCCAATCATCTGTTGCTAGGATCCACATATGGGAGAGAACATGTGGCACTTGGTTTTCTGGGTCTGGGTTACTTCAGTTAGTATAATCCTTTCCAGGTCCATCCATTTTTCTGCAAATTTCAATGAAGAAATCAAGAAGGAAATCAAAAAATTTATAGAGTCAAACAATAATGAGAATACAACATATCAAAATCTCTGGGACACAATGAAGGCAGTTCTAAGAGGTAAATTTATAGCCTTAAATGCCTATATTAAGAAATTAGAAAGGTCGCAAGTAAACAACCTAATGCTTCACCTTAAAACCTTGGATAAAGAAGGACAAGGCAAACCAAAAATTAGTAGATGGGAAGAAATAATAAAGATTAGGGCAGAAATTAATGACATAGAAACAAAAAAACAATCCAAAGAATTAATGAAACAAAGAGTTGGTTCTTTGAAAGGATAAACAAGATTGATAAACCCTTAGCAAATCTGACCAAAAGAAAGAGAGAAGAGACATAAATTAATAAAATCAGAGATGAAAAAGGTAACATCACAACAGATTCCAGAGAAACTAAAAAAATCATAGGGACATACTATAAAAGCATATACTCCACAAAGTATGAAAATCTGAAAGAAATGGATGCTTTCCTTGATTTATATGACCTACCTAAACTAAATCAAAATGAGATTAATCACTTAAATAGACCTATAACAAACATGGAGATCTGAACAGTTATCAATAATCTCCCAACTAAAAAAAGCCCAGGCCCAGATGTATTCACTACTGAATTTTACCAGACCTTCAAGGAAGAGCTAACACCTTTGCAGTAAGGAAAAATGACACAATGAAATTTGAAGAAAAATGGTCATACCTAGAACAGATCATTCTCAGTGAACTCACCCAATCATAGGGTAAAAGGATGGAAAATGGTATTTCAAGCAAATGGGCCTAGGAAACATGCAGAGGTTGCTATCTTAATATCTGTCAGGATAGACTTGAAATCAACATTATTGAGGGAAGATAAGGTCATTTTCTACTGTTTAAAGGAACACTCCAACAGGAGGATATCACAGTCCTAAAAGTATATCTTCCTAACATGGAGGATCCCAATTTCATCAAACAAACCCTATTAGACTTAAGGTGGCAGATAATCCCAAACACAATTGTAGTGTGTGACTTCAATATCCTGCTCTCCTCAATTGTCAGGTCATCCTGGAAATAAATAAACAGAGACATCTGGATCAGATGATTTCATGGAACAAATGGACCTAACAGATATCTACAGAAAATTCTATCCAAAAACTGTAGAAGATACATTTTTCTCAGAAGCACATGGAACATTCTCCAAAACAGACCATATATTCAGACATAAAGCAAATCTTAACAAATACAGGAAAATTGAAATAATCCCTTGTACTATATGTGACCATAATAAGATTAAAGTACAAATCAGCAACAAGAAAAACTACATAGCATAAACAAATTCATGGAGACTGAACAATACACTATTAAATGATGAATGAGTCACTGAAGGAATCAAAAAATTCATAAAATGGAATGATGAGAATTCAACATACCAAAACCTTTGGGACACAATGAATGCAGTCCTAAGAGGGAAATTCATAGCACTGCATCCCTATTTTAAGAAATTAGAGAATTCACAAGCAAACAATTTAATGCTTCAACTTAAGGCCTTGGAAAAAGAACAAGGCAAACCAAAAATCAGTAGATTAGAAGAAGTAATAAAGTTTAGGACAGAAATTAATGCAATAGAAATCAAACAACAACAACAAAAAATCCAAGGAATCAATGTAACCAAGAGTTGGTTCTTCAAAAGGATAAAGAAGACTGATAAACCCTTAGCAAATCTGATCAGAAGAGAGAAGAGACAAAAATTAATAAAATTAGAGATGACTCTCCCCCTCTCTTGCTCCAAATAAACAAATAAAATATTAAAAGAATAAAGTCCTTAATAAATATTTGATGTGAAAAAAATAAAAATAAAATAAAATTAGAGATGAGCCAGGCATGGTGGTGCATGCCTTTAATTCCAGAGGTAGGAGGATTGCCATGAGTTCAAGGCCAGCCTGAGACTACATACATAGTCATGCCAGGTCAGCCTGGGCCTCAGCGAGACACTACTTCAAAAAACCAAAAAGAAAAAAAAAGTTAGAGATGAAAAAGGCACCAATACAACAGATAACACAGAAATTCAGAAAAATCATAATGACGTATGTTAAGAATATATATGCCTCTAAGTTTGAAAATCTGAAAGAAATGAGATAAGCCATTTAAATACACGTATAACAAGTATAGAGATCCAAGCAGTTATAAAACATACTCCAACTAAAATGTTCAGGCCCAGATGGATTCACTGGTGAATTTTACCAGACCTTCATGGAAGAACTAACACCACTGCTTCTCAAACTTTTTCATAAAACAGAAAAGGTAGGAATTCTACCAAACTACTTCTACAAGCCAGTATCACCCTGATACCAAAACAAGAGAAAGACAGAACAAAAAATTAAAATAAGAGACCAATCTCCTCATAAACATAGATGCAAAAATTCTGAACAAAATATTGGCAAGCAGAATACAAGAATATATAGGAAAGATTATTCATCCCGACCAAGTTGGCTTTATCCCAAAGATGCAGGGATGGTTAAATATACGCAAATTTATAAATGTACTACATTATATAAATGGACTGAAAGGCAAAAATATCACGTCATCATCTCAATAAATGTAGAAAAGTTATTTGACAAAATCCAACATCCCCTCATGGTAAAAGTCCTACATAAAATGGGATTAGAAGGAACATATCTCAACATGAAAAAAGTTATTTATAACAAATCTATAGGTAATATAATACTAATTGGGGTAAAACTTGAATCTTTTCCACTAAATTCAGGAAGAAGACAGGGTTAGACAGGGTGTCCACTGGCCCCACTGTTATTTAATATAGTACTGGAAGTCTTAGCTATAGCAACAAGGCAAGAGACACTCACAAAAGGGATACAAATTGGAAAGGAAGACATCAAGTTATTATTTATAGATGATATTATTCTGTACATAAAGGACCCTAAAGACATTATCAGCAAACTGTTAGAGCTGATAAACACTTTTAGGAACATAGCAGGATACAAAATAAACACCCCCAAATCAGTAGCTCTCCTATGTACCAACAACAAACATGCAGAGAACGAAGTCAGGGAATCTCTTCCATTCACAATTGCCTCAATATAAATAAATAAACAAACAAACAAACAAAGTACCTTGGGATAAACTTAACAAAGGAAGTGAAGGATCTCTACAATGAGAACTTTAAAACACTCAAGTGAGAATTTGCCCAGGACACTAGAAAATGGAAAGACATAGCATATTCTTGAATTGGAAGGATCAATATTGTGGAAATGTCAATCTTACAAAAAGCAATCTATACATGTAATGCAATCCCCATTAAAATTCCAGTGGCATTTCTCATAGAAATAGAAAAACCAATCCTAAACTTGATTTGGAAGCACACACATACACACACACACACACACACACACACACACACACACAATGTCTCAAATAGCCAAAAAATTTTGAGCAACAAAAGGCTGTTGGTATCACCATACCTAATTTTAAGCTATATTGCAAAACCATAGTAACAAAAACAGCATGGTACTGGCACAAAGACAGACACATAGATCAATGGAACAGAATAGAGGACCAAGATGTTAATCCAGATAGCTACAGCCATCTGATTTCTGACAAAAATGCCAAAAATATTCATTGGAGAAAAGACAGCCTCTTCAACAAGTGGTTCTGGGAAAACTGGGTATCTTTGAAAGGATGAAAATAGATCCTTCTCTTTCTCGATGCATAAGAATTAAGTCCATGTGTATCAGGGACCTTAATTTCAGACAGACACTCTGAATCTGCTAGAGGAAAAAGTAGGTGAAAACCTTCAACATACTGTCATAGGAAATGACTTTCTGAATACAACCCCAGTTTCTCAGGAAATTAAACCACTAGTCAACCACTGGGATCTCATGAAATTACAAAGGTTTTGTACAGTACTGTGACTAGAGCAAAGAGGCAACCTACAGAATGGGAGAAAAATCTTTGCCAGCTATACATGTGATACAGGATTAATATCCAGAATATACAAAGAACTCAAAAAACAAAACAATAAGAAATCAAAAAACTCAATTAATAATGGGCTATGTAACTAAATTGAGAGTTCCCAAAAGAAGAAATTCAGGTGGCATATAAACATCTAAAAGCGTGTTCTACATCCTTAGCCTTCAGGGAAATGCAAATTGAAACTACTTTGAGATTACATCACCCTGCTGTCAGAATGGCTATCATCAAGAACACAAATGATAATAAATGTTGGTGAGGATGTGGAAAAAGGTGAACCCTATGGGAGACAGAAGTCATCAGCAGTGTAAACAACGGACACTGGAAGCCTTAAGTATGGCCAGCCAGCCCAAATGACCAAACGGGGGCTGGAGAGATGGCTTAGCGGTTAAGCACTTGCCTGTGAAGCCAAAGGACCCTGGTTTGAGGCTCGATTCCCCAGGACCCACGTTAGCCAGATGCACAAGGAAGCTCACGCGTCTGGACTTAATTTGCAGTGGCTGGAGGCTCTGGCGTGTCCATTCTCTCTCTCTCTCTCTCTGCCTCTCTCTCTCTCTCTCTCTCTCTCTGTCGCTCTCAAGTAAATAAGAATAAACAAAAATAAAAAATGAAAAATAAATGACCAAACGGTGCAAAAGTGGCCTATCTACTCTAGGGGAAACCAACTACTATAATTGGACTGGAGGCCTGCTCTATGGAAGGGAATACATGCCTGGTGCTGAAAACCCAATCAAAAGCCTATGGAGGGCCTGGAGAGATGGCTTAGCAGTTAAGCGCTTGCCTGTGAAGCCTAAGGACCCCAGTTTGAGGCTTGATTGCCCAGGACCCACGTTAGCTAGATGCACAAGGGGGCGCATATGTCTGGATGCACTTGCAGTGTCTAGTAGCCCTGGCGTGCCCTCTCTCTCTCACTCTTTCTCTGTCACTCTCAAATAAATAAAAATAAACAAAAAAAATTAAGAAAGAAGCCTATGGTGAGGTTTTGGGGTATAAAGCTTGCTCTTTTGTGGCTAAATGCAATATATTATGCTCACCAAACTGCCCTGTAAGCACTACACTTAAGGTTCATATTTATATATTTATGCTACTCTCACTTTCGGTTAGAGAAGCTTCTCTTTTCAGATGGTGGTGGCCTTGATCAGAACTTGTCTTGGCTCCATTCCTTGTGTTCTTGTCTCAGATTCATTCCCACTCCCTCCTTCCAGGCTGATTTGACTTCCGTGCCGCAGGCCGCACATATCAGTAAGCAGGGGGTGTGCCAGGGAGAGGGGCACTAGGATGTGAGGAGAGAGGGACCTGAGAAGAGGGGATGGAAATTTACTTTGATGGGGTCAGGCACTGCATCTTGGAGGTGCTGGCTCATGGGGACAGCAGACTGGCACATGCTGCACTATGGCTTATTGTCTGAGGTGTAGATATAATATCAGGTGGCATCTTGTAAACTGTCTGTGCGGTATTTGGACATACTCAAAATTATTTTAAAAACACAGAATACAGTGTAAGATTATTCACTGATTAAATGTAATTTCTCATTGTAGAAACAATTTTATAATAAGTATGATTGACTATAATGTGCTTATTGCTGAAACATACATTATACTAATTTTAAGTTCATTTTTTCTGGACAAAATTAGATAAAATTTCAAGGACCAAAATTACACATTCAAGTTTTTTCAGAAAGCAATAGTTAAGGTTGTAAATTTCATGCTATTAATGTTGGAAAATATCTCTAGACTCTTAGGCAAATTTTTTAATACTTTATTTATATTAGAGAAGGAGAGAGAGGCAGATAGAGAGTGAGGGAGAGGATATGCCAAGGCCTCTAGCCAATGCAAACAAACTCTAGTCACATATGCCAACTTATGCATCTGGCTTTAGTTGGGTACTGGGGACTCTAACCTGTGTCCTTTGGCTTTGCAGGCAAGTGCCTGTTTGCTGAGCTATCTCTGTAGCCCCATAGGAAAGAATTTCTAAGGTGGTTTATGTTTCTTTTTTTAATGCATCACTTTTGGAATCAAAAGTTTTCATTTTATTTGCACATATATGTTAATAATATGTGCATATATATTTGCATGATGAGTGAAGGAGAGGATCAACAGCCAAAGATGGTCTTCTGACCTCCCTATGTGTGCTGTGCACCAGGTGTACATGCATACATACACACCACCACCACCACCACACATCACATCAGAAAGAAAAGCCACTGATTTGGTAGAATTCTTAAGTCTAGCTTAATCTTACTACTAAGGACACCTGACCATAAGAAAACATACTTGGGCTCGAGAGGTGGCTTAGCAGGTAAGTGCCTTGCCTGTGAAGCCTAAGGACCCTGGTTTGAGGCTCAATTCACCAGGATTCATTTCAGCCAAATGCACAAGTTGGCACATGCATTTGGAGTTCATTTGTAGTGGCTGGAGGCCCTGGCATGCTCATTCTCTCTATGTATATTTGTCTCCTCTGTCTGTCTGTCTGTCACTCTCAAATAAATAAGGTTAAACAAAAGAATTTTTAAAGAAAAAGAGATACTCAAAATTTTCAGATCAGTGCTTAATCCCATAATACAATTGATAAATGGTTTAAGCTTATTTTTTCTTTGTTTTGGTTACTGAGACTTGTTTTGGTTTCCCAAACCACCACAATATTGGAAAGTTATAAACCTAGACTTCTTAATCTTACAGTACAGTTGTCATCCTTCCAGTTTATCTTCTCTGCTAATCCCATGATGGCTCTTTACCTTAACACAGCCTGTCCCATTGCTGCGTCACATTCTCCCTGCCAGCTCCTCTTGGTTCTCAGTTGCCATCCCAGATTCCATAGAGTATCAATTGAACCATGTTTGCTATTTGAGGTTAGTATCCTCAAGTTAGTTCCTTCTCTGCCCCTCACACTAGCTCATATAGTAAATATGTGACTATATCACACTCACTGTCTTCCAAGTTTCTACCAACCTCCTGCACACTGCTAGAGTCACATAGCTACACATTTGGCTGCCAACATTAATAAACTCTTTTTTTTTTTTTCCGGAGGTAGGGTTTTGCTGTATCTCAGAGCTGACCAGTAATTTACTATGTAGTCTCAGGGCTTCCTCGAACTCACTGCGAACTTCCAACCTCTTCTTTCCAAGTGCTGGGCTGAAAGGCAGATGCCACCAGCCCAGCTATTAATAAACACTTTCATACTGCCTGGCAGCAATTAATAGGACAATATACTCTTTTATAGGTACATCAATTCCCTACAAATTTCATAATTTCATTTTTATTTCTAGTTAAATGAAACTCTTTTGTGTAAATCTACCACATCTTTCTTAACTATTCATCAGCTGAAGGTTATCTAGCCTGGTTCCATTCCTATCTATTTTGAATAGAACAGCAGTAAACATGTGGATGAATAAGTATCTCTACAGTAATGGGCAGAGTCCTTGGAGCATATGCCAAGGAGTGGTACAGCTGGGTCATTTCGTTACTCTATTTTTAGCTGTCTCAGAAACCTCAGCACTGATTTCCACAATGGCTGTATCAGTTGACATTTCCACCAACAATGGAGAATGGGTTCCTCTTTCTTCCCACCCTCACCAGATTTATTGTCATTTGATTTCTTGAAGATAGCCATTGGAGATGGAATCTCAAAATAGTTTTGATTTACATGTTTTTAGATGCTCTCTGGATATTTATCAGGAAGAAAGTTTTTTATTTTTATTTATTTATTTATTTATTTCTAGGTAGGGTCTCACTCTAGCACAGGCTGACCTGGAATTCACTATGGAGTCTCAGGGTGGCCTCGACCATCCTCTCACCTTTGCCTCCAGAGTGCTGGGATTAAAGCCGTGCGCCACCATGCCCAGCAGGAAGAAAGTTTTAATGAGACCCAGAAAAGGGAATGAATCTGCATTTCCTCCCATACCAATGCGACCATGAGATTAAATTGAGATAAAAATCAATTAAGCTCATCTAAAATTATGTTATCCCATACCACTTTAAAAGTACAGAACCTTGGACTGGAGTGATGCCTTAGTGTTTAAGGTGCTTGCCTATGAAGATTAAGGAACAAGGTTTGACTTCCCAGTATGCACAACGCCAGATGCATAAACTGGCACATGCATCTGGAGTTCATTTGCAGTGGCAAGAGGCCCTGATGTACCCATTCTCTCATTCTGTCTCTTAAATGAGTCAGTCAATAAAATATTAAAAAATGAACCAGGCTGTGATGACACATGCCTTTCTTCTCAGATACTCTGGAAACCCAGGCAGAGGATTATCTGGGCGATGAGTTTAAGGATAGGTGATCACCTAGTAAGAGTTCACCTCTACTGAAGCTGCCCTGACTTTTCAGGTTTTATTATGTTTCTGTATTAGGACTTGTGCAACTGGGATTAGGTCTTTGGTTGGATTTCTTACCTTACCCCAATGCTCTGAATGGAGTATTTCCAATGTTCAATGTTGAAGTAGGGTAGAAATGTAGTCCATCAACCCTACTACGTGAGGTGGGGAATAGCTCAGTAGCTCAGCCTTGGGCCTCATGCTCAGGGCATCAGGCATAATTTCCCACAGCTCAAAGAATAAAACACAACTGCAAAAAAGCCACAACTGATGGGTAACCCCACTGTGTAAACAAACTACAAACAATGGACCCCTGTACTGCATTAAATATGGGGGAATAAGCAGACAACATGCTCAGTCATCATGGAAATGCAAATGAAACCTACATGGATATTCCACCTCACTCTAGTCAGAGGAATCTTCTTTAGTGATAGGAGTTAGTGAGATACAAGCAGATAGGGTGAGGGTTGGAAGGGCTGGGGCGCCCATAAAACTGTGTAACTGTTTTCTCACCCAGGTATCTCCAGCCTTGATTGTGAGGCAGGGCCAGTGGCATGACAGACTCTCCCCAGTGTCCCCAAGCAGCTTGCACTGTAGGGCCCCGCTGTGCAAGACCAAAGTCATCTTGTGGCTTTACTGACCCCTTCCTGTCTGTGAAGCTGACTACATGGGCCAGCAGTGAGATGTGGTGACACCGTAAAATGGTGATTGTCACCACCAAGTCTGAATTTTAAGAATAAATGATAGAGAGCTGGGTGTGGTGGCACACACTTTTAATCCCAGCACTTGGGAGGCACAGGTAGGAAGATCACTGTGAATTCCAAGTCAGCCTGAGCTAGTGTGAGACCCTATCTCAAAAAACCAAGATAAATAAATAAATAAATAAATAAAAAAGAACAAAGTCCCCTAATGTTCTATTACCTCTAAAAGTATTTGGAAGTTGTGATTTCAACTGGAGTTGTGTTAGGGGATTGCTTCCCATTTCAAGGCTCATGCTGCTTGCTCAAAGCCATAGTTGTGAAAATTTACAGGAAGTTAGAAAAGCAAGATTGTCCTAATTTTCCCATCTGTGAATTAAATTTATATATAATTCTTATGCTGATACAAGATTAAGTACAAGTTTTTCATTGCTGCCAGGATCTCTCACAGGAATCTGTGCTTTGAAATAACAGCAGAAGCCAGGCATGTTGTCACACGCCTTTAATCCCAGTACTCAGGAGGCAGAGGAGGAAGATTGCTATGAGTTTGAGGCCACCCTGAGACTACTTAGTGACTTCCAGGTCAGCTTAAGGTAGAGTGAGACCCTACCTCGAAAAACCAAAAAATAAAAAATAAAATAAAAGCAGATAATTAACTTCTGAAAAATATTTATTTATTTATTTATTTCACATAAAAAGAGGGTAGAGAGGAAGAGGAGGCGAGAGGATGGGTGTGCTAGGGCCTCAAGCCACTGCAAACCAACTCCAGACGCATGCAACCCATTGTGTATCTGGCTAACTTGGGTCCTGGGGAATCGACCTAGGTCCTTTCGCTTAGCAGGCAAACGCTTTAACTGCTAAGCCATCGCTCCAGCACAGAGTTTTTATTTTTTTAATTTTTAGTTTTGGTTTTGTTTGTTTTGTTTTTCGAGGTAGAGTCTCGCTCTAGCCCCAGCTGACCTAGAATTCACTATGTAGTCTTAGGGTGGACTCCAACTCTCAGTAATCCTCCTGCCTCTGCCTCTTGGGATTAAAGGCGTGCGACACCACGCCAGGGTTAAAAAAAAATCATTATTTTTATATCATTTATTCTACTTTTTTTTTTTTGAGGCTCGGTTTGAACTGCTGACTGTCCTGCCCTACCCACCCAAGTGCTGAAATTATAGCAGTTAAACAGCCCCTGTGGCTAAGAATAGTCTGTGAGATGCTGCACCTGCCCGTCGTTTCCGGCCACCGGCTGTCAGTCAGGGTCGGGGGCGGGGCTAGGGGCTCGAAGCTCGTCCAATGGGCGCGCTGTCCACCCGCTGTCAGTCAGGGCCGGGGGCGGGGCTCGGGGCTCGTCCAATGGGCGCGCGGTCCACCCGGATCGCGGCGGGCGGGGCGGCTTCCGCAGTGCGCGCCTTTGTGTCGGAGCGCGCGGCCCGTCCTGCAGCTCGGGGACGCCGGGACCGTTTCCTTCCTGGAGTTTGGGGGCTTCGGTTCCCACTGTGCGGCCCGAGCCACCGTGCGGCGGGAGAGCGGACGGAGCCGCTGGCGTTGGGGACGCCGGACATGGTGAGTGTGACGTCCGGTCCGGGGCGGGCCTGGCGGCGGCCGGTGTGCACGGCGGCCTGGGCTCCGCGTCTTCCGCCGCCCCGTCCCCGGGCCGAGCACGCGATCGGGCGCCCACACTCCGCGCTTCTCCTGTGGTTCTACGGCGCGGGCGAGAGTGGCTCCTACATGCCAGAGGAGAAAGGTGACACCTCATGACGTGTAACTCTGTTCCCTGGCTCCGCATTGTCCGCGTCACTTGGCTCCTGGCTTCTGTTCCCAGGACTCCCAGACCCCACACTTCCTGAAGCCCTCATATCTGATTTGCAGGCTGTTGTAACATTGTGCTTGTGTAACTGAATTGCTACATAGTCTTATACTTGTTTCTAAGTCATCAGGCTCCATTCTGTCGCCTAGTTGCTCAGAACTCCGTCCTTTGTAACCTAAACTTTGACTCTTGGCTGGCGATCTTAAGTGACTCCCACCTGTTACTGACCATGAGGAAGGTGCTCACCTGCTGTAGTGCGGTTGTCATGGGTTCACAGGCATGTTTCAGTCAACAGGCAGAGGTGTATGAAGGCTTCAGGGTAGCAGCATGTTGTTGGAATCTGTGGTGTTACTGATCTAGATAAGAAGGAGCTTGGGACTCATATCCACGATTTGGGTCAAGATGTACTATCTAGTCATGGTTTGATAGCAGATGGAAACTGTAGCAGTGCGGCAATAGTCTGGGGTGGTTCGTAAAGTTGGTTTCACCAAGTAGCATGTAAGTAGCTGAACAGAAGGAACTCTGCTTATCCTGGCTGATCAGACCACCCACTTCCCCAGGCAGCCATTCCCCTGTGTTTCCTAAACTGTTTTAGCCTCTCAAAGCCTTACAGCTAACATGTAAAGCTTTGTGTGTACTTCTGCGTGTGTGTTGTAGGCTGTTAGCTCTGAACGTATAATCTAGCTCTGAATCTCTGTGACTCTCTTCCACTGTCCTATTTCAGACATGTGAATGTGACCCAAGTTCATTTTGTCACTGGCCCATCTGTGTCTAGTCCCTCTGTGTCTTTCATTAAGTATATTTTAAAAAATTACTTATTTGTTCATTTATGTGAGAGAGGTAGAAAGAGAAAGAGAGACAGAGAAATGGGTGTCCCAGGGCCTGTAGCCACTGCACATGAACTCTAGACACATGTACCACTTCTACCTATAGCATTATGTGGGTATTTGGGAATGGAACCTTGGTTCTTTGACTTTGCAGGCAAGCACCTTAACAGCTAAGCCATCTCTCCAGCCCCTCATTACTTACTCCTTTACTTACTTACTTACTTATTTATTTGATAGAGGAAGAGGCAGATAGGGATAGAGAATGTGTGAACAAGGGCCTCCAGTCACCACTAACAAACTCTAGATGACTGTGCCACTTTGTCTCATTACCTGTTCATTTTTTTAAACTTTTTTACTGAAAAGTTTCATAATTACAGACTAAAATGCCAAGACCGGTTTTAATCCTTCCAGGAGTCTTAATTCTAACAAAAAGGGGAACTCCTGTATAGTAAGAAACTCAGATTATTTTTTGGAAAAACAGATCCTGGGAACTCCTTTAGGTAAAAGATAAAAAAAGTCAGCGCTCTGCTGGACTTGGTGGCCCATGCCTTTAATTCCCAGCACTTGGGAGGCAGAGGTAGGATAATTGCCTTGACTTGGAGACCAGCCTGATATTACATAGTGAAATCCAGGTCAGCCTGGGCTAGAGTGAGACCTTACCTACAAAACCAAATATATAAACAAACAAACAAATAATTAATTAATTAATTAAAATCATAGCTCTTTCTGATCTCTAGCAAAGTAGAGACTGCAAGGGCAGGCTCAAGAACATTTCTACCTTTTATTTTTGGGGGCCAAGTCACCCTGAAGTACTCAAAGGGATGGGAGCTGTCTCCTCATGTCTACACCACATATGTGCTCAATCTGTGGCAGCACCTGTGGAACAGTGCAGCCTCTGGCTCATAGGAGTCCTGAGCTTGTGGGGCCCACAGTTCCTCCAGGAGTTTCAGGGGCTGCAGAGTAGCTGTGAGGCAGCATGGTTGAGGAGTTGTTGGGCCCCATATACAGGGAAATGATATCACATCCATGGGTCGTTCAGCATGTTGGTTCTGTACAACTTAGAACAGATCATGGCTTCAGAACATGGTTGCACAAGGCACCCTAATCCTGCCTGAGTTGAGGAGATGTTTTATCAGCAAGGTGGACGAGGGTCTTTGCAGTCCAGACCTTTCCTGGTTTGTCAGCCTTGTATATCTTGGCTTTTCTGGGTTCAGACTGTCCTCTCACCAAGGATTCATCTCCAACACTCTTGGTTTCATAGTACCAACAGACTTCTTACTGAGCCTCTAGGTTTCTAATTAATTTATTTTTTACTGATTTCTCTTTGTCGTCTGTACGTAGCATCAGCCACTGTGAGTTCATGAATGTCAAGGTTAGCTTGTGTCTGGAAGATAGTATTGTTGGCACTTCTTTTGTTCTTTAAGTCTTGGAGAGTAGGATAGAGATGTATCATCCAGTACTAAATATTCTGCTGTTACTTTTTAGTACTTTTGTGAGTTTTGAATCATTCCAGTGGTCACACACCCAAAAATAGAAGCTTACTGAACCAAAAGTGAGACTACCAGTAATATGGGGCATGAACATAAGTATTTCAAAGACAGTTTGGTGAGCACACTATATCAATTTAGCAAGACAATAGAAGTAGTGTTCCTCTAGTACTCATGACCTTCCCAGCCATAGGCTTTTGATTAGGTTTTCAGTTCCAGATAGAAAGTCCCTCTTATGAAGCAGGCCTCAAGCCCAATCAGAGAGCAGTTGGTTTCCCCCATAAAAGATACAGCATTACTGCACCAGTTGAAACATTTGGCCTGGTTGACCAGCCATAGATAGAGCTTGCATGGTCCACTAGTTGTAAACACCATTCTTGACTTTTATCTCCCAACTGGCTGCATAGCTATTTCCAGCATCTTACCAGCTAGCCAACATGGATGAGGCCTCCAGCTTGGTTTCCTAGTGTCTTGCAGATCAGGTATGTAGAATCTTCCAAAATAGGGTCTTATCATCAAGTTCTGATAGACAATAAAGAGCCTTGGCAATAACCTATAATATTCTGGTGCCATCTGGACTGCATCCCACCCAGGCACTGAAGTTTTTCTAATAACAATGTATTGCTCATGGATATAATATCTACGTCTATAAGATATTTCTGCTGAAAATCTCAATTTTAATGTATGTATTATTAGCTAGTAAAGAAGTAGGTTTTAAAACTCATTGTCTGTTAGTAAACCAATATGGACATATGAGAAGAAAAAAATCCTACTCTAAACACTGACATTTGTAACATACATTTGAGCCAAGATGTTGTGTTTATTCCTGGGGTTGGAGTTGCATGCACAGTGCAATGTGCTTATGTAGGTTTCCAATATAGGTTGCAGTGAATTTACCTGATGCAACATGGAAGATTGGGGATTCATTATGTATTACATATTTGATTCTGAGCTAAATTTGTTCATAGTATGTTTAGAATCCTTTTAGTTTTGCTACATTTCTTATGACCCATACATTGATTATCAGGCCCCATGTTGAATTATGATCCATACTTTAACAGTGTGTTTCTGTAAATGTTGGGAATTAGACTCATGGCGTTTGCATCTTCTGGACATACAGTGTAATGCCACCAGCCTCAACATACGACTTTTTAGTCTATTTCTATTCCATAACAGTTTTCCAATCATATTTTCTTAAATGACTACAATAAGACCCATGTAAGAGATTTGTCTTGAGTATTTTCTCCCATGATACAGCAGACAGTACTCTGTGGGAGTCCCTGTAGTCCTAGGTTGAATAGTAATATTTCCTAACAGGAGTTGGTATCATTTGAAGACATAGCTGTGGACTTCACCCGACAAGAGTGGCAGGACCTGGATGTTGCTCAGCGAAACCTCTACAGGGATGTGATGCTGGAGAACTACCACAGCCTGGTGTTCTTGGGTGAGTTAAAGTCCCTTGAAACAATGGGTAATGGATACTTTCTTTGGGGTTAATAGCCATCAGTATTACTACTAATGCTTAATATCATTTTCATATTGTACGTTTAAATTGACACATTGTATAGAACACTGTGGACTTGCAGTACACATACATCATGATCAGAGTCCGTCAGTACAACTACTACTTATATAGGGACCATTTAAAAACTATTGTAGCTGTTTTATAATAAAAATTTATTGCTAGCATATGTATTCTTATTACTACGCTATAGAATATAAGTTACTTCTTCCGTATGTACTCACTTAATTCTACCCATCCTCTTTCCATCCATTTTCTTCCTTTCATATTCCATACTATAATTACTTTTTTATTGTTTCATTTTCTACTTCTATCAAGTCACCATTGACTTGCAAGTATTAGCAGACAGCTTCTAGGTCGGTGGGATGAACTTTCAAAGCAGACACATTTATGGAGGAAGGAATATTTATGAAAATGTACAGATCCAGGGGAAGTTCCATAATGGCAGAAGAAGTTGGCCCCCAACTCTCTGACCAGGCAGAGAGAGAGAAAAAGCCACACCACAAACAAACCCACTTCAAGAACTCCAGGCACTTTGTATATCTTTAGATTGGTATTGCAAATTCACCACCACACTTTAGGGCTGTAACCTAAGATGTGCACAGTGATACCTCCTCCAGGCAGGTGCTTACTGATCTAAAATGCAAACTAATAAAGTCTTGAATATACTGTGGGCAATCTGTTTAAACTGGCACACAAGTGTACTGGGAATATATAGGGGTTTGTTTTTGTGCTTGTCATATTTCATTGTTTATATCCAGTGACTTTTCTGGGGAGAAATGAAAAAAAAAATCTATTCTTTCCAATCATGGAAGGATTTGATAGTCCAAAGAAAAAAGTCAATCCCAGCTTGATGAATGAGTTAATTAGGGTTACTTACAGAACAAATATTTTCTTTATAAGTATTTTATTTTTATTTATTTATTTATTTGACAGAGGAAGAGGGAGAGAGAAAGAGAATGGGCATGCCAGGGCCTCCAGCCACTGCAAATGAACTCCAGATGCATGTTCCCCCTTGTGCATTTGGCCTATGTGGGTCCTTGGATATCAAACCTCAGTGTTTCCTTAACTCCTAAGCCATCTCTCCAGTCTGGGAATGAATACTTCTCTCATAAGGATGTGTACTGCAAGAAAGTCAAAACCTGAATCAGTTTCTGGCTATGATCTACACAATTCGAATTAGAATTTCAAGTGAGGAATTTATGGCAGTCTGGTTGGAAATGTTGATAGTGCATTGATAATATCATTGACCTGAGTCACTGCTGTATCAGTCTTGATTTCATTGATGTAATTGTAATGAAAGGTCACTTGCAGTTCAGTAGAGTTGTTTTGCTTTAAGTTGGTAACAGTTCTTTCAAACCCAGAGGAAGTAGCTATACTACTTCATATAATGCCCTCCAGTTCTCATAATATCAACTTTTAAACTTTTTTTTTTTTTTGAGATAGGGCTCCAGAGTGTTGGGGGCAAAAGAGTGTATCACCACATTTGGCTGTTTTTTTCCTTTTGTAAGAGTCTCTTTTCTCTATATATAGCCATTGGAACTTCAAGCAAGAACACTTTTGTAGCCTCCATTCCACCTTATGATTTGTATTACTTTGTTTATTGCCATTATCTTGTATCTTAGGGTATGACTTTATCTTTTCCTTGTTTTTTTTTTTAACTTTTTTTTATTGACAGTTTCAATAAGTATAGAAAATAAGCCATGATGATTTCCTCCCCTCCCTCACTTTCCCCCTCACAAATTCACTTTCCATCATATACTCTCCCACCTCTAAATTAGTCTCTCCTTTATTTTGGTGTCATCATCTTTTCCTCCTATGAGGAAACGTGTATAGATAGTACAAGGCATTGTGACATCACGGATATCTGGGCCATTTTGTGTCTGGAAGACTGCATTGTAAGCATTCCTACCTTTCCTTTGGCTCTTACATTTTTTTCAGCCACTTCTGTCTCAGTGGGCCCTGGACCTTGGAGGGTATAATGGAGATATTTCAGTGCTGAGCACTCCTCTATCGCTTCTTTTCAGCACTGTGATGCATTTTGAGTCATCTGAGAGGTCATGGAATCCGAGATGATAAGCTTCTCTATGCAAAAGTGAGAATAACATTAATACATGAGTATGAATAGACATAAGAATAGATAATCTTTTTTTTTTTTTGAGTTCTTTGTCAGGCATTTCATCTAAAGTAATCTCAGTGGAGATTATTCTGATGGATTTATAGTTTTTGGAGGAAATGTACTGTCTTGATTTTTTGTGTTTTTTGTATTACAATGTAGAGATTTTTGCATCTTGAGTTAATTTGACCCTTGGGTTTTCTAACTACCTGCAGTATTTGTAGATGTGTAAATCCTTAGCTTAAGGTACCAGATGTGGCTCTTATATCATTTCCAGAGTAACAGCAGAAGTGACCATAGGGGTTGAGTTTGCCTTCTATGCAAGTATTCCAGTTGGCTTGGTTGAGCAAAATACATACAAATTCTAAGTTCATCTGAGAAATATACACATTAAATCTAAACCAGCAGTATTTGTGCAAGAGTGCAGATTAAACAGATAAGAGTAGGGTACATGCCTTTAATCTCAGTACTTAGGATACAGAGGTAGGAGGATGCCAAGTGTTATAGCCACCCTGAGACTACATAGTGAATTCCAGATCAGCCTGGGCTAGAGCAACACCCTACCTTACCAAAATAAATAAATAAATAAATAAATAAAATATATCCCCAGACAATCTAATAAAGCCAAAGTCACTAAGGATGTTTGTTGCCCCACACCCTTAATCCTGAGATTTCTGGTGTGAAATGGGTTCCTGGTCAACCTGGGGCCTAGTGAGACCCTGACCCTAGTAATGACACAAGGAAAAGACAAAGGTCCTTTAAATCAGGAAACATCAAAGGCAATAGTCAACACCAAACTACAGCTTGAAGAATGGTAAAGCTGACCAAGAACACTGGGCATCAAATCTAACACATAATCTGCTGTGATATGGAAGGTAAGATTAGCACATCCAGTGGAGATCAGTTTCTTCTTTCTTTCTTTTTTGTAAGTAGGCTCTGTTACCTTTTGGGATGGCTTCCATTCTCACCCATGTTGAGTGCTCACCTTGATCTGTCTCTGTTGCATTGTGGACGTGTTTAGGCTTCTTCCATTACTGGATCTGGAGTTCTTACGAGCTTTGCTGGATGTTGTGTGGCATGGGGTTGGGTGAGTTCTTCAGTGGCTCAAAACACTGGTGTATGGGGGATAGGAGGTTGTGCAGGATTATTGGAGTTTTACCAGAGTTGCTCATCTGGTCCTGTTTGTGCCCTCCTTCAGCAGCTGATCAGCTGGTCCCTGCTGTCTTCCCCTTTGGGTTTCTTGACTTTTCAAGGAGGTTTGTGTGACTGGAAAATCTGGAGTATATATGCTTTTATAGTATGTCCCTATGATTTTTTGAATTTCTCTGGAATCTGTTGTAATGTTACCTTTTTCATATCTAATTTTATTAATTTGTGTCTCTTCTCTCTTTCTTTTGGTCAGATTTGCTAAGGGTTTATCAATCTTGTTTATCCTTTTAAAGAACCAATTCTTTGTTTCATTGATTCTTTGGATTGCTGTTTTGGTTTCTATTTCAATTATTTCTGCCCTAATCTTTATTATTTCTTCCCATCTACTTATTTTTGGTTTGTTTGGTTCTTCTTTTTCCTAGATTTTTAGGTAAAGCATTAGATCGTTTACTTGTGACCCTTCTAATTTCTTAATGTAGGCACTTAAAGTTATAAATTTGCCTCTTAGGACTGCCTTCATTGTGTCTTAGAAATTTTGGAATGTTGTGTTCTCGTTATTGTTTGATTCTATAAATATTTTGATTTCCCTCTTGATTTCTTCATTGACCCATTCATCATTTAGCAGTGTGTTGTTTAATTTCCATGATTTTGTGTATGCTCTATAGCCTTTGTTGCTATTGATTTATACTTTGATTCCATTGTGGTCAGATAGAATGCAAGGAATTATTTGAATTTTCCTGTATTTGTTAAGATTTGCTTTTTGTCCTAATATATGGTCTATTTTAGTGAATGTTCCATGTGCTGCTGAAAAGAATGTATATTCTGCAGCATTTGGATGAAATGTCCTGTATATATCTGTTAGGTCCATTCTTTTTATGACCTCTTTTAGTCCAGATGCCTCTCTGTTTATTTTTTCCTGGGATGACCTGTCAACTGATGAGAGTGGGTGTTGAAATCACCCACTACCACTGTGTTTGTTGTCATCTGTGACCTTAGTTCTAGTAGTGTTTGTTTGATGAATCTGGGGACCCCACATATTAGGTGCATATATGTTTAGGATTGTAATGTCCACCTGATGGAGTGTGCCCTTGATCAATATAAAGTGGCCTTCCTTATCTTTCCTAACAATTGTTGGACTTAAGTCGACCGTGTCAGATATTAGGATAGCAACCCCTGGTTGTTTTCTAGGTACATTTGCTTTAAACACCATTTTCCAACCTTTCACCCTAAGATAGTGTCCATCCTTTGTAGAAAGGTGGGTTTCTTGGAGCCAACAAATGGAAGGATCCTACTTTTTAACCCAGTCTACAAACGTATGGCTTTTGGTTGGGGCATTGACGTCGTTGTTATTAAGAGAGATTATTGAAAGGTGTGTATTCATTTTTGCCATTTTTTTGTACTTCTTCTGCTTTTAGCTTTGCTCTCTTGTGTTAACTATATTTGAGTATTGTTTGTTTTTTTTCCCGGTTCCTTACATGTGTGCTTTTCTTTTTCTTCAGCATGGAGGATTCTTTGAAGTATTTTTTGTAGAGCTGGTTTTGTCTTCAAATACTCCTTTAGCTTGCTTTTGTCATGGAATGTCCTTATTTAGATTGCTTTGTAGGATAAAGTTACCTTGGTTGACAATTCTTATATTTCAGAACTTGGAACACATCACTCCAAACCCTTCTGGCTTTTAAAGTTTGTGTTGAGTAATCTGCTGTAATCCTGATAGGCTTGCTTTTGTAGGTAACTTGATTTTTTTCTCTTAACTTTCAATATTTTTTCTTTGGTTTGTGTGTTTGGAGCTTTGATTATAATATGGCGAGGAGAGGTTCTTTCCAGGTTTTGTCTGGCTTGTGTTCTATAGGCTTCCTGCATTGGCATGTCTTTCCCAATTTGGGGGAAGTTTTCTTCTTTGATTTTGTTTTAAACGCCTACTATGCCTTTGGAGTGAAATTCTTCTCCTTCTACTATGCCCTGAATTCTTAAGTTTGATCTTTTCATAGTGTCCCGAATATCTGGAAATTGCTACTCATACTTTTCTATTAGTTTGTCTTTGTGTTTGTTGGACTGTATTAGATCTGCTACCTAGTCTTCTAGCTTAGATATTCTGTCTTCTCCTTCATCCATTCTACTGGTGAGATTTTCTAGAGTTTTTTATTTCATTAACTGTGTTCTTTATTGCTAGTAATTCTAACTGGTTTTTCTTTATTTTTTTCTATTTCCTTATTTATGTCTAGTATTGACCTCTTTATTCATTAAATTGATGTTTTGTGTCTTCTTTGCTTCCTTTGATATCTTTTTACATATTTATAATCATTGTTTTGAAATCTTTCTCAGACATTTTCTCTAACTTGTTCTCACTGGAGGTCATTTCTGATGGTTTAATACTTTTTGGTGGATTTATATTGTCTTGATTTTTGGAGTTTCTTGTGTTATAATGTATATATTTTTGCATCCTGGATTATTTAATGATTGGATTATCTAGTTAGCTGGTTATTATTAGATGTATCAATTAATCTGATGTTATATATCTTCAGGGTAGGAGCTTAAGGCATTAGGTGTGGCTCTCAAGACTCAGAGTGTGTACAAGTGTGACTCTGTGTATTGGAATGCGTATTATGAGAATATCAAGTAGGCTGAGTGCAACCAAATACAGATAGTTTCTAAAATTAAACAATATGTACTTTCAATGAAAAATATCACAGAATACTTATACAAGAGTAGGTATTATGACAACCAGATCCTCTCTGTCCCTTAGGCTGTGTGGTGCCTCACCTACTCCCTTAATCCTGACAAGGAGGTTAAGATTCTGGTGTGTAGAGGTTTCCAAGTCAGCTTGTGAACAGGTGAGACCCTTCCCTAATGTATAATAGAAGAGGAAACAAAGCCACTATAAATCAAGAAGCAACAAATAACAAGCCCAAAATACAGCTTATTTACTAATGGCAAATCTGACCCATCCATCAGATTTAAGATATAATTTATTCTCTCATGGAAGGTTCAATTAGCACTTCTGGTTCAGGCCTATATACCAGGTTTGGTAGGCGGGTACTGACCTGGTGTAATCCCAGTTACCTTTTGGGATGATTTTGGTCTCAGTTATGATTGGGTCCCACTGTTGGTTCAAGTAGGCGTGGCTGGGTCCCTGAGGAAGATTTCTATTAAAGAAATGAATAGGGACTTCCGGTTAAGGTGGCAGCATAGGTATCACACCTAAGCAGCCTGGGGGGAAAAAGCAAAAAAAAAAATAAAAAAACCAGCAAAATGCACACTCTGAGCCATCTTGCCAGGCCCTCTTTTACATTTTTAGTTTAGAATTTGTTGGTAGAAATAAAATACACATAAAACTAGATACAACTGAAAAGGGAAAATCCCAAGAAACAGTAAGAAATGCAAACTTTCAGGGTAAATTTATTTACCAATTCAATTTACCAAATTTCATCTTATATGCCATTTTTAGGTTGACTTAGAAAAGTTGAATTGCTGAAGTTCATTTCTTGTTTCTTAGGGATGTTTCTTGTTTACAAGGCCCCCAGTTGTGCCAGTTGCTTCTTAAGGCCATTGGCCACCTCATCCTGTGACCAGGTCTCTTGCATAAAGACATTTATTTACCTTTGAATTGCAAAAGCCTAAATAAAAACTAGAGATGGGTGTGGTGGCACACTCCTATAATCTCAGCACAGGGGAAGGGAGGCAGAGGTAGGAGGATCTCCATGAGTTCAAGGCTACCCTGAGACTCCATAGTGAATTCCAGGTCAGCCTGGGCTAGAGTGAGACCCTACTTCGAAAAAACAAAACAAACAAACAAAAAAAAAAAATTAGCTACACTTTGGGCCTTTTAATTTATAAAACTCCACTAAAAATAAATCATGTAAGTTACAAGCCAGTCCATAAAAATACTTTCTTTTTTAAAAAAAAACAAACACTTTATGAGAATAAAAATCCTTCATAGTTTTTCACTCTTCTGTGTGAGTTTTATTTTGATTTTCTAGTACTGCAACTTGATCTTCCAGGCATTTGACATATTCTTTCTTCTTTCTTCAAAATTCTCGAGTGGCTTCTCTGTTTTTCAACATTATTTCTCTTAATAACTGGGGGTCATTTGTCTTAGTTGGCTGAGATATAACAGATGTAAGAGGTAGATATCATCACTACAGCTTGTGGCAGCAAAGTAGCCTAGGGTATGGTGCAGATCTTCTATGTCTGCACACCTCCTGATGCAGGTTGCACAACCACCTGGTTGCTGGGCACAAGTATTTACTGTCCATCAGAGGTCTGTGCATGCTGAAGAATTGCACCTTGCTGAGTATTGCCTGAATTTGTCATGGTTAATGTCTGTAGTTCTGTACTCCATCTGTGATTGGACTGGCCAATTGTAAGGCTCCATTTAGGGCAATGGCAACTTGAGAGCTAGCTGTTTTGGGCTGCCATTGCTCTGCTTTCCAGAGACCACTGGTGGTATGATTGACACCAGGCCGGGGTCAAGGAAGGGATGCTTTCCTTGTAATCATTGTTTTTAGTTGGATGTTGTGGTATAAACCTAGCACTCAGGAGGCAGAGGTACAATAATCACCATTAGTTTGAGGAAAGCCTGGAGTTACAGGGTCAGATTCAAGTCAGCATGTGTAGAGTGAGACAAAAATATCATTATTTTATGTGTCATGGTACTTTAATTCCCCTTGAGAGTAATATTCAGGTAGTGAACACCATGAGTATACGCCCTCTAAGGAAATTTTACAGTTCTCCTAGTACAGGACAGTTCTTGAAATGAAGGCATTATCTCTCATGATTCCACATTCTTTAACATATTGGCATAATTTCTATATTATTTCCCATTTATAGGGAACTGTAGGACCAAACCAGTTTTGATTTTTAAGTTGGAGCATGGATTTGCACCATGGAGTGTAGAAGAAAACTCAATTCAGAGACTTTCAGGCAAGTGAACACATACTGGGAAAAGGAGGTCTATGAGCTATGAACTCATTGGGATTGGTCATGTGAAGTGATATTCACCAACTTTTGTCCCCCAAAATTTTAAAGCTTATTATCACTGTGATATAGTAATATATTTTGTGCACTTTCCAAAAAGCTTTCTCCATGACTACCCATAGCCCCATTTCTGACATTGGAGAATATTTTCTTAGACATTCAGAATTCAATACCCTGTATATGTTGTCGTGTAAAATATTATGTGTTACACATTTGATCTAAATTCTCACTTGTTCATATTTTGTAGTTTTAAATATAATTAGCTTATTTCTCACTGCTATGATTAAATCACCTTAAACACCTTAAAGAAGGAAAGTATTTCTTTAAGTATAACACCCTGGTTGTGCTTATAATGCTGATACAAGGTGTGAAATCAGTACCCATAAGAGCATTTTACATAGTTATAATCAACAGTGAAATTCACTAAAATAGAAATGTGAGCATCGGAGATCGCAAGATAAGAGATTAGATAAATGTCCCCTTATAGACACAAGTAGGAGCAGTGGACTCTTAACAGAGTTAAATTTAGAATCACTGAGCAAGTTTAGCATTATGGGTCACCAAGGTTTAGAGAGTTTGTTGGTCTCAAACTATATGGTGAAGATTCAACCACATTGCCTGTTGATGATCATGAAGAAAGGAAATATTTAGTCTATACTGAGCAGACTGCTTATCCTCTAGACCCTCATTACAGATTCACATATTTACCTATAATGTGGATCTGAAAATTATGAGTCCAGGTCAATTATATGTGTGGATCTTTCCTCTTATCTTTCTTTTTTATCTTATCTTATCTTTCCTCTTATCTATGGTTGATTCTTGATTGGGTACTTAATGCTGGCAATTGAGGTAAGAGAGTCATTGTTCTAATTTTTCACTGTCTGACTTTTTCTCAGATGTGTTACAAATGTGATACATTTTTTTTCAAGGTAGGGTCTCACTCTACTACAGGTAGATCTGTATTCACTATAAATGTCCAGGCTAGACTCAAACTGTCATTAATTTTCCTACCACTTTCTCCTACATGCTAAGATTAAAGGCATCCATGTGCCCAGCAAATGTGGGGCTTTTGTAATGATTAAGAGTTTATTTGGTTTATCAACTTCAAAGGTCATTGAGGTCCCCAGTAGCATTTCATATGTAACAACATTTTGTATTGAATGAAGCCTTGCCATTTACATTGTTTATAGGTCCACACATCAGCTTTCACCACCAAAAATAAAAATGAGAGAGATTAGTTATATAAGCCTGAATCTAAAACACCATAATTTCTGCCACCCTTAAGGGATTCTAATGTTAGGGAGCAAGGATATTGTGTTTCTCCAATTTATTATTTATTTATACCCCAAAATTCATAGACCTAATATCATGGCATACCACAGGTGACACTTTCATATAAGGTGAGAACTGACACCCAACTTGCCCTCTTAGTATCACACATGCATTTTGTAAAACATATTTACACACATGCACACACTAAAGAGTATTGGAGGGAGTAAAAACACAACATAGCAAAAAAAAAAACAAAAAAAAACCCATTGTCATTGTTAGCAGAATATTGCTTTAATCTTGACAACTAAACCAAAGAAAAATAAAGTGTCGATTTACTACATGGAGAATTGAAGTGTAATCATTTAGCCAATTAAGTGGAAATGGCAGTAAGTGATAACTTTCTCATATACTTAGGTTATTACACTTAAAATTAATAATCCTCACCCAAATTAGAATGGCTCCCTTCAGAAAAATGAGAGAAAATTATTTTCAATTATACAATAAATACAACTGTAGATTTTTGAAAACATTATTTTCACATGGACACATTTTATCGATGACTGCCAATAAAATTAGTATTACATAAAGGAAATCCTTTGATTAGTTTGGATATAAATTTGTAAGGCAGGGCTTGTGTCAGGAAACACACCACTGAGTGTAATCTTAATGGCGCATTGATCTATAATATGACCAAATTTATTAAATAAAGGTAACAAGAGGAAAGTCATATGAATGCAACTGTTTTGACCTATCATTTCTTAATATACAGTACACGTCAAACTATGAGAAAGCTGTTAGAAATCAAGTGCTTTATATAACATATAACATGCGGAAAGTCTTTTTGTTGTTGTTTCACAGCAGAATTGAAAAGTCAGCAGAAAATCATTTGGACAAAGCTTCATGATGTGTGGACCTTTAAACAATGCCAGAATGCTGAGAGGCCATATGAAGTTAATGAATATGAGAATGTTTTCTCCAAAAAGCCAAAACTCACTATGTTTCAGAGAACTGATATAAGTAAGAAGCCATATAAATACAATAAGCATGGGAAATCTTTCCTTGTTAAATCTGACCATAATACACATCAGAAAATCCATACAGGAGAGAAGCCATATAAATGTACTGAATGTGGGAAAGCTTGTGCGTCGAAGTCAAATCTCAGTGTGCACCAGAGAACACATACAGGTAAGATGCCATATGAATGTAATGAATGTGGGAAAGTCTTCATCTTCAAGTCACGGCTCACTGTGCACCAGAGAACTCACACCGGTGAGAAGCCATATGAATGTAAGCAGTGTGGGAAAGCTTTTATCCTCAAATCACGACTCACTGTGCATCAGAGAACTCATACAAGTGAGAAGACATATGATTGTAATAAATGTGGGAAAAGTTTCATATTCAAGTCTTATCTCAGTAATCACCAAAGAATCCATACAGAGGAGAAGCCATATTTATGTCATGAGTGTGGGAAAAGTTTCATAACCAAGTCATATCTCAGAAAGCACCAAAGAGTCCATACAGGGGAGAAGCCATATGCATGTCATGAATGTGGGAAAGCATTCCTACAAAAGTCAAATCAAATTAGGCACCAGATAATTCATACAGATCAGAAGCCCTATGAATGTAAGGAATGTGGGATACCTTTTCTTACCAAATCATATCTTAATAATCATCAGAGAATTCATGCAAGGAAGAATCCATGTGAATGTAATTGATGTGGGAAAACTTTCATCTTAAAGTCAAAGCTTACTATGCACCAGAAAACTCATAAAGGTGAGAAGCCATATGAATGTAATGGATGTGGAAAAGCTTTTATCTCTAAGTCACAGCTAATTATACACCACAGAACTCATACAGGTGAGAGGCCATATGAATGTAATGAATGTGGCAAAGCTTTCATCTACAAGTCAAATCTCAATAGTCACAAGAGAATTCACATAGGTGAGAAGTCATATGAATGTGACAAATGTGGGAAAGCTTTCATCTCTAAGTCACGGCTCACTAAGCATCAGAAAACTCATACAGATCGGAGGCCATATAAATGTAATGAATGTGGGAAAGGTTTCATCTCCAAGTCATATTGCGCTGTGCACGAGAGAATTCACAGAGGTGAGAAACCATATGAATGTGATCAATGTGGGAAGGCTTTCATCATCAAGTCACATTTTATTGTGCATCAGAGAATACATACAGGCGAGAAGCCATATCAATGTAATCAATGTGGGAAACTTTACCATGGTAAATCAGATCTTAATAAACATCAGAGAAGTCATACAGGGGAGAAGCCATATAAATGTACTGAATGTGGTAAAACTTTCATTTTCAAGTCAAGACTCACTAGGCATCAGAGAACTCATGCAAGAGAGAAGCCTTATGAAAGTAATGGAGGTGGGAAAATTTTCTTTTCCAAGTCATAACTTTATATGCATACAGGTGAAAAGCCATATGAATGTAAAAAAGCTTTCCTCAGGAATTCACATCAAACTATGCACTAGAGAGTTCATATATGTTAGTAATCACATTAATGAGACTTTGAATAATTTATACCCATAGACATACTGCTCTTTACCACAAAGCTTCTCCAGGCTAGAATTTAATGGAATTTAATGAATGTGATTCCCTAATTCATATTCACATGTGCATCAAAGTAATCATAATCGAGAGAAGTCCTATAAAGGTATGATTCTACCAAATGAAACACCTCAGCCAGTATTAGAGAACACCAAATTCAGTAATCCTGTATTTATGAGGAATGCAAGAAAGGTTTTCACTCAAATTTGTGAAACACGACACATGAGACAGTTTTTACACTGCAAGTAAAGACAGACTTTGTATCTCATTTAATAATCATAAACATCCTTGTTTATTGCCACTCTGTTCACTATAACTAGGAAATGGAACCAGCCTAGATGTCCCTCAGCTGATGAGTGGGTAATGAGGATGTGGTACATTTATCCAATGGTTTTCTGTTCCTTGGTAAAGAAATCTAAAATGTGACATTTGCAGAGAAATACATGGACATGGAAGAGATTATACATAGTGAAGAAACCCAGGCTCAGAAAATGAAGCACCACATGTTTTCTCTCATATGTTGATACTTGCTACAAATACTTGTATTTGTATGTGAATTGGAATAAAACATGGTTGTATAGGCCGTAAAGCTAGAAGGGGGTTACTAGGAAGGAAGGAGAGGTGACAAATGGGGGGGGTGGCTATTCCATATATGTACGGAGATGAATAAATTACTAGTGTTCCTAAGGCATAGCTGAAACCAATGGAAGAAACTCAGTAAAAGAAATGTTGGGGGAAAGCTAATTAAAATCTTAGAGGGTATGAATAAGTAATATGGAAATCTACTTTTTTGGACAATGGTGCATTCAGAAGCTATAGATTGTTACTAAAAAACTTTCAGTGTTGACCAAAATCTAGAAATAGCTTAGCTGCATGCAGCTGTATGGGAGAGAGCAAATTCATCTGTGGAAATAAAGAGCAGTGGGCATTACAAGACTTAAGTGGGGCCAACAGGCCAAGTGAGCCAACAGGGGCAATAGTGGCATGTCTGTTATGGGGCCAAACCAACTGCTCTCTGATTGGACTGGAGGCCCACTGCATTGGAGGGAAAGCCTGCATGATACTGAATATCTATGAGCAGGTCATGAGCCAAAGGCTTTTAACACCTGCTGGTGTCTGGCTAAGTGCATGTCTTATGCTCATCAAACTCCCCAATATGCACTTCTATTAATGTTCATACCCATATATTAATGGTACTCTCACTTTTGGTTAGAGAAGCTTCTCTTTTCAGATGTCAGTGAGCGCTGGGATGACTCTGAAGGCACCATACTGCTTAGAAGAAGTAGCAGAAGAGTAGTCATCACTGAAACATCTTTGTCACACCTCCCGAGGCTCAGTGTCCATTGTGGAAATAGTGCCAGAAAGATTGTAAGAATTCAAGGAAGGGACAGACTCACTACAGTGCACTCTTCCAGACTCAAACTAGCGTGGATATCCATGACCTCACAGTGCCTGGCACTACCTATTCAAGACCATCATAGAAGGAAGAAAAGATGATGACATCAACATAAAAGACTAATTGAGGGGGAGGGGACATGGGGAGAGTAGAGCCGAAAAGGGTAACATGTGCAGAGAGGTAGTTATGGTTTATTGTCTGAATTTGTGGAAGTTTTCAATAAAATTTGTCAGAAACAAGAAGAAAAGACATTTTTGAAAGCCTGTTGTCAGCATAGTGCTAAGTTTACATCAGAAAATGTGTGTTCTTTTTTGTAAGATCCATGGTATTACTAAGCTGCGAATGAGGGCTTATCCAACTTTATTTCATGTCTGTTTACATAAAACTTGGACCTTTTTTGGTTCTCCAACTCAGCTTATCCCTGATACTGGTGTGGGGCAGGTGGGACCTTGCACGTATATCACTAGGACCCCACACACATGTGGCAGGAGTAGGCCTGGGATCCTGGTTTCCCGGTTCCTTGTTCCCTGGCTCCTGATTTCCCTGCTGCAGTGTTAGGCCTCGGCTTCTGGTTCCCCAGCTCTGGTTGGCTTGCTGATGCTGTGGTTTGTCTGGGGCCATATGCACATGTGCAGCAAGAGTAAGCACCAGCTTCCTAGTCTCTGTTGGAGAGTTAGTTCTCCACCTGACCCCCACCTTGAAACAGGATTTTGGGGTTCAGGGGATGTCCCACAGAATTGATCAATCCCAAGTTTCAAATATTCCTTGTGTTCTCTCCTACCTTTAATAAAGATGTAATAAAGGGGGTGGTGGCAGTGGTCTGGGCAGGAATGGTCCTTCTGAATGTCAGCATAAACACAGGCCCACCTATGCAAGGAGGCTTAGCAGGGGAATTGTGTGCTGTTGCTGGTTGCTGTTCAGAGGTTATCATCTGGATACAGATGATCCAGCTGAACATCAGCTTTGAGCCAGTCCCTGCCATTTTGAGCTTACGAACTGTCACATTCAGGTGCATATTGCTGGGAAATATCACCTGACCAAGAGCAGCTTTTAGGAAAAAAGTGTTTACTTTTCCTTACAGGATCAAGGGGAAGCTCCATGTTGCCAGGGGCGAATGGTGGCATGAACAGAGAATGGATATCACCCTCTGGCCAACATAAGGTGAACATCAGGAACAGAATAGTGTGTCAAACACTAGCAAGGGGGAGCTGGCTATAACACCCATAAGCCCACCCCCAACAATACACTGCTTCCAGGAGGTGTTAATTCCCAAATCTCTTATCAGCTGGGAACCTAGCATTCAGAACACCTAAGTTTATTGGGGACACCTGAATCAAACCAGCACATTCCAACCCTGGCCCCCATAAATTGATAACCATCCATGATGCGTCAATGCATTCAGTCCAACTTTAAATGTCCACATTTTTTTTTGTTTTGTTTTTGTTTTTGTTTTTCAAGGTAGGGTCTCACTCTGGTCCAGGCTGACCTGGAATTAACTGTCATCTCAGGGTGGCCTTGAGATCATGGCAGTCCTCCTACCTCTGCCTCCAGAGTGCTGGGATTAAAGGCATGCGCCACCACGCCCGGTAAATGTCCACATTTTTTAAATCAATCCTAATGATATTCAAACATCTCCATACTTCAAGGTCTTTTATTTTACTTTATTATTATTATTTTATTTATTTATTTATTTTTGATTTTTCGAAGTAGGATCTCACTCTGGCTCAGGCTGACCTGGAATTAACTATGTATTCTGAGGGTGACCTGGAACTCATGGTGATACTCCTATCTCTGCCTCACGAGTGCTGGGATTAAAGGCATGCGCTACCACACCCAGCTTCCCGATGTCTTTTATTTATTTATTTATTTTTATTTTTCTCAATTTTTATTAACATTTTCCATGATTATAAAAAATATCCCATGGTAACACCCTCCTTCTCCCCACTTTACCCTTTGAAATTCTAGTCCCATCATATTCCCTCCCCATCTCAATCAGTCTCTCTTTTATTTTGATATCATGATCTTTTCCTCCCCTTATGATGGTCTTGCATAGGTAGTGTCGGGCAGTAAGAGGTCATGGATTTCCAGGCCATTATATGTCTGGAGGGAGTGTGTTGTAAGGATTCGTACCTTTCCTTTGGTTTATACATTCTTTCTGCCACCACTTCCTCATTAGACCTTGAGCCTTGGAAGGAGTGATCTATATTCCAGTGTCTTTTAAATGAGCCATAACTAAAAATACACCCCCCTCAAATCTCATACTGACACAGAATAAACATTCACACTGCAAAGGCTGGTATTGGGCATCACAAAGAAATATTCAGGCAATACAAGATCTTAACAAGGCAAACATCAAATTGTTGCTCCATGAACAATTCTAGTCAATGACAAATCTCCATGTCTGATAATTGTAACTGGCAACAAGTATCTGGTATTCCAATTCTGCCCCTCCAGGTAGACTACTCACATTCCTGCAAAACTTTATTGAGGCTGGCAGCTTTCATTGCAGCCATCTCATCCCAGCATCTCAGCTGGGTCTCCACTGCATCCCACGGTACATCCTCACAATTCCACTGGGTCTCACTGCAGGCATTCAGCAAACCTGCTTCACACTGCCCATGGCTGTTTCCAAAACCACAAGACTGTGTTGCAAAATCAATGACCCTCTCTTTCCTGTATTCATTATCCTCTACAATACCAAGTAGGATGCCAGTTTGTTAATTTGGGGTGGGGGGGTGAAGTCGACTTTGAAGAACAGGACACTCCTTGAGCACTCAGTCCCCTTTAACAGAGGCTACATATTTTCTGTTGTCCCAGTGCAAGTCAGCTGACCCAGTTTCAATGGTTGTAATCTCTTAACTGCACTTGATTGGGGAGAAATTTAAGCCCAAAGATTTCATTTTTGTCTGTGACATATCCTGCTCACACCAGTCCATTTATACATAGTGCAACCTTGCACAAATTTTCAGGACACAGTCATAACAGGAAGCCTCTTACACATACTGCTAGCTCTGCCCAAGCAAAACTCTTTAACCCTCATAAGCCAAACCTCACAGTCCATATTCAAGTCTTTCAACTCTGGCTAGACTCATCCATCAAGCTGTACTTACAGCACTGCAAGCCATGTCTTAGGCCAAGGTTCCAAATCCTTCACATTCCTCTTGAAGATCATCTCCAAAAGGTCCAAGCTGCACACTCAGGTGTCTACCAGAAATCACCTGACCGGGAGCAGCTCTTGGGAAAAAAAAAAAACAAAACACTAAACTTTATTTTGACTTCTAGGCTCAAGGGGAAGCCCCATGATGGCAGGGGAGAATGACTTCATGAGCAGAAGGTGGACATCACCCTCTCGCCAACATCAGGTGGACAACAGGAACAGGAGTGTGCTAGACACTAGCCAGGGAGAGCTGACTATAACACCTACAAGCCCACCCCCAACAATTCTTCAGCTGGGAACCTAGCTTTGAGAACACCGAAGTTCATGGAGGACACCTGAATCAAATCAGCATACCAAGTGAGGAAATTGCACACCAGGGCTGGTCAGCATTCTTACCTGGATAAATTTAGACTAAGCTACCCAACTCCTACTGTATAAAAGGTACTATTGCTTCATCCTTAGTAATCTTAACGTGGGCTGATCATGATGCACAACTCCTAGCAAAAAAATCCCCACCAAGATTACCAAGTCCCACAGTACAAAACTCCAAGGAAAAATTGAAGGGTACCCAAGACATAGAAGGCCAAAGTGAGTGCCAGCAAACATTTTTTTCCCTCAAGGTAGAATCACCCTGTAGCCCACACTAACCTGGAATTCACCCATGGGCCTTCCAGGCCAATGGACAGGACACACAGTTGAAGAGATCGTTAAATTAAATGATCTTCCAAGTCACTGAGCCATGCTAAACCTCCCATTCCTCTCCCATGAGTATTGTACAGAATAGCTGTGGTTATGGGTTAACTGGAGAAAGTGTAAAGGACTGTGGTAAACACAAGATCCAGTCCAGGATGACCAACACCAATGTGCTAAAGAAGAGGCCCTGTGCAGCCTCTACTTACCCTTTCCTTGTAGCAGTAGCATTGTGTGTGTCTGTGTGTCTGTGTGTGTACATGCATAGGTATTTCATCATATAGTTATTTTTTGGAGGTCTTCTAGGTTACATTCCCCAATATGAATGGCAAAGCACATTTCATTCAGGCTTGTGCTTTCTCAGTTCTCACATGGCAAACTACTGCCCTTTGCAAACTAAGAGTACACAACTACACAGAGCAGCTGTTCTCTGCCTTCTGAATTGAACATTGCCTCCTAGAGAGATAGGGAAGGAAGCTCATGAAACTTCCAAGACTCATCAGGACCCTCCCCATGTTCATGAAAGCAGTTAACAGTTGCTAGAAAGAGGAGATTCTCTCTAGCCAACAATGCTGTTTTCATGAGTTAGCATCTGAGCTGGAGTGTGCTTTCCAATGATGCAGCTATGTTTGAGTCACCAGGCTTCTATAAGTGACCCCCAGTAAAGTCACTAACTCACCAAACTAAATGGATAGAATCATTTCTGTGGTATGTTGTCCCTTCTGGGATGAAAAGACATTTGTTCATATGTCTTCATGAAGTCACAAAACACTCAGAAACCAGCACAGGAGGCTCAGTGGTTAAAGGCACTTGCTGGTAAAGCCTGATGGCCTGGGTTCAGTTCCCCAGTAGCCACATGAACTCAAGTGCACAAAGTGGCAAATGCATTTGGAGTTCATTTGCACCCATTCTCTTGTCCCTTTTTTGAGTCTGTCTCTCTCTCGACTTGAAGATAAACTTAAAAACTTTTTAAAAATCCACAGGGGAACTTGGGAGAGGACATAATCCTAAACCAGTATGTTTGCAAACACTCTACTGCCCATATTACCATAACATTTCAGGTCAAGTGACCTGGTATTTCAAAAAAAGAAAAAAAGTCACTTCCTTTGACCTCAAGTTCATAGTATGTTTTCACCTTTCAATTTTGCATGCATCTTTTTAGAGCCTGACAGGGTGATGCAGAGGCTGATAAGAATTTTCCTAACAGGGTCCCACTTCCACTGCCAGAATTAATATACTCCATTTAAAGTGCAGCTCACCTGCCTTTTAAAGGAGCTGGTGGCCATAGTTTAATGTGGGCACATATATACTGCTCTTCTTTGAAACATGATCAATTCCAAAAGTGTGCCAGGAATTATCAGAACACTTGAAAGCCGATTGCAACATGAGCCAGGAACAGGGTGCCAGGGGGTACTGGTTAATAGCAAGTGACTGACAGCAACATTTGCTAACAAGCCTCAGATTTCATTGACAGTGCTTGCAGTTCATACTTTGGGTGTGATGAGGGAGACAAAACTTCAGCTCAACTTGTAGTTCAGGCATTGCATGACCTTAGGTAACATACTCTGTCCTCTGTTATTTTCATCTGTACAATGGGGATATAACCCTGTTTATCTCTAAGGAGTGCTGTAAGTGGAAAATAAAAAGCAGCTGGGCTTATTGTGGTGCACACCCTTAACCCCACGATTTGGGAGGTAAAGGTAGGAGGATTGCTTCAATTCAAGGCCACCCTGGGACTACATAGTGAATTACAGGTCAGTCTGAGCTGGTGAAGCCCTACCTCAAAAAAAAATTATATATATATATATAAAAAGGAAAAAAAAGATAAAATACATACTAATAAAGTGCAGTCAACCAATGTCACCCATAATGAATATGCCTGACATGTAATGTTTGCTCTAAAACAGCTAGGAATATCAAATTATTGGGCTGGAGAGATAGCTTAGTCAGTAAAGTGCTTGCTTTCCAAGTTTGAAGACCTGAGTTTGATCCCCTGTACACCTAAAATTCCAGGGTACAGCTGGGTGTGGTGGCACATGCCTTTAATTCCTGCACTTGGGAGCTGAGGTAGGAGGATCACTTTGAGTTCAAGGCCACCCTGAGCCTACATAGTGAATTCCAGGTCAGCCTCGACTAGAGTGAGACCCTACCTTCAAAAAACAACAGCAGGGCTGGAGAGATTGCTTAGCAGTTAAGCCCTTGCCTGTGAAGCCTAAGGACCCCGGTTCAAGGCTAGGTTCCCCAGGTCCCACATTAGCCAGATGCAAAAGGGGCGCACACGCCTGGAGTTCGTTTGCAGTGGCTGGAAGCCCTGGCGCGCCCATTCTCTCTCTCTCCCTCTATATGTCTTTCTCTCTATGTCTGTTGCTCTCAAATAAATAAATAAATAATGAACAAAAAAAAAAACCCAGCAAAATAATTCCAGGGCATGGAGATATATGCCCATAATCCCAGCACTGAGAAGGTAGAGGAGGCTCCTTGGAGTTCACTGGCCAGCTAGTCTAGCCTCATTGGCAAGCCCAAGTGTATAAGAAACCCTGCCTCAAAAAGCTGTCTAGTGTTCCTCTGAATGACACCTGAGGTTATACTTTGGCCTCCATACACTCATACACACACACACATGCAGTATACTTGGAGCAAAAACCCAGGTAAAAACGCACATGGTCAGCATCCCTTCTTCCTTCTGGTAACAGCATGTCTCCTTTGTATGTATGGGAAGAATGTGTTTTTTTTTAATATATTTTATTTATTTATTTGAGAGACAGAGAGAGAAAATGGGTGTGCCAGGGCCTCCAACCATTGCATGTGCAGGTGCATGCGCACCCTTGAGCATCTGGCTCATGTGGGTCTGGGAAATTATAGCAGGGTCTTTTGGTTTTGCAGGCAAATGCCTTAACCGCTAAGCCATCTCTCCTTCTGGGAATCATGTGTTTCCTAGTGAAGTTGTCTTTAGCATTTTCTTCACCCTCTGACATTAGGAAATAACCCAGGCTGGGCAACTACAAGGCCACATCAGGGTGCACAGCTCTGTGATGCACCATGCTATTAGCCCTGTTTGAAATTTGTTCATTGGAAGAGTTTTATTTGATTGGTTTTAGGGTGTAGGGTGCTTTTTGGCCCTAATTTTGTCCTCTTAAACATTACACGAAAATATTTATCATCTTGATTTCTGAGGGCATATTTTTGCTCTCCCTTATATTTTGTGGCCAACAGTAAGTTAAAAAGGAGACATAAAGGGAAGAGAAAGGAAGGGAGGAGGATACTTAATAGGTTGATATTGTATATATGTAAGTACAGTGATTGTAATGGGGAGGTAATATGATGGAGAATGTAATTTCAAAGGGGAAAGTGTGGGGGTAGGGAGGATGGGAATTACCATGGGATTTTTTTTTTATAATCATGGAAAATGTTAATAAAAATTTAAAAATTAAAAAAAAAAATGTGGCCAATACATGGTCTCACAGGCCTCATAGCATTGGCCCTGTGTCACAGGCTTCCCCACAAAACTTCTTCCTCAACCACTGGAAGGAAGGCCTCATCTCTCACTGAAATATGGCCTAGGGCCCAATTCCCAACTGCCACATTTCTTAGGCATTTTTTTCCCCCGTTTTTTGAGTTTTTTGGTTTTTCAAGGTAGGGCTTCACTCTAGTCCCGGCTGACCTGGAACTCACTATGTGGCCTTGAACTCATGGCGATCCACCTTCCTCTGCCTCACAAGTGCTGGGATTAAAGGCATGCGCCACCATGCCTGGCCCTGTCACATTTTTTTTTTCAATTTGAAATATGGCTACATTCATATGCTCACTTAGCATTTTCTTTCTGCCTTCCTGCCTGATGGGAAATCTGAGCCCTAGGCAGAATCATGGTTCCATTAAGCTGAAATAACACACCACTCAGCCTTGCGTCAACAATTACAAGGCCAAAGGCAAGCTGCACCTTCTCCTGTTCAGCCTGATTACTGGGTGGAAAGAGCTCCCTAAACCCAAGACCATCCCGATCTATGTGTCTGCCAAACAGAGTTCTCAATAAGGGGTGGTACGTAGGTGTGTCACTTGGCCATCTTCCACCTGGCCACAAGGCTTCCTGTAACTAGAAAGCAGGGGCTGTGGTCTAAGTAGTATCTCACACACAAAACAAACTCAAGTATAAAGAATGTGAACTTGAGACCTTTTCTTTTTTGACTTTTCATTAAACTTGGATAAAATACACAGAATAAAATCACCATTTTACTCCCCCTTACCCCTTTTGTGAGGTAAGGTCTCACTATAGCCCAGGCTATTAGTTGGTCTTTCTCTTTGTTGGACTGTACTAGATCTTCCACCTGGTCTTCCAGTTTAGATATTCTGTCCTCTCCTTCCTCCACTCTACTGGTGAGATTTTCTACAGTTTTTTTTTTTTTTTTAAATTTATTGACTATGTTCTGCATTGCTAGTAATTCTGACTGGGTTTTCTTTATTTCTATTTCTTTATTTATGTCTTGTATTGTCCTTATTTCATTAAATTGGTTTCCTGTGTCTTCTTTCATTTCTTTGATTTCCTTTTTGATTCTTTGAACATACTTATAATCTTTTTTTTTGAAATCTTTCTCAGGCATTTCCTCTAAGTCAGTCTCCCTTGAGGTCATTTCTGATGCATTAATACTTTTTGGTGGATTTATATTGTCCTGATTTTTTTTGTGTTTCTTGTGTTATAATGTATGTGTTTTTGTATCTCAGATTAATTCAATTTAATGCTTGGATTTTCTAATTATCTGCAGTTTTATTAGATGTATCAATCAATCTGATGTTATATATCTTCAGGGTAGGAGCTTAAGGGGCTAGATATGGCTAAGACTTTCAGAGTATCTACCAAAGTGACCCTAGATGCTGGGTTTGCCTTCTATGAGAATATTTAAGTAGGCTGAGTAGAACAAACTACAGGCATTTTCTAAAACTTATGAAAAACAGCCCAGAGTACTTATGTAAGATTAGGTATTATGACAACCAGATCCTTTAACAAAGTCACAGTCCCTTAGGATGTGTGTTCCTGCACACCCTCAATCCTGTCAATTAGGAGGCTAAGATTTCTGGTCTGTTGAGGGTTCAAAATCAGCTTGGGACCAAGTGAGACCCTTGCCTATTGAACAACAGAAGAGGAAACAAAGGTACTATAAGTCAGGAAGCAACAAATGACAAACCCCAAATATAGCTTATTAAGAATGGCAGATCTGACCACCCATCAGATTTATCATATGATTTATGACATGGAAGGTACAATTACTACTTCTGTTTCAAGCCTATATACCAGGCTTATTTGGCGGGTACTGACCTGGTGTAATCCCAGTTACCTTTTGGGATTGTTTTGGCATCAGTTATGCTGCGCTCTGGACTGAGTCCCACTTTGCTGCAGCGTGGGCTCAGGTAGGCTGGCTGGGTTGCTGGAAACTGCTCTGGTTGCTGGTTCTGGGTGCTGTTTCTTTGCTTACTGATTTTAAAATTCATATTCTTTTTTCAAAATATTTTTATTATTTTGTAAGTAGAGAAAAGAAAGACAGAAAATGGGCATGCCAGGGCCTGCAGTCACCAAAACAAATTGCAGATACATGAACTACTTCACGCATTTGACTTTACATAGGTCTGGGGAACCAGGTTGTTAGGCTCTGCAGGAAAGTATCTTAATCACTGACTCATCTTCCAGCCCCATGTTGATTTTACATCCTACCAAAATGGGCATCCGGAGATTAATAGCCACACCTACGAAGTTACCTAGCCAAGTGTCTAAATGACTTTTATGTTGAGGTGAGTAACTGAAGACACTAGAAGATGAAAAGACCTCCCATACTTAAAGATTTGAATAATGAATATTGTGAAAATGACTATGTTGCCTCATATATAACATCTATAGATTCAATGCAATTACTTCCATATTTTAATTCCATTATTCACAGAATTTAGAAAATAAAATTTGAAATACAGTTTCATTTACCACATGAACAAAATAACAAAGGATGTTGGGACTACTATCCTTGATTTCAAGATGTATTAAAAGGAAATAAGCTGACAGAAAGCTGGAAGAAGCCATTCTGCATGCATTTCAATGGGAGAAAGAGAAATCACCAGTAAAGATACTTGACAGTGAACACTGCAAGCCTCATATTTGGCCAGCCAGGCCAAATGAGCCAACAGGTGCAATAGTAGCACGTCTATCATGATGGAAACCAAATGCCCTCTAATTGTACTGGAGGCCTGTAGCATGGGAGAGAATATATCCCTGATACTGAAAACTTTAAACAGGTTTAGCCTTGAGCCCTAGGGGTGTAACGTTTGCTGCTGTCTGGCTAAATGTGTATACTATGCTTATCAAACTGCCAAGAAAGCATTTCTCTTAATGTTCATACCCTTATATTAATGCTACTCTCACTTTTGGTAAAGAATCTTCTCTTTTCAGAAGGCCATGACCTTGGGATGACTCAGAAGGCATCATGGTGCTGGAAAGAAGTGACAGGAGTGTTCAGTACTGCAATATCTCTGTCACACCTTCCAAGGCTCAGGGTCTATTGTAGAAGAGGTGGCAGAAAGAATGTAAGAGCCAAAGGAAGGGTAGGACTCCTTAAAACATGCTCCCACAGATACAAAATGGCCTGGAAATCTATGACCTCACAGTGCCTGACACTACCTACACAAGGTTATCAAATAGGACAAAAAGATCATGACATCAAATAAATGAGAGACTGATTGAAATGAGGAGGGAATATGAGAGAGAATTGAGTTTCGAAGGGGAATGTGGAAGAAGGGAGGGTATTACCATGGAATACTTTTATAATCATGGGAGTTGTTAATAAATTTTTTTTGAAAAGGAAAAAAAGAAATAATTCAAAAACAAGGTACTAGCCTAAAAGCATGTGTAATCCAGAGAATAGTATAGCATTATCTGACATACCTGGTGTAGCAACAGTTATTGGGTATCTTATTATCCAGGCATAATTACCATTCTCTATCTATAAAATATATTGACAATTTCTATACATGTATATCATGTATTTTGATCATAATCCTCTCTCCCTACTCTTTTATTTTCAATCTCAAACTCCATAACCCTCTTCCACTGAATTGTTCTTCTCAACCAAACTTTTCATTTGTATTTATTTATTTTTATTTGTTTTGACTTTACTGTCTTTTGTAAGTTTGGGAGTTAAACACACGAACACAGAAGCTCTGCAGTATTGAGCAGTTTTACAGCAAAATGGATCCTCTCGCAGTCATCTCTACATTACCTCTGGTGGAAGAGGTACTACGAATGCAGTTAGTCTGTCCTTGTGGCCTATCTGGTCAGCAAGAACACACATCGGAGCACAGCAGTGCGGCCTGGGGAATCATAGCAGCAGTAGTTGGTGAATGGTTGTACATAGAACTGACATGAAGGCTCACACTGTTATAGTCCTATAGCCCACACACAGACAGACGGAGAATATCACTTCTATTGACAAGAGAATGTGTTACTTATGTTTCAAGTTTAAAACTTGAGGACACTTTAAATATTTTTTGTTTATCTTTATTTACTTATTTGATAGCAACAGAGAGAGAGAAAGAGGCAGATATATATAGAGAGAGGGTGAATGGGCACGCCAGGGCCTCCAGCCACTGCAAACGAACTCCAGACTCGTGCTCCCCCTTGTGCATCTGGCTAATGTGGGCCCGGGAGAATCAAGCCTTGAATTGGGGTCCTTAGGCTTCACAGGCAAGCACTTCACCACTAAGCCATGTCTCCAGCCCTCAAAGGCACTTTAAAAGCAGACAATACAAGATGCTCTAATTCTAGATGTCATAACCTATTTTAATAGTGGCCTGAGAGTTGATAACATTGAGGACCACTCACAGGCTTAATAAAGTCAACTTCAAATATAAAAGCACATTGTTTGCCAAAATCTAGTTACATTGGTGACATGTTACTGTAAAATATATCTTTTGAGAAAGATTACATTATGAACTTACGATAAATTCAGAAATTACTACTCTTCAAAAATACTTTCAGATCTTCCAACATACATTGGATGTAAATTTGGTAAATCCACTTCTTCAGATAATTCAAAACTCTCAGCAAAATATCATTTTGAAATATTTCTAAGGCCTAAAGAAACAGGTGAGAGTATCTATGAAACAGTGACCTAATACAGAACAGCATTTGTCTCCACTAAGAACATCCATTCCATTCTAAAGCTGTCTTCCAGTAAATAATTTGCACCTCACAATGTTATACAAATATGTCATGTTTTTTATCATTTAAATCTGTGCTACAACATAGACAATTTTTACAAAATGTTTCAGAGGTCACAAAAAAAAAAAAAAAAAAAAAAAAAAAAAAAAAAAAAGATGGGCTTAAGGCAGATGGCTGGAGGAAATGACCGTCTACCTAGCTGGGACCTCAGTCGTAGAAACAGTCCTCAAAGAAATGGCATACCTGATCACCATTAATCACTGCTAGAAGAGCTCAGGATAGTTTCTCATATTTGTCTGTCTAAAAACTCAGAACCTTTTCAACTTTAACAACTCAGTGCAGGATAGTTCACTATCCACTGAGGCTGACTGTCACTGTGATGTGGTTCTGGTGAGCTCAGCTACAAAACACTAAGACGGAATGGGAAGGAGGGACTCTTCTCTCTCCAGTGAGTGGAGCAATGACGTGTGAGTTACCAATGCTTCTAGGCATGGTTTCCCAGCATCAGCAGAACGTTAAAGCTCTATCAATAAGACATGTCGGAAACAGAAACACCAATAAATAATGTCCAACACATATAGCTTTCCAGGGATCCACGTGGGCATGGCTGAAGATTTCAGGGCCAGGGTTGTATTAGCCACATTCTTTAATACACAACAGTAAGCTCACCTACTACTCAGTTTAAATACACAAAAACTAGCAGGACATGGAGGCACATACCTTTAATCCCAGCACTTGGGAGGCAGAGGTAGGAGGATTGCCAAAAGTTTGAGGCCACCCTGAGACTCCATAGTGAAGTATAGATCAGCCTGGGCTAGAGTGAGACCCTACCTCGAAAAAAAAAAGAAAACTATTATAATCTAAACTTTAATTTTCACCATAAACACAAATAAAGGGCTCAAAACATTAGACTATGGAAAAACTGAATGTGAACACCCTCTGTACCAGGATGCTTTGGGCATTCTGACCATCTGAAGGAGATATTTAAACAGTACATGAGGTCAATGCTAGAAATGATGTCACTGGTTCTTATGCTCTATTATCGCATTGTACCCAATAAGGAAAGCAAGTCAGGAGGATTGTGCCAACTCTCAACTGCTTGGCATCTTCCCCCAGCAAATACATAAACAAATGCTCTGTTCTGTATCTTCTCTTTCAGTATTTCTAGAGGACTGCACTACCAGTAGCGGAGTTCACTGGGAATACAGTGTGGGTCGAGCCAGTGGACCACTAGTAAACAAAATCTGTTAGCATGAAGAATGAGGTATCAAAACTGGGCGGCGCATGCCTTTAAACCCAGCACTCATAGGCAGAAGTAGGAGGATTGCCATGAATTTGAGGCCACCCTGATGCTACATAGTGAATTCCAGGTCAGTCTGGGCCAGAGTGAGACCCTACCTTGAAAAAAAAAAAAAAAAAGAGGTATCAAACGTACTCCTCCACGTCCAGAGCATGAGTGATGGCCAGCTCTTGAGAACCAAAGGTTAAAAACATAAGAACTTGAGCTGACAAAGTAAGTTGGCTTTGCATTGCATTTTTGTACAGAGCAGGCAACATTAAACTCAAAGCTTCATTAATCTATGTCCTCGGGAGTAAACAGTCCATAGTTCAGTTAAGGCAAGCATGGACTTTGGCCAGAGTCATTTTACAGTTAGTTAAGAGGGTATTTGTCCCCACTGTGTGAACTACCTAGTAAGTAGTATCCCAGTACCTGAGGTCTTGTCACCCAGCTGTGTGTGAAGTACTTTCTGCCCGGCACAGCCAACAGCACGGAAGTCCTCCCATACACACTGAGTGACTGATCTCACTCTCAATCCTGAATAGGTTATTCCCCAAAATGTACTTTAGAGAAGATAACTGTTTTTACATTATAACATTTAGAATTAGGTTCTCCAATAAGTAACTATGATCTTAAAATGAAACACATATAAACTACCATTTTGTTTAAATCTAAGAGACCATTAACTTTTACGATGCACCAGATCTCACTAAGGAAATACATGACCCATTATGCTATGACACATGCCCTGTCACAGAAAGTGTGCATTTTGTATTTGCTCCATCAGTGCTGTGAGCGGCCTTTATCACCAATCTTGTGCCCATGGAAAGAAAGTGTGGGAAAGCTGGCTAAGTCCTCGGCGCAGCTTCATCCCGGGAGTGCACCGCCTCTGGATCGCCTCCCCCACCGGTGGTCACTGCATGCCTTTCCATGCAGGCCCTTTCCCAGAGAGTGTCTCCCTGCAGTAAGGCCTGCTGCCCTCCCTCAGCAGGAAGCTTCGAAATACCAATGTTTGATGTCTTAATGGCAGTCCTGCATAAATCAGTCACAATAGCCTCTTGTTGCTTTGCATTTTGTTTCATGGATTCTGAGGGTTTTGGCAATTTTTCCTGCCTCCAGTTGCATTCCTTGGTGTGTGATAGGCAATCTTTCTGCACGTGCCTCACTGACAGAACATAGCACAGTTTCATCTACTGTGGGCAGCTTCCTTTTTAGGACCCATGAATCCTGTCATCTTGGAAGAACATAGGGAATTGCAGTCATTCCTCCAACGACAGAGATTTGCTTCACTAATGTCCAACATGCGGCCTGCTGCCGTTTCCATGGTGTGTGGCATATACACGAACCCGTAGTTTCAACGCTGAGCCTCAGACTAGTCATTTTCTAAATGCCATTTTCTAAGATATTTTCTAAATGCCAGTTAAGCTGGATACACTTGGTACCAACAATGTACCCATCACTAGAGGTGTGATGACAGTGACAGCTGTAAATTCACGTGTGCACAAGCTAGGATAATTGCATGACTATCATCTGGTTGACAGTAATGAGACGCCTTCCAATTTCATACAAGTTGAAATGTCAAGAGAAAGGTACACAGTATTCTTATAAAATGTGTTTACAAACCTAAAATGTTTACACTTACATCAGTGCAAGAATAAAAAGAAGCCCAAAGCCAAAAATTAACTGCACCAAGTAGAGAGGCCAGCGGAGGTGACACTACCTTCAAGATAAGTTTGCAATGGTCCGATTTGGTTTTAATTCCCTGTGTTTTTATATGGCTTACATAGAAATTTTTGGTTTTGAACTGGTGATAAATCCGATTACAAACGTTCCTCAATTCCAAAGCCAAGTCTCTGCAGACAGAGGCTTGCTCACCCCCGACAGGACAGGAAGCAGTGGGATCAGAGGTGGTCTTTTGCAGGATGGGCCTCATCCTGTGCGGACACACCCAGTTCTCTTCCCCCACTTCAGACCCTGACGCTCTTGGTCTCCTTCCTGGGATCCTGTGTCTCCCACCAATTCCCGCAGGAACTTGAAGTTAGACAAAAATAGATGCCATTCAAAATACCAACCGCCCGCCATCACCAGCAGGACGATGAGCAGCATAGCCACGAACACCAGCAGGGTCAGGCTCATGTCCTGTCACATGTTGGCCCCACGGGCGGAGTGGATGTGGCGGCGGGGAACTGAGGTGGCCGGCAGCACCACGCACTCTGGTGTGTCACGGCGCTTGGACCCCTGGCGATGACCGGATGCGCTTCCACCGCGGAGCCCCCGCGTCCAATGAGCACCGTGATGCAGATGGTCTATCGAGCCCTCAGTGCGAGTGGCGCGGTGATCCCTCCGCCCTCAGACACGCCAGATGTCCATGTCTCCAGGCAGCCTGCCTCTCCTCCGCCTCAGGTCCCCTCCCCCGTAGCAGCTCGAATTTATTTATTTATGTGTTTGTTGATATGCAAGCAGAGAGAGAAGAGAGATAGAATGAGCCTGCCAACGCCTTCACTAGCTGCAAATGAATTCCAAATGCATGTGCTTCTTTGTGCATTTGGGTTTATGTTGTTAATGAGCAATCAAACCTGAGTCATTAGTCCAATAAAAGACTAAGACACAAGAAAGCAAATAATATCCCTGATGAAATTTGAAGCAAATATTTTCAGTAAATTCTAGCAAATTGAATCCAGGAACACACCCAAAGTATTATCCAACTTAATCAAGTAGCTTCATTCTCAGCAACACAGAAATGATGCAACATGGAAATTGACAAAAATCCAAGTCATAAGTGGACTTAGTGACCTAAATTACATGATCTCTTCAATAGATGTAGACAAAGCCTTTGCAGAAATACATTCCTCATTCCTTCATGAACAAAACACTAGAGAGATGGTTTAAGAGTTAAAGTACTTGCCTGCAAAGCCAAAGGACCCAGGTTCAATTCCTCAGTACCCATGTAAGCCAGATGCACAAGATGCCACATGCATCTGAAGTTCATTTGCAGTGACTAGAGGCCCTGGTGTGCTCTTTCTCTCTTACTCTCTCATAAATAAATAAGTTAAAACTCAGTAGAGAATCGGGACAGAGGGATCATATCTCAACCTAAAAACTGTTATATAAAACAGACATAAGACCCATATCATATGAAAATGGGAGAAAGTTGAAGCATTCCCACTAAGGTCTGAAAAAACAAAGGGTGGGACTTCCGGTTAAGATGACGGCATAGTTACCATGCCAAAGCAGCCTAGGGGGGAAAAGTCCAAAAAAACTCAACAAAATACAAACTTTTAATAAAAAGTGAGGTCTACAGGAAATTGAAGCAGCAGCGGAGAAGTAGAAGAAATCCAGAGCCCGCACAGGCCAGAAAAAGCGGCCCCGGCAGCTCTGCCAACCAGAAAGCCACCAGACTCGGCTCCAGCCATGGGAAAAGCCAGGTGCAGGGACCTGCCTCTCACTCTGGAGCTCTCCGCAACTCAGGAAACCTGAAGGGAGAGCGGCAGTGAGCAACAGAGGTGCAGACCACAAGGTAGAAGAACACGTGGACCAGCGAGAGAACTAGAGCAGCTGCGGCTCCCTCCTCTCCCCCACCACCTGTGCCCAGCTTCAGCAAACAGAGCAGCAGTCTTGGAACGCCAACTTGAGCCAACAGTGGGACCCAAGCAGGAGCAGAGTCCGGCAGCAACATCAGTGGTTCCGGCACCGGTAACAGCGGCCCCAGCAACAGCAGACTCAGCAGCAGCAGCTTCAGTGGAAGCAGCAGCAGTGGACCCAGCAGCAGCATCTTCAGCAGCAGCGATGGCTCCAGCAGTGGCAGCTACAGCAGCAGCAGCCGAAGCAGCAGCAGTGGTGGACCCAGCAGCAGCAGCTTCAGCAGTAGTGGTGACAGACCCAACAGAGGCAGCTTTAGCAGCAGCAGTTCCAGCAGCAGGTGTGCTGATCTGCAGGGCCACAGTTGCCAGGTTCAGTTTTCCCCACAGGAAAAGGCAGGGCCCAGCTCCAGAAATCAGAACAGCAGCCCGACGACCCTGGCAGCAACTTGACTGAGACCAAAATCATCCAAGGTAACTGGGAAGGGTCTCACTTGGTCACAAGCTGACTTGGATTCCTCAACAGACCAGAAATCTTATCCTCTTTGTTGATAGAGGATCTGGTTGTTATAATTACTCTGGCATACATACTTGGGGCTATTTTTGATTGAATGGGTACAGTGTTTAGTTAACTTTTAGAATCTACCTGTATTTTATTCCACTCAGCCTACTTGAATACTCCCATAGCAGGGAAACTCAACCCCTAGAAGCACCTTTGTAGATACTCTGAGAGTCTTAAGAGCCACACCTAACACCTTAAGCTCCTACCCTGAAAATATATAACATGAAATCAATTGATACAGCTAAGAATGCCCAGCTAGCTAAAACATCCAAGGATTAACAATCCAAGATGCAAAATTATATACATTATAACACCAGAAACACTAAAAAGCAATACGATACAAATCCACCTAAAAGTATTAATGCATCAGAAATACCCTTCAGTGAGAACGAGTTAGAGGAAATGCCTGAGAAAGATTTCAAAAGAATGATTGTAAATATGTTCAAAGAAGTCAGAACAAATCAAAGGAGTCAAAGAGGAACTCGAAGAGGAAATCAAAGGAATCAAAGAAGATGCAGGACACCAGTTTCATGAACTAAAGAAGGCAATACAAGACATAAATAAGGAAATAGAAATAATAAAGAAAAACCAGTCAGAATTACTAGCAATAAAGAACACAGTTAATGAAATAAAAAACTCTGTAGAAAATCTCACCAGGAGAATGGATGAAGGAGAGGACAGAATATCTAAGCTAGGAGACCAGGTAGCAGATCTAATACAGTCCAACAAAGAGAAAGACAAACTTATAGAAAAGTATGAGTGGGAATTTCAAGATATTCGGGACACTATGAAAAGATCCAATATAAGAATTCCGCTCCAAAGGCACAGTAGGCGTTTTCAACAAAATCATAGAAGAAAATTTCCCCCAAATTAGGAAAGAGGTGCCAATGCAGATACAGGAAGGCTTTAGAACCCCAGCTAGACAAAACCTGGAAAGAACCTCTCCTCGTCATATTATAATCATACTTCCAAACACACAAACCAAAGAAAAAAATATTGAAAGCAGTTAGAGAGAAAAATCAAGTTACCTACAAAGGCAAGCCCATCAGGATTACAGCAGATTACTCAACACTAACTTTAAAAGCCACATGGGCTTGGAGTGATATATTCCAAGTTCTGAAAGATAACAACTGTCAACCAATGTTACTTTATCCTGCAAAGCTATGCATTAAAATAGACAGAGAAATAAGGACATTCCATGACAAAAGCAGGTTAAAGGAGTATTTGAAGACAAAACCAGCTCTACAGAAAATACTTGATAGAATCCTCCATGCTGAAGAAAAGGAAAAGCACACATATAAGGAACCTAGAAAAAACAAGCACTACTCAAGTACTAGTTAACACAGGAGAGCACAGGTAGAACCGGAACCACAACAACAACAAAAAAAAGGCAAACATAAATACACACCTTTCAATAATATCTCTTAATATCAATGACCTCAATGCCCAAACCAAAGAAAAAGGTTTTCAGACTGGGTTAAAAATCAGGATCCTACAATTTGTTGTCTCTAAGAAACTCACCTTTCAACAAAGGATAGACATTATCTTAGGGTGAAAGGTTGGAAGACGGTGTTTCAAGCAAATGGGCCTAAAAAACAAGCAGGTGTTGCTATCCTAATATCTGACAAGGTAGACTTTAGTCCAATGTTCCAATGTTAGTCAAGAAAGATAAGGAAGGTCACATTATATTGAATAAGGGCACACTACAACAGGAGGACATTACAATCGTAAACATATGCACCTAACATGGGGGCTCCCAAATTCACCAAACAAACACTATTAGAACTAAGATCACAGATAACACCAAACACAGTGGTGGTGGGTGACTTTAACACCCCATTCTCATCAAATGACAGGGCATCCTGGGAAAAAATAAACAGAGAGGCATCTGAACTAAATTAGGTCATAGAAAGAATGGACCTAACAGATATATACAGGACATTTCATCCAAAGGCTGCAGAATATACATTCTTTTCAGCAGCACATGGAACATTCTCTAAAATAGACCATATATTAGGACACAAAGCAAATCTTAACAAATTCAGGAAAATTCAAATAATTCCTTGCATTCTATCTGACCACAATGGAATTAAACTACAAATCAGTAGCAAGAAAGGCTGTAGAGCATACACAAAATCATAGGTAAATGACCTAATGCTTCACCTTAAAGCCTTGGAAAAAGAAGAACAAGGCAAACCAAAAATCAGTAGATGGGAAGAAATAATAAAGATGAGGGCAGAAATTAATGAAATAGAAAAAAAAAAAAACAATCCAAAGAATTAATGAAACAGAGTTGGTTCTTTGAAAGGATAAACAAGATTGATAAACTCTTAGCAAATCTGACCAAAAGAAAGAGAGAAGAGACACAAATTAATAAAATCAGAGATGAAAAAGGTAACATTACAACAGATTCCAGAGAAATTAAAAAAAAAACATAGGGACATACTATAAAAGCATATACTCCACAAAGTATGAAAATCTGAAAAAAAGGATGATTTCCTTGATTTATATGACCTACCTAAATTAAGTCAAAATGAGATTAATCACTTAAATAGACCTATAACAAACATGGAGAGCCGAACAGTTATCAATAATCTCCCAACTAAAAAAAGCCAAGGCCCAGATGGATTCACTGCTGAATTTTACAAGACCTTTAAGGAATAGCTAACACCATTGCTTCTTAAGCTTTTCCAGGAAATAGAAACAGAAGGAATTCTACCAAACACCTTTTATGAGGCCAGCATTACCCTGATACCATAACCAGGGAAAGATAGAACAAAAAAAGAAAATTACAGACCAATCTCCCTCATGAACATGGATGCAAAAATTCTCAACAAAATATTGGCAAACACAATACAAGAGTATATCAAAAAGATCATTCACCCTGGCTAAGTAGGCTTTATCCCAGAGATTCAGGGATGGTTCAATATACGCAAATCTATAAATATAATACATTATATAAACGGTTGAAGGACAAAAGTCACATGATCATCTCATTGGACACAGAGAAAGCATTTGACAAAATCCAACATCTGTTCATGATAAAAGTCCTATAGAGACTGGGAATAGAAGGAACATATCAAAATATAATAAAAGCTATTTATGACAAGCCTACAGCCAACATATTACTAAATGGGGAAAAAATGGAAGCTTTTCCACTAAAATCAGGAACAAGACAAGGGTGTCCACTGTCCCCACTTTTATTTAATATAGTTTTGGAAGTCTTAGCCATAGCAAATAAGGCAAGAGACACACATAAAAGGGATACAAATTGGAAAGGAAGAGATCAAATTATCATTATTTGAAGATGACATGATTCTATACATAAAGGACCCTAAAGACTCTTCTAGCAAACTGTTAGAACTGATCAAAACCTACAGCCATGTAGCAGGCTACAAAATAAATACACAGAAATCAGTAGCCTTCATATATGCTAACAACAAACACACAGAGGATGAAATCAGAGAATCACTCCCATTCACAATTGCATCAAAAAAACATAATAATAATAAAGTACCTTGGAATAAACCTAACCAAAGAAGTAAAGAATCTCTATAATGAGAACTTTAAAACACTCAAGCGAGAAATTGCAGAAGACACTAGAAAGTGGAGAAACATCCCTTGTTCCTGGATTGGAAGAATCAATATTGTGAAAATGGCAATCTTACCAAAAGCAATCTACATATATAATACAATCCCTACCAAGATTCCAAAAGCATTCTTCATGGAAATAGAAAAAGCAATCCAAAAATTCATCTGGAATCACAAAAAACCTCAAATATCTAAAATAATACTGAGCAACAAAAATAAGGCTGGTGGTATCACCATACCTGATTTTAACCTATACTACATAGCCATACCAACAAAAACAGCATGGTACTGGCACAAAAACAGACATGTAGATCAATGGAACAGAATAGAGGACCCAGATGTAAGCCCAAGTAGTGATAGCCAGCTGATATTCAATAAAAATGCCAAAACTACTCATTGGAGAAAAGACAGCCTCTTCAGCAAACGGTGTTGGTAAAACTGGCTATATATCTGCAGAAGGATGAAAATAGATTCTTCTCTCTTGCCATGCACAAGAGTTAAGTCTAAATGGATTAAAGACCTTAACATGAGACCAGAAACTCTGAATCTGCTAGAGAAAAATTAGGGGAAATCCTTCAATATATTAGTCTTGGCAAAGACTTTCTGAATACAACCCCAATTGCTCAGGCAATAAAACCACAGATTAATCATTGGGACCTCATGAAATTACAAAGATTTTGCACTGCAAAGGACACAGTGAAAAAAACAAAGAGGCAACCTACAGAATGGGAAAAAATCTTCGCCAGCTCTATATCTGATAGAGGATTAATATCTAGGATATACAAAGAACTCAAAAAGTTAAATAATATGGAATCAAACAAGCCAATCAAAAAATGGACTATGGAGCTAAATAGAGAGTTCTCAAAGGAAGAAATACGAATGGCATATAGGCATCGAAAAAAATGTTCTACGTCACTAGTCATCAGGGAAATGCAGATTAAAACTACATTGTGATTCCATCTCACTCCTGTTAGATTGGCCACCATCATGAAAACAAATAATTATAAATGTTGGCGGGGATATGGATAAAGAGGAACCCTTCTACACTGTTGGTGGGAATGCAATCTGGTCCAGCCATCGTAGAAATCATTGTGGAGGTTCCTAAAACAGCTAAAGATTGATCTACCATATGACCCAGCTATAGCACTCCTAGGCATATATCCTAAGGACTCATCTCATTTCCTTAGAAGTACGTGCTCAACCATGTTTATTGCTGCTCAATTTATAATAGCTGGGAAATGAAACCAGCCTAGATGTCCCTCAACTGAAGAGTGGATAATGAAGATGTGGCACATTTATACAATGGAGTTCTACTCAGCGGTAAAGAAAAATGAAGTTATGAAATTTGCAGAAAAATAGATGTACCTGGCAAGGATTATACTAAGTGAGGTAACCCACACCCAGAAAGCCAAGTGCCACATGTTCTCCCTCATATGTGGATCCTAGCTACAGATGATTGGGCTTCTATGTGAGAAGGAAAATACTTAGTAGCAGAGGCCAGTAAATTAAAAGGAAGATATAAAGGGAAGAGAAAGGAAGGAGGAGGGTACTTAATAGGTTGGTATTGTATATATGTAAGTACAATGATTGAGATGGGGAGGTAATATGATGGAGATTGGAATTTCAAAGTAGAAAGTGGGGGGGGAGGGAATTGACACAGTCAGGGTCGGGGGCGGGGCTCGGGGCTCGTCCAATGGGCGCGCGGTCCACCCGCTGTCAGTCAGGGCCGGGGGCGGGGCTCGGGGCTCGTCCAATGGGCGCGCGGTCCACCGGATCGCGGCGGGCGGGGCGGCTTCCGCAGTGCGCGCCTTTGTGTCGGAGCGCGCGGCCCGTCCTGCAGCTCGGGACGCCGGGACCGTTTCCTTCCTGGAGTTTGGGGGCTTCGGTTCCCACTGTGCGGCCCGAGCCACCGTGCGGCGGGAGAGCGGACGGAGCCGCTGGCGTTGGGGACGCCGGACATGGTGAGTGTGACGTCCGGTCCGGGGCGGGCCTGGCGGCGGCCGGTGTGCACGGCGGCCTGGGCTCCGCGTCTTCCGCCGCCCCGTCCCCGGGCCGAGCTCGCGATCGGGCGCCCACACTCCGCGCTTCTCCTGTGGTTCTACGGCGCGGGCGAGAGTGGCTCCTACATGCCAGAGGAGAAAGGTGACACCTCATGACGTGTAACTCTGTTCCCTGGCTCCGCATTGTCCGCGTCACTTGGCTCCTGGCTTCTGTTCCCAGGACTCCCAGACCCCACACTTCCTGAAGCCCTCATATCTGATTTGCAGGCTGTTGTAACATTGTGCTTGTGTAACTGAATTGCTACATAGTCTTATACTTGTTTCTAAGTCATCAGGCTCCATTCTGTCGCCTAGCTGCTCAGAACTCCGTCCTTTGTAACCTAAACTTTGACTCTTGGCTGGCGATCTTAAGTGACTCCCACCTGTTACTGACCATGAGGAAGGTGCTCACCTGCTGTAGTGCGGTTGTCATGGCTTCGCAGGCATATTTCAATCAACAGGCAGAGGTGTATGAAGGCTTCAGGGTAGCAGCATGTTGTTGGAATCTGTGGTGTTACTGATCTAGATAAAAAGGAGCTTGGGACTCATATCCATGATTTGGGTCAAGATGTACTATCTAGTCATGGTTTGATAGCAGATGGAAACTGTAGCAGTGCGGCAATAGTCTGGGGTGGTTCGTAAAGTTGGTTTCACCAATTAACGTGTAAGCAGCTGAAGAGAAGACACTTTGCTCATCCTGCCTGATCAGAACACCCACTTCCCCAGGGCAGCCATTCCCCTGTGTTTCTTAAACCGTGTTTTACCCTCTCAAACCCTTACAGCTCACATGTAAAACTTTGTGTGTACTTCTGGGTGTCTGTTCTAGGCTGTTAGCTCTGAACCTACAATCTAGCTCTGAATCTCTGTGACTCTCCTTCCACTGTCCTAATTCAGACATGTGAATGTGACCCCTCTTCATTCTGTCACTGGCCCATCTGTCTCTAGTCCCTCTGTGTCTCTCACTACCTTTATTTTTTAAAATTATTTATTTGTTCATTTATGAGAGAGAGCTAGAAAGAGAGGGAGAAATGGGTGCCCCAGGGCCTGTAGCCATTGCACATGAACTCTAGACACATGTACCACCTTCTACCTATGGCATTATGTGGGTATTTGAGAATGGAACTTTGATTCTTTGACTTTGCAGACAAGCACCTTAACAGCGAAGCCATCTCTCCAGCCCCTCACTACTATCTCTTTTACTTACTTACTTGTTTGATAGAGGAAGAGGCAGATAGGGATAGAGAATGTGTGAACCAGGGCCTCCAGTCACCGCTAACAACCTCTGGATGCCTGTGCCACATTGCCTCATTACCTATTCTTTTTTTTTTTTTAATTTTTAAATTTTTATTAACATTTTCCATGATTATAAAAAAATACCCCATGGTACTTCCCTCCCTCCCCACCCCCACACTTTCCCCTTTGAAATTACATTCTCCATCATATTACCTCCCCATTACAATCATTGTAATTACATATATACAATATCAACCTATTAAGGATCCTCCTCCCATCCTTTCTCTTGCCTTTATGTCTCCTTTTTAACTTACTGGCCTCTGCTACCAAGTATTTTCTTTCTCACGCAGAAGCCCAATCATCTGTAGCTAGGATCCACATATGAGAGAGTACATGTGGCGCTTGGCTTTCTGGGCCTGGGTTATCTCACTTAGTATAATCCTTTCCAGATCCATCCATTTTTCTGCAAATTTCATAGCTTCATTTTTCTTTACCGCTGAGTGGAACTCCATTGTATAAATGTGCCACATCTTCATTATCCACTCATCAGTTGAGGGACATCTGGGCTGGTCCATTTCCAGCTATTATAAATTAACTTTTTTTATTGAAAAGCTCCATAATTATACACAATAAACCATGATAATTCCCTCCTCCCACTTTCCCCTTCACAAATTCTCTCTCTACCATATCCCCTACCTCCCTCAATTAGTCTTTTAATGTCATCATCTTTTCTCCTAATATGAGGGCATTGTGAAGGTAATACTAGGTATGTGAGGTCATGGATATTGATGAGGCCAAATTCTTTTTCAATGACTGCATTGTAAGCAGTCCTACCTTCTTTGGCTCTTACATTCCTTGTGCCACCTCTTCTGCTAAGGATTCTGAGCCGTGCAAATTGTAATAGAGATGTTTCAGTGCTAAACACTCCTCTGTCACTTCTCAGCACTATGTTGCCTTTTGGGTCATCGCATATGATCCCAGATGGTCACCACCACCTGAAAAGAAATGCTAGTATAGCCAAAAGTGAGAGTAGCATTAACATATAGGTATGAACATTAAGAAATGTGCTTACTTGGGGGCCGCAGAGATGTCTTAGCTGTTAAGCACTTGCCTGTGAAGCCTAAGGACCCCGGTTCGAGGCTTGGTTCCCCAGGTCCCATGTTAGCCAGATGCACAAGGGGGCGCACTCATCTGGAGTTCGTTTGCAGAGGCTGGAAGCCCTGGCATGCCCATTCTCTCTCTCCCTCTGTCTGTCTTTCTCTCTGTGTCTGTCGCTCTCAAATAAATAAATAAAAATTAAAAAAAAGAAGAAATGTGCTTACTTGGGCTGGAGAGATGGCTTAGCGGTTAAGCGCTTGCCTGTGAAGCCTAAGGACCACGGTTTGAGGCTCGGTTCCCCAGGTCCCACATTAGCCAGATGCACAGTGGGGCGCACGTGTCTGGAGTTCGTTTGCAGAGGCTGGAATCCCTGGCGCACCCATTCTCTCTCTCCCTCTATCTGTCTTTCTCTCTGTGTCTGTTGCTGTCAAATAAATAAAAATTAAAAAAAATTAAAAAAAAAAGAAATGTGCTTACTGGATACTTTGGTGAACATAATATATTCATTTAGCCAGACAAGAGCAGGCATTACACTCCTAGGGTTCATGACCTTCCCCACAATAGACTGTTGATTAAGTTTTCAGTACCAAGTATGTATTCCCTCCCCTGGAGTAAGACTCCAGTCCGATTAGAGACTGGCTGATTTCCCCCATAACAGACATGCCACTATTATACCTGTTGGGTCATTTTGCCTGCCTGGCCAAAGTTAAGGCTTGCAGTGTCCACTGTTACCACCACTGATGACATCTCCCATGACGTCTTCCATAGAGATGCATGCAGCATAGCTTTTCCCAGCTTTCTGTCAGCTGGTTTATAGAGATGAGGTTTTCAGCTACTATTTACCCTTGACTTTGTGAGGAGGTTGGTTTGGGTGGAAAATCCTGTCACCTGGCTTCTACTCCTGCAGCTTTTTACTGGGTTGGACATGTGCATGCTCTTCCTTTCTTCTTCTTCTTCTTCCTCTTTCTTCTTCCTCCTTGTTTCTTCTTCTTCTTCTTTTCTTCCTCCTTCCTCCTCCTCCTCCTCTTTCCTCCTCCTTCCTCCCCCTGCTCCTCCTTCCTCCTCCTTCTCCTCCCTCCTTCCTATTCTTTCTCCATCTCCTCCTCCCCCCTCCTCCTCCTCCTCCTTCTTCTCCTTCTTCTTCTTCTTTTTTTTTTTCCCTAGGCAGAGTCTCATTCTGGCCCAGTCTGACCAGATGTTCAGTATGTAGTCTCAAGGTGGCCTCACACTCACAGCTATCCTCCTACCTCTGCCTTCCATTGCTAGGATTAAAGGTGTGCACCACCATAGCCAGCCCCTTCTTTTTTTTTTTCAGTTGAGTATACAGCTCTGTGCATACTGGAAAGGTGTTACACAATTAAACTATTTTCATTGCTAAGATTTCCATAGTGTATTGCAGAGGAGTGGTAGAAGTGTATATCCTTGTACTTTTTCAGATCTTAGAGGAAATAATTTAGGTATTTCCATACATTAATTGAGAATACCTCTGTTATATGTGATATTATATGTGTCATTATACTTCCCTGTCAGGTTATGGACAATTTTTTTTTATTTGAATTTGCAAGTTTGTGTGTGTGTATATGTGCTTGCACACATGTGCAAACCATGCAAGTTACAGACAATGAGGATCAAGTATGCATGTAACATTTGTGTCCATCTTTATATGGGTGTTGGAGAGGCTCAAAATTGGGTCTGCACATTTTGCAAGTAAAGACCTTTAATTGCAGTACAATTTGTTGAGCTGTTTGCTGAAGATAAGAATGAAATTTTAAAGTGATTGTCATACATTTATTGTGGGAATAAATATACATTTTTATATTTGTTTCATTCTGAATTTTGTAGCTTACATTGAGCTTACTGGGTCTGTAGTTTGGATGTTGTATTTGTATAGTTTCCAATTTACTGTCCCGTTCCTATAATGGGTCTTCTCTTATATGTCCATTTGGGCTTTCCTCTTGAAATTACTAGAATTTTTTAATTTTTATTATATGAATTTTTCCTTCTGCCTTATCAGTTTAGGTGTAAAGCCTCTTTTCTGCCTGACTCTTTTTTTCCTCAATTTTTATTAACATCTTCCATGATTATAAAATATATCCCATGGTAATACCCTCCCTCTCCCCACTTTCCCCTTTGAAGTTCCATTTTTCATCATATCCCCTCTCCATCCAAATGAATCTCTCTTTTATTTTGATGTCATGATCTTTTCCTCCTATTATGATGTTCTTGTGTAGGTAGTGTCAGGCACTGTGAGGTCATGGATATGCAGGCCATTTTATGTCTGGAGGGAGCACGTTGTAAGGAGTCCTACCCTTCCTTTGGCTCTTACATTCTTTCTGCAACCTCTTCTGCATTATACCCTGATCCTTTGAAGGTGTGATTGAGATATTACTCAGTACTCCAGTCACTTCTTTCCAGCACCATGGTACCTTCTGAGTCATCCCAAGGTCACTGTCATCTGAAAAGGGAAGATTCTCTACCCAAAGTGAGAGTAGCATTAATATCAGGGTATGAATATTAAGAGAAGGACTTACTGGGCAGTTTGATAAGTATAGTATAGAAATTTATCCAGATATCAGCAGACGTTATACCCCTAGGGCTCATGACTACCCATGTTATAAGTTTTCAGTATCAGGGTTGTAACCCTCCTTTGGAGCAGGCCTCCAGTCCAATTGGAGGGTGGTTGGTTTCCACCATGATACACGTGCCGCTATTGCACCCATTGGCTCATATGGCCTGGTTGGCCAATAATAGGGCTTGCAGTGTCCACTGTTGAGTATCTGCACTGGTGGTATCTCTCTGCCATTGAACTGCATGTAGAATGGCTTCTTCTAGCTTTCTCTCAGCTGACCTACATGGAGGAGGTTATCAGCTCAGTTTCAGCAGGATTTCTCAGTGGCCTTGCAATCCAAGTAAGTGGATACTTCAGTAGAATGGTCTTACCATCTATTCCTGGTGGGAAACAAAGGGCCTTGGCAGTGGCCTATAATGTTTTGGGGGCATCAGGGACCTCCCTGGCTAACAACACACTGGAAGGTATCCCACCCCTGGCACTGAAACTTTTCTAGCAACGATCTATGACTCCTCAGTTTTCCTTTGTCCAAAACCGGAAGATTCCATATGATTTATTTATATCCTCTTATGTTTTGATTAGCCCTCCATCTGCCTTTCCTTTACTCAGTCTCTGTTGGGCCCTGAAAGGCCTAGGCGTGAGGCCTAGTAGAACTTCCTGAGCCTAGCTAAAGTTTGGCAACCTGTCTCTGGCCAGCTATGACTCAGCAGGATGCCTAAGGGCTTCTGGCCTGCTACTTCCTCGTGGTAATTATAATTACCATTTCAATAGTTAAAGTTTACTATTGGCCCTTACCTCTTCTCCCACCCTAAAATCCCCGCCTTCATCCCCAACATGATATAGGCAACTGCTCAGAGTAATAAAGCGAGTTGTTCCTGCATTGCAAAGACTCCCGACTCAGTGTGGTTTTTCTCCGGTGGCCAGGAGAGGTTTCTGAGTCGTCCGACGCTCATCATCCCCTCAACCCCTAGGGAGGAACCAGCAGGCCTGGTCCTTCCCTCGGCACTACCTGAGCGGGAAGGAGCCCCGCATCTGGCGCCTAACGTGCGGCTCTGGGACCCCGACAGACTAGTGCACCCCGTGAGAGGCAGTTGTTGAGGAGGTAATCGGTGTTTGTGGGTGAGTGTACCCTCATTAGTTATGAGGTAGTCTTCCTATTTACTGCACTAAACTTTGCTTCTACAACCTGTACTTACTTGTCGACATCTCTTCATTCCTTTTCTCTTCCCTTCACCTTCGGTTCGCCGGTGGCTTTTGTATTTCTAAAGGCTTGTGCTTCTCTCTCTCTCTGCTTGGGCCTGTGAAGGCAGGCCAACTTTTTCTGCCATTATGGAACTTCCCCTGGATCTGTAAGATTCAGTAAATATTCCTTCCTCCATAACTGTACCTGGTCTGGAAGTTTATCTTAGCAAACCTAGAGCTGTCTAATGAACTGAGATGAACCTGACCATGTGGATGTTAATCTTTTGGAACCTTTATTTTAAAGAAATAGACATAAACTTAATGCTTACAACTAAATGTGTCTTCTGGAGTGATAAGCCAAATTTTATGGACTATTCAGATAAAAATTTAAAAATACTAAGTGCAGACAGCATTAAACTTCAAGGCTTGCCATATAAGCTTTCTAAGAGGAAAGAAACACTACAGGGAACTTTGTTGGAACTGGGCTATTGGCATAAGGGCTGGCTGCGTCCTGCTGCCCAGGCCCAAAAAGAGTTTAATCAGGGTTAAATTTGTAATAGACTGATATGCTTAGCTAGAGATATTGGGTTTAAAAAAATAAAGATTTGTTTTTTCTTTGTTTTGGTTTTTCGAGGTAGAATTTCACTCTAGCCCAGGCTGACCTGGAATTCCCTAAGAAGCCTCAGGGTGGCCTAAAACTCATGGTAATCCTCCTACCTCTACCTCCCGAGTGCTGGGATTAAAGGCATACACCACCACGCCCGGCTGAGACTTAAAATTTTAAGCTAAAAAGAAAAACCTCAAACAAATTAAAATTACAAGCACTGAGACAAATTTTAAGTTATGATGGTTCAGCTTACATTGTTTTAGTCTTTCCTTACTATACCTTATACCAGTTAAAAAATGTTTACTCTGTGCCTTTATATATTAAAAGTGTTTAACTTGTTTAATTTTACAAATCTCAATATCTTATATTGGTCAAGACTGTAGAGACCTTTAAAATTAAACTAAGTACAGTTTATAATATATAATAATTATAAATCTATTGGGAGCCAGGGGCAAAATTTGGTAATTTAAATAGATGGCTCCCCTCTTGGCAGCCTGTGCCTGACCATCCCCTACTGGGAAATGGCAGACAATCCACCTTCTAGGAGACTGCCACGTGGCCCCCTTGGACTGACCCAGGTGGAGACAAGGAAAAAGTCCACCCTCTCATGGTGACTGGGCTCACTGCTAACTTACTAGGGCAAGACATCCTTGGAGATGCCGAGGCTTTCATCACTACTGATCATAAGGCCTTTTATAATGATTTGTTAAATAAAAAAAAAAAAATCAACAATGGTTTAAGGAAGGGAGGGAATGTCATCCTAATTACTACAATTTATACCCCCAATTCTAAGGGCCACTGCCCAGCCCCCCCCATTTAAAATCCAGTGGAGACTGGGGGACCCTATATGTGTTGAGCAGTGGCCTCTCCCTTCTTCTAAGTTACACCAACTCCACATACTTATTGATCAACAGTTGGAGGCCGGACATATCCGTCCCTCCACTAGTCCCTGGAACTCTCCTGTCTTTGTCATAAAAAAGCCTAATGGGTCCTGGAGATTTTTACATGATTTAAGAAAGATCAATGAACGTATGATCCCCTTTGTAACCCCCCAGAGGGGACTCCCATGGATCCCAGCTATTCCCAATATATACCATATTACTATCATTGACATTAAAGATTGCTTCTTCTCTATCCCTCTCCATCCAGGAGACATGGAAAAATTTGCATTCTCTGTACCCGCTATTAACTTTTGTGGCCCAGATAGGAGATTTGAATGGACTGTCTTACCTCAGGGCATGGCTAATAGCCCACCCATTTGTCAATATTACCTGTCATCCATTTTCTCTTCTCTTTTCAATCTCCCCAATACCCTGTTTTATATCTAGATGGATGATATTATTCTTGGGTGCCTAGATTCCTCCACACTCCAGGACCTTACACATCAATGTCTAACTATCCTTCATACTCACGGCTTTAAAGTAGCTCCTGAAAAAGTTCAAACTGTGCCTCCCTTTAAGATCTTGGGCTCGACCCTTACTCTAGATACAGTTTCACCTGTTAAACCACAACTTTGTATTCAGGATTCTTACACCTTGCCTCAACTCCAGAAGCTCTTGGGAGAAATTAACTGGATGAGGCCTTGGATACCCATAACTACTGAAGAGCTGTCCCCTTTGTTTGACCTCCTAAAGGATCTTAACTTCTCCTCTCAGGTAATTTTGTCCCCTTGTCATCAACAAATTTTTTATAAGGTACAACAGGCTATATATACTGCGACCTTAAAGAGGTTCAATCCTAATTTGCCCATCTCCCTCTACATTTTCTCTGGGGAAACATTATGTACTGCACTGTTGGCCCAGGAAGGTGAGCCCATCCAATGGATCCACCTCTCAATCAGTGGGATCCCCAGAGTTTATTCTAAAACCAACCAGGTTGCTGATTGCATTATCAAGGGCAGAGACACCTCTGTCCGGTTGTTTGGCACAGAACCTCACCTTATTGTCACTCCCTTTAAGATAACTGATTTCACCTGGCTTCAGAGAAATAATAACAGAGTTGCTACGGCTCTCGAGGGGTTTCTAGGTAAAATTGATTGCCATTATGGCCCCCACAATGGATGAGTTCTTTCTCCAGGTTAGAATGGAAGCCCCCCAGGCTTTTTCTGTCTCAATCTAACCCTGACTTTCTTACTGTGTTTACCGATGGAGGGCACCTGGGGTCTTCCCTTGTCATTTACCCTCCTTTAAAACAGAAAAAAGAGCCTATCCCCATAAAGTCACTCTCCCATGAGGTTGAGGGGTCAGCACAATTCAAAGAACTATTTGCTGTCGTTCTAGCTTTAGACACTATTCAAGAGCCATTTAACTTATTTTCTGACAGCCTTTATGTTGTTAATTTATTACCCAACCTGGTTGAGGCCCATTTTAGATTGGACTCCAACCCTATATCTCCTTTGATGATTCAAGCTCGTTCCCTACTCAAACAAAGAATCAATCCCATTTTTCTTCAACCTCTCAGGGATCATCAAAACTTACTGGGATTTCTCTCTCAAGGAAACAATTTGGCTGATAAAATGGCTTCTATGCCTCAATGTAATACTATTACAGAAGCTACACACTTCCACTTATTGACCCATGTCAACTGGAGAGGTCTCAAGCACAGGTTTCCACAGGTACCAGTCAAGAACCTTAAAAAAATTGTCCGGACTTGTAAGTCCTGTCAGCCTTTCCTCCAAGTAACCCCCCTTCAAAATACAGGAAGCAATCCTCGAGGGCTCCGCCCTAATCATCTTTGGCAAATTGATGTCACACACAATTCTCCATTTGGAAAGCATAAATATATCTTTCTTTCAGTCGATACCTTCTCCCGCGCCTGCTGGGCATTAGCACATGCCGGGGAAAAATCTAAACATGCCATTAGTCATATGCTTCAATGTTTTGCCACTCTTGGGCTACCTGATCAAATAAAAACAGATAATGGCCCCTGCTTCATAAGCAAGGCCTTTATAGATTTTCTCCAGACCTGGAAAATTTCACATTCCACAGGCATCCCATACAACCCCCAGGGCCAAGCTATAGTTGAAAGATATAATCAAACTCTCAAGTCTCAATTACAAAAACAAAAGGGGGAGTCCTTACCCCCACATGACCAACTAAAAAAGGCATTATTTACCCTAAACATTTTAAACTTTTCTAAAGAAAATAAACAATTATCCTCTTTTCAAAAACATTGGTCCTCATCTGTTACCTACAGTTCTATCTGGGTAAGATGGAGGGACTCATTGACTGGGGCCTGGAGAGGGCCTGATCCGCTCCTCACAGCAGGGAGAGGGTTTGGATGTGTCTTCCCTCAAGATGAAAAAAGACCCATTTGGCTACCAGCGAGGGACCTAAAATATTTGTCTGAACAAGGGGACACTGACAATCACTTTTCTAGGGAGTGTCCCACCCCTGAGGACTGTTCCTAAAATGGTCCTTTACCCTGCTAAATTAAATAACTCCCTCCCTTGTGGAGGATTGCTGGCTTTGCCTCCAATCTGGGCCTCTCTGGCTGCTTGCAGTACAGTTGTCCATACAACCTTAAAAAGCTGCTCAGCCACCTTCCCCATCCCCGTCCAGCTTTTCCAATGTTTCCTCTGGGCATTTGGGCCCTTCCTTCTCCTAATAATTCCAGTATAGATGTGAGATACATTCATATTTCCTTCTGTAATTTTAACAAAACTGAGCCCAGTGCTCAACGCTGCCAGCCTTCTGGAATGGCTTATGTTTGCGGAGGCAAAATGGCCTGTAACTTTCCGCCCAGCAATTGGATGGGCCCTTGTGCCCCAGCCACCTTAATCCCAGATGTAGATATCATTCCTGGAAGCTAGATTCCTTGGCTAAGGTAGTCCTACAAAACAGGAGAGGACTAGACCTACTAACAGCCGAAAAGAGAGGCATATGTTTGTTTTTACAGGAAAAATGCTGCTTTTATGCCAGTAAATCGGGAATCATCCAGGACAAGATTAAGAGGCTCCAGGAAGACATGGAGAGGAGGCGATGGGACCCCCAAGACAACCTGCTACAGACGGGCTTACATGACTTCTTACCCTACATCCTCCCTCTACCTGAACCCCTCCCCATCCTTCTCCTCCTTCTTCTTCTCCTTCTCCTTCTTCTCCTTCCCGTCCTCCTTATCCTCACTGTCGGGCCTTGTGTAATTAACAAAATTACACAATTTATTCACCAGCGGCTAGAGGTAATAAAACCTCATCAGGTCGAGGTATCACAGGCTAACAACTAAGAAATTAAGTTCCTCAGATGACCCACTGCCACCTCCCCTGCCCTCCATGTGACCAATGACGGGTAAGATCCCCAGAGGAGGACAACCTAAGACAGGCCGTGGAGTGGCTCAGTGAGCTAAACACCTGGTACTCAATGACGGGTAAGATCCCCAGAGGGGGACAACCTAAGACAGGGGCCACGGTGACTAATGCTCTTACAAAAACAAAAGGGGGAGATGTTGGGCCCTGAAAGGCCTAGGCGTGAGGCCTAGTAGAACTTCCTGAGCCTAGCTAAAGTTTGGCAACCTGTCTCTGGCCAGCTATGACTCAGCAGGATGCCTAAGGGCTTCTGGCCTGCTACTTCCTCGTGGTAATTATAATTACCATTTCAATAGTTAAAGTTTACTATTGGCCCTTACCTCTTCTCCCACCCTAAAATCCCCGCCTTCATCCCCAACATGATATAGGCAACTGCTCAGAGTAATAAAGCGAGTTGTTCCTGCATTGCAAAGACTCCCGACTCAGTGTGGTTTTTCTCCGGTGGCCAGGAGAGGTTTCTGAGTCGTCCGACGCTCATCATCCCCTCAACCCCTAGGGAGGAACCAGCAGGCCTGGTCCTTCCCTCGGCACTACCTGAGCAGGAAGGAGCCCCGCAAGTCTCTTCCCCTGACCTCACTTTAGGCCTTTTCACCCCTGTTAATCTAGTCTTCTACTTATGTTTATGTAATACCAACCTATTAATTACCCTCCTTACTTCCTTTCTTTTCCCTTTATATATCTTTTTTAGCTTACTGGCCTCTCCTACTGAGTTATTTCCTTCTCACACAGAAGCCCAATCATTTGTAGCTATAATACACATATGAGAGAGAACATGTGGCACTTGGCTTTCTGGGCCTGGGTTACCTCACTTAGTATAATCCTTTACAGATCCATCCATTTTCCTGCAAATTTCATAACTTCATTTTTCTTTACCACTGATTAGAACTCCATTGTATAAATGTGCCATATCTTCATTATCTACTCATCTGTTCAGGGCCATCTAGGCTGGTTCCATTTCCCAGCTATTATGAATTGAGTGGCAATAAACATGGTTGAGCATGTACTTCTAAGGAAATGAGATGAATCTTTAGGATATATGCCTAGTAGTGCTACAGCTGGGTCATATGGTAGATCAATCTTTAGCTGTCTTTGGAACCTCCACACTGATTTCCACAATAGCTGGACCAGATTTCATTCCCATCAACAGTGTAGAAGGGTTCCTCTTTTCCACATCCTCACCAGCATTTATGATCATTTGTGTTCATGATGGTAGCCAATCTGACAGGTGTAAGAAGGAATCTCAATGTAGTTTTAATCTGCTTTCCATGATGACTAGGGATGTAGAACATTTTTTAAAAAATTTTAATTTTTATTAACATTTTCCATGATTATAAAGAAACAACCCATGGTAATTCCCTCCCTCCCTCCCCCCTGACATTTTCTCCTTTGAAATTCCATTCTCCATCATATTACCTCCCCATCTCAATCATTGTGCTTACATATATACAATACCAACCTATTAAGTACCCTCCTCCCTTCCTTTCTCTTCCCGTTATATCTCTTTTTTAGCTTACTGGCCTCTACTACTGAGTTATTTCCTTCTCACACAGAAGCCTGTTCATCTGTAGCTAGGATACACATATGAGAGAACATGCGTCGGTTGGCTTTCTGAGCCGGGGTTACCTCACTTAGTATAATCCTTTCCAGATCCATTTCCTGCAAAATTATAACTTCATTTTTTTTTTTTATTTACTGCTGAGTAGAACTCCTTTGTATAAATGTGCCATATCTTCATTATCTACTCATCTGTTCAGGGACATCTAGGCTGGTTCCATTTCCCAGCTATTGTGAATTGAGTGGCAATAAACATGGTTGAGCATGTACTTCTAAGGAAATGAGATGAATCTGTAGGATATGGTAGATCAATCTTTAGCTGTCTTAGGAAACTCCACACTGATTCCACAATTGCTGGACCAAATTGCATTCCCACCAACAGTGTAGAAGGGTTCCTCTTTTTCCACATCCTCACCAGCAGTTATGATCATTTGTTTTCATGATGGTAGCCAACCTGACAAGAGTAAGAAGGAATCGCAATGTAGTTTTAATCTGCATTTCCCTGATGACTAGGGATGCAGAACATTATTTTAGATGCTTGTATGCCATCTGTATTTCTTCTTTTGAGAACTTTCTATTTAGCTCCATAGCCCTTTTTTAATTGGCTTGTTTACTTCTTATTATTTAACTTTTTGAGTTCCTTGTATGTCCTAGATATTAATTCTCTATCAGATATAGAGCTGGCAAGGATTTTTTTCCCATTCTGTAGGTTGCCTCTTTGCCTTATTCACAGTGTCCTTTGCAGTACAAAATCATTGTAATTTCATGAGGTCCTAGTGGTTAATCTGTGGTTTTTATCTCCTGAGAAATTGGGGTTATATTCAAAAAGTCTCTGCCATGTCCAATATGTTGAAAGGTTTCCCCTACTTTATCCTCTAGCAGTTTCAGAGTTTCCGGTCTGATGTTAAGGTCTTTAATCCATTTGGACTTAATTCTTGTCCATGTATAGAGAGAAGAATCTATTTGCATCTTTCAACAGATACATATCCAGTTTTCCCAGTACCATTTGCTGAAGAGGCAGTCTTTTCTCCAGTTAGTCATTTTGGCTATTTTGTTGTTGTTGTTGTTTGTTTTTTCAAGGTAGAGTCTCACTCTAGCCCATGCTGACCTGGAATTCACTATGGAGTGTCAGGGTGTCCTTGGACTCATAGCAATCCTCCTACTTCTGCCTAACAAGTGCTGGGATTAAAGGCATGCACCAGCATGCCCGGCTATTTTATTTTGCATTTTTATTGACTATCAGGTTGCTATAGCTACTTGGACTACATCTGGGACCTCTATTCTGTTCCATTGATCTACATGTCTGCTTTTGTGTCAGCCCCATGCTGTTTTTGTTACTATGGCTCTGTAGTATAGGTTAAAATCAGTTATGGTGATACCAACAGCCTTATTTTTGTAGCTCAGTATTATCTTAGATATTTGAGGTTTTTTGTGATTCCAAATGAATTTTTGGATTGTTTTTTCTATTTCCTTGAAGAATGTCTTTGGAATTTTGATGGGGATTGCACTAAATGTGTAGATCGCTTTTGGTAAGATTGCCATTTTCACAATATTGATTCTTCCAATCCAGGAACAAGGGATGTTTTTCCATTTCCTAGTGTCCTTTGCAATTTCTCACTTGACTGTTTTATAGTTTTCATTGTAGAGGTCCTTTGCTTCCTTGGTTAGGTTTATTCCAAGGTACTTTACTTTCTGTGATGCAATTGTGAATGGAAGTGATTCTCTGATTTCATCCTCTGTGTGTTTGGTGTTAGCATATATGAAGGGTACTGATTTCTGTGTGTTTATTTTGTATCCTGCTCCATGGCTGCAGGTGTGTATCAGCTCTAACATTTTTTTTTAAAATTTTTCATTTATTTATTTGAGAGCGACAGACACAGAGAGAAAGACAGAGGGAGAGAGAGAGAATGGGCGCGCCAGGGCTTCAAGCCTCTGCAAACGAACTCCAGACGTGTGCGCCCCCTTGTGCATCTGGCTAACGTGGGACCTGGGGAACCGAGCCTCGAACCAGGGTCCTTAGGCTTCACAGGCAAGCGCTTAACCGCTAGGCCATCTCTCCAGCCCAGCTCTAACATTTTGCTGGTATAGTCCTTAGGATCCTTTATATATAGAATCATGTCATCTGCAAATAATGATAACTTGATCTCTTCCTGTCCAATTTGTATTCCGTTTATGTCTGCCTCTTGCCTTATTGCTATGGCAAAAAATTCCAGTACTATATTAGATAAAAGCGGGGACAGTGGACACCCTTGTCTTGTTCCTGAGTTTAGTGGAAAAGCTTCAAGTTTTCCCACATTTAATAATATGTTGGCTGTAGGCTTGTCATAAATAGCCTTTATTATACTGAGATATGTTTCTTGTATTCCCAGTCTCTGTAGGACTTTTATCATGAAGAGATGTTCGATTTCGTCATTTGCTTTCTCTATGTCTAATGAGATGATCATGTGATTTTTGTCCTTCAGTCCATTTATATAATGTATTACGTTTAATAATTTACATATGTTGAACCATCCCTAAATCTCTGGGATAAAGCCTATTTGATTAGAGTGAATGATGTTTCTGATATAGTCTTGTATTCTGTTTGCTAATATTTTTTTGAATTTTTATTAGCATTTTCCATGATTATAAAAAAAATCCCATGGTAATTCTGTCCATCCCTGTACTTCCACCTTTGAAATTCCATTCTCCCTCATATTACCTCCCCATCTCAATCATTGTCCTTACATATATACAACATCAACCTATTAAGTACCCTTCTCCCTTCATTCTCTGTTTCATTGATTCTTTGGATTGCTTTTTTGGTTTATATTTCAATGATTTCTGCCCTAATCTTTATTATTTCTTCCCATCTACTGATTTTTGGTTTGATTTTTTCTTCGTTTTCCAAGATTTTAAGATGACGCATTAGGTCATTTACTTGCAACCCTTCTAATTTCTTAATATAGGCAATTAAAGCTATAAATTTTTCTGTTAGGACTGCCTTCATTGTGTCCTAGAGATTTTGGTATGTTGTGTTCTTACTATTGTTTGATTCTATATATTTTTTATTACCTTCTTGATTTCTTCATTGACCCATTCATCATTTAGTAGTGTGTTGTTTAATTTCCATGATTTTGTGTATGCTCTATAGCATTTGTTGCTATTGATTTGTAGTTTGATTCCATTGTGGTCAGATAGAATGCAAGGAATTATTTGAATTTTCCTGTATTTGTTAACATTTGCTTTGTGTCCTAATACATGGTCTATTTTAGAGAATGTTCCATGTGCTGCTGAAAAGAATGTATATTCTGTAGCGTTTGAATGAAATGTCCTGTATATATTTGTTAGGTCCATTCCTTCTATGACCTCCTTTAGTCCAGATACCTCTCAATTTATTTTTTCCTGGGATGACCTGTCAATTGATGAGAGTGGGGTGTTGAAGTCACCCACCACCACTGTGTTTGCTGTCATCTGTGACCTTAGTTCTAATACTGTTTGTTTGATATGTTTGGGGGCCCCCCATGTTAGATCGTTGATATAGAGATTATTGAAAGGTGTATTCATTTTTGCCATTTTTTTGTACTTCTTCTGGATTTATCTTTGCTCTCTTGTGTTAACCATATTTGAGTATTGTTTGTTTTTTCAGTTCCTTATATGTGTGCTTTTCTTTTTCTTCAGCATGGAGGATTCATTCAAGTATTTTCTGTAAATCTCATTTTGTCTCCAAATACAGAAAATACTCCTTGCATTTGTCATGGAATGTCCTTATTTCTCCATGTAATTGAATGAATAGCTTTGCAATATAAAGTAACCTTGGTTGACAATTGCTTTCATAGGTAACTTGATTTTTCTCTCTAACTGCTTTTAATAATTTTTCTTTGGTTTGTGTGTTTGGTAGTTTGATTATAATAATGGCGAGGAGAGGTTTTCTCCAGGTTTTGTCTGGCTGGTGGTCTAAAGGATTCCTGTATCTGCATTGGCACCTCTTTCCCAATTTGAGGGAAGTTATCTTCTGTGATTTTGTTGAAGACTCCTACTATGCCTTTGGAGTAAAATTCTTCTCCTTCTACTATGCCCTGAATTCTTATGTTTGATCTTTTCATAGTGTCCCGTATATCTTGAAATTCCCACTCATATTTTTCTATTAGTTGGTCTTTCTCTTTGTTGGACTGTACTAGATCTGCCACCTGGTCTCCTAGCTTAGATATTCTGTCCTCTCCTTCCGCCACTCTACTGGTGAGATTTTCTAGAGCTTTTATTTCATTATCTGTGTTCTTTATTGCTAGAAATTCTAACTGGTTTTTCATTATTATTTCTATTTCCTTATTTATGTCTACTATTGACCTCTTTATTTCATTAAATTGACATTCTGTGTCTTCCTTGCTTCGTTTGATTTTTTTTGAACATATTTATAATCATTCTTTTCAAATCTTTCTCAGGCATTTCCTCTAACTTGTTCTCACTGGAGGTCATTTCCAACAGTTTAATAATTTTTGGTGGATTTATATTGTCTTGATTTTTGGTGTTTCTTGTGTTATAATGTATATATTTTTGCATCCTGGATTATTTAATGATTGGATTTTTTAGCTAGCTGTTTATTATTAGATGTATCAATCAATCTGATGTTATATATCTTCAGGGTAGGAGCTTAAGGCGTTAGGTGGGGCTCTTTAGACTCAGAGTATCTACAAGTGTGACTGTAGGTATTGGGTTTGCCTATTATGAGAGTATTCAAGTAGGCTGAGTGCAACTAAATACAGATAGTTTCTAAAACTAAAGTAAACAATATGCACTTTCAATGAAAAATGTCACAGAATATTTATCCAAGAGTACGTATTATGACAAGCAGATCCTCTGTCTGTCCCTTAGGCTGTGTGGTGCCTCACCCACTCCCTTAATCCTGACAACAAGGAGGTTAATATTCTGGTCTGTAGAGGGTTCCAAGTCAGCTTGTGAACAGGTGAGACCCTTCCCTAATGTATAATAGAAGAGGAAACAAAGCCACTATAAATCAAGAGGCAACAAATAACAATCCCAAAATACAGTTTATTTACTAATGGCAAATCTGACTATCCATCGGATTTAAGATATAATTTATTCTGACATGGAAGGTGCAATTAGCAATTCTGGTTCAGGCCTATATACCAGGTTTAGTTGGCGGGTACTGACCTGGTGTAATCCCAGTTACCTTTTGGGATGATTTTGGTCTCAGTTATGCTTGGGTCCCACTGTTGGTTCAAGTAGGCATGGCCAGGCCCTGTACCACTGCTCTGTTTGCTGGAGCTGGGTATTGCCGGCGGGAGAGGGCCATCGTGGTCCCACGGACCTGCTGGAGTCGCTTCTGCCAGCCTGTGTGGGCTCTGGATCTCTCCTCTGCTGTTATTTCAGTTGCATATACAGTTCACTTTTTAGTAAAAGTGTGTATTTTGCTTTTTTTTTTTTTCTTTCTTTTTTGGCTTTTTCCCCCCAAGCTACTTTGGCGTGGTACTTATGCCAGCATCTTAACTGGAAGTCCCTAAATTAATTTATTTAATAGAAATCTTCCCCAACAAATTTCTACTCATTCTTTTTTTAAATGTATATTTTATTTGAGAGGGAAAGAAGACAGAAAGGGAAAGAATGGGTGTGCCAGAGCCTCCAGCCACTGCAAATGGACTCCAGATATATGTGCCACCCTGTGTATATGGTTTACTTGGGTCCTGGAGAATTGAACCAGGAATCTTGATGGACGAGTCTAACCAGTGTTGAAAGACTTGAATATGGACTGTGAGGTTTGGCTTATGAGGGTTAAAGAGTTTTGCTTGGGCAGAGCTAGCAGTATGTGTAAGAGGCTTCCTGTTATAACTGCGTCCTGAAAATTTGGGCAGAGTTGCATTGTGTAGAAAAGGACTGGTGTGAGCAGGATATGGCACAGACAAAAATGAAATCATTAGGCCTAAATTTCTCCCCATTCAAGTGCAGTTAAGAGATTACAACCATTGAGATTGGGTCAGCTGACTTGCACTGGGACAACAGAAAATATGTAGCCACTGTTGAAGTGGACTGAGTGCTCAAGGAGTGTCCTGTTCTTCAAAGTCAACTTCATCCCCCACCCCCCACTCATTAACAAACTGGCATCCTACTTGGTATTGTGAAGTATCATAAATGCAGGAAAGAGATGGTCATTGATTTTTGGATTTTCACATGTCTGCATAAAGTTATGACTTGGAAAAGTAAATTTTCCCACATCTATTACTTTCATATGGCTTCTTTCTTGTATGAGTTCTCTGATGTCTAGTGAGTCCTGACTTGAACTTAAAAGTTTTATCACATTCAGTACATTTATATGGCTTCTCCCCTGTATGACTTCTCTGATGTTTATTAAGATTTGATGTATAACGGAAAATTTCCCACATTGATTACATTGATATGGCTTCTCACCTGTATGTATTCTCTGATGTACAATTAAATGTGATTTGAAGCTAAAAGCCTTCCCACATTGATCACATTCATATGGTTTCTCACGTGTGTGAATTCTCTTGTGCACAGCGACATATGACTTGGAGATGAAACCTTTCCCACATTGATTTATATGGCCTCAGACCTGTATGAATTTTCTGATGCTCATTGAGCCATGATTTAGAGATGAAAGCTTTCCCACATTTGTCACATTCATATGACATCTTACCTATATGAATTCTCTTGTGGCTACTGAGATTTAACTTGGAGATGAAAGCTTTGCCACATTCATTACATTCATATGGCCTCTCACCTGTATGAGTTCTGTGGTGTATAATTAGCAGTGACTTAGAGATAAAAGCTTTTCCACATCTATTACATTCGTATGACTTCTTCCTTCCATGAATTCTCTGATGATTATTAAGATATGATTTGGTAAGAAAACGTATCCCACATTCCTTACATTTATAGGGCTCCTGATATGTATGAATTTTCTGGTGAATAATAAGATGTGACTTATGTAGGAAAGTTTTCCCACATTCATGACATGCATATGGCTTCTCCCCTGTATGGATTCTTTGGTGCTTACTGAGATATGACTTGGTTATGAAACTTTTCCCACACTCATGACATAAATATGGCTTCTCCCCTGTATGGATTCTTTGGTGATTACTGAGATAAGACTTGGTTATGAAACTTTCCCCACATTTATTACATTCATATGTCTTTTCACTTGTATGAGTTCTCTGATGCAAAGTCAGCCATGATTTGAGGATAAAAGCTTTCCCACACTGCTTACATTCATATGGCTTCTCACCGGTGTGAGTTCTCTGGTGCGTAGTGAGCCATGACTTGAAGATGAAGGCTTTCCCACATTTATGACATTCATATGGCGTCTTACCTGTATGTGTTCTCTGGTGCACACTGAGATTTGACTTTGATGCAAAAGCTTTCCCACATTCAGTACATTTATATGGCTTCTCTCCTGTATGGATTTTCTCATGTGTATTATGGTCGGATTTAACAAGAAAAGATTTCCCATGCTTATTGTATTTACATGGCTTCTGACTTATATCAGTTCTGTGAAACACAGTGAGTTTTGGCTTTTTGTAGAAAACATTCTCATATTCATTAAATTCATACGGCCTCTCAGCATTCTGGCATTGTTTAAATTCATGAAGCTTTGTCCAAATGATTTTCTGCTGACTTTTCAATTCTGCTGTGAAACAACAACAAAAAGACTTTCAACATTCCTAATGTTATATAAAGCACTTGATTTCTAACAGCTTTCTCATAGTTTGACGTGTACTGTATATTAAGAAATGAGGGGTCAAAACAGTTGCATTCATATGACTTTCTCTTGTTACTTTTATTCAATAAATTTGGTCATATTATAGATCAACGCGCCATTCAGATTACACTCAGTGGTGTGTTTCCTGACACAAGCCCTGCCTTACAAATTTATATCCAAATTAATCAAAGGATTTGTTTATGTAATACTAATTTTATTGGCAGTCATTGATAAAATGTGTCTATGTGAAAATAATGTTTTCAAAAATCTACAGTTGTATTTATTGTATAATTGATAACAATTTTCTCTCATTTTTCTGAAGGGAGCCATTCTAATTTGGGTGAGGATTATTAAAGTATTATAAGCTAAGTATATGAGAAAGATATCACTTATTGCCATTTCCACTTATCTGGCTAAGTGATCACACTTCAATTCTCCATGTACTAAATCGACACTTCATTGTTTGGTTTATTTGTCAAGATTAAAGCAATGACATAGAACATGTTTTTCGTGTTTTGCTATGTTGTGTTTTTACTCCCTCCAATACTCTATCGTATGCGTATGTGTGAAAATATGTATTAGAAAATGCATGTGTGATACTAAGGGGTCAAGCTTTGGTGTCAGTCCTCCCCTCATATATTAGGCCTGTGAATTTTGGGGAATATTTAAATGTTAAGTAGAATCTGGGAAACATAACTCAGGTTAGCATGCATAAGCAAAAGGCACAATTTCCTCACTGAGTAATCTCCCCAAACAACATTGATTTCCTTACTGGCTGAGGAAAGGACTTTTCTACAATTTTATCACTATGGGCATCTAATGATAATAGATGTTAATTCTAGTCTTCATTTAATGTTATTCTGGAAAAAGGAAAATAAAAATAGTGGATGAGAGTGACAAAGTAAGTACAATCCACACTAGAAAATAATAGCAAAAATAGTAATTAAAAAATGAGTAATTAGAATAAAATTTAGGAGCTGGAGAGATGGTGCAGGGGTTAAAGACACTTATGTATGTACAAAGCATGATGGCTCACATTTAATTATCTACTACTCAATACACCCAAATGCACAAAGTGGCTCATGTGTATGGAGATTATTTACAGTAGCATGTAGTCTTGGTTTGCCCAGTCTCTCTCTCCCCTTCTGCCTTTTATTCTGCTTGCAAATAATGAAAAATAAAAACATTAAAATTCAAACATGAAAGATGTCACAATATGAAGTCAAGTGAAAACAAAATAGGAAAAATACTTGAAATATTAATAATAAATTGGAGAAACACAATATCCTTGTTCCCTAACATTAGAATCTCTTAAAGGTGGCAGAAATTATGGCATTTTAGATTATATAATTAATCTCTGTCATTTTTATATTTGGTGGTGAAAGCTGATGTGTGGGCCTATAAACAATGTCCCTGTAGTAGAGAGAGACAGTACCTTGTAAAAAATGTATCACATTTGTAACACATCTGAGAAAAAGTCAGACAGTGAAAAATTAGAAGAAACAATGACTCTCTTACCTCAATTCCCACCATTAAGTACCCAATCAAGAATCAACCATATAAGAGGAAAGATCCACACATATAATTGACCTGGACTCATAATTTTCAGATCCACATTATAGGTAAATATGTGAATCTGTAATGACTGTCTAGAGGACAAGCAGTCTGCTCAGTATAGACTTAATATTAACTTTCTTCTTGATCATCAACAGGCAATGTGGTTGATTCTTCACCATATAGTTTGAGACCAACAAACTCTCTAAACCTTGGTGACCCCTAATGCTAAACTTGCTCAGTGATTCTAAATTTAACTTTGTTAGATTCCACTGCTTCTACTTGTGTCTATATGGGGACATTTATCTAATCTCTTATCTTGTGATATCTGATGCTCACTTTTTTTTGAATTTCACTGTTGACGATAACTATGTAAAATGGTCTTATGGGTACTGATTTCTCCCCTGTATCAGCATTATGAGCACAACCACAATGTTATACTTAAATAAACACTTTCATTCTTTAAGGTGTTTAAGGTGATTTAATCACTGCAGTGAGAAATAAACTAATTATATTGAAAACTACAAAATATGAACAAGTGAGAATTTAGATCAAATGTGTAACACATAATATTTTACACGACAACATATACAGGGTATGGAATTCTGAATGCCTAAGAAAATATTCTCCAGTGTCAGAAATGGGGTGGTGGGTAGTCATGGAGAAAGCTTTTTGGAAAGTGCACAAAATATATTACTATATCACAGTGATGATAAGCTTTAAAATTTGGGGTGACAAAAGTTGGTGAATATCACTTCACATGACCAATCCCAATGAGTTCATAGCTCATAGACCTCCTTTTCCCAGTATGTGTTCACTTGCCTGGAAGTCTCTGAATTGAGTTTTCTTCTACACTCCATGGTGCAAATCCATGCTCCAACTTAAAAATCAAAACTGGTTTGGTCCTACAGTTCCCTATAAATGGGAAATAATATAGAAATTATGTCAATATGTTAAAGAATGTGGAATCATAAGAGATAATGCCTTCATTTCAAGAACTGTCTTTGACTAGGAGCACTGTAAAGTTTCCTTACTGGGCGTATACTCATGGTGTCCACTACCTGAATATTACTCTCAAGTGGTATTAAGTACCATGATATATAAAACAATGATTTTTTTAAAAAAATATAGAAGGTCTCACTCTACAGAAGCTGACTTAAATCAGGCCCTGTAACTCCAGGCTTTCCTCAAAGTAATGGTGATTATTGTACCCTCGCCTCCTGAGTGCTGGGCGTATACCACAACATCCAAAAAACAATGATTACAAAGAAAGCATCCCTTCCTTGACCTGGTCTGGTGTCAGTCATACCACCAGTGGTTGCCCTGGAAAGTGGAGCAATGGCAGAACAAAACAGCTAGCTCTCAAGTTGCCATTGCCTCTAATGGAGCCTTACAATTGGCCAGTCCAGGCACAGATGGAGTACAGGAACTACAGACACTAACCATGGTAAATTCAGGCAATACTCAGCAAGGTGCAATTCTTCAGCATGCACAGACCTCTGATGAGCAGCAAATACTTGTGCCTAGCAACCAGGTGGTTGTGCAACCTGCATCAGCAGATATGCAGACATAGAAGATCTGCACCATACCCTAGGTTACTTCGCTGCCACAAGCTGTAGTGATGATATCTCCCTCTTACATCTGGAGTTGGCTTATGGCACCTAGAAGACCTCGCATGCCATTCTTTCTCTCTCTCCCTTAGAAAGAAAGAAAGAAAATATAAAGCATCAAAAATTTTTAAAGAATGTAAAAGAATACTTCATATATTACTAAAAATATAAATTATGTGATCTGATTTTGTATACCTGTTGTATTATGAAGACTTGTAGATGAGTTTTTAATAATAAGTTTGTTAAACTTGACAGGATTCTTTTTTTTTTTAATTTTTATTAGTATTTTCCATGATTATATAAAAATATCCCATGGTAATTCCCTCCCTCACCCCCGCCACACTTTCTCCTTTGAAGTTTGTTAAACTGGACAGGATTCTTAAGAATGGGTTAACTGTTTCTAAGGTCTTTTCCTACAAGGCTTGCAAAGTACATAAGTATTTTAAATATATTATATAGATTTTTAAGTGACAATCTACATCTCAATGTTTGATAAGAATGTTATCAGAGCCAGGTGTGGTGGCGCACACCTTTAATCCCAGCACTCCCTTTAATCCCAGCACTCGGGAGGCAGAGGTAGGAGGATTGCCATGAGTTCAAGGCCACCCTGAGATGACACCATGTCAGACTGGACCAGAGTGAGACCCTACCTCGAAAAAACAAAACAACAACAAAAAAAGAGCATGTTATCAGATTGGCTAACATTTGCAATTGTAAGTTTTATATGGAGATTATCTAAAGTGCAAAATGTCAATTACACAACTGTTAAATTCTACATTCTAATTTGTATACACCTTGAAACTGTACTCCAAAATTATTGTGCTTGTGAAAGAAGATTTGATTAAACAACAACAAAACAAAGGTAAAACATTAGCCTGAAGAGATGGCTTAGTAGTGAAGCCCAGGTCTGACTTCCTATCACCCATATACCCAGATAAACATGGTGGCACATAAATCCAGCGTTCATTTGCAGTTGCAAAGGTCATAATATGCACATGCTCCATATGTCCTGCTCTTTCATAATTAAATAAGTAAATGAGAAAAATTTTAAATTTTTTTCTTTATTTTTATTTATTTATTTGAGAGTGACATAGAGAAAGAAAGAGGCAGGGAGAGGGAATAAAAACTAGGCACGCCAGAGCCTCTAGACACTGCAAACAAACTCCAGATGCCTGTGCCCCCTTTTGCATCTGGCTAACATGGGTCCTGGGGAAACGAGGCTCGAACTGGGGTCCTTAGGCTTCACAGGCAAACATTTAACTGCTAAGCCATCTCTCCAGCCCAGGAATGAAAAATTTTGAAAAGGAAAATATGACTTGAATAGAAGATAATGAGGGGAACATGTAATGAAATGAGAAAGACAGCAAATGGTATTACTCACATGTGGAACAAAAAGAGAGTGGTCATAAAAAAAGAATGAGCTAGGGGCTGGAGAGATGGATTAGCAGATAAGGCGTTTGCCTGCAAAGCCAAAGATTCCTGGTTCAATTCTCCAGGACCCAAGTAAGCCAGATGCACAGGGTGGCACTATCTGATGTACATTTGCAGTGGCTGGAGAACCTGGCGCATCCATTCTCTCCGTCTGTGTCTCTTGCCCTTTCTCAAATAAAAAAATAAAATATACTTTTTAAAAAAGAATGAGCTAGAAATTTGTTGGGGAACATTTCTATTAAAGAAATTAATTTAGGGACTTCTGGTTAAGATGCCGGCGTAGGTACCACGCCAAAGTAGCTTGGGGGGGCGGGGAGCCAAAAAAGAAAAAAAAAAGCAAAATACACACTTTTACTAAAAAGTGAACTGTATAGGCAACTGAAATGACAGCAGAGGAGAGATCCAGAGCCCACACAGCTGGCAGAAGCGACTCCAGCAGGTCCGTGGGAACCCGGCGGCCCTCTCCCACTGCCAGTGCCCAGCTCCAGCAAACAGAGCAGCGGTACTGGGACCCGGCCACACCTACTTGAACCAACAGTGGGACCCAAGCATGACTGAGACCAAAATCATCCCAAAAGGTAACTGTGATTACACCAGGTCAGTACCCACCAACTAAACCTGGTATATAGGCCTGAACCAGAAGTGCTAATTGCACCTTCCATATCAGAATAAATTATCTTAAATCCGATGGATGGTCAGATTTGCCATTAGTAAATAAACTGTATTTTGGGATTGTTATTTGTTGCTTCTTGATTTATAGTGGTTGTGTTTCTTCTTCTACTATACATTAGGGAAGGGTCTCACCTGTTCACAAGCTGACTTGGAAACCTCTACACACCAGAATCTTAACCTCCTTGTCAGGATTAAGGGAGTGGGTGAGGCACCACACAGCCTAAGGGACAGAGAGGATCTGGTTGTCATAATACCTACTCTTGTATAAATATTCTGTGATATTTTTCATTGAAAGTACATATTGTTTAATTTTAGAAACTATCTGTATTTGGTTGCACTCAGCCTACTTGATATTCTCATAATACGCATTCCAATACACAGAGTCACACTTGTACACACTCTGAGTCTTGAGAGCCACACCTAATGCCTTAAGCTCCTACCCTGAAGATATATAACATCAGATTAATTGATACATCTAATAATAACCAGCTAACTAGATAATCCAATCATTAAATAATCCAGGATGCAAAAATATATACATTATAACACAAGAAACTCCAAAAATCAAGACAATATAAATCCACCAAAAAGTATTAAACCATCAGAAATGACCTCCAGTGAGAACAAGTTAGAGAAAATGTCTGAGAAAGATTTCAAAACAATGATTATAAATATGTAAAAAGATATCAAAGGAAGCAAAGAAGACACAGAACACCAATTTAATGAAATAAAGAGGACAATACAAGACATAAATAAGGAATTGAAATAATAATGAAAAACCAGTTAGAATTGCTAGCAATAAAGAACACAGATAATGAAATAAAAGCTCTAGAAATGGATAAAGGAGAGAACAGAATATCTAAGCTAGAAGGCCAGGTGGCAGATCTAATACATTCCAACAAAGAGAAAGACCAACTAATAGAAAAGTTTGGTAGGAATTTCAAGATATTTGGGACACTATGAAAAGATCAAACAGAACAATTCAGGGCGTAGTAGAAGGAGAAGAATTTTACTCCAAAGGCATAGTAAGAGTCTTCAACAAAATCATAGAAGAAAACTTCCCCCAAACTGGGAAAGAGGTGCCAATGCAGACACAGGAATCCTTTAGAATACCAGCCAGACAAAACCTGGAAAGAACCTCCCCTCGCCATATTGTAATCAAACTACCAAACACACAAACCAGAGAAAAAACATTGAAAGCAGTTAGAGAGAAAAATCAAATTACCTACAAAGGCAATCAAAAAATCAAATTACCTACAAAGGCAAGGATTACAGCAGATTACTCAACACAAATTTGAAAAGCCAGAAGGGCTTGGAGTGATGTATAACAAGTTCTGAAAGATTAAAACTGTCAACCAAGGTTACTTTATACTGCAAAGCTATTCATTCAATTACATGGAGAAATAAGGACATTCCATGACAAAAGTAAGTGGTATTTGAAGTATTTGAAGACAAAAGGAGCTCCACAGAAAATACTTGAAAGAATCCTCCATGCTGATGAAAAAGAAAAGAACACATGTAAGGAAATGGAAAAAAAAAAACAATACTCAAATATACACAAAAGAGCAAAGGTAAAACCAGAAGAACTACAAAAAAATTACAAAAATGAATACACATCTTTCAATAATCTCTCTTAATATCAACGACCTCAATGCCCCAACCAAAAGCCAAGGTTTGCAGACTGGGTTAAAAAGCAGGATCCTTCAATTTGTTGCCTGCAAGAAACCCACCTTTCTACAAAGGATGGACATTATCTTAGGGTGAAAGGTTGGAAAATGGTTTTTAAAGCAAAAGGACCTAGAAAACAAGCAGGGGTTGCTATCCTAATATCTGACAAGGTAGATATAACTCCAACATTAGTTAGGAAAGATAAGGAAGGCCACTTTATATTGATTAAAGGCACACTCCATCAGGAGGACATTACAATCCTAAACATGTATGCTCCTAACATGGGGACCCCCAAATACATCAAACAAACACTATTAGAACTATGGTCACAGATGACATCAAACACAGTGATAGTGGGTGCCTTCAACACCCCACTCTCATCAATTAATAGGTCATCCTGGGAAAAAATATACAGAGAGGCATCTGGACTAAAGGAGGACATAGAAGGAATGGACCTAACAGATACATACAGGACATTTCATCCAAATGCTGCAGAATATACATTTTTTACAGCAGTACATGGAACATTCTGTAAAATACACCATATATTAGGACACAAAGCAAATCTTAACAAATACAGGAAAATTGAAATAATTCCGTGCATTCTATCAGACCACGATGGAATCAAACTACAAATCAATAGCAACAAATGCTACAGAACATACACAAAATCATGGATATTAAACAACACACTACTAAATGATGAATGGGTCAATGAAGAAATCAAGAAGGAAATCAAAAAATTTATAGAATCAAACGATAATGAGAACACAACATACCAAAATCTCTAGGACACAATGAAGGCAGTCCTAAGAGGTAAATTTCCACCTTTAAGTACCTATATTAAGAAATATCTAAAATATTACTGAGCAACAAAAATAAGGCTGGTGGTATCACCATACCTGATTTTAACCTATACTACAGAGCCATAGTAACAAAAACAGCATGGTACTGGCACAAAAACAGACATTGAGATCAGTGGAACAGAATAGAGGACCCAGATGTAAGCCCAAGTAGCTATAGCCACCTGATATTTGATAAAAATGCCAAAAATACTCATTGGAGAAGAGACAGCCTCTTCAGCAAATGGTGATTTGAAAACTGGATATATATCTGCAGAAGGATGAAAATAGATTCTTCTCTCTCGCCATGCACAAGAATTAAGTCCAAATGGATTAAAGACCTTAACATCAAACCTGAAACTCTGAAACTGCTAGAGGAAAAAGTAGGGGAAACCCTTCAACATATTGATCTTGGTAAGGACTTTCTGAATATAACCCCCATTGCTCAGGCAATAAAACAACAGATTAATCATTGGGACCTCATGAAATTACAAAGATTTTGCACTGCAAAGGACACAGTGAAAAAAGCAAAGAGGCAACCTACAGAATGGGAAAAAAATCTTCGCCAGCTATATATCTGATAGAGGATTAATATCTAGGATATACAAAGAACTCAAAAAGTTAAATAATAAGGAATCAAACAAGCCAATCAAAAAATGGGCTATGGAGCTAAATAGAGTTCTCAAAGGTAGAAATACGAATGGCATATAAGCATCTAAAAAAATGTTCTACGTCACTAGTCATCAGGAAAATGCAGATTAAAACTACATTGAGATTCCATCTCACTCCTGTCAGATTGGCCACCATCATGAAAACAAAGGATCATAAATGTTGGCGGGGATGTGGAAAAAAAGGAACCCTTCTACACTGCTGGTGGGAATGCAATCTGGTCCAGGCATTGTGGAAAACAGTGTGGAGGTTCCTAAAACAGCTAAAGATTGATCTACCATATGACCCAGCTATAGCACTCCTAGGCATATATCCAAAGGACTCATTTCCTTAGAAGTACGTGCTCAACCATGTTTATTGCTGCTCAATTTATAATAGCTGGGAAATGGAACCAGCTTAGATGTCCCTCAACTGATGAGTGGATAATGAAGATGTGGCACATTTATACAATGGAGTTCTACTCAGCGGTAAGAAAAATGAAGTTATGAAATTTGCTGAAAAATGGATGGATCTGGAAAGTATTATACTAAGTGAGGTAACCCAGGCCCAGAAAGCCAAGCGCCACATGTTCTCTCTCATATGTGGATCCTAGCTACAGATGACTGGGCTTCTGCATCAGAATGAAAATACTTAGTATCAGAGACCAGTAAGGTAAAAAGGAGACATAAAGGGAAGAGAAAGGAAGGGAGGAGGATACTTAATAGGTTGATATTGTATATATGTAATTACAATAATTGTAATGGGGAGGTAATATGATGGAGAATGGAATTTCAAAGGGGAAAGTGTGGGGGTGGGGAGGGAGGGAATTACCATGGGATATATTTTATAATCATGGAAAATGTTAATAAAAATTTTAAAAAAAAAAAAGAAATTAAGAGCCGGGCGTGGTGGCGCACGCCTTTAATCCCAGCACTCGGTAGGCAGAGGTAGGAGGATTGCCATGAGTTCAAGGTCACCCTGAGATGAGAGAGTTAATTCCAGGTCAGTCTGGACCAGAGTAAGACCTTACCTCAAAAAACGAAGAAAAAAAAAAAGAAATTAAGTAATATGATGGAGAATGGAATTTCAAAGGAGAATGTAGGGGGGGAGGGAGAGAATTACCATGGGATTTTTTTTTAAATCATGGAAAATGTTAATAAAAATTTTAAAAATATGTAAAAAATATTTTAAAATATTTTTAAAATATTTTTAAAAATTTAAAAATGTTTTGGTGTTTTGTTCCTGATTTCATTGTTTCAGGTATTTCTTTCCTCCTATGGATTTCCCAAGGACTGGATCAAAATGGTCCAGTTCTTCTCAGCTCCTTTCTCCTTGTTCTGCTCCTCTGGTAGAGCACTCTTGTGATGCTGACATTGCCAACCTCCAGTATCCTTATCCTCCCAGAGGGTATCTCTCTCGGCCTCTTAATACCTTACCTGAGAATGAAGGTGTTTAAGTACTGACTCAAAGACTTCCTTACTCAAATGCTTGTAAATGTTTTCATCCCAGGCTGCTTTTTGATTTTATTCATTTTCTTGAAGAATTTTTCTTATTCAGGATCTGTCTTGTATGTATTACAAATGCAGTGTTTGGAATCTAAGCCATTTGTACATCTTGTGTAAGGAACGCTGATTTCACTTGTTGATTACCTGTGATAAAAGAGCTGTGAGCAAGCAGGCTTCATTGTGAAAGAGTAACAGCATCTAATTGCAAAGTGCCTGTTGGTTCCTTTTATTTTGAGCTTTAATAGAGTTACATTTCTTTGACCTACTGATTAATGTAAAAGCATATCACTGTGGAGTTCACTCAGCGTCGGAGACATAGTAGGAAGTGGTTTCAATCTTACAAGCTAATGTTGCAGATGGTGAGAATGTAAAGTAAATCATTCCTTTGTATACAGCATCAAGACATAATATTTTTCTGGTTTAATTTTTTTTAAAAAGGAATTGTCTTTCACTACCTGGAATTACTGTTTAAAGATTTTGTAATTATTGTCCAACTATTATTTAATAAAAATGTTTTAAAACAAAAACAAACAACAACAAAAAATTATAAGGGTTGCAATTAAATGACCTAATGCTTCATCTTAAAATCTTGAAAAATAAGAATAAAGCAAACCAAAAATAAATAGATGGGAAGAAATAATAAACATTAGGGGAGAAATTACTGAAATAGCAGCCAAAAAAGCATTCCAAAGAATCAATGAAACAAAGAGTTTGTGCTTTGAAAGGATGAACATTATTGATATACCCTTAGCACATCTGATGAAAAGAGAGAGAGAAGAGACACAAATTAATAAAATTAGACGTGAAAAAAGTAACATTACAACAGATGCCAGAGAAATTCAAAAAATCATAGGAACATACTATAAAAGCACATACTCCACAAAATATGAAAATCTGAAAGAAATGGATGATTTCCTTGATTTATTTGACCTACCAAATTAAATCAAGATGAGATTAATCACTTAAATGGACCTATAACAGGCATAGAGATCCAAGCAGTTATCAAAAATCTCCCAACTAAAAAAGTCTTAAGCCCAGATGGATTCACTGATGAATTCTACCAGACCTTCAGGGCAGAACTGACACCATTGCGTCCTAAGCTTTTCCATGAAATAGAAAAAGAAGGAATCCTGCCAAACTCCTTCTATGAAGCCAGCATCACCCTGATACCAAAACTAGGCAAACACAAAACAAAAAAAACTAACTACAGATCAATCTCCCTCATGAACATAGATGCAAAAATTCTCAACATAATATTGGCAAACAGAATATAAGAGTATATCAAAAAGATCATTCACTGTGACCAAGTAGGCTTTAGCCCAGAAATTCAGGGATGGTTCAACATATGCAAATCGATAAATGTAATACATTATATAAATGGACTGACGGACAAAAATCACAAGATCATCTCATTAGACGCAGAGAAAGCATTTGACAAAATCCAACATCCCTTCATGATAAAAGTCCTACAGAGACTGGGAATAGAAGGAACATATCTCAATATAATAAAGGCTATTTATGACAAGCCTATGGCCAACATATTATTAAATGTGGGAAAACTTGAAGCTTTTCCACTAAAATCAGGAACAAGACAAGGGTGTCCACTGTCCCCACTTTTATTTAATATAGTACTGGAATTTTTCGCCATAGCAATAAGGCAAGAGGCACACATAAAAGGAATACAAATTGGACAGGAAGAGATCAAGTTATCATTATTTGCTGATGACAGGACTCTCTACATAAAGGACCCTAAAGGCTCTATCAGCAAACTATTAGAGCTCATAAACACCTACAGCCATGTAGCAGGATACAAAATAAAACACACAGAAATCAGTAACCTTCATATATGCTAACAACAAACACACCGAGGATGAAATCAGAGAATCCCTCCCATTCACAATGGCATCAAAGAAAATAAAGTACTTTGGAATAAACCTAACCAAGGAAGAAAAGGACCTCTACAATGAACACTATAAAACAGTCAAGTGAGAAATTACAAAGGACACTAGGAAATGGAAAAATATTCCTTGTTCCTGGATTGGAAGAATCAATATAGTCAAAATGACAATCTTACCAAAAGCAATCTACACATTTAATGCAATCTCCATCAAAATTCCAATGACATTCTTCAAAGAAAAAGAAAAACAATCCAAAAATTCATTTGGAATCACAAAAAACCTTGAATATCTAAAATAATACTGAGCAACAAAAAATAGGCTGTTGGTATCACCATAACTGATTTTAACCTATACTACAGAGCCATAGTAACAAAACCAGCATGGGGCTGACACAAAAGCAGACATGTAGATCAATGGAACAGAATAGAGGACCCAGATGTAAACCCAGGTAGCTATAGCCACCTGATATTCAATAAAATTCCAAAAATACTCATTGGAGAAAAGATAGCCTCTTCAGCAAATCGTGCTGGGAAAACTGGATATGTATCTGTAGAAAGATGAAAATAGATTATTCTCTCTCTCCATGCACAAGAATTAAGTCCAAATGGATGAAAGACCTTAACTCTGAAATGCTAGAGGATAAAGTAGGGGAAACCTTTCAACATATTGATTTTGGCAGAGTTTCTGAATAGAACCCCAATTGCTCAGGTGAAGAAAGCACATTAAATTACAAAGATTTGGTACTGCAAAGAACACTGTGAATAAGGCAAAGAGGCAACCTACAGAATGGGAAAAAGTCCTTGCCAGCTCTATATCTGATAGAGAATTAATATCTAGGATATACAAAGAACTCAAAAAGTTAAAAAATAAGTCAAGCCAATTAAAAGAGGGCTATGAAGCTAAATAGAAAGTTCACAAAAGAAGAAATACGGCAAAAGGAAGGGAGGAGGGTACTTAATAGGTTGATATTGTATATATGTAAGTACAATGATTGAGATGCGGAGGCAATATGATGTAGAATGGAATTTCAAAGGGGAAAGTGTCGGGGGGAGGGAATTACCATGGGATATTTTTTTATAATCATAGAAAATGTTAATAAAAATTTAAAAATTAAAAAAAGGAAGAGAGGGAGGGAATTACCATGGGATATATTTTATAATCATGGAAAATGTTAATAAAAATTAAAAAAAAGGAAGAAATACGGATGGAGTACAAGCATCTAAAAAATTGTTCTGCATCCCTAGTCATCAGCGAAATGCAGATTAAAACTACATTGAGATTCCTTCTTACTCCTGTCAGATTGGCTACCATCATGAAAACAAATGATCATAAATGCTGGTGAGGATGTGGAAAAAGAGGAACCCTTCTATGCTGTTGGTGGGAATGAAATCTGCTCCAGCCATTGTGGAAATCAGTGTGCAGGTTCCTATGACAGCTAAAGATTGATCTACCATATGACCCAGCTATAGCACTATTAGGCATATATCCTAAAGATTAATCTCATTTCCTTAGAAGTACATGCTCATCCATGTTTATTGCCTCTGAATTCATAGTAGCTGGGGAATAGAACCAGCCTAGATGTCCCTGATCTGATGAGTGCATAATGATGATATGGCACATTTATACAATGGAGTTCTACTCTGTGGCAAAGAAAAAAGAAGTTACGAAATTTGCAGGAAAATGGATGGATCTAGAAAGGATTATACTAACTGAAGTAACCCAGGCACAGAAAGCCAAGCGCCGCATGTTCTCTTTCATATGTGCATCCTAGCTACAGATAATTGGGCTTCTGTGTGAGAAGGAATAAACTCAGGAGAGGCCAGTATGCTAAAAAAAAAAAAAAAAAAACCCAGCTATAAAGGGAAGAGAAAGTAAGGGAGGAGGGTAATTAATAGGTTGGTATTGCATAATCTTAAGTAGAAGACTAGATTAATGGTGGTGAAAAGGCCCAAAGTGAGGTCAGGGGAAGAGACTGAGTAAAGGAAAGATGGCAGAGGGCTAATCAAAACCTAAGAGGATATAAATAAATCAATTGGAATCTTTCAGCTTTGGATAAAGGAACACTCAGGAGCCATATATTATTGCTAGAAAATTTTCAGTGGCAGGGATGGGATACCTTCCACTGAGTTGTTGGCCAGGTGGTCCCTGATGCCCCCAAAACATTATAGGCCATTGCCAAGGAACTTGGTTTCCCACCAGGAATAGATGTTAAGACCCTACTCCTGCAGACTCCACATACTTGATCTACAAGGCCACTGAGAAATCCTGCTGAAACTGAGCTGATAATCTCCTCTATGTAGACCAGCTAACAGAAAGCTGGAAGAAGCCATTCTACATGCAGTTCAATGGGAGAAAGAGATACCACCAGTGAAGATACTCAACAGTGGACACTGCAAGTCCAATAATAGGCCAGCCATGCAATATGAGCCAATGGGTGCAATAGTGGCATGTTTATCATGGTGGAAACCAACCACCCTCCAATTAAACTGGAGGCCTGATCCATGGGAGGGATACATCCCTGATACTGAAAACTTAAGACAGGCGTAGTCATGAGCCCTAGGGGTGTAACGTCTGCTGATATCTGGATAAATTTCTATACTATGCTTCTCAAACTTCCCAGTAAGCACTTCTCTTAATATGCATACCCTTATATTAATGCTACTCTCACTTTGGGTAGATAATCTTCTCTTTTCAGATGGCACTGACCTTGGGAACTCAGAAGGTACCATGGTGCTGGAAAGAAGTGACTGGAGTACTGAGTAATATCTCAATCACACCTTCAAAGGCTCAGGGTCTAATGTGGAAGAGGTGGCAGAAAGAATGTAAGAGCCAAAGGAAGAGTAGGACTCCTTACAACATGCTCCCTCCAGACATAGAATGGCCAGGATATCCATGACCTCACAGTGCCTGACACTACCTACACAAGACCATCATAATAGGAGGAAAAGATCATGACTTCAAAATAAAAGAGAGTTGAACTGAGATGGGGAGAGGATATAATGGAAAATAGAACTTCAAAGGGGAAAATAGGGAGAGGGAGGGTATCCCCATGGGATATTTTTTATAATCATGGAAGATGTTAGTAAAGTTTGAGGAAAAAAATAGTAATGCAGAAAAGAGGCTTTACAGCTAAATTGATAAGGCAGGGGGGAAAATTCATATTATAAAACAAAGAAAATTCTAGTTATTTCAAGAGGAAAGCCCAAATGGACAGCGATTTGGAAACTATACAAATACAACATCCAAACTACAGACCCAGTAAGTTCAATGAATACAGTTGCAAAATTCAGAATGATACAAAAAGAAAAATGTATATTCATTCCCACAATAAATGTATGACAATCACTTTACAAAATTCATTCTTATCTGCAGCAAACGCCTCAACAAATCGTACTGCAATTAAAGGTCTTTACTTCCAAAATGTGCAGACCCAATTTTGAGCCTCTCCAACACCCATATAAAGATGGACACAAATATTACATGTATACTTGATCCTCACTGTCTGTAACATGCATGGTTTGCACATGTGTACATGCATGTATACACACACACAAACTTATAAATTCAAGTAAAAAAATTCTCCATAAACTGAGAGGGAATTATAATGACACAAATAATGTCACTTATAACAGAGGATCTCCTAATTATTGTATGGGAAAGACCAAAACTATTTCCTCTAAGATCTGAAAAAGAACAAGGATATACTCTTCTACCACTCCTCTGATACACTATGGAAATCTTAGCAATGAGAATAGTTTAATTGTATAACACCTTTCCAGTATGCACAACGCTGTATATTCAACTGAAAAAAAATGAAGGGGCTGGGTGTGTTGGTGCACGCCTTTAATCCCACCACTGAGGAGGCAGAGGTAGGAGGATAGCCTTGAGTGTGAGGCCACCCTGAGACTTCATAGTGAATTTCAGGTCAGCTTGGGTCAGAATGAGACTCTACCTCGGAAAGAAGAAGAAGAAAGGAAGAGCATGCACATGCCTAACCCTGTGAAAAGCTGCAGGAGTAGAAGCCAAGTAAAGGATTTTCCACTCAAACCAACCTCCTCACAATGTCAAGAAACCGGGTAAGATGGTGGTGTAGTAGCCACATGAAAGCAGCATAGAAGGGAAATAAGCCGGGGGGGGGGGGGGGAACAAGTCTTATACTGAGAAGCAAAGAAGCAGGAGAGATTCAGAGCTTTTAGCAAACAAGAAAGGAGCCAGAATCCCACTGAGAATCAGGCAGCCCCAAGCCCATGTAACCCACTCAGCCCAGTGCAGAGCTGTAGAAGCAGAAGCCAGGTGAAGGGATTTTCCAGTCATACAAACCTCCTTGAAAAGTCAAGAAACCCAAAGGGGAAGACAGCAGGGACCAGCTGATCAGCTGCTGAAGGAGGGCACAAACAGGACCAGCTGAACAACTCTGGTAAAACTCCAATAATCCTGCACAACCTCCTATCCCCCAACCACCACTGTTTTGAGCCACTGAAGAACTCATCCAACCCCTGACCACACAACATCCAGCACAGCTGATCAGAACACCAGATCCAGTAATGGAAGAAGCCTAACCAAGTCCACAGTGCAATAGAGACAGATCAAGGTGAGCACTCAATACAGATGAGATTGGAAGCCATCCCAAAAGGTAACAGAGCCTACTAACAAAAAAAAAAAAAAAAGGAAAGAAAGTAAGAAGAAACCAATCTCCACAGGATGTGCTAATCTTACCTTCAATATCACAGCAGATTATGTGTTAGATTTGATTGCCTGTGTTCTTGGTCAGCTTTACCATTCTTCAAGCTGTAGTTTGGTGTTGACTATTGCCTTTGATGTTTCCTGATTTATAGGACCTTTGTCTTTTCCTTCTGTCATTACTAGGGTCAGGGTCTCACTAGGCCCCAGGTTGACCAGGAACCCATTTCACACCAGAAATCTCAGGTTTAAGGGTGTGGGGCTACAAACATCCTTAGGGACTTTGGCTTCATTAGATTGCCTAGGGATTTTATTATTATTATTATTTTTGGTAATGTAGTGTTTTGCTCTAGCCCAGGCTGATCTGGAATTCACTATGTAGTCTCAGGGTGGCTACAAACTCCTGGCATCCTCCTACCTCTGCATCCTGAGAACTGAGATTAAAGGAATGTTCCCTGCTCTTATCTGTTTAATCTGCACTCTTGCACAAATACTCACTGCTGGTTTTGATTTAATGTATATTTTGCTCAGTTGAACTTTAGAATTTGCATGTATTTTGCTCCACCAAGCCTACTGGAATACTTGCATAGAAGGCAAACTCAACACCTATGGTGACTTTTGCTGTTACACTGGAAATGATATAAGAGCCACGTCTGGCACCTAAAGTTCCTACCGAGAGGATATATAAAGTTGGATTTACACATCTACAAATACTGCAGGTAGTTAGAAAACCCAAGTATCAAATTAACTCAAGGTGCAAAAATCTCTACATTGTAATACAAGAAACACAAAAAATCAAGACAGTACAATTCCACCAAAAACTATAAATCCATCAGAATAATCTCCACTGAGATTACTTTAGATGAAATGCCTGACAAAGAACTCAAAAGAAAAGATTCTATCTATTCTTACCAAAGTTTCCAGTAACCACTTGTTTTAATGTTCATACTCATGTATTAATGCTACTCTCAATTTTGGATAGAGAAGCTTCTCTTCTCTGATGGCCGTGACCTCTCAGATGACTCAGAAGGCATCACAATGCTGAAAAGAAGTGACAGAGCAGTGCTCAGCACTGAAATATCTCCATTACACCCTCCAAGGTCCAGGGCCCATTGAAGAAGAGGTGGCTGAAAAAATGTAAGAGCCAAAGGAAGGGTAGGACTGCTTACAATGCAGTCTTCCAGACAAAATGTCCCAGTTATCCATGACGTCACAATGCCTGGTACTACCTACTCAGGATCCTCATAGGAGGAAAAGATGACGGACGACATCAAAATAAAGGAGAGACTAATGAGAAGGGGGAGAGAATATGATGGAAAGTGAATTTCTGAAGGGGAAAGTGGGGGAGGGGAGGAAATTATCATGGCTTATTTTCTATACTTATTGAAGTTGTCAATAAAAAAAAAAGTTTTAAAAAAAACAAGGAAAAGATAAAGTCATACCCTAAGATAAAAGATAATGGTAATAAACAAAGTAATACAAATCATAAGGTGGAAGGGAGGCTACAAAAGTGTTCTTGCCTGTAGGTCCAATGGCTATATATAGAGAAAAGAGACTCTTACAAAAGGAGAAAAGCAGCCAGATGTGGTGATATACTCTCTGGCCCGAACACATTGGAGCCCTGACTCAAAAAAAAAAAAAAAAAAGTTTAAAAGGTGACTGTAGTGGTTTGATTCAGGTGTCCCCCATAAACTTTGGTGTTCTGAATGCTAGGTTCCCAGCTGATGGATATTTGGGAATTAATGCCTCCTGGAGGGAGTGTATTGTTGGGGGCGGGCTTATGGGCTTTATAGCCAGTTTCCCCATGCCAGTATTTGGCACACTCTCCTGTTGCTATGGTCCATCTTATGTTGGCCAGGGGGTGATGTCCGCCCTCTGCTCATGTCATCGTTTTCCCCTGCCATCGTGAAGCTTCCCCTCAAGCCTGTAATCCAAAATAAATCTCTCTTTCCCAGAAGCTACTCTTGGTTGGGTGATTTCTACCAACAATGTGAACCGGACTGCAACAGTAACATTATGAGAACTGGAGGGCATTATATGAAGTAGTATAGCTACTTCCTCTGGTTTTGAATTAACTGTCACCACCTTAAAGCAAAACAACTCTACTGAACTGCAAGTGACCTTTCATTACAATTACATCAATGAAATCAAGACTGATACAGCAGTGACTCAGGTCTATGATAAAAGCAATGCACTATCAACATTTCTCAACCAGACTGCCATAAATTCCTCACTTGAAATTCCAAGTCAGATTGTGTCGATCATAGACAGAAACTGATTAGTGTTTTAACTTTTGTGCAGTACACATCCTTATGATAGAAGTATTTCTTTTTAGGCTAGAGGGATGGCTTAGAAGTTAAGAAAAGACTGAGGTTTGATATCCAAGGACCCAAAGAGGCCAGATGCACAAGGGGGAACATGCATCTGGAGTTCATTTGCAGTGGCTGGAAGCCCTGGCATGCCCATTCTCTTTATCTCTCCCTTTTCCTCTATCAAATAAATAAATAAATAAAAATAAAATACTATTAAGGAAAGTATTTTTTCTGTAAGTAACCCTAATAAACTCATTCAACAAGTTGGAATTGACCTTTTCCTTTGGATTATCAAATCCTTCCATAACTGGGAAGAATAGATGTTTTGTTTTGTGTTTTCATTTCTCCCCAGAAAAGTCACTGGATATAAACAATGAAATATGATAGGCACAAAAACAAAATCTTACATATTCCCATTATAGTTTTGTAGTAGTTTAAATAGATTGCCCACAGTATACTCAAGACTTTATTAGTTTGTATTTTAGATCTGTAACCACCTGGCTGGAGGAGGTTTCACTGGGCAGATCTTAGGGTACAGCCCTAAGGTGTGATGGTGTTTTTGCAATACCAATCTAAAAATATACAAAGTGCTTAGAGTTCTTGAAGTGGGTTTGTTTGTGGTATGGCTTTTTCTCTCTCTCTGCCTGGTCAGAGTTGGGGCCCAACTTCTGCCATTATGAAACTTCCCCTGGATCTGTACATTTTCATAAATATTCCTTCCTCCAAAAATGTGTCTGGTTTGAAAGATCATCCCAGCGACCCAGAAGCTGTCTGCTACAACTTGCAAGTCAATGGTGACTGGATAGAAGTAGAAAATGAAACAATAAAAAAGTAATTAAGAGTATGGAATATGAAAGGAAGAAAGTGGATGGAAAGAGGATGGGTAGAATTAAGTAGGTACATACGGAAGAAGTAACTTATATTCTGTAGCGTAGTAATAAGAAAACATATGCTAGCAATAAATTTTTATTGTAAAACAGCAACAATAGTTTTTAAATGGTCCCTATACAAGTAGTAGTTGTACTGACGGACTCTGATCATGATGTTTGTGTACTGCAAGTCCACACTATTCTATACAATGTGTCAATTTAAAAGTACAATATGAGGGCTGGAGAGATGGCTTAGCGGTTAAGCACTTGCCTGTGAAGCCTAAGGACCCCGGTTCGAGGCTCGGTTCCCCAGGTCCCTTGTTAGCCAGATGCACAAGGGGGCGCATGCGTCTGGAGTTCGTTTGCAGAGGCTGGAAGCCCTCGCGCGCCCATTCTCTCTCTCTCCCTCTATCTGTCTTTCTCTCTGTGTCTGTCGCTCTCAAATAAATAAATAAATAATTTTTAAAAAGTACAATATGAAAATAATATTAAGTATTAGTAATAATACTGATGCATTAACCCCAAAGAAAGTAACCATTACCCATTGTTTCAAGGGATTTTTACTCACTCAAGAACACCAGGCTGTGGTAGTTCTCCAGCATCACATCCCTGTAGAGGTTTCGCTGAGCAACATCCAGGTCCTGCCACTCTTGCCGGGTGAAGTCCACAGCTATGTCTTCAAATGATACCAACTCCTGTAAGGAAATATTTCTATTCAACCACAGACAGGGACTCCCACAGTGTACTGTCTGCTTTATCATGGGAGAAAATACTCAACACAAATCTCTTACATGGGTCTTATTGTAGCCATTTATGAAAATATGATTGGAAAACTGTTATGGAATAGAAATAGACTGAAAAGTCGTATGTTGAGGCTGGTGGCTAAACACTGTATGTTCAGAAGGTACAAATGCCATGAGTCCAATTCCCAACATTTACAGAATCACACTGTTAAACTATGGACCATAATTCAACATGGGGTCTGATAATCAATGTAGGGGTCATAAGAAATGTGGCAAAACTAAAAGGATTCTAAACATACAATGAACAAATTTAACTCAGAATCAAAAATGTAATAAATAATGAATCCAATGAGTTTTGGGCACCAATCTCCCATGTTGCATCAGGTAAATTCACTGCAACCTATATTGGAAACCTACATAAGCATCTTGCACTGTGCATACAACTCCAACCCCAGGAATAAATACAACCTGAAACATCTTGGCTAAAATGTATGTTACAAATGTCAGTGTTTAGAGTAGGATTTTTTTCTTCTCATAGGACCATATTGGTTTACTCACAGATTATGAGATTTAAAACCTACTTCTCTACTAGCTAATAATATATACATTAAAATAGAGATGTTCATCATATAGTAGTGTATTGTTTAGTTTCCATGATTTTGTGTATGCTCTATAGCCTTTCTTGCTACTGATTTGTAGTTTAATTCCATTGTGTTCTGATAGAATACAGGGAATTATTTCAATTTTCCTGAATTTGTTATGGTTTGCTTTGTATCCTAAAATATATGGTCTATTTTAGAGAATCTTCCATGTGCTGCTGAAAAGAATGTATATTCTGCAGCCTTTGGATGAAATGTCCTGTATATATCTGTTAGGTCCATTCCTTCTATGACCTCATTTAGTCCAGACGTCTCTCTGTTTGTTTGTTTTTTCCCGGGATGACCTGTCAACTGATGAGAGTGGTGTGTTGAAGTCACCCACCACCACTGTGTTTGGAGTTATATGTGACCTTAGTTCGAATAGTGTTTGTTTAATGAATTTGGGAGCCCCATGTTAGTTGCATATATGTTTAGGATTGTTATGTCCTCCTGTTGGAGTGTGCCCTTAATCAATATAAAGTGGCCTTCCTTGTCTTTCTTGACCAATGTTGGACTGAAGTCTACCTTGTCAGATATTAGGATAGCAACCCCTGCTTGTTTTCTAGGCCCATTTGCTTGGAACACCATTTTCCAACCTTTCACCCTAAGATAATGTCTATGCTTTGTAGAAAGGTGAGTTTCTTGGAGACAATAAATTGTAGGATCCTGCTTTTTAACCCAGTCTGTAAACCTATGTCTTTTGATTGGGGCATTGAGGCTGTTGATATTTAGAGATATTATTGAAAGGTGTGTGTTGCAGTCCAGTTCGCATTGCTGGTAGAAATCAACCAACAAGAGTAGCTTCTGGGAAAAAGAGATTTATTTTGGCTTACAGGCTCGAGGGGAAGCTTCACAATGGCAGGGGAAAACGATGGCATGAGCAGAGGGTGGACATCACCCCCTGGCCAACATAAGGTGGGACACAGCAACAGGAGGGTGTGCCAAACACTGGCAAGGGGAAACTGGCTATAAAGCCCATAAGCCCACCCCCAACAATACACTCCCTACAGGAGGCATTAATTCCCAAATATCTATCAGCTGGGAACCTAGCATTCAGAACACCTAAGTTTATGGGGGACACCAGAATCAAACCACCACAGTGTGTATTTATGTTTGCCTTTTTTTTGGGGGGGGGGTTCTGGTTCTACCTTTGCTTTCTTGTGTTAACCAGTATTTGAGTATTGGCTTCTTTTTTCCAGGTTCCTTATATGTGTGCTTTTCCTTTTCTTCACCATGGAGGAAAAAGTAGGGGAAACCCTTCAACATATTGGTCTTGGCAAAGAATTTCTGAATACAACCCCCATTGCTCAGGCAATAAAACCACAGATTAATCACTGGGACCTCATGAAATTACAAAGATTTTGCTCTGCAAAGGACACAGTGAAAAAAGCAAAGAGGCAACCTACAAAATGGGAAAACTTCTTCACCAGCTATATATCTGATAGATATCTAGGATATATAAAATACTCAAAAAGTTAAATAATAAGGAATCAAACAAGCCAATCAAAAAATGGGCTTTGGAGCTAAATAGAGCATTCTCAAAGGAAGAAATACAAATGGCATATAAGCATCTAAAAAAAATGTTCTACGTCACTAGTCATCAAGGAAATGCAGATTAAAACTACACTGAGATTCCATCTCACTCCTGTCAGATTGGCCACCATCATGAAAACAAATGATCATAAATGTTGGTGGGGATGTGGAAAAAGAGGAACCCTTCTACACTGCTGGTGGGAATGCAATCTGGTCCCGCCATTGTGGAAATCAGTGTGGAGGTTCCTAAAACAGCTAAAGATTGATCTACCATATGACCCGGCTATAGCACTCCTAGGCATATATCCGAAGGAATCACCTCATTTCCTTAGAAGTACGTGCTCAATCATGTTGATTGCTGCTCAATTTATAATACCTGGGAAATAGAACCAGCCTAGATGTCCCTCAACTGATCAACTGATGAGTGGATAATGAAGATGTGGCACATTTATACAATGGAGTTAAACTGGTAAAGAAAAATGAAGTTATGAAATTTGCAGAAAAATGGATGGACCTGGAAAGGATTATACTAAGTGAGGTAACCCAGGCCCAGAATGCCAAGTGCCACATGTTCTCCCTCATATGTGGATCCTAGTTACAGATGATTGGGCATCTGCGTGCGAAGGAAAATACTTAGTAGCAGAGGCCAGTAAGTTAAAAAGGAGATATAAAGGGAAGAGAAAGGAAGGGAGGAGGGTACTTAATAGGTTGGTATTGTATATATGTAAGTACAATGATTGAGTTGGGGAGGCTATATGATGGAGAATGGAATTACAAAGGGGAAAGTTTGTGGGTGGAGGGAAAGTATTACCATGAGATATTTTTTAATAATCATGGAAAATGTTAATAAAAATTAAATGAATTTTAAAAAATAGAATTTTTCAGCAGAAATATCCATAAGAGGGACTTTCTACCTGGAACTGAAAACCTAATCAAAAGGCTATGGCTAGAAGGTCATAAGTACCAGAGGAACACTACTTCTTGTGAGCAGTAGTTCCTCTTTCATTCTATCTAGCTTATGTGGGTCATGGAGAACTGAACCTGAGTCCTTTGTCTTTGTAGGCTAGCACCTTAACCACTAACCCATCTTTCCAGCCCAAATTAAGGTTTGCTTCTGACTTGACATGCACAGACAATTAAATATATTTTCTTAAAAGATGCAATTTAAGGAAAATCCTGAAAGCCTGGTGTTGTTAGGTCCCATAGGAATGTTGGAGACAAGAGGAAGGAACCTCGACCCTGCCTTACTAACTACAGAGCATTTGCTTCATGTCCCCAAATCTGATGGCTTGTTACCTTTCCCATGGTAGGAGGACACCTGAGGGAGCAGGAGGAGGAAACCTGTTCTTCCTCATGAAGTTCTAGGAAACTTGGGCTCTAACCATGGTCTGCTGGTCTGTCTATGCCTCTTATTTGTTATCTGTTTCCCGCTGTAGCTAACCATCTCTGCACCTCTTTTTCTAAGACTATGAATCTCATATTTCAAATGTGTGATTTCCCAATCAACACCCTGTGTTCAAGGGTTGTAGATGGGAACAAGAACCCCAAAAGGTGATACACATTCAGTGCTTCTGCCTAAGCCACACCCTCAGTCTCCACACTAGAAATTGCATGTAAGAGGCAGAGGTCAAGCAGGGGACTTAAAAGGGTAAATAGTAGCTGAAAACCTCATCTCTATAAACCAGCCAACAGAAAGCTGGGAAAAGCTATGCTGCATGCAGCTCTACAGAAGATGTCATGGGAGATGTCATCAGTGGTGGTAACAGTGGACACTGCAAGCCTTAAGTTTGGCCAGCCAGGCCAAATGACCCAACAGGTACAATAGTGGCATGTCTGTTATGGGGGAAATCAGCCAGTCTCTAATTGGACTGGAGTCTTACTCCAGGGGAGGGAATACATACTTGGTACTGAAAACTTAATCAATAGCCTATTGTGGGGAAGGTCATGACCCCTAGGAGTATAATGCCTGCTCTCGCCAAAGTGTCCAGTAAGCACATTTCTTAATATTCACACCCATATGTTACTCACTTTAGGCTATAGTAGTTTCTTTTTGGCTATAGTAGTTTCTTTTCTGGTGGTGGCCATGTGGGATCATTTGGGATGACCCAAAAGGCAACACAGTGCTGAGAAGAGACAGAGGAGTATTTAGCACTGAAACATCTCTATCACACTTTGCAGGGCACAGATTCCATTGCAGAAGAGGTGGCAGAAGGAATGTAAGAGGCAAAGGAAGGTAGCACTGCTTACAATGCAGTCATTCAAAAAGAATTTGGCCTCAATATCCATGACCTCACAGTACCTAGTATTACCTTCACAATGCCTTCATATTAGGAGGAAAAGATGATGTCATTAAAAGACTAAGTGAGGGAGGTAGGGTATATGGTAGAGAGTGAATTTGTGAAGAGGAAAGTGGGAGGAGGGAATTATCATGGTTTATTGTCTATAATTGTGGAACTTTTCAATAAAAAAAGTTAAAAAAAAAGTACAGGTAATGAGACATAGTGGATCAGGCATCTAGAGTTTGTTAGAGGTGACTGGAGGCCCTGGTTCACACATTCTCTATCCCTACCTGCCTCTTCCTCTATCAAATAAATAAGTAAGTAAGTAAAAGAGTAAGTAGTGAGGGGCTGAAGAGATGGCTTAGCTGTTAAGGCACTTGCCTGCAAAGTCAAAGAACCAAGGTTCCATTCCCAAATACCCACATAATGCCATAGGTAGAAGGTGGTACATGTGTCTAGAGTTCATGTGCAGTGGCTACAGGCCCTGGGGCACCCATTTCTCTGTCTCTGTCTCTCTCTTTCTCTTTCTAAATCTCTCACATAAATGAACAAATGATTTTTAAAAATAAAGGTAATGAAAGAGGGAATAGAGACTGATGGGCCAGTGACAGAATGAAGAGGGGTCACATTCACATGTCTGAATTAGGACAGTGGAAGGAGAGTCACAGAGATTCAGAGCTAGAGTATAGTCTCAGAGCTAACAGCCTACAACACACACTCAGAAGTACACACAAAGCTTTACGTGTGTGCTGTATGGCTTTGAGAGGCTAAAACACGGTTTAGGAAACACAGGAGAATGGCTGCCCTGGGGAAGTAGGTTTTCTGATCAGGCAGGATAAGCAAAGTTTCTTCTGTTCAGCTGCTTACACGTTACTTGGTGAAACCAACTTTACAAACCACCCCAGACTATGGCCTCACTGCTACAGTTTCAATCTGCTATCAAACCATGACTAGATAGTACATCTTGACCCAAATCATGGATATGAGTCCCAAGCTCCTTTTTATCTAGATCAGTAACACCACAGATTCCAACAACATGCTGCTTACCCTGAAGCCTTCATACACCTCTGCCTGTTGATTGAAATATGCCTGTGAAGCCATGACAACCTCACTACAGCAGGTGAGTACCTTCCTGATGGTTAGTAACAGGTGGGAGTCACTTAAGATCGCCAGCCAAGAGTCAAAGTTTGGTTTCAAAGGACGGAGTGCTGAGCAACTAGGCGACAGGATGGAGCCTGATGACTTAGAAACAAGTATAAGACTATGTAGCAATTCAGTTACACAAGCACAATGTTACAACAGCCTGCAAATCAGATATGAGGGCTTCAGGAAGTGTGGGGTCTGGGAGTCCTGGGAACAGAAGCCAGGAGCCAAGTGACGCGGACAATGCGGAGCCAGGGAACAGAGTTACACGTCATGAGGTGTCACCTTTCTCCTCTGGCATGTAGGAGCCACTCTCGCCCGCGCCGTAGAACCACAGGAGAAGCGCGGAGTGTGGGCGCCCGATCGCGAGCTCGGCCCGGGGACGGGGCGGCGGAAGACGCGGAGCCCAGGCCGCCGTGCACACCGGCCGCCGCCAGGCCCGCCCCGGACCGGACGTCACACTCACCATGTCCGGCGTCCCCAACGCCAGCGGCTCCGTCCGCTCTCCCGCCGCACGGTGGCTCGGGCCGCACAGTGGGAACCGAAGCCCCCAAACTCCAGGAAGGAAACGGTCCCGGCGTCCCCGAGCTGCAGGACGGGCCGCGCGCTCCGACACAAAGGCGCGCACTGCGGAAGCCGCCCCGCCCGCCGCGATCCGGGTGGACCGCGCGCCCATTGGACGAGCCCCGAGCCCCGCCCCCGGCCCTGACTGACAGCGGGTGGACAGCGCGCCCATTGGACGAGCCCCGCCCCCGGCCCTGACTGACAGCCGGTGGCCGGAAACGACGGGCAGGTGGAGCATCTCACAGACTATTCTTAGCCACAGGGGCTGTTTTACTGCTATAATTTCAGCACTTGGGTGGGTAGGGCAGGACAGTCAGAAGTTCAAACCCAGCCTCAAAAAAAAAAAAAAGTAGAATAAATATAAAAATAATGATTTTTTTTTTTAAGCCTGGTGTGTTGGCGCACGCCTTTAATCCCAAGAGGCAGAGGCAGGAGGATCACTGTGAGTTGGAGTCCACCCTAAGACTACATAGTGAATTCCAGGTCAGTTGGGGCTAGAGCGAGACTCTACCTCGAAAAACAAAACAAAGAAAAACAAAAGTAAAAATTAAAAAATCAAAACTCTGTGCTGGAGGGTTGGCTTAGCGGTTAAAGTGTTTGCCTCCTAATTCAAAGGATCTAGGTTCGACTTCCCAGGACCCACGTTAACCAGATTCACAATGGGTTGCATGCGTCTGGAGTTCGTTTACAGTGGCTGGAGGCCCTGGCACACCTATCCTGTCTCCCCCTCTCCCTCTCTCCTTCTTTTTTATATGAAATAAATAAATAAAAATAAAATATCTTTTAGAAATAAATTATCTGCTTTTATTTTATTTCTTATTTTTTGGTTTTTACGAGGTACGGTGTCACTCTAGATCAAGCTGACCTGGAATTCACTATGTCGTCTCAGGGTGGCCTCGAACTCATTGCAATCCTCCTCCTCTGCCTCCTGAGTGCTAGGATTAAAGGCTTGTGCCAACATGCCCGTCTTTTGCTGTTATTTTAAAGCAAAGCTTCCTGTGAGAGACCCTGGCCCAATTTGTACTTAATCTTGTATCAGCATAAGAATTATATATAAATTTAATTCACACATGGGAAAATTAGGACAACCTTGCTTTTCTAACTTCCTATAAATTTTCACAACTATGGCTTTGAGCAAGCAACAGGATATTTTTGTCTTTCAGTCCATTTATATAATGTATTACATTGATAAATTTGCATATGTTTAACCATCCCTGCATCTCTGGGATAAAGCCAACTTGCTCAGGATGAATAATCTTTCCTATATATTCTTGTAATCTGCTTGCCAATATTTTGTTCAGAATTTTTGCATCTATGTTTATGAGGGGATTGGTCTGTTATTTTAATTTTTTGTTCTGTCTTTCTCTTGTTTTGGTATCAGGGTGATATTGGCTTTGTAGAAGTAGTTTGGTGGAATTCCTTCCTTTTCTATTTTATGAAAAAGTTTGAGAAGCAGTGGTGTTAGTTCTTCCATGAAGGTCTGGTAAAATTCACCAGTGAATCCATCTGGGCCTGAACATTTTAGTTGGAGAATGTTTTATAACTGCTTGGATCTCCATACTTGTTATAGGTGTATTTAAATGGCTTAACTCATTTCTTTTAGATTTTCAAACTTAGAGGCATTGTGCCTGGCGTGGTGGCACATGCCTTTAATCCCAGCACTCAGGAGGTAGAGGTAGGAGGATTACTGTGAGTTCAAGGCCACCCTGAGAATACATAGTGAATTCCAGGCTGTCAGCCTGGACCAGACTGAGACCCTAGCTTGAAAAAAATCAAACAAACAGACTAACTACAAACTTAGAGGCATATATATTCTTAACATATGTCATTATGCTTTTTCTGAATTTCTGTGTTATGTGTTGTATTGGTGCCTTTTTCATCTCTAACTTTTTTTATTCTTTTTGGTTTTTTGAGGTAGTGTCTTGCTGAGGCCCAGGCAGACCTGGAATGACTATGTATGTAGTCTCAGGCTGGTCTTGAACTCATGGTAATCCTCCTACCTCTGCCTTGCGAGTGCTGGAATTAAAGGCATGTGCCACCATGCCTGGCTCATCTCTAATTTTATTATTTTTTCTCTCTTCTCTCTTTCTTCTAATCAGATTTGCTAACGGTTTATCAATCTTCTTTATCCTTTCAAAGAACTATCTCTTTGTTACATTGATTCTTTGTTGTTTGGTTTCTATTTCATTAATTTCTGTCCTAAACTTTACTACGTCTTCCCATCTACTGATTTTTGGTTTGCCTTGTTCTTTTTCCAACGCCTTAAGTTGAAGCATTAAATTGTTTGCTTGTGAATTCTCTAATTTCTTAAAATAGGGATGTAATGCTATGAATTTCCCTCTTAGGACTGCATTCATTGTGTCCCAAAGGTTTTGGTATATTGAATTCTCATCATCTGATTATGAATTTTTTGATTTCTTCAATGACTCATTCATCATTTAATAGTGTACTGTTCAGTCTCCATGGATTTGTGTATGCTCTGTAGTTTTTCTTGTTGCTGATTTGTAGTTTAATCTCATTATGGTCATATATAGTACAAGGGATTATTTCAATTTTCCTGTATTTGTTAAGATTTGCTTTATGTCTGAATATATGGTCTGTTTTGGTGAATGTTCCATGTGCTCCAGAGAAAAATGTATCTTCTGCAGTATTTGCACAGAATTTTCTGTAGATATCTGTTAGGTCCATTTGTTCCACGAAATTATTTAATCCAGATTTCTCTATTTATTTCCAGGATGACCTGACAATTGAGGAGAGCAGGATATTGAAGTCACACACTACAATTGTGTTGGGATTATCTGTCACCTTAAGTCTAATAGGGTTTGTTTGATGAAATTGGGTTCCTCCATGTTAGGAAGATATACTTTTAGGACTGTGATATCCTCCTGTTGGAGTGTTTCTTTAAACAGTATAAAATGACCTTCTTTATCTTTCCTCACTAATGTTGATTTCAAGTCTATCCTGACAGATATTAAGATAGCAACCTCTGCATGTTTCCTAGGCCCATTTGCTTGAAATACCATTTTCCATCCTTTTACCCTGTGATTGGGTATGTTCACTGAGAATGATCTGTTCTAGGTTTGACCATTTTTCTTAAAAGTTCATTGTGTCATTTTTCCTTTATTGCTGTGTAGAATTCCATTATGAAGATATACCCCATCTTGGTTAGCCATTCATCTAATGATGGCCATCTGGGTTGATTCCAGCTCTTAGCTATCATGAATTGAGCTGCTATAAACATGTTTGAGAAAATCTCTCTGAACTGAGGCATCGAGCTTTTAGGGTAAATACCCAGTAAGGGAATAACTGGGTCTGTTGGTAACTCTATAGTCAACCTTTTTAGGAGTCTTCATATTGCTTTCATAGTGGTTGTACCATCTTACATTCTCATCAACAGTGAATGAGGGTTCCTATATGTCCACATCCTTGCCAGCATGTTTTCATATCAGATTTTGTGGTTGTTGTTGTTTTTGAGGTAAGGTCTCACTCTGGTCCAGGCTGACCTGGAATTAACTATGTAGTCTCAGGGTGGCCTCAAACTCACAGCAATCCTCTTACCTCTGCCTCCCAAGTGCCGGGATTTTTTAATGATTACTGTCCTTTCTGGGGTAAGATAGAATCTCATGGTTGTTTTAATTTGCATTTCCCTGATGATTGTGGATAGAAATTCCAGGTTAGCATGGGCTAGAGTGAGACCCTACTTCGAAATATCAAAAGAGAAGAAAAAGCAGAGGAGAAAGAGGAGGAAGAGGGAGGAGAAACAAAAGAAAAGAAAAAAAAAAGGCATTTTTCCTATGTTAGGATCCTTCCACCAAATCTCCCAAGTTTCTAGATTCAGGAAGTCCAAACAGCTGGCTCCTATAAAAGTATTTCCACAATATGGGATTTTCACTGCTCTCTACCATGATCATATCTTCAGAATAGACAGATACTATTCTCTGAAACGGTTTCAAAATGTCCTTACTTCTACCCCTTCTCTCACACTCCTATGTCTAGAAACCCCTTCAATTTCTTCTGTCTAAATCCTAGCCACCTTTTGGAGTCTCAAGTCATCAGCTAAAGTGTAGAAGTTCTGTCAGGTCCACCTTGGTCTCTTCTACCTCAGAGCCCTTATAACATGTACTGCCACCTTTCTCATTGTGCATTACTTTAGCATATATATTCATGAAGAAATACCTTCTGCATTTCATACAAATTCCTTTCAAACAAATATTACACATTATATTGTTTCATTCTTTCTACGCCACTGTATACAACTTCTAGTACATACCAAAATCTAAAATGTTTTGACTTTTTAAAGTTATTTATTCATTTATTTATTTGACAGGAGGGAATGGACAGGCCAGGTCCTCTAGTCACTGCAAATGAACTGCAGGTGCGGGAACCACCTTGTGCATCTGACTTTTCCTGTGGGGCAAACGGAGCCTGGCAACTGTGGCCCTGCAGATCAGCACCCCCGCTGATGGAACTGCTGCTGCTAAAGGTGTCTCTGCTTGGTCTGTCAGCAGCTGAAGCTCTGCTGCTGGGCCCACCGCTGCTGCTGCCTTTGCTGCTGCTGCTGCTGCTGCTGCTGTAGCTGCCACTTCTGGAGCCACTGCTGCTGCCACTGAAGCTGCTGCTGCTGGTTCTGCCGCTGCTTCCGCTCCTGGGTCTGCTGCTGCTGGGGCTGCTGTTACTGGTGCTGGAGGCACTGATGTTGCTCCCAGACTCTGTTCGGGCTTGGGTCTCACTGTCGGCCCAGGTTGGCATGGCCGGTCCTGAGACACTGCTCTGTTTGCAGGAGCTGGGCTCAGGCGGTGGGGGAGGGGTAGGAGCCGCAGCTGCTGTGGTTCTCTCGCTGTTCCATGTGTTCTTGTACCTTGTGGTCTGCTCCTCTGATGCTCACTGCCGCTCTCCCTTCAGGTTTCCTGAGTTGCAGAGAGCGCCGGTGTGAGGGGAAGCTCCCACACCTGGCTTTTCCTGCAGCTGGAGCCATGTCTGGTGGCTTTCTGGTGCACTGCCACCGCCGCGGTTGCCAGAGCTGCCGGGGCCGCTTTTGCCAGCCTGTGCAGGCTCTAGACGCTCTGGATTTCTCCTACTTCTCCACTGCTGCTTCAATTTCCTATACACCTCACTTTTTAGTAAAACTGTGTATTTTGCTGAATTTTTTTTTCCATAGCCCATTTTTGTTGGATTGTTTGATTTCTTATTGTTTAATTTTTGAGTACTTTGGATATCCTAGGTATTAATCCTGTCAGATGTATAGATGGCAAAGATTTTTCTCCCATTCTCTAGGTTGTCTCTTTGCTCTATTCAGTGTCCTTTGCTATACAAAATCTTTGTAATTTCATGAGATCAAGTGGTTGATTAGTGGTTTTATTTCCTGAGCCACTGGGGTTATGTTCAGAAAGACTTTGCCCATGCCAATATGTTGAAGGGTTTCCCCTAACTTTTCCCCTAACAGTTTCAGACTTTCAGGTCTGATATTAAGGTCTCTGATCCACCTGAACTTGATTCTTGTGCATGGAGATAGACAAGGATCTATTTTCATCCTTCTAAATATAGATATCCAGTTTTCCCAGCACCACTTAATGAATAGACTGTCTTTTTTCCAATGAATGTTTTTGGCTTTTTTTTTTTTTTTGTCAAAAGTCAGATTAACATCTGGGTCCTCTATTCTGTTCCATTTAGGCAACAATCAGAAGGACCCTGCCATTTAAACCACTCTGCAAGCCTGTGTCTTTTTGTTGGGGCATTGAGGCTATTGATATTAAGAGATACTATTGAAAGGTATGTACTTATATTCACCATTCTTCTTGTTTTGTTATGCGTCCTTTTGTCCCTTTACTCTCTTGTATTAGCTGTTTTTTAAGTTCTTTTTTTTTTTTTTTTTTCCTGTTTCCACATATGTGTGCTTTCCTTTCTCTTCAGCATGGAAGATCCCTTCAAGCATTTTTGGTAGAGCTGGCTTAGTAGTCATAAATAACTTTAGCCTTTTTCTGTTGTAGAATGTCCTTATTTCACCGTCAATTTGGATAGATATCTTTACTGGGTAAAGTAGTCTTGGTTGGTTGACAATTGTCTTTCAGAACTTGGAATACATCATTCTAAGCCAATCTGGATTTTGTTTTGTTTTGTTTTTCAAGGTAGGGGTTTACTTTAGCCCAGACTGACCTGGAATTCACTATGTAGTCTCAGAGTGGACTCAAACTCATGGCAAATTCTCCTACCTCTGCCTCCTGAGATGAAAGATGTGTGCCACCACACTTGGCCCCCTTCTGGCTTTTAAAGTTTGTATTGAGTAATCTGCTGTTATCCTGATGGGTGTGCCTTTATAAGAGAGTTGCTTTTTCTCTCTAACTGCTTTCAATATATTTTCTTCGGTTTGCATGTTTGGTAGTTTAATTCTAATATGGTGAGGAGTGGTTCTTTCCAGGTTTTATCTGTTTGGTTTCTAAAGGCTTCCTGTATCTGCATTGGCATCTCTTCACTAACTTGGGGAAAATTTTATTCTATGATTTGTTTAAAACTCTTACTATGCCTTTGGAGTGAAATTTTCTCCTACTATAATCTGATTCTGTGTTTTTTTTTTTTTTTTTCTTTTTTGAGGTAGGGTCTCACATTGGCCCATGGTGACCTGGAATTAACTTTTTTTGGGTGACCTCTGAACCTTTTTATAAAAATTTCCTATGTTGTAGCATAGATTTAAATGCCAAAAAAAAATTGACATATTTGTATAACACTGTGAGGTGCAAATTAATTACTGGAAGACAGCTTTAGAATGAAATGGATGTTCTTAGTGGAGACAAATACTGTTCTGTAATAGGTCAGTTTCACAGATACTCTGACCTCTTTTTTTTTTTTTTTGGCCTTAGAAACATTTCAAAATATTTTGCTGAGAGTTTTGAATTATCTAAAGTAGAAGATTGACAAAATTTCTATCCAAAGTATGTTGGAAGATATGAAAGTATTTTTTTTTCTTTTGGAGTATTTTTTATTATTGACAACTTCATTACTTTTAAACAGTAAACCATGATATTTCCATCCCCTCCCCCATTTTCCCCTTCATAACTCTGCTCTCCATTATATCCCCTCCCTTTCTCTGTTAGTCTCTCTTGTATTTTGATGTCATCATCTTTTTCTCTTATTATAAGGGTCTTGGGAAGGTATTGCTGGCACTTTGAGGTCATGGATATTGAGGCCAATTTCTGTCTGGAAAGTTGTATGTAAGGAGTGGTACCCTTCCCTTGGCTCTTACATTCTTTCTGCCAACTCTTCCACAATGTACCCTGAGCCTTGAAGGGTGTGATAAGAGATGTTTCAGTGATGGACACTCCTCCGTCACTTTTTCTCAGCACTATGTTGTCTTTGGGTCATAACAGTGGTCACTGCCATCTGAAAAGAAAAGCTCTAACCAAAAGTCAGAGTAGCATTAATATATAAATATGAACATTAAGTGTAGTACTTTCAGGGCAGTTTGGTGAGACTAATATATGTATTTAGCCAGACAAGAGCAGGCTTTATACCCCTAAGGCTCATGACCTCCCCTGCCATACGCTTTTGAATAAGTTTTCCGTACCTGGCATGCATTTCTCCCGATAGAGCAGGCCTCCACTCCAACTAGAGAGCAGTTGGTTTTCCCCAGAGCAGACATGCCACTATTGTATCCATTCGGACATTTGGCCTGTCTAGGCAAGCTGGAGGCTTCCAGTATCCACTGTTTTCACTGCTGATGACTTCTGTCTCCCATAGGGCTGCATACAGTGCAGCTTTTTCCAGCTTTCAGTTGGCTGGTCTACATAAAGAAGGTTTTCAGTTCAGCACCAGCTTTATTTTCCAGTGACCTTGCTGCCCACACATGTGGCACCCTATTTATGAAGACTAAGAATTTCTGAGAGGAAGTCAAAGAAATTAAAGAAGACACAGGAAACCAACTTAATGAAATAAGGAGGTCAAAACAAGACATAAATAAAGAAACAGAAATAAAGAAAACCCAGTCAGAGAAACTAGCAATGAAGAACATAGTCAATGAAATTTAAAAAAAAAAAAAAATAGAAAATCTCACCAGTAGAGTGGAGGAAGGAGAGGACAGAATATCTAAACTAGAAGACCAGGTGGAAGATCTCGTACAGTCCAACGAAGAGAAAGACCAACTAATAGCCTGGGCTATAGTGAGACCTTACCTCAAAAAAGAGGTTAGGGGGAGTAAAATGGTGATTTTATTCTGTGTATTTTATCCAAGTTTAATGAAAAGTTAAAAAAGAAAAGGTCTCAAATTTACATACTTTATACTTGAGTTTGTTTTGTGTGTGAGATCCTACTTAGACCACAGCCCCTGCTTTCTAGTTACAGGAAGCCTTGTGGCCAGGTGGAAGATGGCCAAGTGACACACCTACGTACCACCCCTTATTGAGAACTCTGTTTGGCAGACACATAGATCGGGATGGTCTTGGGTTTAGGAAGCTCTTTCCACCCAGTAATCAGGCTGAACAGGAGAAGGTGCAGCTTGCCTTTGGCCTTGTAATTGTTGACGCAAGGCTGAGTGTGTTATTTCAGCTTAATGGAACCATGATTCTGCCTAGGGCTCAGATTTCCCATCAGTCAGAAAGGCAGAAAGCAAATGCTAAGTGAGCATATGAATGTAGCCATATTTCAAATTGAAAAAAAAAAATGTGGCAGGGCCAGGCATGGTGGCGCATGCCTTTAATCCCCGCACTTGTGGGGCAGAGGAAGGTGGATCGCCATGAGTTCAAGGCCAGCAGGGGACTACATAGTGAGTTCCAGGTCAGCCGTGACTAGAGTGAAGCCCTACCTTGAAAACCCCAAAAAATTAAAAAACTGGAGGAAAAATGCCTAAGAAATGTGGCAGGTGGGAATTGGGCCCTAGGCCATATTTCACTGAGAGGTGAGGCCTCCCTTCCAGTGGTTCAGGAAGAAGTGTTGTGGGGAAGCCTGTCCTTGACACAGGGCCAATGCTGTGAGGCCTGTGAGACCATGTATTGGCCACAAAATTTAAGGGAGAGCAAAAATATGCCCTCAGAAATCAAGATAATGAATATTTTCATGTAATGTTTAATAGGACAAAATTAGGGCAAAAAAGCACCCAACACCCTAAAACCAATCAAATAAAACTCTTCCAACAAACAAAGTTCAAACATGGTTAATAGGATGGTGCATCACAGAGCTGTGCACCCTGATGTGGCCTTATAGTTGCCCAGCCTGGGTTATTTCCCGGTGTCAGAGGGTGAAGAAAGTGCTAAAGACAACTTCACCAAGAAACACATAAAACATGCTTCCTGGAGAGATTGCTTAGCGGTTTAAGGCATTTGCCTGCAAAACCAAAAGACCCTGCTATAATTCCCCAGACCCACATGAGCCAGATGCTCAAGGGTGCGCATGCACCTGCACATGCAATGGTTGGAGGCCCTGACACACCCATTTTCTCTCTCTCACTATCTCTGAAATAAATAAATAAAATATGCATACAAAGGAGACATGCTGTTACCAGAAGGAAGAAGGGATGCTGACCATGTGCCTTTTTACCTGGGGTTTTGCTCTAAGTGTACTGCGTGTGTGTGTGTGCGCGCGTGTGCACGTGTGCATGTACATGACCATGGAGGCCAAAGTATAAACCTCAGGAGTCATTCAGAGGAACATTATACATAGCTTTTTGAGGCAGGGTTTCTTACCGGCCTGGGGCTTGCCAATGAGGCTAGGTTAGCTGGCCAGTGAACCCCAAGGAGCCTCCTCTACCTTCTCAGTGCTGGGATTATGGGCATACATCTCCATGCCCTGGAATGTTTTGCTGTTGTTTTTTCAAGGTAGGGTTGCACTCTAGTCCAGGCTGACCTGGAATTCACTATGTAGGCTCAGGGTGGCCTTGAACTCAAAGTGATCCTCCTACCTCAGCTCCCAAGTGCAGGAATTAAAGATATGTGCCACCAAACCCAGCTGTACCCTGGAATTTTAGGTGTACAGGGGATCAAACTCAGGTCTTCAAACTTGGAAAGCAAGCACTTTACTAAGCTATCTCTCCAGCCCAATAATTTGATATTCCTAGCTGTTTTAGAGCAAAATTACATGTCAGGTATATTCATTATGGGTGACATTGGTTGACTGCACTTTATTAGTATGTATTTTATCTTTTTTTTTTTTTTTTTTTTGAAGTAGGGCTTCACTAGCTCAGACTGACCTGTAACTCACTATGTAGTCTCAGGGTGGCCTTAAATTCACAGCAATCCTCCTACCGTTACCTCCCGAATGCTGGGGTTAAGGGTGTGCACCACAAAAAGCCCAGCTGCTTTTTATTTTCCACTTACAGCACTCCTTAGAGATAAACAGGGTTATATCCCCATTGTACAGATGAGAACAACAGAGGACAGAGTATGTTACCTAAGGTCATGCAATGCCTGAACTACAAGTTGAGCTGAAGTTTTGTCTCCCTCATCACACCCAAAGTATGAACTGCAAGCACTGTCAGTGAAATCTGAGGCTTGTTAGCAACTGTTGCTGTCAGTCACTTGCTATTAACCAGTACCCCCTGGGGCCCTGTCCCTGGCTCTTGTTCTTTTTGGCCATCGGCTTTCAAGTGTTCTGAGAAGCAGAATTCCTGGCACACTTTTGGAATTGATCATGTTTCAAAGCAGATCAGTATATGTATTCCCAAATTAAACTATAGCCACCAGCTGCTTTAAAAGGCAGGTGAGGGCTGGACAGATGGCTTAGTGGTTAAACGCTTGCCTGTGAAGTCTAAGGACCCCGGTTCGAGGCTCAGTTCCCCAGGTCCCACGTTAACCAGATGCACAAGGAGGCACACGCGTCTGGAGTTCGTTTGCAGAGGCTGGAAGCCCTGGCGCGCCCATTCTCTCTCTCTCCCTCTATCTGTCTTTCTCTCTGTATCTGTAGCTCTCAAATAAATAAATAAGTAAACAAATAAATAAATAAATAAATAAATAAAAAGGCAGGTGAGCTGCACTTTAAATGGAGTATATTAATGCTGGCAGTCGAAGAGGGACCCTGCTAGGAAAATTCTTATCAGCCTCAGCATCACCCTGTCAGGCTCTAAAAGGATGCATGCAAAATTGAAACGTGAAAACACAGTGCGAACTTCAGGTCAGAGGGAAGTGACTTTTTCTTTTCTTTTCTTTTCTTTTTTTTTTTTTGAGAAATACCAGGTCACTTGACCTGAAATGTTATGGTAATATGGACAGCTGAGTGTTTTCAAACATACTGGTTGTGGATTATACCCTCTCCCAAGTTCCCCTGTGGACTTAAAACAAAAAAAGTTTTCAAGTTTATTTTCAAGTAGAGAGAGACAGACACAGAAAAGGGACAAGAGAATGGGTGCAAATGAACTCCAAATGCATTTGCCACTTTGTGCACCTGAGTTCATGTGGCTACTGGGGAACTGAACTCAGGCCATCAGGCTTTGCCAGCAAGTGCCTTTAACCACTGAGCCTCCTGTGCTGGTTTCTGAGTGTTTTGTGACTTCATGAAGACATATGAACAAATGTCTATTCACCCCAGAAGGGACAACAGACCACAAAAATGATTCTATCCATTTAGTTTGGTGAGTTAGTGACTTTACTGGGGGTCACTTATAGAAGCCTGGTGACTCAAACATGGCTGCATCATTGAAAAGCACACTCCAGCTCAGATGCTAACTCTTGAAAACAGCATCGTTGGCTAGAGAGAATCTCCTCTCTCTAGCAACTGTTAACTGCTTTCATGAACATGGGGAGGGGCCTGGTGAATCTTGGAAGTTTCACGAGCTTCCTTCCCTAGCTCTCTAGGAGGCAATGTTCAATTCAGAAGGCAGAGAACAGCTGCTCTGTGTAGTTGTGTACTCTTAGTTTGCAAAGGGCAGTAGTTTGCCATGTCAGAACGGAGAAAGCACAAGCCTGAATGAACTGTGCTTTGCCATTTATATTGGGGAATTTAACCTAGAAGACCCCCAAAAAGTAAGCTAGATGATGAAATACTTATGCATGTACACACACACACACACTACAATGCTTCTGCTACAGGGAAAGGGTAAGCAGAGGCCGCACAGGGCCTCTTCTTTAGCACATTGGTGTTGGTCATCCTGGGCTGGATCTTGTGTTTACCACAGTCCTTTACATTTTCTCCAGTTAACCCATAACCACAGCTATTCTGTACAATACTCATGGGAGAGGAATGGGAGGTTTAGCATGGCTCGGTGACTTGCCAGGATCATTTAATTGAACGACCTCTTCAGCTGCGTGTCCTGTCCATTGACCTGGAAGGCCCATGGGGTGATCCTTGCTATTCCAGCCTGGCCTCATCTAACTCAGGGAGCACTGGAAGAATGTAGTGGGTACTAAATGAGCTCAATTAAGTATCGGAGGGAGCTTGTTCATCTGGTGGCTAGTGGATGGAGTTGTATTTGCATCCTTCTGGAAGAAAGGGCCCATGCATACCACATTCTAGAAGTCTGCGAGCCTGGAGCTGTTGGACTGAAGCTGGGTGTAGCAGCAGCAGCTCAGCTCCCTCCTACGGATGTATTGAGCAGACTTGAACAAGCTCATTTTCATGGAGGCAGAGAAGACTGAGTCCGCATTTAACATTGAGCTCTTGGTCACCTGTTGCACTTACTAACCCTGAAAGAACTTTTCCAGGCCTCTGATCTGACCTTGTCTTTAATATGGAGATGGCCTTGGTTCTTGTGAAGTCAGATGTGAAGTGTCTGGTACAATGGCTGGGGCACTGTTCATGTTTAAGAAACAGTCCTCTTGTTGCTATGGTAGTGGCAATATGTGAAACCATACATGAACCAAAATTGAGTAAAGAACACTGATGGAAAAAGTGTGGACTAGAATTACAAAAACGGAAACTAATCTGTGCTCGAAGCTAAGAAAGGTAGACTGGCTGGGTGTGGTGGCACTCAGAAAGCCTAGTAGGCAGCCTGGGCAAGAGCAAGACGCTACGCTGTAAGAAAAATAAAACAAACAAACAAAAAAAAAGGTCGATTTCAGATGATGCCAGAATAACTCCTGTAAGAGGTATAGGAATTGGGCTGGAGACATGGCTTAGCAGTTAAGGCGCTTGCCTGCAAAGCTTAAGAACCCAGGTTTGATTCTGCAGGTCAAACATGAGCCAGATGAACATTGTGGTGCATGCACCTGGAGTCTGTTTGCAGTGGCAAGAGGTCATGGCATGTCCATTCTCTCTCTCTCTGTCTCTCTCCATCTGTATCTAATAAATAAATCAATAACAATAAAAAAAAACATTAAAATATTTTTAAAAAAGAGTTGTAAGAGTTGCTGTTTTACAGATAAACACCAGTGTCCCTGTTCCTATCTTCAAACTAAGTATCAGCACATAGAAAGCTCTCCTAAGGCTTTAGAAATGAGGCAGGTACAGAGTACAAGGATGCAAGGATGTTAGTTGATGGCCCCATCATTTTTATCTTTACTTCCCTGGTCGCCCTATATTCTTCTCTTTGTGGATCAACTTCTCTGCCTCCTTCTTATAAAGATATTTAATGTTCATACCATATATTAATGCAACACTCAATTTTGGTTAGAGAAGCTACTCTTTTCAGATGTCACTGGGATGATTCCAAAGGCACCATAATGCTGAGAAGTGACATAGGAGTGCTCAGCACTGAAATATCTGCATCACACCTTGTAAGGCTCAGGGTCCATTGCAGAAGAGGTGGCAGAAAGAATGTAAGAGCCAAAGGAAGGGCAGGACTCCTTACAATGCACTCTTCCAGACACAAAATGGCCTGGATATCCATGATCTCACAATGCCTAGCACTACCTCCACAAGACCCTCAAAATAGGAGGAAAAGATGATTACATCAAAATTAGAGAGAGACTAATGGAGAGAGGGAGGGGATAGTGGAATGTGAAGGCGAATGAGGGGGACAGGAGGGAAATATCACGGTTTACTATTTGGAAGTATGGATGCTGTCAATCAAAAATAAAAATGTATACTTGGTGTTTTCTGCTGGGCCCACAGGGGCCGTACAGGCCACCTTCTGACTTATCAATTCTGTCTTATTCATCCTTGTAAAGATCCTTTTCTTGTGCTAGGCAACATTCATGAATTCCAAAGTAGAATGTCATTATCTTTAGGGATATAATTCAGCTCTCCACAAATGTTGATTTTTGTGTAAAGAAAAAAGATTGGAAGGAAGCTTTTCAAAATATTAATATTAACTAATAACTAGAGACTCTAGATGGTAAGATTTAGGTTCTTTTTTATTTTGAGAACTTTTTTCCCACCTGCTCTGTGCTATGAAAGTAACTATTCTGCAGTCCATGGAGTAGCCTAGGACCATTGCTCTATGAGGACAAGCATCAAAGAACCAGTCACATACTGCCTCATGTCTCCCTAGAGCCTATGTTCTGGTTCTACATGAATAAGGCCCTCAACAAGCATGAGGTGCAGCGCTTCTACTCCCTGCACCACATCTTGGGCCTCTTGGGCAGTGGCCGGGCCTGGCTGCACAGCACCCTCAACAAACACTCCAGGGAGCACCACCTGTACATGCTCCTGGCTAATGGTGACGGGCTTTAACCTGTCAAACCACAAGGGGCAAGTGGGTTGTCCTCCTGCAGCCCAAATCCATTCAGCTGTGCTCTGGGAAGATGTGATGGAAGAATATATGCAAGAATGACTACAAAGAGAACTGAGAAGACGGCCCAATGAGGAAGCTGTTGTTGCGCAAGCATGAGGATCCATGATCAGATACTCGGAACCCAGAAAAATGCTGGCTGTAAAGCCAGGCATGGTGGCACACGCCTTTAATCCCAGCACTTGGGAGGCAGAGGTAGGAGGACTGTCATGAGTTCAAGGCCACCCTGAAACTCCACAGTGAATTCCAGGTTAGCCAGGGCTAGAGTGAGACTCTACCTCGAAAAACCAAAAAAAAAAAAAAAAAAAAAAAATTGCTGGCGGTGGCCGGGCGTGGTGGCGCACTCCTTTAATCCCAGCACTCAGGAGGCAGAGGTAGGAGGATCACCACCAGTTCCAGGCCACCCTAAGGCTACATAGTGAATTCCAGGTCAGCCTGAGCTAGAGAGAGACCCTACCTTGGCTAACAAACAAACAAACAAACAAACAACAACAACAAAAAAAAAAAAAAAAAAAACAGAAAAAAGCTGGCTGTTATGATGTACACCAGTAATCCCATTGTTGGGGAGGCAGAGACTGAGAATTCCTGGAGCTTATGGCTAGATAACTGAATGAAGCAGTGAGGTCTAGGTCCAGTTAGATACCCTGTCTCCAAAAAACAAAAATGAAAAAGTGATAAATGAAGACAACAGATGTCATACTCTGACCCCCACATGCATGTGCATACCCACAGATAGGTGCCCACATGAGCACATACATATATTCCTGCATACCACAAACGCAAAGATATGCCTGCTGGCTTTGCATGACACTGCACATGAGCAAGTTCCCGCATCAGCACACTCTATGAGGGTTTGGGCATAGACACAGCTGTTATCTTAGGGTGCAGGCTGGGCTTCTCATGAATCTTTCATTTAATCAATCATAAGTGGACTAAAAAAATTGGAATATTTGGATTTTGGAAACAGAGTCTCATGTAGTCCATGCTGACCTTGAACTCCTGATTCTTCTGCATCCCTCCTAAGTACTGGGATTACAGGAATGCTCCAACAGCACACGTGATCTCACTTGCAGCCAAGGTTGGTCTTGAACTCCTGGCAATCTTACTGCCTCAGTCTCCCAAGGCTTAAAATTAAAACTAAAAGGAATTAAAAACCTGCACAACCAGGTCAGTTTGGTTCAAAATGGAAGATTTTTTCATGCATCCATCCATGCATGCATGTGTATTGCTGTGCCTTAATGTCCAGTAAGTCCTTGTCACTCTGACATGCAAGGTCTAGAGAGCAAGGATGGCTGTCACTAATGGTACCTGTGTGTTTCTCAGGCCTGAGGTAGGAGCCTGAGGATGTCAGCACCTCCCAAGGACTCCACAGCCGTACTTAACAAGAACATACTAAAGATTCTTAGAATGAAGCTTTGTTAGAACAACTCATAAAAATAAAATGAGAATAAAAATAAGGAGAGAAGACAAAGGCATGAAGAATCAGAAAACACCAAAAGCCATAAGTCACACCAAATTACAGCTTATTTAAGAATGGTAAAGCCAATTATCAATCAAATCTATCACATAACATGTCCTGGCATGGAAGGTACAATTAGCACTTCCAATAAATCCTATATATCAGGTTGGGGCACTTATTTGCCCCATTTAAGTAGGCCATTACCTTCTGGGTAAACATAGGAGTTCTAAATGCTAAGTTCCCAGCTGATAAGAGATTTGGGAATTAACACCTCCTGGAAGCAGTGTATTGTTGGGGGTGGGTTTATGGGTGTTATAGTCAGCTCCCCCTTGCTAGTGTTTGGCATACTCTCCTGTTCCTGATGTTCACCTTATGTTGGCCAGAGGGTGATATCCATTCTCTCTACTCATGCCACCATTTGCCCCTGGCAACATGGACCTTCCCCTAGAGGCTGTAAGAAAAAAATAAACCCTTTTTTCCTAAAAGCTGCTATTGCCAGGTGACTTTCCCAGCAATATGCACCTGAATGTGACACTTCGTAAGCTCAAAATGGCAGGGACTGGCTCAAAGCTGATGTTCTGTCTGTATCCAGATGATAACCTCTGAACGGCAACCAGCAACAGCACACAATTCCCCTGCTAAGCCTCCTTGCATAGGTGGGTCTATGTTTATGGCTGACGTTCAGAAGGACCATTCCTGCCCAGACCACTGCCGCCACCCCCTTTATTACATCTTTATTAAAGGTAGGAGAGAACAGGAATATTTGGAACTTGGGATTCATCAATTCTGTGGGACATCCCCTGAACCCCAAAATCCTGTTTCAGTAAAAAATGTGAGGGTCAGGTGGTGAACTACCTCTCCACCACAGACTAAGAAGCTGCTGCTTACTCTTGCTGCACATGTGCATATGGCCCCGGACAAACCACAGCATCAGCAAGCCAACCAGAGGTGGGGACCCAGGAGCCGAGGCCTAACACTGCAGCAGGGAAAGCAGGAGCCAGGGAACAAGGAACTGGGAAACCAGGATCCCAGGCCTACTCCTGCCATGTGTGTAGGGTCCTATTGATATACGTGCAAGGTCCCCCCTGCCCCACACCAGTATCAGGAAGAAGCTGAGTTGGAGAAAAAAAAAATAGCTCAAGTTTTATGTACACAGACAGGAAATAAAGTAGGATGAGCCCTCATTCGCAGCTTACTAATACCATGGGTCATACAAAAATGAACACACATTTTCTGATGTAAAGTTAGCACTCTGATGACGACAGGCTTTCTAGAATGTCTTTTCTTCTTGTTTCTGGTAATATTTACTGAAAACTTACATATTTTCAGACAATAAACCATAACTACCTCTCTGCACACGTTACCCGTTATGGTACCAATCTCCATCATATCCCCTCCCCCTCAATTAGTCTTTTATGTTGATGTCATCACCTTTTCTTCCTTCTATGATGGTCTTGAATAGGTAGTGCCAGGCACTGTGAGGTCATGGATATCCACGCTAGTTTGTGTCTGGAAGAGTGCATTGTAGTGAGTCTGTTCCTTCCTTGAATTCTTACATTCTTTTTGGCACTATTTCCACAATGGACACTGAGCCTCGGAACGTGTGACAAAGATGTTTCAGTGATGACTATTCTTCTGCTACTTCTTCTAAGCAGTATGGTGCCTTCAGAGTCATCCCAGAGCTCACTGCCATCTGAAAAGAGAAGCTTCTCTAACCAAAAGTGAGAGTACCATTAATATATGGGTATGAACATTAATAGAAGTGCATATTGGGCAGTTTGATGAACATAATTTATGCAGTTAGCCAGACACCATCAGGTGTTAAAAGCTTATGACTCATGACCTGCTCATAGATATTCGGTATCAGACATGTATTCCCTCCAATGGAGTGGGCCTCCAGTCCAATTAAGAGAGCAGTTGGTTTGGTCACATAACGGACATGCCACTATTGCACCTGTTGTCTCACTTGGCCTGCTGGCCCCACTTATGTATGTAATGCCCATTGTTCTTTATTTCCACTGATGAATTCGCTCTCTCCCATACAGCTGCATGCAGCTAAGCTTTTTCTAGATTTTGGTCAACACTGAAAGTTTTCTAGTCACAATCTATGGCATCTGAATGCACCATTGTCCAAAAAAGTAGATTTCCATATTGCTTATTCATACCCTCTAAGATTTTAATTAGCTTTCCCCCAACATTTCCTTTACTCAGTTTCTTCCATTGGTGTCAGCTATGCTCAGCTATGCCTTAGCAACACTAGTAATTTATTCATCTGCTTAAATATATAGAATTCCCCCCCCCCAAGCTGTCCCCTGTCCTCCCTCCTTAATAGCTCCTTTCTAGCTTTCAGGCCTCTACAACCAAGTTTTATTCTAAGTCACATACAAATACAAATATTTGTAGTAAGTATCCACATATGACAGAAAACATGTGGTACTTCACTTACTGAGCTTGGGTTTCTTTACTATGTATAATCTCTTCCATGTCCATGTATTTCTCTGCAAATGTCACAATTTTGATTTCTTTACAAATGACCAGAACTCCATTGGATAAATGTACCACATCCTCATTACCTACTCATCAGCTGAGGGACATCTAGGCTGGTTCCATTTCCTAGTTATTGTGAACAAAGTGGCAATAAACAAGGATGTTTATGTTTATTAAATGAGATACAAAGTCTGTCGTTAGTTGCAGTGTAAAAACTGTCTCATATGTCATGTTTTACAAATTTGAGTGAAAACCTTTCTTGCATTCCTCATAAATATAGGATTGCTGAATTTGGTGTTCTCTAATATTGGCTGAGGTGTTTCATTTGGTAGAATCATACCTTTATAGGACTTCTCTCGATTATGATTTCTCTGATGCATATGTGAATATGAATTACGGAATCACATTCATTAAATTCCATGAAATTCTAGCCTGGAGGAGCTTTGTGGTAAAGAACAGTATGTCTATGGTTATAAATTCTTCATAGACTCATTAATGTGATTACCAACATATATGAGCTCTTTGGTGCATTGTTGGATGTGAATTCTGGAGCAAACTTTTTCACATTCATATGGATTTTCACGTGTATGCATATTAAGTTATGACTTGGAAAAGAAAATTTTCCCACATCCATTACTTTCATATGGCTTCTCTCTTGTATGAGTTCTCTGATGCCTAGTGAGTCTTGACTTGAACATAAAAGTTTTATCACATTCAGTACATTTATATGGCTTCTCCCCTGTATGACTTCTCTGATGTTTATTAAGATCTGATTTATCACGGAAAAATTTCCCACATTGATTACATTGATATGGCTTCTCGCCTGTATGTATTCTCTGGTGCACAATAAACTGTGACAGGAAGCTAAAAGCCTTCCCACATTGATCACATTCATATGGTTTCTCACCTGTGTGTATTCTCTCGTGCACAGTGACATATGACTTGGAGATGAAACCTTTCCCACATTGATTACATTTATATGGCCTCAGACCTGTATGAGTTTTCTGATGCCTATTGAGCTGTGACTTAGAGATGAAAGTCTTCTCACATGTGTCACATTCATATGACTTCTCACCTATATGAATTCTCTCATGCCTAGTGAGACGTGACTTGAAGATGAAGGCTTTGCCACATTCATTACATTTATATGGCCTCTCACGTGTATCAGTTCTGTGGTGCACAATTAGCTGTGACTTAGAGATAAAAGCCTTTCCACATCCACTACATTCATATGGCTTCTCACCTTTATGAGTTTTCGGGTACATAGTAAGCTTTGACTTTATGATTAAAGCTTGCCCACATCTATTACATTCATATGTCTTCTTCCTTGCATGAATTCTCTGATGTGTATTAAGATGTGATTTGGTAAGAAAAGTTCTCCCACAATCCTTACATTCATAGGGCTTATCTGTATGAATTTTCTGGTGCCTAATAAGATTTGACTTGCGTAGGAAATTTTTCCCACATTCATGACATGCATATGGCTTCTCCCCTGTATGGATTCTTTGGTGACTACTGAGATGTGACTTGGATATGAAACTTTTCCCACATTCATTACATTCAGATGTCCCCTCACCTGTATGAGTTCTCTGATGAACAGTGAGTTGTGATTTGGAGAAGAAAGCTTTCCCACACTGCTTACATTCATATGGCTTCTCACCGGTGTGAGTTCTCTGGTGCGTAGTGAGCCGTGACTTGAAGATGAAGGCTTTCCCACATTCATTACATTCATATGGCGGCTTACCTGTATGTGTTCTCTGGTGCACACTGAGATTTGACTTCCACACAAAAGCTTTCCCACATTCAATACATTTATATGGCTTCTCTCCTGTATGGATTTTCTGATGTGTATTATGGTTGGATTTAACAAGGAAAGATTTCCCATGCTTATTGTATTTATATGGCTTCTTACTTATATCAGTGCTCTGAAACATAGTGAGTTTTGGCTTTTTGGAGAAAACATTCTCATATTCATTAAATTTATATGGCCTCTCAGCATTCTGGCATTGTATAAATTCATGAAGCTTTGTCCAAATGATTTTCTGTTGACTTTTTAATTCTGCTGTGAAAGAACAACAAAAAGACTTTCAACATTCCTAATGTTATATAAAGCACTTGATTTCTAACAGCTTTCTCATAGTTTGGCATGTACTGTATTTTAAGAAATGATAGCTCAGAACAGTTGAATTCATATGACTTTTCTCTTTTTACTTTTATTCAATAAATTTGGTAATATTATAGATCAATGCACCATTCAGATTACACTCAGTGGTGTGTTTCCTGACACAAGCCCTGCATTACAAATTTATATCTAAACTAATCAAAGGATTTCCTTTATGTAATACTAATTTTATTGGCAGTCATTTGTTAAAATATGTCCATGTGAAAATAATGTTCACAAAAATCTACAGTTGTATTTATTGTATAATTGATAATAATTTTCTCTCATTTTTCTGAAGGGAGCCATTCTAATTTCGGTGAGGATTATTAATTTTAAGTGTAATAACCTAAGTGTATGAGAAAGTTATCAGTTATTGCCATTTCCACTTACCTGGCTAAGTGATTGCACTTCAATTCTCCATGTACTAAATCAACACTTTATTGTTGTTTGGTTTATTTGTCAAGATTAAAGCAATATTATGCTCACAATGACATAGAACATGTTTTTGGTGTTTTGCTATGTTGTGTTTTTATTCCCTCCAATACTCTTTAGTGCTCATGTGTGTGTGTTTAAATATGTATTACAAAATGCATGTCTGATACTAAGAGGACAAGTTGGGTGTCAGTCCCTCCCTTATATGAAATGGTCACCTGTGGTATGCCATGATATTAGGCCTGTGAATTTTGGGGGATATTTAAATATCTAGTAGAATCTGGGAAACATCACTTAGGTTAGCATGCATAAGCAACAGGCACAATTTCCTCACTGAGTAATCTCCAAAGAACAATGATTTCCTTACTGCCTGAGGACAGGACTTTTCTACAATTTTATCACTATTGGCATCTAATGATAATAGATGTTAATTCTAGTCTTCAATTAATGTTATTCTGGAAAAAGGAAAAGAAAAATAGTGCATGAGAGTGACAAAGTAAGTACAATCCACACTAGAAAAAAATAGCAAAAATAGTTATTAAAAATGAGTAATTAGAATAAAATTTAGGAGATGGAGAGATGGTGCAGGGGTTAAAGACACTTATGTATGTGCAAAGCATGATGGCTCACATTTAATTATCTACTACTCAATACACCCAAATGCACAAAGTGGCTCATGTGTATGGAGATTATTTGCAGTAGCAGGAGGTCTTGGTTTGTCCCTTCTCTCTCTCTCTCTCTCCCTCTCTCCTGCTCCCTTTTATTTTGCTTGCAAATGATGAAAGATAAAAACATTAAAATTCAAACATGAAAGATGTCACAATATGAAATAAAGTGAAAACAAAATAGGAAAAATACTTGAAATATTACTAATAGTAATAATAATAAATAAATTGGAGAAACACAATATCCTTGCTCCATAACACTAGAATCTCTTAAAGGTGGCAGAAATTATGGTGTTTTAGATTATATAATTAATGTCTCTCATTTTTATATTTGGTGGTGAAAGCTGATGTGTGGGCCTATAAACAATGTCAATGGCAAGGCTTCATTCAAATACAAAATGGTGTTACATGTAAAATACCACTGGTGACCTCAATGACCTTTGAAGTTGATAAACCAAGTAAACTCCTAATCATTACAAAGCCCCACATTTGCTGGGCACGTGGATGTGTTTAATCTTGGCATCTAGGAGGCAGTGGTAGAGTTATGGTTGGAGTCTAGCCTGGAAATTTAGAGTGAATTCCAGATCTACCTGTAGTAGAGTGAAACCCTACCTTGGAAAAAATGTATCACATTTGTAACACATCTGAGAAAAAGTCAGACAGTGAAAAATTAGAAGAAACAATGACTGTCTTACCTCAATTCCCACCATTAAGTACCCAATCAAGAATCATCCACATGTGATAAGAGGAAAGATCCACACATATAATTGACCTGGACTCATAATTTTCAGATCCCCATTATAGGTAAATATGTGAATCTGTAATGACTGTCTAGAGGACAAGCAGTCTGCTCACTATAGACTTAATATTTCCTTTCTTCATGATCATCCACAGGCAATGTGGTTGATTCTTCACCATATAGTTTGAGACCAACAAACTCTCTAAACCTTGGTGACCCCAAAAGCCAAACTTGCTCAGTGATTCTAAATTTAACTCTGTTAAGAGTCCACTGCTCCTACTTGTGTCTATATGGGGAAATTTATCTAATCTCTTATCTTACGATCTCTGATGCTCACTTTTCTTTTTTGGCAAATTTTACTGTTGACGATAACTATGTAAAATGCTCTTATGGGTACTGATTTCTCACCTTGTATCAGCATTATGAGCACAACCACACTGTTATACTTAAATAAACACTTTCCTTCTTTAAGGTGTTTAAGGTGATTTAATCACAGCAGTGAGAAATAAACTAATTATATTTAAAAACACAAAATATGAACAAGGGAGAATTTAGGTCAAATGTGAACACATAATATTTGTCATGGCAACATCTAGAAGGTATTAAATCTGAATGCCTAAGAAAATGTTCTCCAGTGTCAGAAATGGGGTGATGGGTAGACATGGAGAAAGATTTTTGGAAAGTGCTCAAAATATATTACTATATCACAGTGATAATAAGCTTTAAAATTTGGGGAGACAAGTTTGTGAATATCACTTCACATGACCAATCCCAATGAGTTTGTATCTCATGGACCTCCTTTTCCCAGTATGTGATCACTTGCCTGGAAGTCTCTGATTTGAGTTTTCTTCTACACTCCATGGTGCAAATCCATGCTCCAACTTAAAAATCAAAACTGGTTTGGTCCTACAGTTCCCTAAAAACGGGAAATAATATAGAAATTATGAAAATATGTTAAAGAATGTGGAATCATGAGAGATAATGCCTTCATTTCAAGAGCTGTCCTCTACTAGGTGAACTGTAAAGTTTCCTTACTGGGCGTATACTCATGGTGTTCACTACCTGAATACTACTCTCAAGTGGTATTAAGTACCATGATATATAAATCAATGATTTTTTTTTAAATTTATTTATTTGAGAGCGACAGACACAGAGAGAAAGACAGATAGAGGGAGAGAGAGAGAATGGGCGCGCCAGGGCTTCCAGCCTCTGCAAACGAACTCCAGACGCGTGCGCCCCCTTGTGCATCTGGCTAACGTGGGACCTGAGGAACCGAGCCTCGAACCGAGGTCCTTAGGCTTCACAGGCAAGCGCTTAACCGCTAAGCCATCTCTCCAGCCCGATTTTTTTTTTTTTTATTATAGAAGGTCTCACTCTACAGAAGCTGACTTGAATCGGACCCTGTAACTCCAGGCTTTCCTCAAACTAATGATAACTATTGTACCTCTGCCTCCTGAGTGCTGGGCGTATACCACAATATCCAACTAAAAACAGTGATTACAAGGAAAGCATCCCTTCCTTGACCCTGGCCTGGTGTCAATCATACCACACTGGTTGCCCTGGAAAGTGGAGCAATGGCAGAACAAAACAGCTAGCTCTCAAGTTGCCATTGCCCCAAATGGAGCCTTACAATTGGCCAGTCCAGGCACAGATGAAGTACATGAACTACGGACATTAACCATAACAAATTCAGGCAATACTCAGCAAGGTGCAATTCTTCAGCATGCACAGACCTCTGACGGGCAGCAAATACTTGTGCCTAGCAACTAGGTGGTTGTGCAACCTGCATCAGGAGATATGCAGACATAGAAGATCTGTACCATACCCTAGGGTACTTCGCTGCCACAAACTGTAGTGATGATATCTCCCTCTTACATTTGTTAAGTCTCAGACAACTAAGACAATGACCCCCAGTTGTTAAGAGAAATAAGGTTGATGAAAAACAGAGTAGCCACATGAGAATTTTGAAGAAAAAAGAAATAATATGTCAAATGCCTGGAAAATTGAGTTGCAGTCCTGGAAAATAAAAACAAAACTCGTACAGAAGAGTGAAAAATTATGAAGGATCTTTATTCTCATAAAAGTGTTTGATTTTTTTAAAAAAGAAAGTATTTTTGTGGACTGCCTCGAAACTTACATGATTTATTTTTGTGAAGTTTTATAAGTAAAAAGGTCAAAAGTGTAGTTAATATTTTTGTTGTTGTTGTTGTTTTGAGGTAGGGTCTCACACAAGCCCAGGCTGACCTGGAATTCACTAAAGAGTCTCAGGGTGGCCTTGAACTCACAGTGAACTCACAGAGGCAGAGGTAGGAGGATCACAGTGAGTTCAAGGCCACCCTGAGGCTACACTGTGAGTTCCAGGTCAGCCTATGCTACAGTGAGACCCCACCTCAAAAGAATAAAATAAATAAATAAATAAATAAATAAAATTAAATTAAAAAAGAATGAGCTAGAAATTTGTTGGGGAAGATTTCTATTAAAGAAATGAATTTAGAGACTTCAGGATAAGATGGCGGCATAGATACCACACCAAAGCAGCCTGGGGGAAAAAGCAAAAAAAAAAAAAAAAAAAAAAACCCAGCAAAACACACACTTTTACTAAAGAGTGAGGTGTATACACAACTGAAATGACAGTAAAGAAGTAGGAGAGATCCAGAGCATCCAGAGCCCACACAGGCTGGCAGAAGTGACTCCAGCAGGTTCGTGGGACCGTGGCGGCCCTCTCCCACTGCCAGTGCCCAGCTCCAGCAAAGACAGCAGCGGTACTGGGACCCAGCCATGCCTACATGTACAAACAGCAGGACCCAAGCATAACTGAGACCAAAATCATCCCAAAAGGTAACTGCAATTACACCAGGTCAGTACCTGCCTACTAAACCTGGTATATAGGCCTAAACAAGAAGTGCTAATTGCACCTTCCATATCAGAATAAATTCTATCTTAAATCCGATGGATAGTCAGATTTGCCATTAGTAAATAAACTGTATTTTGGGCTTGTTATTTGTTGCCTCTTGATTTATAGTGGCTTTGTTTCCTCTTCTATTATACATTAGGGAAGGGTCTCACCTGTTCACAAGCTGACTTGGAACCCTCTACAGACCAGAATATTAACCTCCTTGTTGTCAGGATTAAGGGAGTGGGTGAGGCACCACACAGCCTAAGGGACAGACAGAGGATCTGCTTGTCATAATACGTACTCTTGGATAAATATTCTGTGACATTTTTCATTGAAAGTGCATATTGTTTACTTTAGTTTTAGAAACTATCTGTATTTAGTTGCACTCAGCCTACTTGAATACTCTCATAATAGGCAAACCCAATACCTACAGTCACACTTGTAGATACTCTGAGTCTAAAGAGCCCCACCTAACGCCTTAAGCTCCTACCCTGAAGATATATAACATCAGATTGATTGATACATCTAATAATAAACAGCTAGCTAAAAAATCCAATCATTAAATAATCCAGGATGCAAAAATATATACATTATAACACAAGAAACACCAAAAATCAAGACAATATAAATCCACCAAAAATTATTAAACTGTTGGAAATGACCTCCAGTGAGAACAAGTTAGAGGAAATGCCTGAGAAAGATTTGAAAAGAATGATTATAAATATGTTCAAAAAAAATCAAACGAAGCAAGGAAGACACAGAATGTCAATTTAATGAAATAAAGAGGTCAATACTAGACATAAATAAGGAAATAGAAATATTAAAGAAAAAACAGTTAGAATTACTAGCAATAAAAAACACATATAATGAAATAAAAGCTTTAGAAAATCTCACCAGTAGAATGGATGAAGGAGAGGACAGAAATTTTAAGGTAGAAGGCCAGGTGGCAGATCTAATACATTCCAATAAAGAGACAAACTAATAGAAAAGTATGAGTAGGAATTTCAAGATACTCGGGACACTATAAAAAGATCAAACATAAGAATTCAGGGCAACAAAAAAAAAAAAAAAAAAAAAAGAATTCAGGGCATAGTAGAAGGAGAAGAATTTTACTCCAAAGGCATAGCAGGAGTCTTAAACAAAATCACGGAAGAAAACTTCCCCCAAATTGGGAAAGAGGTGCCAATGCAGACACAGGAATCCTTTAGAACACCAGCCAGACAAAACCTGGAAAGAACCTCTCCTCGCCATATTATAATCAAACTACCAAACACACAAAGCAGATAAAAAATATTGAAAGCAGTTAGAGAGAAAAATCAAATTACCTACAAAGGCAAGCCTATCAGGATTACAGCAGATTACTCAATACAAACTTGAAAAGCCAGAAGGGCTTGGAGTGATTGTATTCCAAGTTCTGAAAGATAACAACTGTCAACCAAGGTTACTTTATACTGCAAAGCTATTCATTCAAATACATTGAGAAATAAGGACATTCCATGACAAAAGCAAGTAGTATTTGAAGTATCTGAAGACAAAACAAGCACAACAGAAAATACTTGAAAGAATCCTCCATGCTGAAGAAAAAGAAAAACACACATATAAGGAACTGGGAAAACACAAACAATACTCAAATATAGTTAACACAAGAGAGCAAAGGAAAACCAGAAGAAGTACAAAAAAATGGGAAAAATGAATACACACCTTTCAATAATCTCTCTTAATAACAACGACGTCAATGCCCCAACCAAAAGCCATAGGTTTGCAGACTGGGTTAAAAAGCAGGATCCTTCAATTTGTTACCTGCAAGAAACCCACCTTTCTACAAAGGATGGACACTATCTTAGGTTAAAGATTGGAAAACAGTGTCTAAAGCAAATGTACCTAGAAAACAAGCAGGGGTTGCTATCCAAATATCTGACAAGGTAGACCTAAGTCCAACATTAGTTAGGAAAGATAAGGAAGGCCACTTTATATTGATTAAAGGCACATTCCATCAGGAAGACATTACGATCCTAAACATATATGCACATAACATAGGGGACCCCCAAATACATCAAACAAACACTATTAGAACTAAGGTCACAGATGACACCAAACACAGTGGTAGTGAGTTACGTCAACACCCCACTCCCATCAATTGACAGGTCATCCCAGGAAAAAATAAACAGAGAGGCATCTGGACTAAATGAGGTCATAGAAGGAATGGACCTAACAGATATATACAAAACATTTCATCCAAATGCTGCAGAATATACATTCTTTTCAGCAGCACATGGAATATTCTCTATAATAGACCATATATTAGGACACAAAGCAAATCATAACAAATACAGGAAAATTGAAATAATTCCTTGCATTCTATCTGACCACAATATAATGAAACTACAAATCAATAGCAAATTAGACATGAAAAAGGTAACATTACAACAGATGCCAGAGAAATTCAAAAAATCATAGCGACATACTACAAAAGTATATACTCCACAAAGTATGAAAATCTGAAAGAAATCAATGATTTCCTTGATTTATGTGATCTACCTAAATTAAATCAAGATGAGATTAATCACTTAAATGGACCTATAACAAGCATGTAAATCTAAGTAGTTATCAAAACTCTCCGAACTAAAAAAAGTTCTAGGCCCAGATGGATTCACTGATGAATTTTACCAAACCTTCAGGGACAAACAGACACCACTGCTTCTTAAGCCTTTCCATAAAATAGAAAAATGAATCCTACCAAACTCCTTCTATGAAGCCAGCACCACCTTATACCAAAACCAGGCAAAGAGAGAAAAAAAAAGAAAACTACAGACCAATCTCCCTCCTGAACATAGATGCAAAAGTTCTCAACAAAATATTAGCAAACAGAATACAAGAATATATCAGAAAGATCATTCACCCTGATCAAGTAGGCTTTATCCCAGGGATGCAGGGATGGTTCAATCTATGCAAATTGATAAATGTAATACATTATATAATGGACTGATGGACAAAAATCACATGAACATCTCATTAGACGCAGAGAAAGCATTTGACGAAATCCAACATCCCTTCATGATAAAAGTCCTATAGAGACTAGGAATAGAAGAAAGATATCTCAATATAATAAAGGCTATTTATGACAAGCCTACAGCCAAAATATTACTAAATGTGGAAAAACATGAAGCTTTTCTACTAAAATCAGGAACAAGACAAGGGTGTCCACTATCCCCACTTTTATTTAATATAGTATTGGAAGTTTTTGCCATAGCAATAAGGCAAGAGACACACATAAAAGGTATACAAATTGGACAGGAAGAGATCAAGTTATCATTATTTGCAGATGACATGATTCTATATAAAAAGGACCTTAAAGACTCTACCAGGAAACCATTACAGCTGATAAACACCTACAGCCATGGAGCAGGATACAAAATAAACACACAGAAATCAGAAGCCTTCCCATATGCTAAAACAAACACACCGAGGATGAAATCAGAGAATCACTTCAATTCACAACTGCATCGAAGGAAATAAAGTACCTTTGAATAAACCTAACCATTGAAGTTAAGAATCTTTACAATCAAAGCTATAAAACACTCAAGTGCGAAATTGAAGAGGACACTAGGATTGGGAAAACATCCCTTGTTCCTGGATTGGAAGAATCAATATTGTGAAAGTGGCAATCTTACCAAAAGCAATCTACATATTTAATGCAATCCCCATCAAAATTCCAATGACATTCTTCAAGGAAATAGAAAAAATAATCCAAAAATTCATTTGGAATCACAAAAAATCTCAAATATCTAAAATAATACTGAGGAACAAAAATAAGGCTGTTGGTATCACCATAACTGATTTTAACCTATACTACAGAGCCATAGTAACAAAAACAGCATGGGGCTGACACAAAAGCAGACATGTAGATCAATGGAACAGAATAGAGGACCCAGATGTAGTCCAAGTAGCTATAGCAACCTGATAGTCAATAAAAATGCAAAATAAAATAGCCAGGCGTGGTGGTCCACACCTTTAATCCAAGCACTTGGTAGGCAGAGGTAGGAGGATTGCCGTGAGTTTGAGACCACCCTGACACTCCATAGTGAATTCCATGTCAGCCTGGGCTAGAGTGAGACCCTACCTTGAAAAACCAAAAAAAAAAAAAAAAAAAAAAAAAAAGGCCAAAAATACTCATTGGAGAAAAGACAGCCTCTTCAGCAAATGGTGCTGGGAAAACTGGATATGTATCTGTAGAAAGATGAAAATAGATTATTCTCTCACTCCACGCACAAGAATTAAGTCCAAATGGATTATAGACCTTAACATCAGACCGGAAACTCTGAAAGTGCTAGAGGAAAAAGTAGGGGAAGCCCTTCAACATATTGGTCTTGGCAAAGACTTTCTGAATATAACCCCAATTGCTCAGGTGATAAAACCACAGATTAACCACTGGGACCTCATGAAATTATAAAGATTTTGTACTGCAAAGGACACTGTGAATAAGGCAAAGAGGAAACCTATATATTGGGAAAAAATCCTTGCCAGCTCTATATCAAACAGAGAATTAATATCTAGGATATACAAAGAACTCAAAAAGATAAATAATAAAAGTTAAACAAGCCAATTAAAAAAGGACGATAAGATTGCCATTCAGATATAACACATAACAATTAAAATTTAAATTAAATTTTAAAAAAAGGGCAATGGAGCTAAATAGAAAATTCTCAAAAGAAGAAATATGGATGGCGTACAAGCATCTAAAAAAATGTTCTGCATCCCTAGTCATCAGGGAAATGCAGATTAAAACTACATTGAGATTCCATCTCACTCCTGTCAGATTGGCTACCATCATGAAAACAAATGATCATAAATGTTGGCGGGGATGTGGAAAAAGAGGAACCCTTCTACACTGCTGGTGGGAATGCAATCTGGTTGAGCCATTGTGGAAATCAGTGTGGAGGTTACTAAGACAGCTAAAGACTGATCTACCATATCGTACAGATTAATCTCATTTCCTTAGAAGTACATCCTCAACCATGTTTATTGCCACTCAATTCAACATAGCTGGGAAATGGAACCAGCCTAGATGTCCCTGAACAGATGAATAGATGATGAAGATATGACACATTTATACAATGGAGTTCTACTCAGTGGTTAAAAAACTATGAAGTTGGGCTGGAGAGATGGCTTAGCGGTTAAGCGCTTGCCTGTGAAGCCTAAGGACCCCGGTTCGAGGCTCGGTTCCCCAGGTCCCACGTTAGCCAGATGCACAGGGGGGCGCAAGCGTCTGGAGTTCGTTTGCAGAGGCTGGAAGCCCTGGCGCGCCCATTCTCTCTCTCTCCCTCTATCTGTCTTTCTCTCTGTGTCTGTCTCTCTCAAATAAATAAATTTAAAAAAAAATCTTTAAAAAAAAAAAACTATGAAGTTATAAAATTTGCAGGAAAATGGATAGATTGGGAAAGGATTATACTAAGTGAGGTAACTCAGGCCCAGAAAGGCAAGCGACACATGTTCTCTCTCATATGTGCATCCTAGCTACAGATGATTGGGCTTCTGTGTGAGAAGGAAATAACTCAGTAGCAGAGGCCAGTAAGCTAAAAAAGATATATAAAGGGAAGAGAAAGGAAGGGAGGAGGGTAATTAATAGGTTGGCATTGCATACACGTAAGTAGAAGACTAGATTAACGGGGGTCAAAAGGCCCAAAGTAAGGTCAGGGGAAGAGACTGAGTAAACGAAACGTAGAGGGAGGGCTAATCAAAACATAAGAGGATATAAATAAATCATATGGAATCTTCCGGTTTTGGACAACAGACACTCAGGAGCCATAGATCGTTGCTAGAAAATTTTAGGTGCCAAGGATGGGATACCTTCCAGTGAGTTGTTCACCAGGGAGGTCCCTGATGCCCCAAAAACATAGGCCATTGCCAAGGCCCTTGGTTTCCCACCAGGAATAGAGGGTAAGACCCTAGTGCAGAAGACTCCACATTTTTGGGCTGCAAGGCCATTGAGAAATCCTGCTGAAACTGAGCTGATAACCTCCTCCACATAGGCCAGCTGACAGAAAGCTAGAAGAAGCCATTCTACATGCAGTTCAATAGCAGAAAGAGATAACACCAGTGAAGATACTCAACAGTGGACACTGCAAGTCGTATAATTGGCCAGCCAGGCCATATGAGCCAACCGGTGCAATAGTGGCATATCTATCATGGTGGAAACCAACCGCCCTCCAATTGGAGTGGAGGCCTGCTCCATGGGAGGGTTACAACCCTGATACTGAAAACTTAAAACAGGGGTAATCATGAGCCCTGGGTAATCATGAGCCCTAGGCGTGTAACGTCTGCTGATGTCTGGATAAATTTATATACTATACTTATCAAACTGTCCAGTAAGCACTTCACTTAATATTCATACCCTGATATTAATGCTACTCTCACTTTGGGTAGAGAATCTTCTCTTTTCAGATGACAGTGACCTTGGGAAGACTCAGAAGGTACCATGGTGATAGTAAGCAGAGACTGGAGTACTGAGTAATATCTCAATCACACCTTCAAAGGCTGAGGGTCTAATGTGGAATAGGTGGCAGAAAGAATGTAAGAGCCAAAGGAATCGTAGGACTCCTTACAACATGCTCCCTCCAGACATAAAATGGCCAGGACCTCACAGTGCCTGACACTACCTACACAAGACCATCATAATAGGAGAAAAAGATCATGACATCAAAATAAAAGAGAGACAGATTGAGATGGGGAGGGGATATGATGGAAAATGGAACTTCAAAGAGGAAAGTGGGGAGAGGGAGGATATTACCATGGGATATATTTTATAATCATGGAAGATGTCAATAAAAATTGAGAAAAAAAGAGTAATGCACAAAAGAGGCTTTACAGCTAAATTGATAAGGCATAGGGAAAAATTCATATTATAAAACAAAGAAAATTCTAGTAATTTCAAGAGGAAAACCCAAATGGACATATAAGAGAAGACCCATTATAGGAACTGGACAGTAAATTGGAAACTATACAAATACAACATCCAAACTACAGACCCAGTAAGCTCAATGAATACAGTTGCAAAATTCAGAATGATACAAATATAAAAATGTATATTCATTCCCACAATAAATGTATGACAATCACTTTACAAATTTCATTCTTCAGCAAACTCCTCAACAAATCATACTGCAATTAAAGGTCTTTACTGGCAAAATGTGCAGACACAATTTTGAGCCTCTCCAACACCCTTATAAAGATGGACACAAATGTTACATGCATACTTGATCCTCAATGTCTGCACTTTGCATGGTTTGCACATGTGTGCATGCATGTATACACACACACAAACTTGTAAATGCAAATAAAAAATATACTCTACAACCTGACAGGGAATTATAATGACACAAATAATGTCACATATAACAGAGGTTCTCTCAATTATTGTATGGGAAATACCTAAATTATTTCCTCTAAGATCTGAAAAAGAACAAGGATATACTCTTCTACCACTCCTCTGCAATACGCTATGGAAATCTTAGCAATGAAAATAATTTAATTGTGTAACACCTTTCCACTATGCACAAAGCTGTATATTCAAATGAAAAAAAACAAGGGGCTGGCTGTTGTGGTGCATGCCTTTAATCCTAGCGCTGGGGAGGCAGAGGTAGGAGGATAGCCGTGTGTGAGGCCACCCTGAGACTATATAGTGAATTTCAGGTCAGTCTGGGCCACAATGAGACTCTACCTGGGGGGGGGGGGGGGGAAGACCAAGAACAAGAACAAGAACAAGAATAAGAACAAGAACAAGAACAAGAACAAGAACAAGAACAAGCACATGAAAAAGAAAGAGCATGCACATGCCCAACCCATTGAAAACTGTAGGAGTAGAAGCCACGTGAAAGGATTTTCCACTCAAACCAACCTCCTCACAAAGCCAAGTAACCGGGTAAGATGGTTGTGTAGTAGCCACATGAAAGCAGCCTAGAGGAGAAATAAGCAGGAAAAAAAAAAACAAAAAACAAACAAACAAAAAAAAAAACAGTCTTATATGGAAAGTGAATGTGTATAAGGAATTACCAACCAAAGCAGAGAAGCAGGAGAGATTCAGAGCTTTTAGCAAACAGGAAAGGAGCCAGAATCCCACTAAGATGCAGGCAGCCCCAAGCCATTGTAACCCACTAAGCCCAGTGCAGAGCTGTAGAAGCAGAAGCCAGGTGAAGGGATTTTCCAGTCACACAAACCTCCTCGAAAAGTCAAGAAACCCAAAGGGGAAGACAGCAGGGACCAGCTGATCAGCTGCTGATGGAGGGCACAAACAGGACCAGCTGAGCAACTCTGGTAAAACTCCAATAATCCTGCACAACCTCCTATCCCCCAAACACCAGTGTTTTGAGCCACTGAAGAACTCATGCAACCCCAGGCCACACAACATCCAGCACAGCTGATCAGAACTCCATATCCAGTAATGGAAGAAGCCTAAACACGTCCACAATGCAACAGAGGCAGATCAAGGTGAGCACTCAACACAGGTGACATTGGAAGCCATCCCAAAAGGTAACCGAGCCTACTAACAAAAAAAAAAAGGAAAGAAAGAAGAAACAGATCTCCACTGGATGTGCTAATCTTACCTTCCATATCAGAGCAGATTATGTGTTAGATTTGATGCCCAGTGTTCTTGGTCAGCTTTACCATTCTTCAAGCTGTCGTTTGGTGTTGACTATTGCCTTTGATGTTTCCTGATTTACAGGACCTTTGTCTTTTCCTTCTGTCATTACTAGGGTCAGGGCCTCACTAGGCCCCAGGTTGACCAGGAACCCATTTCACACCAGAAATCTCAGGATTAAGGGTGTGGGGCAACAAACATCCTTAGGGACTTAAGCTTTATTAGGTTGTCTGGGGATTTTTTTTTTTTTTTTTTTTTTGGTAAAGTAGGGTCTTGCTCTAGCCCAGGCTGATCTGGAATTCACTACATAGTATCATGGTGGCTCTAAACTCGTGGTATCTTCCTACTTAGCTCTGCATCATGAGAACTGAGATTAAAGGCATGTACTCTGCTCTTATCTGTTTAATCTGCACTCTAGCAAAAATACTCAACGCTGGTTTTGATTTAATGTATAGATTGCTCAGTTGAGCTTTAGAATTTGCATGTATTTTGCTTCACCAAGCCTACTGGAATACTTGCACAGAAGGAAAATTCAACATCTCTGGTCACTTCTGCTCTTACTCTGGAAATGATATAAGAGCCACATCTGGCACCTAAAGCTCCTACCCAGAAGATATATAAAGGTGGATTTACACATGTACAAATACTATAGGTAGTTAGAAAACCCAAGTGTCAAATTACCTCAAGATGCAAAAATCTCTACATTGTAATTTTAGAAACACAAAAAATCAAGACCGTACAATTCCACCAAAAACTATAAATCCATGAGAATAATCTTCACTGAGATTACTTTAGATGAAATGCCTGACAAAGAACTCAAAATAAAGAAAAGATTATATCTATTTTTACCAAAGTTCCCAGTAACCACTTGTTTTAATGTTCATACTCATGTATTAATGTACTCTCACTTTTGGTTAGACAAGCTTCTCTTCTCTGATGGCCAGGACCTCTCAGATGACTCAAAAGGCATCACAGTGCTGAAAAGGAGTGACAGAGGAGTGCTCAGCACTGAAATATCTCCATTACACCCTCCAAGGTCCAGGGCCCATTGAAGAAGAGGTGGCTGAGAAAATGTAAGAGCCAAAGGAGGGGTAGGACTACTTAGAATGCAGTCTTCTAGACACAAAATGGCACAGATATCCATGACGTCGCAATGCCTGGTACTACCTACACAGGAATCTCATAGGAAGAAAAGATGATGACATCAAAATAAAGGAGAGACTAATTGAGAGGGGGAGAGAATATGATGGAAAGGGAATTTGTGAAGGGGAAAGTGGGGGAGGGGAGGAAATTATCATGGCTTATTTTCTATACTTATTGAAGTTGTCAATAAAAAAAGTTAAGAAAACAGGGAAAAGATAATGTCATACCCTAAGATACAATATAATGGCAATAAACGAAGTAATACAAATCATAAGGTAGAAGGGAGGCTACAAAAGTTTTCTTGCCTGTAGGTCCAATGGCTATTTATAGAGAAAAGAGACTCTTACAAAAGGAAAAAAGCAGCCAAATGTGGTGATACACTCTTTTGCCCCCAACACTCTGGAGCCCTATCTCAAAAAAAAGGTTAAAAGGTGACATTATGAAAACATTATTATGAGAACTAGAGGGCATTATATGAAGTAGTATAGCTACTTTATCTGGTTTTGAAATAACTGTCATTAACTTAAAGCAAAACAACTCTACTGAACTACAAGTGACCTTTCATTACAATTAAGTCAATGAAATCAAGATTGATACAGCAGTGACTCATGTCTATGATAATAGCAATGCACTATCAACATTTCTCAACCAGACTGCAGTAAATTCCTCACTTGAAATTCCAATTCGGATTGTGTAGATCATAGACAGAAACTGATGCAGGTTTTGACTTTTGTGCAGTACACATCCTTTTTTTTTTTTTAATTTTTTATTTATGTATTTGAGAGCGACAGACACAGAGAGAAAGACAGATAGAGGAAGAGAGAGAGAATGGGCGCGCCAGGGCTTCCAGCCTCTGCAAACGAACTCCAGACGCGTGCGCCCCCTTGTGCATTTGGCTAACGTGGGACCTGGGGAACCGAGCCTCGAACCGGGGTCCTTAGGCTTCACAGGCAAGCGCTTAACCGCTAAGCCATCTCTCCAGCCCCACATCCTTATGACAGAAGTATTCATTCTCAGGCTGGAGGGATGGTTTAGGAGTTAAGGAAAGACCGAGGTTTGATATTAAAGGAATCACTTAGGCCAAATGCACAAGGGGGAACATGAATCTGGAGTTCATTTGCAGGGGCTGGAGGCCCTGGCATGCCCATTCTCTTTCTCTCCCCTCTTCCTCTGTCAAATAAATAAATAAATAAAAATAAAATACTTTTAAAGAAAGTATATGTTCTCTAAGTAACCCTAATAAACTCATTCATCAAGCTGGAATTGACTTTTTTCTTTGGACTATCAAATCCTTCCATACTGGGAAGAATAGATTTTTTTTTTTCCATTACTCCTCAGAAAAGTCACTGGATATAAACAATGAAATATGACAGGAACAAAAACAAAATCTTATATATTCCCATTATACTTTTGTGGTGGTTTAAACAGATTGCCCACAGTATATGCAAGACTTTATTAGTTTGTATTTTAGATCTGTAACCACCTGGCTGGAGGAGGTATCACTGTGCACATCTTAGGGTACAGCAGTAAGGTGTGGTGGTGTTTTTGCAATACCAGTCTAAAGATATACAAAGTGCTTGGAGTTCTTGAAGTGGGTTTGTTTGTGGTGTGGCTTTTTCTCTCTCTCTACCTAGTAAGAGAGTTGGGGCCCAACTTCTTCTGCCATTATGGAATTTCCCCTGGATGTGTACATTTTCATAAATATTCCTTCCTCCATAAATGTGTCTGGTTTGAAAGTTCATCCCAGCGACATAGAAGCTGTCTGCTACTACTTGCAAGTCAATGGTGACATCATAAAAGCAGAAAATGAAACAATAAAAAAGTAATTCGACTATGGAATATGAAAGGAAGAAACGGATTAAAGACCTTAACATCAGACCTAAACCTCTGAAACTGCTAGAGGAAAAAGTAGGGGAAACACTCCAACATATTGGTCTTGGCAAAGAGTTTCTGAATACAACCCCAATTGCTCAGGCAATAAAACCACAGATTAATCACTGGGACCTCACGAAATTACAAAGATTTTGCACTGCAAAGGACACAGTGAAAAAAGCTAAGAGACAACCTACAGAATGGGGAAATGTCTTCACCAGCTATATATCTGATAGAGGATTAATATCTAGGATATACAAAGAACTCAAAAAGTTAAATAATAAGGAATCAAACAAGCCAATCAAAAAATGGGCTATGGAGCTAAATAGAGCATTCTCAAAGGAAGAAATACAAATGGCATATAAGCATCTAAAAAAATGTTCTATGTCACTAGTCATCAGGGAAATGCAGATTAAAACTACACTGAGATTCCATCTCACTCCTGTCAGATTGGCCACCATCATGAAAACAAATGATCATAAATGTTGGCGGGGATGTGGAAAAAGAGGAACCCTTCTACACTGCTGGTGGGAATGCAATCCGGTCCCGCCATTGTGGAAATCAGTGTGGAGGTTCCTAAAACAGCTAAAGATTGATCTACCATATGACCCAGCTATAGCACTCCTAGGCATATATCCTAAGGACTCATCTCATTTCCTTAGAAGTACGTGCTCAACCATGTTTATTGCTGCTCAATTTATAATAGCTGGGAAATGGAACCAGCCTACATGTTCCTCAACTGATGAGTGGATAATGAAGATGTGGCACATTTATACAATGGAGTTCTACTCGGTGGTAAAGAAAAATGAAGTTATGAAATTTGCAGAAAAATGGATGGACCTGGAAAGGATTATACTAAGTGAGGTAACCCAAGCCCAGAAAGCCAAGCGCCACATGTTCTCTCTCATATGTGGATCCCAGCTACAGATGATTGGGCTTCTGCGTGAGAATGAAAATACTTAGTAGCAGAGGCCAGTAAGTTAAAAAGGAGACATAAAGGGAGGAGAAAAGAAGGGAGGAGGGTACTTAATAGGTTGATATTGTATATATGTAAGTACAATGATTGTGATGGGGAGGTAATATGATGGAGAATGGAATTTCAAAGGAGAATGTGTGTGGGGGGAGGGAATTAACATGGGAAATTTTTTATTTTTAATCTTTTTTAAAATTTATTTATTTGAGAGCGACAGACACAGAGAGAAAGAAAGATAGAGGGAGAGAGAGAGCATGGGCGCGCCAGGGCTTCCAGCCTCTGCAAACGAACTCCAGACACGTGCACGCCCTTGTGCATCTGGCTAACGTGGGACCTGGGGAACCGAGCCTCGAACCAGGGTCCTTAGGCTTCACAGGCAAGCGCTTAACCGCTAAGCCATCTCTCCAGCCCAACATGGGAAATTTTTTTATAATCATGGAAAATGCTAATAAAAATTTTTTTAAAAATACAAAAAACCCCACTATACCATCTCCATTGCTAAGAAATGTGACCATTCCCTCCTAGGAAGATAATTAATTAAATTCTCAAATTGCTCCTTTAAAAAAAAAAAAGAAATATGACAAGCACAAATACAAAATCTTACATATTCCCATTATACTGTGTGGTAGTTTAAATAGATTGCCCAGAGTATATTCAAGACTTTATTGGTTTGTATTTTAGATCTGCAACCACCTGGCTGGAGGAGGTATCACTGGGCAGATCTTAGGGTACAGCCCTAAGGTGTGGTGGTGAATTTGCAATACCAATCTAAAGATATACAAAGTGCTGGGAGTTCTTGAAGTGGGTTTGTTTGTGGTGTGGCTTTTTCTCTCTCTCTGCCTGGTCAGAGAGTTGGGGGCCAACATCTTCTGCCATTGTGGAACTTCCCTTGGATCTGTACATTTTCATAAATATTGCTTCCTCCATAAATGTGTCTGGTTTGAAAGTTCATCCCAGCGATCTAGAAGCTGTCTGCTACTACTTGCAAGCCAATGGTGCCTTGATAGAAGTAGAAAATTAAACAATAAAAAAGTAATTAGAGTATGGACTATGAAAGGAAGAAAATGGAAGGAAAGAGGATGGGTAGAATTAAGTGGGTACATATGGAAGAAACAACATATATTCTATAGCTTAGTAATAAGAATACATATGCTAGCAATAAATTTTTATTATAAAACAGCTACAATAGTTTATAATTGGTCCCCATACAAGTAACAGCTGAACTGATGGACTCTGCTCATTATGTATGTGTACTGCAAGCCCACACTGTTCTATAAAATTTGTCAATTTAAAAGTACAATATGAAAATAATATTAAGCATTAGTAATAATACTGATGCATATTAACCATTACCCATTGTTTCAAGGGATTTTTACTCACCCAAGAATACCAGGCTGTGGTAGTTCTCCAGCATCACATCCCTGTAGAGGTTTCGCTGAGCAACATCCAGGTCCTGCCACTCTTGCCGGGTGAAGTCCACAACTATGTCTTCAAATGATACCAACTCCTGTAAGGAAATATTTCTATTCAACTTAAGACTACAGGGACTTCCACAGAGTACTGTCTGCTGTATCATGGGAGAAAATACTCAAGACAAATCTCTTACATGTGCCTTATTGTAGTCAGTTAAGAAAATATGACTGGAAAACTGTTATGGAATAGAAATAGACTGAAAAGTCTTATGTTGAGGCTGGTGGCATAACACTGTGGTACACTGTATGTCCAGAAGATGCAAATGCCTTGAGTCCAATTCCCAACATTTAGAGAAACACACAGTTAAATTATGGATCATAATTCAACATGGGGTCTGATAATGTAGGGATCATAAGAAATGTGGCAAAACTAAAAGGATTCTCAACATACAAAGAACAAATTTAACTCAGAATCAAATATGTAATACATAATGAATCCAATGAGTTTTGGGCACCATTCTCCTATATTGCATCAGGTAACTTCATTGCAACCTATATTGGAAACCTACATAAGCACATTGCACTGTGCATGCAACTCCAACCCCAGGAATAAACACAACCTGAAAAATCTTGGCTCAAATGTATGTTACAAATGTCAGTGTTTAGAGTAGGATTTTTTTCTTCTCATATGACCATACTGGTTTAGTAACAGATAATGCGTTTTAAAACCTACTTCTTTACTAGTTAATAATATATACATTAAAATTGAGATTTTCACCAGAAATATCTTATAGACATGGATATTATATCCATAAGGAATACACTGTTGTAACAGAAATTTCAGTGCCTGGGTGGGATGCAGTCCAGATGGCATCAGAATAATATAGGTTATTGCCAAGGCTCTTTATTGTCTATCAGAACTTGATGATAAGACCCCATTTTTGAAGACTCTACATACCTGATCTGCAGGACACTAAGAAACCAAGCTGGAGGCCTCATCCATGTTGGCTAGCTGTTAAGATGCTGGAAATAGCTATGCAGCCAGTTGGGAGATAAAAGTCATGAATGGTGTTTACAACTAGTGGACCATGCAAGTTCTATCTATGGCTGGTCAACCAGGCCAAATGTCTCAACTGGAGCAGTAGTGCTGTATCTTTTATGGGGGAAACCAACTGCTCTCTGATTGGGCTTGAGGCCTGCTCCATAAGAGGGACTTTCTACCTGAAACTGAAAACCTAATCAAAAGCCTATGGCTGGGAAGGTCATGAGTACTAGAGGAACACTACTTCTATTGTCTTGCGAAATTGATATAGTGTGCTCACCAAACTGTCTTCGAAATACTTATGTTCATGCCCTGTATTACTGGTAGTCTCACTTTTGGTTCAGCAAGCTTCTATTTTTGGGTGTGTGACCACTGAGGTGATTCAAAATTCACCAAGGTACTAAATAGTAATAGCAATATATTCAGAATATTTAGTACTAGTTGATACAACTCTATCATACACTCCAAGGCTTAAAGAATAAAAGAAGTGCCAACAATACTATCTTCCAGACACAAGCTACCCTTGACATTCATGAACTCATAGTGGCTGATGCTACTTACAGAAGACAAAGAGAAATCAGTAAAAAGTAAATTAATTAGAAAACTAGAGGCTCACTCAGTAAGAAGTCTGTTGGTACTATGAAACCAACAGCCTTGGAGATGAATTCTTGGTGAGAGGGCAGGCTAAACCCAGATAAGCCCAGGTATACAAGGCTGACAAAGCAGGAAAGGTCTGGACTGCAAGGACCCTCATCCACCTTGCTGATAAAAAGTGTCTTCAACTCAGGCAGGATTAGGGTGCCTTGTGCAACCATGTTCTGAAGCCATGATCTGTTCTAAGTTGTACAGAACCAACATGCTGAACGACCCATGGATGTGATATCATTTCCATGTATATGGGGCCCAACAACTCCTCAACCATGCTGCCTCTCAGCTACTCTGCAGCCCCTGAAACTCCTGGAGGAACTGTGGGCCCCACAAGCTCAGGACTCCTATGTGCCAGAGGCTGCACTGTTCCACAGGTGCTGCCACAGATTGGGCACATATGTGGTGTAGACATGAGGAGACAGCTCCCATCCCTTTGAGTAGTTCAGGGTGACTTGGCCCCCAAAAATAAAAGGTAGAAATGTTCTTGAGCCTGCCCTTGCAGTCTCTACTTTGCTAGAGATCAGAAGGAGCTCTGATTCTATTTATTTATTTGTTTATTTATTTATTTATTTATACATTTGGTTTTTGTTGGTAGGATCTCACTCTAGCCCAGGGTGACCTGGATTTCACTATGTAATCTCAGGCTGGTCTCCAAGTCAAGGCTATTCTCCTACCTCTGTTTCCCATGTGCTGGGATTAAAGGCATGGGCCACCACGCCCAGGAGAGCTCTGATTCTTTATCTTTTCCCTAAAGGAGTTCCCAGGATCTGTTTTTCCAAAAAAGAATCTGAGTTTCTTTCTATGCAGGAGTTCCCTTTTTTGTTAGAATTAAGACTCCTGGAAGGATTAAAACTGGTTTGGCATTTTAGTTGGTTAAGCTTAGGCCCCAAACTTAGTGTCATGGCTGGTTAGCTCACCATTTATTCAGAAACTAAAAATAACACCAATTTCAGTCACAGGTTGAGCTTTACTTTATCTGCCTTCTTCTGAGCAGGAGTTCCTCTTTCATTCTCTTAATCTAGCTTACCTGGGTCCTGGGGAACTGAACCTGGGTCTTTTGTTTCTGTAGGCTAGCACCTTAACCATAACCCATCTTTCCAGCCCAACTTAAAGTTTGCTTCTGAACTTGAAATGCACAGAAAATTAAATATATTTTCTTTCTTTTTTTTTTTTTTTTTTCCGACGTAGGGTCTCACAGTGGCCCAGACTGACCTGGAATTCACTCTCTAGTATCCGGGTGGCCTTGAACTCACAGTGATCCTCCTACCTCTGCCTCCCAAGTGCTGAGATGAAAGGAGTGCCCCACCACGCCCGGCTTAAATATATTTTCTTAAAAGATGCAAGTTACAGGGCGCAGTGGTGCATGCCTTTCATTCCAGCACTCGGAAAGCAGAGATAGGAGGATCACCGAGAGTTCGAGGCTACCCTGAGACTCCAGAGTGAATCCCAGGTCACCCTGGGCCACTGTGGGACCCTACCTTGAAAAACCACAAATAAATAAATAAATAAATGATGCAATTTAAGGAAAATCCTGAAAGCCTGGTGTTGTGGGGTCCCATAGGAATGCTGGAGACAAGAGGAGGAAACCTCGACCCTGCCTTACTAACTACAGAGCATTTGCTTCATGTCCCCAAACTGATGGCTTGTTACCTTTCCCATGGTAGGAGGACACCTGAGGGAGCAGGAGGAGGAAACCTGTTCTTCCTCATGAAGTTCTAGGAAACTTGGGCTCTAACCATGGTCTGCTGGACTGTTATGCCTCTTATTTGTTATCTGTTTCCCTCTGTATCTAACCATCTCTGCACCTCTTTTTCCAAGACTCCAAATCTCGGATTTCAAATCTGTGATTTCCAACCAACACCCTGTGCTCAAGGGCTGTAGATGGTAACAAGAACACCAAAAGGAGATACACATTCAGTGCTTCTGCCTAAGCCACACCCTCAGTCTCCACACTAGAAATTGCATGTAAGAGACAGAAGTCAAGCTAGGGAGTTAGAAGGGTAAATAGTAGCTGAAAACCTCATCTCTATACACCAGCTGACAGAAAGCTGGGAAAAGCTATGCTGCATGCAGCCCTATAGATGACGTCAAGGGAGATGTCATCAGTGGTGGTAACAGTGGACACTGCAAGCCTTAAGTTTGGCCAGGCAGGCCAAATGACCCAACAGGTACAATAGTGGCATGTCTGTTATGGGGGAAATCAGCCAGTCTCTAATCAGACTGGAGTCTTACTCCAGGGGAGGGAATACATACTTGGTACTGAAAACTTAATCAACAGTCTATTGTGGGGAAGGTCATGAACCCTAGGATTGTAATGCCTGCTCCTGGCTGGCTAAATGAATATATTATGCTCACCAAAATATCCCGTAAGCACATTTCTTTTTATTTTATTTTGTTTTTTTATTTTTTATTTTTGTTTTTTCTTGGTTTTTCGAGGTAGGGTCTCACTCTGGCCCAGGCTGACCTGGAATTCACTAAGTAGTCTCAGGGTGGCCTTGAACTCATAGCAATCCTCCTACATCTGCCTCCCTAGTGCTGGGATTAAAGGCATGCACCACTACGCCCGCTTAGTAAGCACATTTCTTATTGTTCATACCAGTATGTTAATGCTACTCTCACTTTGGCTATAGTAGCATTTCTTTTCAGGTGGTGGTGACCATCTGGGATCATTTGGGATGACCCAAAAGGCAACATAGTGCTGAGAAGTGACAGAGGAGTGTTTAGCACTGAAACATCTCTACCATACTTTGCAGGGCTCAGAGTCCATTGCAGAAGAGGTGGCAGAAGGAATGTAAGAGGCAAAGGAAGGTAGGACTGCTTACAATGCAGTCATTCAAAAAGAATTTGGCCTCATCAATATCCATGACCTCACAGTACCTAGTATTACCTTCACAATGCCCTCATATTAGGAGAAAAGATGATGACATTAAAAGACTAATTGAGGGAGGTAGTGGATATGGTAGAGAAAATTTGTGAAGAGGAAAGTGGGAGGAGGGAATTATCATGGTTTATTGTGTATAATTATGGAACTTTTCAACAAAAAAAAAGTTTAAAAAAGAATAGGTAATGAGACAAGGTGGAACAGGCATCTAGAGTTTGTTAGCGGTGACTGGAGGCCCTGGTTCACACATTCTCTATCCCTATCTGCCTCTTCCTCTATCAAACAAGTAAGTATGTAAGTAAGTAAAAGAGTAAATAGTGAGGGGCTGGAGATATGGCTTAGCTGTTAAGGCGCTTGCCTGCAAAGTCAAAGAACCAAGGCTCCATTCCCAAATACCCACATAATGCCATAGGTAGAAGGTGGTACATGTGTCTAGAGTTCATGTGGAGTGGCTACAGATATTGGGACACCCATTTATCTGTCTCTAACTCTATTTCTAGCTCTCTCACATAAATGAACAAATAAATAATTTTTAAAAATAAAGGTAGTGAAAGATACAGACAGACAAGAGACAGATGGGCCAGTGACAGAATGAAGTGGGGTCACATTCACATGTCTCAATTAGGTCAGTGGAAGTTACAGAGATTCAGAGCTAACAGCCTACAACACACACCCAGAAGTACACACAAATCTGTTCATGTGAGCTGTAAGGCTTTGAGAGGCTAAAACACGGTTTAGGAAACACAGGGGAATGGCTGCCCTGAGGAAGTGGGTTTTCTGATCAGGCAGGATAAGCAGAGTTTCTTCGGTTCAGCTGCTTACACGTTACTTGGTGAAACCAACTTTACAAACCACCCCAGACTATGGCCACACTGCTACAGTTTCAATCTGCTATCAAACCATGACTAGATAGTACATCTTGACCCAAATCATGGATATGAGTCCCAAACTCCTTTTTATCTAGATCAGTAACATCACAGATTCCAACAACATGCTGCTACCCTGAAGCCTTCATTCACCTCTGCCTGTTGACTGAAATATGCCTGTGAAGCCATGACAACCTCACTACACCTGGGTGAGTAGCTTCCTGATGGTCAGTAACAGGTGGGAATCACTTAAGATCGCCAGCCAAGAAACAAAGTTTAGGTTACAAAGGACGGAGTTTGAGCAGCTAGGCGACAGAATGGAGCCTGGTGACTTAGAAACAAGTATAAGACTATGTAGCAATTCAGTTACACAAGCACAATGTTACAACAGCCTGCAAATCAGATATGAGGGCTTCAGGAAGTGTGGGGTCTGGGAGTCCTGGGAACAGAAGCCAGGAGCCAAGTGACGCGGACAATGCGGAGCCAGGGAACAGAGTTACACGTCATGAGGTGTCACCTTTCTCCTCTGGCATGTAGGAGCCACTCTCGCCCGCGCCGTAGAACCACAGGAGAAGCGCGGAGTGTGGGCGCCCGATCGCGAGCTCGGCCCGGGGACGGGGCGGCGGAAGACGCGGAGCCCAGGCCGCCGTGTACACCGGCCGCCGCCAGGCCCGCCCCGGACCGGACGTCACACTCACCATGTCCGGCGTCCCCAACGCCAGCGGCTCCGTCCGCTCTGCCGCCGCACGGTGGCTCGGGCCGCACAGTGGGAACCGAAGCCCCCAAACTCCAGGAAGGAAACGGTCCCGGCGTCCCCGAGCTGCAGGACGGGCCGCGCGCTCCGACACAAAGGCGCGCACTGCGGAAGCCGCCCCGCCCGCCGCGATCCGGGTGGACCGCGCGCCCATTGGACGAGCCCCGAGCCCCGCCCCCGACCCTGACTGACAGCCGGTGGACAGCGCGCCCATTGGACGAGCCCCGAGCCCCGCCCCCGGCCCTGACTGACAGCTGGTGGCCGGAACGATGGGCAGGTGGAGCATCTCACAGACTATTCTTAGCCACAGGGGCTGTTTTACTGCTCTAATTTCAGCACTTGGGTGGGTAGGGCAGGACAGTCAGCAGTTCAAACCCAGCCTCAAAAAAAAAAAAGTAGAATAAATGATATAAAAATAATGTTTTTTTTAAAGCCTGGCGTGGTGGCGCACGCCTTTAATCCCAAGAGGCAGAGGCAGGAGGATTACTGTGAATTGGAGTCCACCCTAAGACTACATAGTGAATTCTAGGTCATCTGGGACTAGAGCGAAACTCTACCTCGAAAAACAAAACAAAAACAAGAGTAAAAATTAAAAAATAAAAACTCTGTGCTGGAGGGATGGCTTAGCGGTTAAAGCGTTTGCCTGCTAAGCGAAAGGACCCAGGTTTGATTTCCCAGGACCCACGTTAACCAGATTCACAAGGGGTTGCATGCGTCTGGAGTTCGTTTGCAGTGGCTGGAGGCCCTGACACACCCATCCTCTCTCCCCCTCTCCCTTCCTCTCTCTCTCTCTCTCCCCTCCATCAATGTGAAATAAATAAATAAATATAAAATATCTTTTAAAAATAAATTATCTGCTCTTATTTTATTTATTTTCTTATTTATTTATTTATTTATCTTGTTTTTTTTTTTTTGAGATAGGGTCTCACACTAGCTCAGGCTGACTTGGAATTCACAGTGATCTTCCTACCTGTGCCTCCCAAATGCTGGGATTAAAAGTGTGTGCCACCACACCCAGCTCTCTATCATTTGTTCTTAAAATTCAAACTTGGTGGTGACAATCACCATTTTAGGGTGTCACCACATCTCACTGCTGGCCCATGTAGTCAGCTTCACACACAGGAAGGGGTCAGTATAGCCACAAGATGACTTTGGTTTCGCACAGCGGGGCCCTACAGTGCAAGCTGCTTGGGGACACTGGGGACAGTTTGTCATGCCACTGGCCCTGCCTCACAATCAAGGCTGGAGATACCTGGGTGAGAAAACAGTTACACAGTTTTAGGGGCGCCGCAGCCCTTCCAACCCTCACCCTATCTGCTTGTATCTCACTAACTCCTATCACTAAAGAAGATTCCTCTGACCTAGAGTGAGGTGGAATATTCATGTAGGTTTCATTTGCATTTCCATAATGACTAAGTATGTTGTCTCTTTATTCCCCCACATTTAGTGGAGTAGAGGGGTCCATTGTTTGTAGTTTATTTACACAGTGGGGTTACCCATCAGTTGTGGCTTTTTTGCAGTTGTGTTTTGTTCTTTGAGCTGCAGGAAATTATGCCTGATGCCCTGAGCATGTGGCCTAAGGCTGAGCTACTGAGCTATTCCCCACCTCACGTAGTAGGGTTGATGGACTACATTTCTCCCCTACTTCAACATAATTGTATCTGAACATTGGAAATATTCCATTCAGAGCATTGGGGTAAGGTAAGAAATCCAACCAAAGACCTAATCCCAGTTGCACAAATCCTAATACGGAAACATAATAAAACACGAAAATTCAGGGCAGCTTCAGTAGAGGTGAACTCTTATTATGTGATCACCTATCCTTAAACTCATCGGCCAAATAATCCTCTGCCTAGGTTTCCAGAGTATCTGAGAATAAAGGCATGTGTCATCCCAGTCTGGTTCATTTTTTTTTATATATTTTATTGATTGATTGATTTAAGAGGCAGAATGAGAGAATGGGTACATCAGGGCCTCTTGCCACTGCAAATGAACTCCAGATGCATGTGCCAATTTATGCATCTGGCGTTGTGCATACTGGGAAGTCAAACCTTGTTCCTTAATCTTCATAGGCAAGCACCTTAAACACTAAGGCATCTCTCCAACCCAAGGTTCTGTATTTTTAAAGTGGTATGGGATAACATAATTTTAGATGAGCTTAATTGATTTTTATCTTAATTTATTCTCACGATCGCATTGGTATGGGAGGAAATGCAAATTTCTTTCCTTTTCTGGGTTTCATTAAAACTTTCTTCCTGCTGGGCATAGTGGCACACGACTTTAATCCCAGCACCCAGAGGCATTGGTAGGAGGATCGCCATGGGTTCGAGGCCACCTGAGACTCTATAGTGAATTCCAGGTCAGCCGGGATAGAGTGAGACCCTACCTAGAAAAAACAAACAATCAACTTTCTTCCAGAGAGCATCTAAAATCCTGCAAATCAAAACTATTTTGAGATTCCATCTCCAATGGCTATCTTCAAGAAATCAAATGACAATAAATCTGGTGAGGGTGGGAAGAAAGAGGAACCCATTCTCCATTGTTGGTGGAAATGTCAACTGATACAGCCACTGTGGAAATCAGTGTTGAGGTTTCTGAGACAGCGAAAAATAGAGTAACCAAATGACCCAGCTGTACCACTCCTTGGCATGTGCTCCAAGGATTCTGCCCATTTCTATGGAGATACGTATTCATCCACATGTTTACTGCTGTTCTGTTCATAATAGCTAGGAAAAGGAACCAGGCTAGATAGCCTTCAGCTGATGAATAATTAAGAAAGATGTGGTATATTTACACAAAAGAGTTTCATTTATCTAGAAATAAAAATGAAATTATTTACCCCACTTTTTCCACTAGCAGTTTCAGAGTTTCAGGTCTGATGTTAAGTTCTTTAATCCATTTGGACTTAATTCTTGTGCATGGCAAGAAAGAAGAATCTATTTTCATCCTTATGCAGATATATATTGCGTTTTCCCAACACCACTTGCTGAAGAGGCTGTCTTTTCTCCAGTGAGTATTTGTGGCATTTTTATTGACTATCAGGTGGCTATAGATACTTTAACTACATCTGGGTCCTCTATTCCGTTCCACTGATCTACATGTCGGTTTTTGTGCCAGTACCACACTGTTTTTGTTACTATGGCTCTGTAGTATAGTTTAAAATCAGGTATGGTGATACCATGAGCCTTATTTTTGTTGCTCAGTATTATTTTAGATATTCGAGGGGTTTTGTGATTCCAAATGAATTTTTGGATTGTTTTTCTATTTCCATGAAGAATGCCTTTGGAATTTTGATGGGGATTGCATTAAATGTGTAGATTGCTTTTGGTAAAATTGTCATTTTCACAATATTGATTCTTCCAATCCAGGAACAAGGGATGTTTCTCCACTTTCTAGTGTCTTCTGCAATTTCTCGCTTGAGTGTTTTAAAGTTTTCATTGTAGAGATTCTTTACTTCCTTGGTTAGGCTTATTCCAAGGTACTTTATTTATTTATTTTTTTGATGCAATTGTGAATGGGAGTGATTCTCTGATTTCATCTTCTGTGTGTTTGTTGTTAGCATATATGAAGGTTACTGATTTCTGTGTATTTATTTTGTATCCTGCTACATGACTGTAGGTTTTGATCAGCTCTAACAGTTTGCTAGTAGAGTCTTTAGGGTCCTTTATGTATAGAATCATGTCATCTGCAAATAATGATAACTTGATCTCTTCCTTTCCAATTTGTATCGCTCTTATGTGTGTCTCTTGCCTTATTGCTATGGCTAAGACTTCCAAAACTACATTAAATAAAAGTGGGGACAGTGGACACCCTTGCCTTTTTCCTGATTTTAGTGGAAAAGCTTCCAGTTTTTCCCTATTTAGTAATATGTTGGCTATAGGCTTGTCATAAATAGCTTTTGTTATATTGAGATATGTTCCTTGTATTCCCAGTCTCTGTAGGACTTTTATCATGAGGAGATGTTGTATTTTGGTCTTGGCAAAGACTTTCTGAATACAACCCCAATAGCTCAGGCAATAAAACCACAGATTAGGGCTGGAGAGATGGCTTAGCGGTTAAACACTTGCCTGTGAAGCCTAAGGACCCTGGTTTGAGGCTCAATTCCCCAGGACCCACGTTAGCCAGATGCACAAGAGTGCTCACGCATTTGGAGTTCGTTTGCAGTGGCTGGAAGCCCTGGCACGCCCATTCTCTGTCTCTCTGTCTCTCTGTCTCTCTGTCTCTCTCTCTCTCTCTCTCTCTCTCTCTCTCTCTCTCTCTCTCTCTGTCACTCTCAAATAAATAAATAAAAATAAACAAAAAAATGTTTTAAAAAACCCACAGATTAATCACTGAGACCTCATGAAATTACAAAGATTTTGCTCTGCAAAGGACACAGTGAGAAAAGCAAAGAAGCAACCTACAGAATGGGAAAAAATCTTCACCAGCTATATATCTGATAGAGGATTAATATCTAGGATATACAAAGAACTCAAAAAGTTAAATAGTAAGGAATCAAACAAGCCAATCAAAAAATTGGATATGGAGCTACATAGAGCATTCTCAAAGGAAGAAATGCAAATGGCATATAAGCATCTAAAAAAACAGTTCTACGTCACTAGTCATCAGGGAAATGCAGATTAAAACTACACTGAGATCCCATCTCACTCCTGTCAGATTGGCCACCATCATGAAAACAAATGATCATAAATGTTGGCGGGGATGTGGAAAAAGAGGAACCCTTCTACACTGCTGGTGGGAATGCAATCTGGTCCCGCCATTGTGGAAATCAGTTTGGAGGTTCCTAAAACAGCTAAAGATTGATCTACCATATGACCCAGCTATAGCACTCCTAGGCATATATCCTAAGGACTCATCTCATTTCCTTAGAAGTACGTGCTCAACCATGTTGATTGCTGCTCAATTTATAATACCTGGGAAATGGAACCAGCCTACATGTCCCTCAACTGATGAGTGGATAATGAAGATGTGGCACATTTATACAATGGAGTTCTACTCAGTGGTAAAGAAAAATGAAGTTATGAAATTTGCAGAAAAATGGATGGACCTGGAAAGGATTATACTAAGTGAGGTAGCCCAGGCCCAGAAAGCCAAGTGCCACATGTTCTCCTTCATATGTGTCCTAGCTACAGATGATTGGGCTTCTGCGTGAGAAGGAAAATACTTGGTAGCAGAGGCCAGTAAGTTAAAAAGGAGATATAAAGGAAAGAGAAAGGAAGGAAGGAGGATACTTAATAGGTTGGTATTGTGTATATGTAAGTACAATGATTGTTATGGGGAGGTAATATGATGGATAATGGAATTTCAAAGGGGAAACTGTGGGGGGGGAGGGTATTACCATCTGATATTTTTTTAAATCATGGAAAATTCTAATAAAATTTTTTTAAAAATACAAATAAATAAAAATGAAATTATAAAATTTGGAGGGAAATGATGTACCTAGAAAAGAGTATATTGTCCTATTAAGTGCTGCCAGGCAGTATTAAAGAGTTTATTAATAGCTGGGCATGGTGGCACATGCCTTCCATCCCAGCACTTGGGAAGAATTTGGAGGATCGCAGTGAGTTTGAGGCAGCCCTGAGACCTCATAGTAAATTCCTGGTCAGCTCTGGGATACAGCAAAACCCTACCTCGAAAAAAACAACAACAACAAAAACAGAGTTTATTAATGTTGGCTGCCAAATGTATAGCTATGTGACTCTAGCAGTGTGCAGGAGGTTGGTAGAAACTTGGAAGACAGTGAGTGTGATATAGTCACATATGTACTACATGAGCTAGTGTGAGGGGCAGAGAAGGAACTAACTTGAGGATACTAACCTCAAATAGCAAACATGGTTCAATTATACTCTATAGAATCTGGGATGGCAACTGAGAACCAAGAGGAGCTGGCAGGGAGAATGTCACGCAGCAATGGGACAGGCTGTTTTAAGGCAAAGAGCCATCATGGGATTAGCAGAGAAGATAAACTGGAAGGATGACAACTGTAGTGTAAGATTAAGAAGTCTAGGCTTATAACTTTCCAATAATATTGGTGGTTTGTGAAACCAAAACAGGTCTTATAACCAAAACAAAGAAAAAATAAGCTTAAACAATTTATCAATTGTATTATGGGGATTAAGCACTGATCTGAAAATTTTGAGTATCTCTTTTTCTTTAAAAATTCTTTTGTTTAACCTTATTTATTTGAGAGTGACAGACAGACAGACAGAGGAGACAAATATACATAGAGAGAATGAGCATGCCAGGGCCTCCAGCCACTACAAATGAACTCCAAATGCATGTGCCAACTTGTGCATTTGGCTGAAATGAGTCCTGGTGAATTGAGCCTCGAACAAGGGTCCTTAGGCTTCACAGGCAAGGCACTTACCTGCTAAGCCATCTCTCGAGCCCAAGTATGTTTTCTTATAGTCAGGTGTCCTTAGTAGTAAGATTAAGCTAGACTTAATAAGAATTCTACCAAATCAGTGGCTTTTCTTTCTGGTGTGATGTGTGGTGGTGGTGGTGGTGGTGTGTATGTATGCATGTGCACACCTGGTGCACAGCACACATATGGAGTTCAGAAGACCATCTTTGGCTATTGATCTTCTCCTTCCATTTATCTGCTTTGCATGGTGTCATGCTGTTGCTTTTACATTGAGGAACTAGTTCTTTTATTTATTAATATCTGAGCCCATATAGTGTGATGTAATTTGATTTCTTTTCTTTTAGGCTAAAAGGAAGTAAAGAGTTATTTGATGCTTAATCAAAATGAAGGATTCAACTTATGTCAATGAATTTAAAATGCCAAATAATGTAAGAACACACAAAACTTCTGTAAGTATATTAGGAGAAGTGATGAATGTGTCTTTTTAAGTGGAACTACATTTAATTATAAAAGCATCCCCACAGATACAAATATAAATATGGTGAAATAAAATGCATATATGTGGAGCTGGACAGATGGCTTAGTCCGTTAAGTTGCTTGCCAGCAAAGCCAAAGGGCCTAGGTTTGATTCCCCAGTACCCATTTAAAGCCAGCTGAACAAGGTAGCACATTTATCTGGAGTTGGTTTGCGGTGACTAGAGGTCCTGGTATACCCATTCTCTATCTGCTTTTTTCTCTCTCTCTCATAAATAAATATACAAATATACAAATATTAAAAATGCATACATGCGGGCTGGAGAGAGATGGCTTAGCAGTTAAGTGCTTGTCTGTGAAGCCAAAGGACCCCAGTTTGAGGCTTGGTTCCCCAGGACCCACATTAGCCAGATGCACAAGGGCACATGCGTCTGGATTTCATTTGCAGTGGCTGAAGGCCTCTCTGCCTCTTTCTCTCTCTGTTGTTCTCAAATAAACAAATAAAAATAAACAAAAAAAATTTTAAATGGATACATGTTAATTCTGATTACAATGAAGATTATGAGAAAAGTAATTTTAATTTTGTGAATTTTTCTATGTTAATTCCACATCTCTGTTGTATTTTGAGGCAAGCCTAATAGACAAGCCTTTTTGTTTTGTTTTGTTTTGTTTTGTTTTGTTTTGTTTTGTTTTGTTTTGTTTTGTTTTGTTTTGTAGGTAGTGTTCTGCTATAGAGTAGGATGACCTGGAATTCACTATGTAGTCTCAGGGTGGCCTCGAACTCACAGTGATCCTCTTACCTATGTCTCCCCATTGCTGGGATTAAAGGCGTGTGCCACCACCACCAGCTGGCTTTTTTATGTAAGAGAGTGAGAGTGAGAGCAAGAGTGAGTGAGTGAAAGAATTGGCATGCCAGGGCCTTCAGCCACTGTAACTGGACTCCAGACATGTGTGCTACCTTGTGTACATGTGCGACCTCATGCACTTCTGTCACCTTGCCCCTCTGGCTTAAGCGGGACATGAAGCATCAAACCATGAGTTCTTAGGCTTCACAGGAAAGTGCCTTAATCACTAAGCCATTTCTCCAGCCCAATTCCATGTCTCTTAATAAGCTGGATATAGGCTCATGCCTATACTCCCAGCACTTGTAAGACTGAGGTAGAGGGATTACCAGGAGTTCAAGGCCAAAATGAGGTATGCAGTGAGTTTCAAGCCAAACAGGGTTACACTGTGACAACCTTTCACAAAAAGAAAAGAACAGAATGTGGAATAATATGAGTCAGGTATTTTAATTTGCCATCAGTCATGAAAAGCCAGATGCAAATGTAGCACAGTGATCTGGAGTTTTTTTTTTTTTTTTAATCATTAGCAAGAGACACTCATCATGCAAATATACATGCACATATTATTAACATATATGTGCAAATAAAATGAAAAAGTTTTGATTATAAAATTGATGCATTAAAAAAAGAAACATAAACCACCTTAAAAATTCTTTCCTATGGGGCTACAGAGATAGCTCAGCAAACAGGCACTTGCCTGCAAAGCCAAAGGACCCAGGTTAGACTCCCCTGGACCCAAGTAAAGCCAGATGCATAAGTTGGCATATGTGACTAGAGTTTGTTTGCATTGGCTAGAGGTCCTGGCATATCCTCTCCCTCCCTCTCTATCTGCCTCTCTCACCTTCTCTAATATAAATAAAGTATTAAAAAATTTGCCTAAGAGTCTAGAGATATTTTTCTAATATTAATAGCATGAAATTTACAACCTTAACTATTGTATTCTGAAAAAACTTGAATGTGTAATTTTGGTCCTTGAAATTTTATCTAATTTTGTCCAGAAAAAATGAACTTAAAATTAGTATAATGTATGTTTCAGCAATAAGCACATTATAGTCAATCATACTTGTTATAAAATTGTTTCTACAATGAGAAATTACATTTAATCAATGAATAACCTTACCTTCTGTGTTTTTAAAATAATTTTGTGTATGTCCAATACCGCACGGACAGCTTATAAGATGCCACCTGATATTATATCTACACCTCAGACAATAAGCCATAGTGCAGCATGTGCCAGTCTGCTGTCCCCATGAGCCAGCACCTCCAAGATGCAGTGCCTGACCCCATCAAAGTAAATTTCCATCCCCTCTTCTCAGGTCCCTCTCTCCTCACATCCTAGTGCCCCTCTCCCTGGCACACCCCCTGCTTACTGATATGTGCGGCCTGCAGCACGGAAGTCAAATCAAGCCTGGAAGGAGGGAGTGGGAATGAATCTGAGACAAGAACACAAGGAATGGAGCCAAGACAAGTTCTGATCAAGGCCACCTTCTCTAACCAAAAGTGAGAGTAGCATAAATATATAAATATGAACCTTAAGTGTAGTGCTTACAGGGCAGTTTGGTGAGCATAATATATTGCATTTAGCCACACAAGGGCAAGTTTTATACCCCTAAACCTCATGACCTCCCCACCATAGGCTTTTTTCTTAAATTTTTTTTGTTTATTTTTATTTATTTGAGAGTGACAGAGAGAGAAAGAGTGTGTGTGTGTAGGGGGCAGGCCAGGGCTACTAGCCACTGCAAACGAACTCCAGACACGTGCGCCCCCTTGTGCATCTAGCTAACGTGGGTCCTGGGGAATTGAGCCTTGAACCGGAGTCTTTAGGCTTCACAGGCGAGTGCTTAACTGCTAAGCCATCTCTCCAGCCCCACCGTAGGCTTTTGATTGGGTTTTCAGCACAAGGCATGTATTCCCTCCCATAAAACAGGCCTCCAGTCCAATTAGAGTAGTTGGTTTCCCCTAGAGTAGACATGTCACTATTGCACGGTTTGGTCATTTGGCCTGGCTGGCCATACTTAAGGCTTCCAGTGTCCATTGTTTACACTGCTGATGACTTCTTTCTCCCATAGGGCTCCATGCAGTGCAGATTTTTCTGGCTTTCAGTCAGCTGGAGTACAGGGAGAAGGTTTTCAGCTCAGCCCCAGCTTGATTTCTCAGTGACCTTGCTGCCTAGGCATGTGAAGCCTTCAGCAATAGGGTCTTACCATCTGTTTCTCTAGGGAAACAAAGAACCATGGTAATAGCCTGTAATGTTTTAGAAGCAACAGGGACCTCCTGTCCAAAAACTCACTGGAAGGAATACCATCTCTGACACTGAAAATATTTAAAGTTATAATCTATGTCTTCTGGATGTGCCATTATCCAATAAAGGTTTTCATCTATTTATTCAAAATATCTTAAACTTTGATTTACCCTCTCCCACCCTTCTTTTACTAACTCTCTTCCCCTAGCTTTCCTTAGACTATTCTACTCCCTGAAATCTGTTCTTCTATTGACATATATACAATATCATCATCCCCTTAAGTCCTTCCCTCTCTTCTCTCCCTTAAAGCCTTTTTCTAGCTTACTGGCCTCTGCCACCAATTTTTGGATACAGCTCACACACCTCTAAACATTTGTACCTAGGATCTATATATGAGAGAATATGAGACGTTTGGCATTCTGGACCTGGGTTGCCTCACTTAGTATAATCCTTTCCAGATCCATCCATTTCCCTGCAAGTTTCATAATTTCATTTTTTAAGTCACTGAATAGAACTCCATTGTATAAATGTAACACATCATTATTATTCATTCACCTGTTGAGGGACATCTAGGCTGTTTCCATTTCCTAGCTATTATGACTAAGGCAGCAATAAACATGGTTGTACAATATCTCTAATGTAGTAAGAAGAGTCATTAGGATATATACCGAAGAGCTCTATAGCTGGGTCATATGATAAATCTATTTTTAGCATATCATGAACCTCCACAATGGCTATACCAGAGTACACTCCTACCAACATAGTACAAGGGTTCACCTTTTTCCACATCCTCACCAACATTTGTTGTCATTTGTGTTCTTGATGATAGTCATTCTGACAGCAGGGAGATGTAATCCCAAAGTAGTTTCAATTTGCATTTCCCTGATGGCTGAGGATGTAGAACATGCTTTTAGATGTTTATATGCCACCTGTATTTCTTTTTTTGAGAACTCTCTATTTAGTTCCATAGCCCATTATTGAGTTGTTTGATTTCTTATTGTTTTGTTTTTTGAGTTCTTTGTATATTCTGGATATTAATCCTCTATCACATGTATAGCTGGCAAAGATTTTTCTCCCACTCTGTAGGTTGCCTCTTTGCTCTAGTCACAGTGTCCTTTACTGCACAAAACCTTTGTAATTTCATGAGATCCCAGTGGTTGATCAGTGGTTTTATTTCCTGGGCAACTGAGGTTGTATTCAGAAAGTCATTTCCTATGACAGTATGTTGAAGGTTTTCACCTACTTTTTTCTCTAGCAGATTCAGAGTGTCAAGTCTGACATTAAAGTCCCTGATATACATGGACTTAATTCTTATGCATCGAGAAAGAGAAGGATCTATTTTCATCCTTTCAAAAATACCCAGTTTCCCTAGCACCACTTGTTGAAGAGGCTGTCTTTTCTACAATGAATATTTTTGGCATTTTTGTCAGGAATCAGATGGCTGTAGGTATTTGGATTAACATAGGAGTCCTCTATTCTGTTCAATTGTTCTATGTGTCTGTCTTTGTGCCAGTGCCATGCTGTTTTTATTGCTATGGCTTTGTAATATAGCTTAAAATCAAGTTTGGTGATACCACCAGCCTTTTGTTGCTCAAATTTTTTTTAGATATTTGAGGCATTTTGTATATATATGTGTGTGTGTGTGTGTGTGTTTGTGTGTGTGTGTGTGTGTGTGTTTCAAAATCAAGTTTAAGATTGTTTTTTCTATTTCCATGAGAAATGCCACTGGAATTTTAATGGCGATTGCATTAAATATATAGATTGCTTTTGGTAAGATTGACATTTTCACAATATTGACCCTTCCAATTCTAGAACATGGCATGTCTTTCCATTTTCTAATGTCTTTGGCAAATTCTCACTTGAGTGTTTTAAAGTTTTCATTCTAGAGATCCTTCACTTCCTTTGTAAAATTTATTCCAAGGTACTTTATTTGTTTGTTTGTTTAGTTATTTATATTGAGGCAATTGTGAATGGAAGAGATTCCCTGACTTCCTTCTTGCATGTTTGTTGTTGGTATATAGGAAAGCTACTGATTTCGGGTTGTTTATTTTGTATCCTGCTATTTTCCTAAAAGCGTTTATCAGCTCTAACAGTTTGCTGGTAATGTCTTTAGGGTCCTTTCTGTACAGAATAATATCATCTACAAATAATAACTTGATGTCTTCCTTTCCAATTTGTATCCCTTTTATGAGTGTCTCTTGCCTTATTGCTATAGCTAAGACTTCCAGTACTATATTAAATAAAAGTGGGGACAGTGGACACCCTGTCTTGTTCCTGAATTTAGTGGAAAAGATTCAAGTTTTACCCCATTTAGTATTATGTTACCTATAGGTTTGTCATAAACAGCTTTTATCATGTTGAGATATGTTCCTTCTAATCCCATTTTATGTAGGACTTTTACCATGAGGGGATGTTGGATTTTGTCAAATAACTTTTCTGCATTTATTGAGATGATCATGTGATATTTTTGTCTTTCAGTCCATTTATATAATGTATTACATTGATAAATTTGCATATGTTTAACCATCCCTGCATCTCTGGGATAAAGCCAACTTGCTCAGGATGAATAATCTTTCCTATATATTCTTGTATTCTGCTTGCCAATATTTTGTTCAGAATTTTTGCATCTATGTTTATGAAGGGATTGGGCTGTTATTTTAATTTTTTGTTCTGTCTCTTGTTTTGGTATCAGGGTGATACTGTCTTTGTAGAAGTAGTTTGGTAGAATTCCTTCCTTTTCTATTTTGTGAAAAAGTTTGAGAAGCAGTGGTGTTAGTTCTTCCATGAAGGTCTGGTAAAATTCACCAGTGAATCCATCTGGGCCTGGACATTTTAGTTGGAGGATGTTTTATAACTGCTTGGATCTCCATACTTGTTATAGGTGTATTTAAGTGGCTTATCTCATTTCTTTCAGACTTTCAAACTTAGAGGCATATATATTAAAATATGTCATTATGGTTTTTCTGAATTTCTTTGGTATCTGCTGTATTGGTGCCTTTTTTCATCCCTTTTTTTTTTTCTTTTTGGTTTTTTGAGGTAGTGTCTTGCTGAGGCCAAGGCTGACATGGAATGAATATGTATGTAGTCTCAGGCTGGCCTTGAACTCATGACTATCCTCCTACCTCTACCTCACGAGTGCTGGAATTAAAGGCATGTGCCACCATGCCTGGCTCATCTCTAATTTTATTTTATTACTTTTTTTCCCATCAAATATTTATTAAGGATTTTATTCTTTTAATATTTTATTTCTTTATTTGGAGAAAGAGAGGGGGGGGAGTCATCTCTAATTTTGTTAATCTTTGTCTCTTCTCTCTTTCTTCTGATCAGATTTGCTAAGGGTTTATCAGTCTTCTTTATCCTTTGAAAGAACCAACTCTTGGTTACATTGATTCCTTGGATTTTTTTGTTGTTGTTTAGTTTCTATTTCATTAATTTCTGTCCTAAACTTTATTACTTCTTCCAATCTACTGATTATTGTTTTGCCTTGATCTTTTTCCAAGGCCTTAAGTTGAAGCATTAAATTGTTTCCTTGTGAATTCTCTAATTTCTTAAAATAAGGATATGATGCTATGAATTTCCCTCTTAGGACTGCATTCATTATGTCCCAAAGGTTTTGGTATGTTGAATTCTCATAATTTCCTTTTATGAATTTTTTGATTTCTTCAGTGACTTATTCATCATTTAATAGTGTACTGTTCAGTCTCCATGAATTTGTGTATGCTATGTAGTTTTACTTGTTGCTGATTTGTAGTTTAATCTCATTATGGTCATATATAGTACAAGGGATTATTTCAATTTTTCTGTATTTGTTAAGATTTGCTTTATGTCTGAATATATGGTCTGTTTTGGAGAATGTTCCATGTGCTCCTGAGAAAAATGTATCTTCTGCAGTGTTCGGATTGAATTTTCTGTAGATATCTGTTAGGTCCATTTGTTCCATGAAATCATTTAATCCAGATTTCTCTATTTATTTCCAGGATGACCTGACAATTGAGGAGAGCAGGATATTATAGTCACACAATACAATTGTGTGTGGTATTATCTGTCACCTTAAGTCTAATAGGGTTTGTTTGATGAAATTGGGATCCGCCATGTTAGGAAGATATACTTTTAGGACTGTGATATCCTCCTGTTGGAGTGTTTCTTTAAACAGTATAAAATGACCTTCTTTATCTTTCCTCACTAATGTTGATTTCAAGTCTATCCTGACAGATATTAAGATAGCAACCTCTGCATGTTTCCTAGGCCCATTTGCTTGAAATACCATTTTCCATCCTTTTACCCTGTGATTGGGTACGTTCACTGAGAATGATCTGTTCTAGGTTTGACCATTTTTCTTAAAAGTTCATTGTGTCATTTGTCCTTACTGCTGTGGAGAATTCCATTGTGTAGATATACCCCATCTTGGTTAGCCATTCATCTAATGATGGCCATCTGGGTTGATTCCAGCTCTTAGCTATCATGAATTGAGCAGCTATAAACATGTTTGAGAAAATCTCTCTGAACTGAGGCATCCAGCTTTTAGGGTAAATACCCAGTAAGGGAATAACTGGGTCTGTTGGTAACTCTATAGTCAACCTTTTTAGGAGTCTTCATATTGCTTTCATACTGGTTGTACCATCTTACAACCTCACCAGCAGTGAATGAGGGTTCCTATTTGTGCACATCCTTGCCAGCATGTTTTCATATGAGTTTTTGTGGTTGTTGTTGTTTTTGAGGTAATGTCTCACTCTGGTCCAGACTGATCTGGAATTAACTATGTTGTCTCAGGGTGGTCTCAAACTCACAGCAATCCTCTTACCTCTGCCTCCCAAGTGCCAGGATTTTTTAATGATTACTGTCCTTTCTGGGGTAAGGTAGAATCTCATGGTTGTTTTAAATTGCATTTCCCTGATGATTGGGGATGGAAATTCCTGGGCTAGAGTGAGACCCTCACACTCCTATGTCTAGAAGCCCCTTCAATTTCCTCTGTCTAAATCCTAGTCACCTTTTGGAGTCTCAAGTCATCAGCTAAAGCGTAGAAGTTCTGTCAGGTCCACCTTGGTCTCTTCCACCTCAGAACCCTTATAACATGTACTGCCACCTTTCTCATTGTGCATTACTTTAGCATATATATTCATGAAGAAATACCTTCTGCATTTCATACAAATTCCTTTCAAACAAATATTACACATTATATTGTTTCATTCTTTCTATGCCACTGTATACAACTTCTAGCATATACCAAAATCTCAAATGTTTTGACTTTTTAAAAAGTTATTTAGTTCTTTATTTGAAAGGTGAGAATGGACAAGCCACATCCTCTAGTCACTGCAACTGAAATGCAGGTGCGGGAACCACCTTGTGCATCTGACTTACCTGTGTCTTAGAGAATCAAACCTTAGGCTTTGCGGCACTTTAGTTGCTTCTTCTCAGCCCTGTCTTGACCTACATTATTTATGCCAAATATACATATAGATTTTATGATTTGTTGATTTTGGGGACCTCTTTTTATCAGCTTTCTTAAACACATATTTTAAAAGTATGAAGAAGATAAGAACACTATTAGAAATTTTAAGAAATTTTCTGACAACTTGTGTTGACTACTTCTCAATCTAAACACAAATCTTGAGGCTGTTGTCTGTTAGCAGTTCTATAGACACATAGGTAATCTTAAAACAGTTCCAAATTTCTTATAAGAAGTCCCCATCGGTCTGCAGCAATTTGGGACCCAGACATTATCATGTTGGGGCCAGGACCCTTAGATTCTCTGTGTCTGCAGATTCCCCTGGTGATGAAAGGCAGGGAAGCCATGAAGCTGAGCCAAAAAGATTTTCCTGTGGGTGGCATACCACAGAGGTCTGCGCCTTTGCCCCTTGTCCAACAATGAGACTTGTGTGTCACGTTCCCCTTTCAATGCCAGGACCACCAGGTCATCATTCAGATCAAGCCCTGCAGGGGGAGCGCTAAGTGACCCATTGCAATTGCAGGTGCAGGGTCTTTTGCATTTTGTCCTTGCCTTGGACAGCTGCCCCTGCCATGTGTGACAGACAGCAAGACCGACACGTTTCCCCAGGTTTCTAGCATTTGCCTGGGTTCTTGAACCAGAATTTAGTTATTCCTGATTGACCTTTTGACCCTGTAGCTCACAGCAGGACAGCATATCCCTTCTGTGCAAGTGTGGAGGGGCTCTCTCTCTCCTCTTCTGGTAGGTATGTAGATGGGGAGAGGACTTGAGTTGCTTTCACTTGCATTCATTTAGCTCAGAGTTCTTTGTAAAACCTTCCAGAGAGACATAGATCTTCATTTTTATGTTTTCTTTGTTTAACTTCTTCATCGGTGTCAGGCTCTAGAGCTGTGCCATTTCCCAGTAGCTCCGATAGCACTATCTCCCTCTAACCGCATTTCTGTGGCCTTTGGTTTAGCCATTTTCAAGCTCTTCCAACCAGTACCTCATAACTGGAGAGTGTGACAGGAGGCAGCTGTTTGAATGTGAGGGGGTGTGATCCCTATCTTTGAAGCTTCTGGCCTAACTCTAGCTGACCTTTTTTTGTTTTTGTTTTTGTTTTTTAAATCCAGGAAATTTTAGATTTCTCTTCGGCCTACAGGGAAGCTCTCTGAACTTGTCAATTTATAACTTTTTTAAAAACATTTTTAAATTTTTCTTTTCTTTTTATTTATTTGACAGAGAAACAGAGAGAGAGAGAGAGAGAGAGAGAGAGAGAGAGAGAGAGAGAGAGAGAGAGAATGGGTGCACCAGGGCCTCCTGCCACTGCAGACAAACTCCATATGCATGCGCCCTCTTGGGAAGCTGGGTAACGTGGGTCCTGAGGAACCAAACCTGGGTCTTTGGCTTTGCAGGCAAACGCCTTAGTTGCTAAGCCATCCTTCCAGCCCTATTTTGTAACTCTTAAGAGTAGGAGAACCTTGCATTTCTCCCTGTCTATAATCTTAGTTATTCTCAGTGCTTCCTCTGCCAGCCATTCAATATTAAAAGCTGGCCAGCCTAATTTACGGAGACCTTTAATTTTTCTGGTGTCGTCTTAGTATTATAATCTCCTGAGTATTTCCTTTTGAAATATGGTTTATTTTTTATCATGAGGTCTAGGACAGTGGCTTTGCCAAACTCTTACATACACATTCACATCAAATGTACTTTTCCAACAGACTCCTGAAGGCTATCTCCCCCTCACATATTTACTCATTCGGGCTTTAAACAATGTTCCCCTACTTAATCCCCCTGATAATCCAGATATAGCTACTTACTGAGCCTGGAAAAACTCTGGTCCTGATGGGAAGGGGCCATCACATCAGAATCTGCTCAAGGTTCAGAATTCCTCCTGGGGAGAAATCAATCCATGCCAGCTCCTTCAGACTTTGAAATCACTTTGAGGATACATTCCAGACCTTGAAATTATTTCAAGTATAATTCAGACTCAGAACTCAAATTGCTTAAAGAATAACTTAGACCTGACTAGTTGCAATCCTGATTTTAAATTCCAATGTCCAATTTCCATTTTCTCCAGGAAGTTCTTAACTGGTTCAGATGTCTGCCTCAGTCTTGTCTGTCTCCTTCCACTCAAGAACTGCAGTACCGTGTTTTTCAGTCTCCTTGGGCCACCTGAAAAGAGTCCTCACAATCATGTCAGAGGCATGGGCTTCCCAGTTAGAGAGAACTTTGGCAGGGTGGGAGACACAGGAGTTGGAGCCTTTCCTGACCAATGGGGATCATTGGAAGGTGTGATTTCTTCTCAGCCCTATGGTGCCTTTTGGGTTATCCCGGTAGTCACCACTATCTGAAAAGAAAAGCTTCTCTAACCAAAAGTAAGAATAGGGCTGTAGGGATGGCTTAGCAGTTAAGGCATTTGCCTGCAAAGCTGAAGGACCCCAGGTTCAATTCCTCAGGATCTACGTTAGCCAGATGCACAAGGGGTGCACTCATCTGGAGTTCATTTGCAGTGGCTGGAGGCCCTGGTGTACCCATTCTCTGTCTCTCCCCTTTTCTCTGTCAAATAAGTAAATAAATAAGAATAAAATATATATTTTAAATTTTTTTTTATTTATTTATTTGAGAGCGACAGACACAGAGAGAAAGACAGATAGAGGGAGAGAGAGAGAATGGGCGCTCCAGGGCTTCCAGCCTCTGCAAATGAACTCCAGACGCGTGCGCCCCCTTGTGCATCTGGCTAAGGTGGGACCTGGGGAACTGAGCCTCGAACTGGGGTCCTTAGGCTTTACAGACAAGTGCTTAACCGCTAAGCCATCTCTCCAGTCCGTGAATAAAATATTTTTAAGGTGATATTAACATTAGTATATAGACATGAATGTTAAGTGAAGTTCCTAGAGGGCAATTTGGTGAGCATAATGTATGCATTTATCCAGAAAAAAAGGCATCATATTCCTAAGGCTCATGACCTCCCCCACCATAGGATTTTCATTGGGTTTTCAGTACCAGGCATGTATTCCCTCGCATAGAGTGGGCCTCCAGCCATTTGGCCTGTTTGGACAAACTTGAGGTGTCCAGTGTCCACTGTTTTCACTGCTGATGACATCTGTCTTCCATAGGGCAGCACAGAGTGCAGCTTTTTCCAGAATTCAGTCAGCTTGTCTATAGGGAGGAGGTTTTCAGCTCAGCCCCAGCTTGATTCTTAGAAACATTCCTGCATAGGTACGTGGAGCCTTCAGAAATAGGGTCTTACTATCTTTTTATAGTGGGAAACCAAGACACATGGCAATAGCCTGTGATACACACACACACACACACACACACACGCACACACACACACACAGACAGGTTTTTCAAGGTAGGGTCTCACTCTAACTCAGGAATTCACTATGTAGTCTCAGGGTGACCTCAAACTCATGGTGAACCTCCTACCTCTGCCTCCCTAGTGCTGGGATTAAAGGTGTGCCACCGCACATAGCATAGCTTTTAATATTTTGGGGACAACAAGGTCCTCCCTAGCCAACAACTCACTGTAAGGTATCCTATCCCTGACACTGAAATTTTCTAATAACAATCTATGATTTCTGGGTGATCCATTATCCAAAAATGCAGGCTTTCTTCCATCTTATTCCCAGTATCTTGAACCTCCCCCACCCTTCGTTTACTTCATTTCTTCCCTTGGCCTTTTATAGGCCATCCCAATCCTTGTAATCTGTTCTTCCACTAAAATATATTCACTACCATCCCCTTTAGTCCTTCCCATTCCTCTCTCCCTTATAGCCTTTTTCTAGCTTACTGGCTTCTGCTACCAATTCTTGGTTCCAGTTCACACACAAATCTAAACATTTGTTTAGAATCCACATATGAGAGAGAACATATGATGTTTGGATTTCTGGGCCTGGGTTACTTCACTTAGTATAATCATCACCAGATCCATCCATTTCCCTGCAAAATTCAAGATTTCATTTTTCTTTACCACTGACAAGAACTCCATTGTATAAATGTGCCACTTCATTAACCACTCATCAGTTGAGAGACATCTAGGCTGGTTCCATTTCCTAGCTACTGTGAATAGAGTGGCAATAAACATGGTTGGACAAGTAACTCTAAGGTAAGGAGAAGAGTCCTTAGGATATATGCCTAGGATTGCTATAGCTGGGTCATATGGTAAATCTATTTTTAGCTGTCTCAGGAACCTCCACAGTGATTTCAACTCAGCCCTGTACCACACTCCATTCCCACCAATACTGTAGAAGGAAGGGTTCCTCTTTCCAGATGCTCACCAACATTTATTGCCATTTGTTTTCTTGATGATAGTCATTCTGACAGGAGTGATATGGAATTTCAAAGTAGATTTACTTTGCATTTCCCTGATGGCTAAGGATGTAGAACATTTTTTAAAGATGCTTGTATGCCATCTGTATTTCTTCTTTTGAGAACTCTCTATTTAGTTCCATAGCCCATTTTTAGTTGGGTTGTTTGATTTCTTATTGTTTAATTTTTGAGTACTTTGGATATCCTAGATATTAATCCTCTGTCAGATGTATAGATGGCAAAGATTTTTCTCCCATTCTCTAGGTTGTCTCTTTGCTCTATTCACAGTGTCCTTTGCTATACAAAATCTCTGTAATTTCATGAGATCAAGTGGTTGATTAGTGGTTTTATTTCCTGAGCCACTGGGGTTATGTTCAGGAAGACTTTGCCCATGCCAATATGTTGAAGGGTTTCCCCTAACTTTTCCCCTAACAGTTTCAGACTTTCAGGTCTGATATTAAGGTCCCTGATCCACCTGAACTTGATTCTTGTGCATGGAGATAGACAAGGATCTATTTTCATCCTTCTAAATATAGATATCCAGTTTTCCCAGCACCACTTAATGAATAGACTTTTTTTCCAATGAATGTTTTTGGCTTTTTTTTTTTTTTTTTTTTTAGTCAAAAGTCAAATTAACATCTGGGTCCTCTATTCTGTTCCATTGAACTATGTGTCTGTCTTTGTGCCAGTACCATGCTGTTTTTGTTACTATGGCTTTGTAACATAGCTTAAAACCAGGTATGGTGATACCACGAGACTTTTTTTTGTTGCTCAAAATTGGTTTGGTTATGTGAAGGGTGTGTGTGTGTGTGTGTGTGTGTGTGTGTTTCCAAATGAATTTTAGCATTGTTTTTTCTATTTCTGTGAAGAATGCCATTGGAATTTTAATGGGGATTGCATTAAATGTGTAGATTGCTTTTTGTAAGATTGACATTTTCACAATATTGATCCTTCCAATCCAAGAATATGGGATGTCTTTCCATTTCCTAGTATCTTCTGAAATTTCTGTCTTGAGTGCTTTTTGGGTTTTTTTTTTTCAGTTTTTTTTTTTCCTTTCTTCACCTCTTGTTTTTTTTTAATTTAATTTAATTTATTAGTTTTATTTTCAGTAAATACAGACAGTTTGGTACCATTATTTAGGCTCATCTGTGATCTACCCCCTCCCATTAGACCCTCCTTGTTAATGAAAATGGGTCGTGCATTGTGGAGTTAGCCCCCACTTTTTCAGTTTTTTTGATGTAGAGTCTCACTTTAGCCCAGCCTAAGCTGGAATTCACTATGTCATCTCATTATGTTGACTGTAGTTTTGTCATAAATAGCCTTTATTATGTTGGGATATTTCCCTTCCAATCCTAGTTACTGTAGGATTTTTACCATGAAGAAGTATTGGATTTTTTTACATGTCTTTTTCTGTATCTATTGAGATGATCATGTGACTTTTGTCCTTCAGTCCATTTAAATAGTGTACTACATTTATTGATCTGTGTATGTTGAACCACCCCTGCATCTCTGGGATAAAGCCTACTTGACCTTTCTGATATATTCTTGTATTCTGTTTGCCAATATTTTGTTCAGAATTATTGCATCTAAGTTCATGAGAGAGATTGGTCTGTAATTTTCTTTTCTTTGTCCTGTATTTGTCTAGTTTTGGTAACAGGGTGAGGCTGGTTTCATAGAAGAAGTCTGGTAGAATTCCTTCCCTTTCTGTTATTGAAAACTTTGAGGAGCATTGGTGTTAGTCTTTGCATGAAAGTGTGGTAAAATTAGCCAGTGAATCCATCTGGGTCTGGACGTTTTTAGTAGGAAGATTTATATACATATAACTGCTTGTATCTCTGTTTTTGTTATAGGACTATTTGAATGGGTTATCTCATTTTTTTCTTTTTTAATTTTATATTTTGATTGACAATTTCCATAATTGTAGACAATAAGCCATGGTAATTCCTTCCCATCTTCCACTTTCCCCTTTGCAATTCCAATTCCCATCATAATTCTTCCCCCTCTGAATCAGTCTCTCTTTTGTTTTGATGTTATCATCTTTTCTTCCTATCATGTTCATCTTGTGTAAGTAGTATCAGGCACTGTGAGGGCATGGATATCCAGGCCATTTTTTTTTTGGTCTGGAGGAGCATGTTGTAAGGATTCATACATTTCTTTTGGCTCTTACATTGTTTCAACCACCTCTTCCACAATGGTTCCTGAGCCTTGTAAAGTGTGATAGAGATATTTCAGTGCTGAGCACTCCTTTGTCACTTCTTTTCAACACCATAGTGCCTTCTGAAGAATCACAAGGTCACTGCCATCTGAAAAGAGAAGGTTCTCTAGCCAAAAGTAAGAGTAGCATTAATATATGGGTATGAACATTAAGAGAAGTACTTCCTGGGCAGTTTGGTGGGCATAGAATATATATTTAGCCAGACACTAGCAGACATTACACCCCTAGTGCTCATGACTAAACCTGTTGTAGCTTTTCAGTATCAGTGATAGATTCCTGCCCATGGAGCAGGCCTCCAGTCCAATAAGAGAGGTTGGTTTCCCTCATAACAGACATGCCAAAATAGCACCCATTGGCTCTTTTGGCCTGGCTGGCCAAATTTAAGGCTTACAGTGTCCACTGTTCAGTATCTCTGCTGGCTATATCTCTCTCTCCTACTGAACTGCATGCAGTATAGCTTTTTTTAAAAAAAAAATCTCATCTGGATTTAATTTTGGTAGGTAATATAAATCTAGGACATCATCCATTTCATTCATATTATCTAACTTAGTAGAGTATATGTTCTTAAAGCATGTTCTTATGGTTTTATGAATCTCTTTGATATCTGTTGTAATTGTGCCTTTTTCATCCCTAATTTTATTAATTTGTATCTCTTACTTTTGCTCAGATTTGCTAAGGGTTTATTAATCTTTTTTTTAAATTTTATTTATTTATTTATTTGAGAGCAACAGACAGAGAGAGAAAGAGGCAGATAGAAAGAGAATGCATGGGCATGCCAGAACCTCCAGCCACTGCAAACAAACTCCAGATGTGTGCACCCTGTTGTGCATCTGGCTAACGTGGGTCCTGAGGAATGGAGCCTTGAACCGAGGTCCTTAGTCTTCACAGGCAAGCGCTTAACTGTTAAGCCATTTCTGCAGCCCTTATTAATCTTTTTATCTTTTCAAAGAATCAACTCTTTGTTTCATTGATTCTGTGTATTTCTTTTTTTGTTTGTTTGTTTGTTCATTTTTTATTTATTTATTTGAGAGTGACAGACACAGAGAGAAAGACAGATAGAGGGAGAGAGAGAGAGAGAATGGGCACGCCAGGGCTTTCCAGCCTCTGCAAACGAACTCCAGACGCGTGCACCCCTTGTGCATCTAGCTAATGTGGGACCTGGGGAACCGAGCCTCGAACCAGGGTCCTTAGGCTTCACAGGCAAGCACTTAACCGCTAAGCCATCTCTCCAGCCCAATTCTGTGTATTTCTTTTTGGTTTCTATTTCATTAATTTCTGCCCTTTTCTTTACTATGTATTCACATCTATGGATTTTTGGGTTGCCTTGTTCTTTTTCCAAGGTCTTATGATGGAACATTAAGCAGTTTACTTGTGACCTTTCTAATTTATTATAATACCTATATCTATAAATTTCCCTCTTAGGACTGCCTTCATTGTGTCCCGAAAGTTTTGGTATGTTGTGTTCTCACTATCACTTGAACATATATATATTTGATATCCTGTTTGATTTCTTCAATGACCCATTCATTATTCAGTAGTGTATTGCTTAGTCTCCACAATTGCGCATATGTCCCATAGTTTCTCTTGTAGCTGATTTGTAGTTCAATTGATCAGATTGAGTACAGGAAATTATTTCAATTTTTCTGTATGTGTTAAGATTTGATTTGTGTCCTAATATATGGTCTATTTTAGAGAATGTTCCATGTGCTATTGAGAAAAAAGTGTATTCTGTATCATTTGGATGGAATGTTCTGTAGATATCTGCTACGTCCATTTGTTCTATGTTATCATTTAATACAGATGTCTTTCTATTTATTTTTTGCTAGAATGACATGTCAATATATGAAAGTAGATTATTGAAGTCACTCACTGCAATTGTTCTTGGTGTTATCTGTCACCTTAAGTGTCATAGTATTTGTTTGATGAAGTTGGAGGCCCCCATGTTAGCTTTATATATGTTTAGATTAGTAATGTCTTCCTGTTTAGTTTTCCTTTAATCAATATAAAGTGAACTTTATCTTTCCTCACTAATGTTGATTTGAAGTCAATCCTGTCAGATACGAGGATAGCAACACTTGCTTCTTTTCTAGGCTCATTTGCTTGGAATACCGTCTCCATCCTCTCATCCTATGATAGTGTCTATCTATTATGGAGAGATGAGTTTTTTGGAGGCAACAAACAGAAGGACCATTCCATTTAAGGCACTCTGCGAGCCTGTGTCTTTTGGTTGGGGCATTGAGGCTATTGATATTAAGAGATATTATTGAAAGGTATGTACTTATATTCACCAATTTTCTTGTTTTGTTATGCTTCCTTTTGTCCCTTTACTCTCTTGTATTAGCTGTTTTTTTAAATTTTATTTATTTATTTATTTATTTATTTATTTATTTATTTAAGAGCGACAGACACAGAGAGAAAGAAAGATAGAGGGAAAGAGAGAGAGAATGGGCGTGCCAGGGCTTCCAGCCTCTGCAAACGAACTCCAGACGCGTGCGCCCCCTTGTGCATCTGGCTAACGTGGGACCTGGGGAACCGAGCCTCGAACCGGGGTCCTTAGGCTTCATAGGCAAGCGCTTAACTGCTAAGCCATCTCTCCAGCCCTGCTGTTTTTTGAGTATTTTTTTTCCTGCTTCCGCATATGTGTGCTTTCCTTTCTCTTCAGCATGGAAGATCCCTTCAAGCATTTTTGGTAGAGCTGGCTTAGTAGTCATAAATAACTTTAGCCTGTTTTTGTTGTAGAATGTCCTTATTTCACCATCAATTTGGATAGATATCTTTACTGGGTAAAGTAGTCTTGGTTGGTTGACAATTGTTGTCTTTCAGAACTTGGAATACATCATTCCAAGCCCATCTGGCTTTTGTTTTGTTTTGTTTTTCAAAGTAGGGTTTTACTCTAGCCCAGACTGACCTGGAATCACTATGTAGTCTTAGAGTGGCCTCAAACTCATGACAATTCTCCTACCTCTGCCTCCTGAGTGCTGGGATGAAAGATGTGTGCCACCACACTTGGCCCCCTTCTGGCTTTTAAAGTTTGTATTGAGTATTCTGATGTTATCCTGATGGACATGGCTTTAAAAAGAGTTGCTTTTCCTCTCTAACTGCTTTCAATATATTTTCTTTGGTTTGCATGTTTGGTAGTTTAATTCTAATATGGTGAGGAGTGGTTCTTTCCAGGTTTTATCTGTTTGGTTTCTAAAGGCTTCCTGTATCTGCATTGGCATCTCTTTGCTAATTTGGGGAAATTTTTATTCTAAGATTTGTTTAAAACTCTTACTATGCCTTTGGAGTGAAATTCATCTCTTACTATAATCTGACTTTTTTTTTTTTTCTTTTTTAAGGTAGGGTCTCACATTGGCCCATCTGACCTGGAATTAACTATGTAGTCTCAGGGTATCCTTGAACTCACTGAAATCCTCATACCTTTGCCACCTGAGTGCTTAGATTAAAGGCATAGACTACCCTGTCAGACTACTATTCCCTGATTCTTATGTTGGCCTGCATTAGACCTAACACCTGGTCTTCTAGTTTAGATATTCTGTTCTTCCCTTAATCCATTCTATTGGTGAGACTTTCTACTTTTCTTTTTTTATTTGACTTACTGTATATTTTTTTGCTGCTAGTATTTCTGATTGGGTTTTCTTTAGTATTTCTATTTCCTTACTATGTCTAAAATTGACCTCTTTATTTCACTAAATTGTTTTCCTGTGTCTTTGATTTTCGCTTTGATTTCCTTGAACATAGTTATAATTATTCTTTTGAAATCTTTCTCAGGCATTTCCCCTAAATCAATCTTACTGGAGGTCAATTCTAATGGATTTAAAATTTTTGGTGGAATTACATTGTCTTGATTTTTTTGTTTCATCTTGGATTAGTTTGGTACCTAGGTTTTCTAACTATCTGCAGTATTCTTAGGTGTATAGATCTGATGTTATGTTTTTTCAGGGTAGGAGCTTAAGATGATAAGTGTAGCTCTTAAAAGACTCTCAGAGTAACAGCAAAAGTGATCCTGCATGTTGGATTTGCCAGCTATGTGGATACTCTAGTAGGCTGCATAGAGCAACATACAGACAAATTCTAAAATTTAACTGAACAGTATACACATTCAATGAAAACCAGCAGGGAGTATTTATGCAAGAGTACATATTAAAATAAACAAAGTCTATAACAAAGTCAAGTCCCTAAGGATGTATGTTTTCCCACACCCTTAATTCTGTCAACTGAGAGGCTGAGAATTCTGGTCTGTAGAGGTTTCCAAGATCAGGTTGGGACCAAGTGAGACTCTATAAATCAGGAAGCGAAAAATTACAACCCCAAAATATAGCTTATTTAAGAATGGTGAGTCTGACCATCCATCAGATGTAACATATAAATTACCCTGGTTAGCACTTCCAAAGCAGGTCTATACACCAGGTTTTGTGGCAGGTACTGACCTGGTGTAAGTATGTCCTGTTGCCCTTTGGGATGGCTTTGGTCTCAGCTATGCTTCACGCCTGCTTGGGTCCACTTTTCTGTGCTGTGGGCTCAGGTAGGCTTGCTGGCTCAGTGGGCTGCTGCTCTGATAGCCTGTGCTGAATGCTGTGTAGATGAGTGTCCTTTCCCAGGTCTCCAGTGGTTGCCTGCATTTGCACTGGTGGTGGGGAGAGGGGAGGCTGTGGATGGTGGCAGAAGTTACATCGCTGGTCTCTGTGACTCTGTTCCTCATGAGCCATTCATCTGGGCCCTGGCTCACCCCAGCGTGTGGGGAGTGGGCAGGGGCGCCCCGCGGGCCCGCTTCAGTCCCCCACTGCGGCATCCACTCCGCCCGTGGGGCCAACATGTGACAGGACATGGGCCTGACCCTGCCGGTGTTCGTGGCTATGCTGCTCATCGTCCTGCTGGTGATGGTGGGCGGTTGGTATTTTGAATGGCATCTATTTTTGTCTAACTTCAAGTTCCTGCGGGAATTGGTGGGAGACACAGGATCCCAGGAAGGAGACCAAGAGCGTCAGGGTCTGAAGTGGGGGAAGAGAACTGGGTGTGTCCGCACAGGATAAGGCCCGTCCTGCAGAAGAGCACTGCTGATCCCCCCACGTCCTGTCCTGTCGGGAGCGAGCAAGCCTCTGTCTGCAGAGACTTGGCTTTGGAATTGAAGAACGTTTGTAATCGGATTTATCACCAGATCAAAACCAAAAATTTCTATGTAAGCCATATAAAAACACAGGGAATTAAAACCAAATCGGACCATTGCAAACTTATCTTGAACGTAGCGTCACCTTCGCTGGCCTCTCTACTGGGTGCAGTTAATTTTTGGCTTTGGGCTTCTTTTTTTTCTTGCACTGATGTAAGTCTGTAAACATTTTAGGCTTGAAAACACATTTTGTAAGCATACAGCGTACCTTTCTCTTGACATTTTAACCTGGCTGAAATTGGAAGGCGTCTCATTATTGTCAACCAGATGATAGTCATGCAATTATCCTAGCTCGTGCACACGTGAATTTACAGCTGTCACTGTCATCACACCTCTAGTGATGGGTACATTGTTGGTACCAAGTGTATCCAGCTTAACTGGCATTTAGAAAATATCTTAGAAGATGTCACTTAGAAAATGACTAGTCTGAGGCTCAGCGTTGAAACTACGGGTTCGTGTATATGCCACACACCATGGAAACAGCAGCAGGCCACATGTTGGACATTAGTGAAGCAAATCTCTGTCGTTGGAGGAATGACTGCAATTCCCTATGTTCTTCCAAGATGACAGGATTCATGGGTCCTAAAAAGGAAGCTGCCCACAGTAGATGAAACTGTGCTATGTTCTGTCAGTGAGGCACGTGCAGAAAGATTGCCTATCACACGCCAAGGAATGCAACTGGAGGCAGGAAAAATTGCCAAAACCCTCAGAATCCATGAAACAAAATGCAAAGCAACAAGAGGCTGTTGTGACTGATTTATGCAGGACTGCCATTAAGACATCAAACATTGGTATTTCGAAGCTTCCTGCTGAGGGAGGGCAGCAGGCCTTACTGCAGGGAGACACTCTCTGGAAAAGGGCCTGCATGGAAAGGCATGCAGTGACCACCGGTGGGGGAGGCGATCCAGAGGCGGTGCACTCCCAGGATGAAGCTGCGCCGAGGACTTAGCCAGCTTTCCCACACTTTCTTTCCATGGGCACAAGATTGGTGATAAAGGCCGCTCACAGCACTGATGGAGCAAATACAAAATGCACGCTTTCTGTGACAGGGCATGTGTCATGGCGTAATGGGTCATGTGTTTCCTTAGTGAGATCTGGTGCATCGTAAAAGTTAATGGTCTCTTAGATTAAAACAAAATGGTAGTTTATATGTGTTTCATTTCAAGATCATAGTTACTTATTGGAGAACCTAATTCTAAATGTTATAATGTAAAAATAGTTATCTTCTCTAAAGTACATTTTGGGGAGTAACCTATTCAGGATTGAGAGAGATCAGTCACTCGGCGTGTATGGGAGGACTTTCGTGCTGTTGGCTGTGCCGGGAAGAAAGTACTTCACACACAGCTGGGTGACAAGACCTCAGGTACTGGGGTACTACTTACTAGGTAGTTCACACAGTGGGGACAAATACCCTCTTAACTAACTGTAAAATGACTCTGGCCAAAGTCCATGCTTGCCTTAACTGAACTATGGACTGTTTACTCCCGAGGACATAGATTAATGAAGCTTTGAGTTTAATGTTGCCTGCTCTGTACAAAAATGCAATGCAAGCTGGGCGTGGTGGTGCACGCCTTTAATCCCAGCACTAGGGAGGCAGAGGTAGGAGGATTGCCATGAGTTCAAGGCCACCCTGAGATGACAGTTAATTCCAGGTCAGCCTGGACCAGAGTGAGACCCTACCTTGAAAAACCAAAAAAAAAAAAAAAAAAAAAAAAAAAAAAGCAATGCAAAGCCAGCTTGTTTTGTCAGCTCCAATTCTTATGTTTTTAACCTTTGGTTCTCAAAAGCTGGCCATCACTCATGCTCTGCATGTGTGGGAGTACGTTTGATACCTCTTTTTTTTTTTTTTAATTTTTATTTATTTATTTGAGAGCGACAGACACAGAGAGAAAGATAGATAGAGGGAGAGAGAGAGAATGGGCGCGCCAGGGCTTCCAGCCTCTGCAAACGAACTCCAGACACGTGCGCCCCCTTGTGCATCTGGCTAACGTGGGACCTGGGGAACTGAGCCTCAAACCGGGGTCCTTAGGCTTCACAGGCAAGCGCTTAACCGCTAAGCCATCTCTCCAGCCCTCTTTTTTTTTTTTTTTTTTTTTTTTTTGTAGAGTCTCACTCTGGCCCAGTCTGACCTGGAATTCACTATGTAGTAAAAGGGTGGCCTCAAATTCATGGCAATCCTACTTCTGCCTATGAGTGCTGGGATTAAAGGCATGCGCCGCCCAGCTTTGATACCTCATTCTTCATGCTAACAGGGTTTGTTTACTAGTAAGTCCACTGGCTCGACCCACACTGTATTCCCAGTGAACTCCTCTACTGGTAGTGCAGTCCTCTAGAAATACTGAAAGGGAAGATACAGAACAGAGCATTTGTTTATGTATTTGCTGGGGGAAGATGCCCAGCAGTTGAGAGTTGGTACAATTCTCCTGTCTTGCTTTCCTTATTGGGTACAATGCGATAATAGGGCATAAGAACCAGTGACATCATTTCTAGCATTGAACTCATGTACTGTCTAAATATCTCCTTCAGATGATCAGGATGCCCAAAGCATCCCGGTACAGATGGTGTTCACATTCAGTTTTTCCATAGTCTAATGGTTTGAGCCCTTTATTTGTTTTTATGGTGAAAATTAAAGTTTAGATTATATTAGATTTTTTTTTTTCGAAGTAGGGTCTCACTCTAGCCCAGGATGACCTGGACTTCACTAAGGAGTGTCAGGGTGGCCTCGAACTCTTGGCAATCCTCCTACCTCTGCCTCCCGAGTGCTGGGATTAAAGGTGTGCGCCTCCACGTCCTGCTAGTTTTTGTGTATTTAAACTAAATTGTAGGTGAGCTTACTGTTGTGTATTAACGAATGTGGCTAATACAACCCCACCACTGAAATCGTTAGCCATGCCCACGTGGATCCCTGTAAAGCTATATGTGTTGGACATTATTTATTGGTGTTTCTGTTTCCGGCATGTCTTATTTCATAGAGCTTTAACGTTTTGCTGATGCTGGGAAGCCATGCCTAGAAGCATTAGTAACTCACACGTCATAGCTTCACTCACCGGAGAAAGAATAGTCCCTCCTTCCCATCCCGTCTTATTGTTTTGTAGCTGAGCTCACCAGAACCACATCACAGTGACAGTCAGCCTCAGTGGGAAGTGAACTATCCTGCACTGAGTTGTTAAAGGTGAAAAGGTTCTGAGTTTTTAGACATACAAATATGAGAAACTATCCTGAGCTCTTCTGGCAGTGACTAATGGTGACCAGGTATGCCATCTCTTTGAGGACTCTTTCTATGAGTGAGGACCCAGCTAGGTAGATGGTCATTTCCTCCAGCCATTTGCCTCAAGCCCATCTTTTTTTTTTTTTCCTTTTTTTGGGTGACCTCTGAAACTTTTTATAAAAATTGTCTATGTTGTAGCATAGATTTAAATGCCAAAAAACATGACATATTTGTATAACACTGTGAGGTACAAATTATTTACTGGAAGACAGCTTTAGAATGGAATGGATGTTCTTAGTGGAGACAAATATTGTTGTGTATTAGGTCACTCACAGATACTCTAACCTCTTTCTTTAGAACTTAGAAATATTTCAAAATGATATTTTGCTGAGAGTTTTGAATTATCTAAAGAAGTAGAATCACAAAATTTACATCCAAAGTATGTTGGAAGATCTGAAAGTATTTTTGAAGAGTAGCAATTTCTGAATTTATCTTAAGTTCATAATGTAATCTTTCTCAAAAGATATGTTTTACTGTAACATGTCACCAATGTAACTAGATTTCAGCAACCAAAGTGCTTTTACATTTGAAGTTGACTTCGTTAAGCCTGTGAATGGTCCTCAATGTTACCAACTCTCAGGCAACTATTAGAATAGGTTATGACATCTAGAATTAGAGCATCTTGTGTTGTCTGCTTTTAAAGTGCCCTCGAGGGCTAGAGAGATGGCTTAGCGGTTAAGCCCTTGCCTGAGAAGCCTAAGGACCCCAGTTCAAGGCTTGATTCTCCTGGAACCACGTTAGCCAGATGCACAAGGGGGCGCACGCATCTGGAGTTCGTTTGCAGTGGCTGGAGGCCCTGGCGTGCCCATTCACCCCCCCCCCCATCTGCCTCTCTCTCTCTCTCTCTCTCTGTTGCTCTCAAATAAGTAAATAAAGATAAACAAAAATATTTAAAGTGTCCTCAAGTTTTAAACTTGAAACATAAGTAACACATTCTCTTGTCAATAGATGTGACATTCTCCATCCGTCTTTGTGTGTGCCTGGTCTATGGGACTATTTCAGTGTGAGCCTTCAAGTCAGTTCTATGTACAAGCATTCACCAACTACTGCTGCTATGATTCCCCAAGGCCGCCCTGCTGTGCTTGGATGTGTGTTCATGCTGACCAGATAGGCCACAAGGACAGACTAACTGCATTCGTAGTACCTCTGCCACCAGAGGTAATGTAGAGATGACTGCGAGAGAATCCATTTTGCTGTAAAACTGCTCAGTACTGCAAAGCTTCTGTGGTTTGTGTTTAACTCCCAAACTTACAGAAGACAGTAAAGTCAAAACAAATAAAAATAAATAAATACAAATGAAAAGTTTGGTTGAAAAGAACAATTCAGTGGAAGAGGGTTATGGAGTTTGAGATTGAAAATAAAAGAGTAGGGAGAGAGGATTATGATCAAAATACATAATATACATGTATGAAAATTGTCAATATATTTTAGAGAATGGTGAGCTGGGTGTGATGGCACATGCCTTTAATCCCAGCACTAGGGAGGCAGAGGTAGGAGGGTTGCCATGAGTTCGAGGCCACCCTGAGACACCATAGTGAATTCCAGGTCAGTCTGGGCTAGAGAGAGACCCTACCCTGAAACCGCCCCCCCAAAAAAAGAGAATGGTAATTATGCCTGGATAATAAGATATCCAATAACTGTTGCTACACCAGGTATATCAGGTAATACTATACTATTCTCTGGGTTACACATGCTTTTAGGCTAGTACCTTGTTTTTGATATTATTTCTTTTTTTCTTTTCAAAAAATTTATTAACAACTTCCATGATTATAAAAAAAATTCCATCGTAATACCCTCACTCCTCCCACAATCCCCTTCAAAACTCCATTCTCCATCATATCACCTCCCCATTTCAATCAGTCTTTCATTTATTTTGATGTCATGATCTTTTTGTCCTAAAATGATGGCCTTGTATAGGTTGTGCCAGGCATTGTGAGGTCATGGATATGCAGGCCATTTTGTGTCTGGGGAAGCATGTTGTATGGAGTCCTACCTTCCCTTTGGCTACATTCTTTCTGCCACCTCTTCCAAAATAGACCCTGAGTCTTGGAAAGTGTGATAGAGATATTGCAGTGCTGAACACTCCTGTCACTTCTTTCCAGCACCATGATGCCTTCTGAGTCATCCCAAGGTCATGGCCTTCTGAAAAGAGAAGATTCTCTACCAAAAGTGAGAGTAGCATTAATATAAGTGTAAGAACATTAAGAGAAATGCTTACTTGGCAGTTTGATAAGCATAGTATATACATTTAGCCAGACAGCAGCAAACGTTACACCCCTAGGGCTCAAGGCTAAACCTGTTTAAAGTTTTCCATATCAGGGATATATTCCCTCCCATGGAGTAGGCCTCCAGTCTAATTAGAGGGCAGTTGGTTTCCATCATGACAAAAAAATGTTTGCTGGCACTATACTTTGGCCTTCTATGTCTTGGGTTTCCTTCAATTTTTCCTTGGAGGCTTGTACTGTGGGACTTGGTACTCTTGGTGGGGATTTTTTTGCTAGGAGTTATGCATCATGATTAGCCCACAAGGAGATTACTCAGGATGAAGCAATAGTACCCTTTATACAGTAGAAGTTGGGTAACTTAGTCTAAATTGATCTAGGTAAGAATGCTGAGCAGCTCGGGTGTGCAATTTCCTCACCTGGAATGCTTATTTGATTCAGGTGTCCCCCATAAACTTAGGTATTCCCAATGCTAGGTTCCCAGCTGAAGATTTTTTGGGGGTGGACTTGTGGGTGTTATAGTCAGCTCTCCCTGGCTAGTGTCTGGCACACTCCTGTCCCTGTTGTCCACCTGATGTTGGCCAGAGGGTGATGTCCACCCTCTGCTCATGCAATCATCCCTGCCATCATGGAGCTTCCCCTTGAGCCTATGAGTCAAAATAAAGTGGTCTTTCTTTTTTTCCTAAAAGCTGCTCCTGGTTAGGTGATTTCTGGTAGACACCTGTGTGTGTAGCTTGGACCTTTTGGAGATGATCTTCAAGAGGAATGTGAAGGATTTGGAACCTTGGCCTAAGACATGGCTTGCAGTGCTGTAAGTACAGCTTGATGGATGAGTCTAGCCAGAGTTGAAAGACTTGAATATGGAATGTGAGGTTTGGCTTATGAGGGTTAAAGAGTTTTGCCTGGGCAGAGCTAGCAATATATGTGAGAGGCTTCCTGTTATGACTGTGTCCTGAAAATTTGTGCAGGGTTGCATTGTGTAGAAATGGAATGGTGTGAGCAGAATATGGCACAGACAAAATTGAAATCTTTGGGCTCAAATTTCTCCCTATTCAAGTGCAATTAAGAGATTATGACCACTGAGATTGGGGCAGCTGACTTGCACTGGGACAACAGACAATATGTAGCTACTGTTGATGGTGACTGAGTGCTCAAGGAGTGTCCTGTTCTTCAAAGTTGACTTCATTCCCTCCACACACATTAACAAACTGGCATCCTACTTGGTATTGTGGAGTATAATAAATGCAGGAAAGAGAGGGTCATTGATTTTGCAACGCAGTCTTGTGGTTTTGCAAACAGCCAGGGGCAGTGTGAAGCAGGTTTGCTGAATGCCTGCAGTGAGACTCAGTGGAATTGTGAAGATGTACCGTGGGATGCAGTGGAGACCCAACTGAGATGCTGGGATGAGATGGCTGCTAAGGAAAGCTACCAGCCTCAATGAAGTTTGGCAGGAATGTGAGTAGTCTAGCTGGAGGGGCAGAATTGGAATATCAGAAACTCGTTACTGGTTACAATTATCAGACATGGAGATTTGTCATTGACTAGGATTGTTGGACATGAGCAACAATTGATGTTTACCTTTTTGAGATCTTGTATTGCTTGAATATTTCTTTGCGATGCCCAATGCCATCCTTTGCAGTGTGAATGTTTATTCTGTGCCATTATGAGATTTGAGGGGAGGGGGATTTTCAGTGTTATGGCTCATTTAAAAGACACTGGAATCTTGATCACACCTTCCAAGGCTCAGGGTCTAATGAAGAAGAGGTGGCAGAAAGGATGTATGAACCAAAGGAAAGGTAGGAGTCCTTACAACGTACTCCCTCCAGACATAAAATGGTCTGGATATCCATGACCTCATAGTGCCTGACACTACCTACACAAGACCATCATAAGAGGAGGAAAAGATCATGACATCAAAATAAAAGAGAGACTGATTGAGATGGGGAGGGAATATGAAGGAGAAATGAATTTCAAAGGGGAAAGTGGGGAGAAGGAGGGTATTACCATGGGATATTTTTTATAATCATGGAAAATGTTAATAAAAATTGAGAAAAATAAAAATAAAAAATAAATAAAAGACTGTGGGAAGCTGGGTGTGGTAGCACATGCCTTTAATCCCAGCACTCGAGAGGCAGAGATAGGAGGATCACCATGTGTTTGAGGCCACCCTCAGACTACATAGTTAATTCCAGGTCAGCCTGAGCCAGAGTGAGATCCTACCTCGAAAAATCAAAAATAAATAAATAAATAAGTAAAATAATAATAATAATAATAATAAAATAAAGTAAAAGTCCTTGAAGTATGGGGATGTTTGAATATCATTAGGATTGATTAAAAAAATGGGGACATTTAAAGTTGGACTGAATGCATTGACGCATCATGGATGGTTATCAGTTTATGGTGGCCAGGGTTGGAATGTGCTGGTTTGATCCACGTGTCCCCGATAAACTTAGGTGTTCTGAATACTAGGTTCCCAGCTGATAAGAGATTTGGGAATTAACACCTCCTGGAAGCAGTGTATTGTTGGGGTTGGGCGTATGGGTGTTATAGCCAGCTCCCCCTTGCTAGTGTTTGGCACACTCTCCTGTTCCTGATGTTCACCTTATGTTGGCAAGAGGGTGATATCCATTCTCTGCGCATGCCACCATTTTCCCCTGGCAACATGGAGCTTCCCCTTGAGCCTGTAAGGAAAAATAAACACTTTTTTCCTGAAAGCTGCTCTTGGTCAGGTGATTTTTGCCAACAATGTGAACCTGAATGTGACACTTCGTAAGCTCAAAATGGCAGGGACTGGCTCAAAGCTGATGTTCAGCGGGATCGTCTGTATCCAGATGATAACCTCTGAACGGCAACCAGCAACAGCACACAATTCCCGGGCTAAGCCTCCTTGCATAGGTGGGCCTGTGTTTATGGCTGACGTTCCGAAGGACCATTCCTGCCCAGACCACTGCCGCCACCCCCTTTATTACATCTTTATTAAAGGTAGGAGAGAACACAAGGAATATTTGGAACTTGGGATTCATCAATTCTGTGGGACATCCCCTGAACCCCAAAATCCTGTTTCAGTAAAAAATGTGAGGGTCAGGTGGTGAACTACCTCTGCACCACAGACTAGGAAGCTGGTGCTTACTCTTGCTGCACATGTGCATATGGCCCCAACAAACCACAGCATCAGGAAGCCAACCAGAGGTGGAGAACCAGGAGCCGAGGCCTAACACTGCAGCAGGGAAAGCAGGAGCCAGGGAACAAGGAAACGGGAAACCAGGATCCCAGGCCTACTCCTGCCACATGTGTGTATGGTCCTAGTCACACATATGCAAGGTCCCACCTGCCCCACACCAGTATCAGGGAGAAGCTGAGTTGGAGGAAAAAAAAAATAGTTCAAGTTTTATGTACAGGGACATGAAATAAAGTAGGAGGAGCCCTCATTCGCAGCTTACTAATACCATGGATCATACAAAAATGAACACACATTTTCTGACGTAAAGTTAGCACTCTGATAACGACAGGCTTTCTAGAATGTCTTTTCTTCTTGTTTCTGATAATATTTATTGAAAACTTCCGGGCGCGCACCGGCGGGAGCAGGCGCTCAGAAGCCTCCGCTGGACTGGGGAAGAAGAAGTGTCGCTTAGACCCGGAGCCGTGCCCGGCGGCCCTGGCCACGCTCATCATGGTGGTCTATTGAATGTCCCGGGGCTTCGGCGCCACGGAGAGGCGACCGAGGGCGTGTTCCTCCCTTGCAGTTTCCTCTCCCAGCAAGTCGGGGGCGTTTTCAATCGAATAAACTTGCGATCGCCACGTGTGGCATCTTTCCAAGGGAGCCGGTTCCGGGGGGGCTCCCCCGGGCGCGCCCGTCGGGGGATCGCGCGTGGCGCGGGACAGGGCGGCGGCAGAGCCGGCCGCGGATGCTGCGTGCGGAGGCGCTGCCGGTTACGTAAAGATGAGGGGCTGAGGTCGCCTCGGCGCTCCTGCGAGTCGGAAGCCCCCGCGCCCCCGCCCCTCGGCCACGCAGCGCCTCGCCGTTCCCATCCGCGCTCGTCGTCCGAGGCCAGGACAGGACGAGCCGAACGAAAAGCTCCCGTCAAGCCATCCGCCAAGTTTTGCCGAGCCGCCTTTGGGGGCTTGCTGTCGGCCGCACCATTTCCGCGGCCGCCTGCATGGACTTCGTGGCTGCCCAGTGTCTGGTTTCCATCTCGAACCGCGCTGCGGCGCCGGAGCGTGGAGGCGCTCGAGAGGCTGCGACTACCTGAGCGCGAGGTGACCAAGGAGCACGGCGACCCGGGGGACACCTGGAAGGATTACTGCACACTGGTCACCATTGCCAAGAGCTTGTTGGACTTGAACAAGTACCGACCCATCCAGACCCCCTCGGTGTGCAGCGACAGTCTGGAGAGTCCCAATGAGGATATGGGATCCGACAGCGACGTGACCACCGAATCTGGGTCCAGTCCTTCCCACAGCCCCGAGGAGAGAGGATTCTGGCAGCGCGCCCAGCCCGCTTTCCCTCCTCCATCCTGGAGTGGCTGCGAAGGGGAAACACGCCTCCGAAAAGAGGCACAAGTGCCCCTACAGTGGCTGTGGGAAAGTCTATGGAAAATCCTCCCATCTCAAAGCCCATTACCGAGTGCATACAGGTGGACGGCCCTTTCCTTGCACGTGGCCAGACTGCCTTAAAAAGTTCTCCCGCTCAGATGAGCTGACCCGCCACTACCGGACCCACACCGGGGAGAAGCAGTTCCGCTGTCCACTGTGTGAGAAGCGCTTCATGAGGAGTGACCACCTCACAAAGCACGCCCGGCGTCACACCGAGTTCCACCCCAGCATGATCAAGAGGTCGAAAAAGGCGCTGGCCAGCCCTTTGTGAGGTGCTCCCTGTGGCAGCCAGGCAGAGGTGGACCCTGAAAGGACAAAGAACTCCCAGGAAATAGACAGACACATGGAAACCCAGCCCCAGCAGAGGCACACTGGCCGAAGGAGGTCACTGCTATTGGGCCAATGTTCTAATGTCCCTCTCCCTCGTTGTTTTCCAAAAGCACATGGTAGCCTAAGATCAAAGTCAACCCTCGGTCCCCTTGTAGAGGCAGCTCTGACCCTGTCTCTGACTGTTGAAGGGAAGGCAAATGCTTTTGTTTTTTCCTCCTTTATTTCTTCAGGGGTTGGGTGGGAGGGGAGGGTCGAGGCCAAGACTGGGGTAGAATTTTAACGGTTCACACTGGTGTACATATGTCTGACTGGGTGAGTTGACCTGTGGTGTCCAACACAGTGATTCTGGGCCCTTTATGCTTGCTGACTCTCAGAGTTGTTTTCCTACCTTTTAATGTAATGATGAGCGTGCTTCCGTTTGTTTAGCAAAACCACTCTCATGAATCATGTTAACTTTTGAGATTATAAAAGAAAAAAAACTTCCATAGCACAGCTGTCTTTATGCAAGCAAGAGCACACCTTCTCCAGCATGATCTGTCATCTAAAGACTTGAAAACAAAACAAAAAAAAAGTTACTTGTAGTCAGTGGATAAGTCCGAATTTATACTCATCAAGACAAACCTTCGAGAGGTTATGCTAAGTCCGGAACTTTCAAAACTTGCTTTGTATGAATTGTACTTTTTGAACATAAGCTGCACTTTTATTTTCTAATGCAGAGGGTGAATAAGTTAAACACATGCTTTGAGGATAGAAACAGACATTCTGTTTGGCACCACGTAATAATCGGCTTGACAGTTATACGTTTCCATAAGAACTCAAGGCAGAGATGTGAGGGTGAAGTACCTAATTCACGCCGAGGAGGAGGAGGAGGGTGTTCTAAACATAAAAATGAGCAAACAGAATTTTAACTCTATGAACTTGTCCAAATTATCCCGTCCTTTCAGTTAATGCCGTCTTTCTATATACCGCAATGTTACCAAGAGACAGAGCTTTCCAGTCTGTCTGGTTATAATTAATAAGTGGGTATGTAACTGTCACCAGGCTGGAAATGCCTGCTGTGTGTGTGGGGGGGTGTTCCTTGGTCTCCTTTCCATGCTTCTATGAAACATCCACTGTCAGGTGCAAGAGTCATGTCATAGGAAAGGAAGTTGAACTATGAAACTTGTATGCCTATGAGTGTCAAGGGAAAATGCCACCATGATTTCAGAGGAAACTCTGAAAAAACCGTCCTTTGACAGGCCAGTAGAATCTGCACGCAGGAGATCACACCACTTTTACACCAGGAGCCTCACCACTATGTAACTTCTATCTAGGTGTCTACGATGGCCTAAACCACTACATCCATTCTATGCCATTTACTGAAAACTTAATTTTGGCCTTTGAATAGCCAGGAAAATGAACTAAGTTTTCATAGTTAAAAGAAAATTAAAAAAAAATACAAAAACCTCAAATGAGGGGAGTCAGCAGTGACCATGGGGAAATGTTTGCATTTTTTCTTCAGAAATGCCGCTTTCTGGCGATTTTATCTGATATTAAAACAGGGAGCTATGGTGCACTCTAGTTTATCCATGTGCTACAAAACATGGTGTGTGAACGCAGGGTGCCCCCCTGCAAGCGAGCTCCACGTAACACCCCGCACATGCTCATTTCTGACCGGGAGCTCCTGCGATGGGCATGGGTCACGGCTGACTCCGGCTTCCAATACAACAGCCATCACTAGCACGGTGTTTTTTGTTTAACCAAGGTAGTTATATCAGTAGTTCTACCAAGAGAACTGCTTTTAACATTAGGGAGTGGGAGCAGTCCATGGGCTAAAAAGGAAAGTGTTTTCTCTCGAGAAAACATGTCAGGAAAAATAAAGAACACTTTCTACCTCTGTTTCAGATTTTTGAAACGCTTATTTTAAACCAAATTTTAATTTCTGTGTCCAAAATCAGTTTTAAGGACATCTGTTCTTCCATAAGAGATGGGTTAGGCTTCCTGTTCCTGAGCTCCTGGAAAGGCTGTGCTTAGGGCGCTCTGCATGCTGCCTTTTATGTGGGAGGAGTTTGGGGTTGCCTAGCAACTCGCTAACCTGTAAACACTCAGCTTTCCCTCACTGAAAGAAATGAAGGAAAACAGTCAAGCCAGTGAAAAACAATCTTCATTGTTTCCGGAGTAAATCTCTATGTGGCTTTCGTCAAGCACTTGGATGGATATAAAGGCAGCAGCTTGTTTTTAAAAATGCACAATTTACTTCCCAAAATGTTGCTACTTGTCTTTTCAAGTTGTTGACAGACACACATTTGATATTCTCTTATATGTTATAGTAATGTAACATATAAACTCAAGACTTTTTATTCTTTGTGATAAATCCTGTTTTACGATGTCACAAAACAGGAACCAGCGTTCTAATTAGATTTACTATATGGAGATATGGTTCAAATAGGACCACTAGAGTTCATTGAACACTAAAGCTATGAAACAATTACTTTTTATATTAAACGGACCATGGATTTGACTTATGAAAATCCAAATGCAGGATAGTAATTTCTGTTTACTTTTTTAACCAAACTGAATTTTTGAAAGACTATTGCAGGTGTTTAAAAAGAAAGCAAAGCTGTTTTATCTAATACTGTAAGTAGTTGTCACTCATGGAAAATGTAATACTTTTAGAGTTAAGATATCTCCTCTCCTTGGTTAGGGAAGAAGAAAGCCCTTCGCCATTGTGGAATGATGCCCTGGCTTTAAGCTCCACATCACGCTTCTTTTGAGACTTAAATTTGGTAGTTATAATTACAGAAACCAATTAGTTTGTCAGTTTTCAGATAGATTTAGCACAGTACGCATCACTCTGGGTAGATCGAGGTGTTCTTTCACTACGGATGAATGGTCTGTAACACTGTAAGATACCGATCTTTACAACTGTTTAATCAGTTTTATTTTTGTACAATATTAGTGACCTAAGTTATTTTGCTGTCCCGTTTTGTAAATCAAATGAAATTATAAAAGAGGATTCTGACAGTCAGTATTTTGTATATATGTATATATGTTGTCCAAATAAAAGTAATAAATGATAAAAAAAAAAAAAGAGGGCTGGAGAGATGGCTTAGCGGTTAAGCGCTTACCTGTGAAGCCTAAGGACCCCGGTTTGAGGCTCAGTTCCCCAGTTCCCACGTTAGCCAGATGCACAAGGGGGCGCACGCGTCTGGAGTTCATTTGCAGAGGCTGGAAGCCCTGGCACAACCATTCTCTCTCTCTCCCTCTATCTGTCTTTCTCTCTGTGTCTGTCGATCTCAAATAAATAAATAAAAAAAAGAAAACTTCCATATTTTCAGACAATAAACCATAACTACCTCTCTGCACACGTTACCCTTTATGGTTTCAATCTCCATCATATCCCCTCCCCATCAATTAGTCTTTTATATTGATGTCATCATCTTTTCTTCCTTCTATGATGGTCTTGAATAGGTAGTGCCAGGCACTGTGAGGTCATGGATATCCACGCTAGTTTGTGTCTGGAAGAGTGCAGTGTAGTGAGTCTGTCCCTTCCTTGAATTCTTACATTCTTTCTGGCACTATTTCCACAATGGACACTGAGCCTTGCAAGGGGTGACAAAGATGTTTCAGTGATGACTATTCTTCTGCTACTTCTTCTAAGCACTATGGTGCCTTCAGAGTCATCCCAGCACTCACTGCCATCTGAAAAGAGAAGCTTCTCTAACCAAAAGTGAGAGTACCATTAATATATGGGTATGAACATTAATAGAAGTGCATATTGGGCAGTTTGATGAACATAATTTATGCAGTTAGCCAGACACCATCAGGTGTTAAAAGCTTATGACTCATGACCTGCTCATAGATACTCAGTATCACACATGTATTCCCTCCAATGGAGTGGGCCTCCAGTCCAATTAAGAGAGCAGTTGGTTTGGTCACATAACAGACATGCCACTATTGCACCTGTTGTCTCACTTGGCCTGCTGGCCCCACTTATGTATGTAATGCCCATTGTTCTTTATTTCCACTGATGAATTCGCTCTCTCCCATACAGCTGCATGCAGCTAAGCTTTTTCTAGCTTTTTGTCAACACTGAAAGTTTTTAGTAACAATCTATAGCTTTTGAATGTACCATTGTCCAAAAAAGTTCATTTCCATATTGCTTATTCATACCCTATAAGATTTTAATTAGCTTTCCGCCAACAATTCCTTTACTCAGTTTCTTCCATTGGTTTCAGCTATGCCTTAGCAACACTAGTAATTTATTCATCTCCGTACATATATGGAATACCCCCCCCATTTGTCACCTCTCCTCCCTTCCTAGTAGCTCCTTTCTAGCTTTACGGCCTATACAACCATGTTTTATTCAACTCACATACAAATACAAATATTTGTAGCAAGTATCCACATATGAGAGAAAACATGTGGTGCCTCACTTTCTGAGCCTGGGTTTCTTCACTATGTATAATCTCTTCTGGTCCATGTATTTCTCTGCAAATGTCACAATTCTGATTTCATTACAAATGAACAGAACTCCATTGAATAAATGTATCACATCCTCATTACCTACTCATCAGCTGAGTGACATCTAGGCTGGTTCCATTTCCTAGTTATTGTGAACAAAGTGGCAATAAACAAGGATGTTTACGTTTATTAAATGAGATACAAAGTCTGTCATTAGTTGCAGTGTAAAAACTGTCTCATATGTCATGTTTTACAAATTTGAGTGAAAACCTTTCTTGCATTCCTCATAAATACAGGATTGCTGAATTTGGTGTTCTCTAATATTGACTGAGGTGTTTCATTTGGTAGAATCATACCTTTATAAGACTTCTCTCGATTATGATTTCTCTGATGCATATGTGAATATGAATTAGGGAATCACATTCATTAAATTCCATTAAATTCTAGCCTGGAGTAGCTTTGTGGTAAAGAGCAGTATGTCTATGGGTATAAATTATTCATAGACTCATTAATGTGATTACTAACATATATGAACTCTCTGGTGCATGGCTTGATGTGAACTCTGGAGGAAAGCTTTTTTATATTCATATGGCTTTTCACCTATATGCATATAAAGTTATGACTTGGAAAAGAAAATTTTCCCACATCTATTACTTTCATAAGGCTTCTCTCTTGCATGAGTTCTCTGATGCCTAGTTAGTCTTGACTTGGAAATGAAAGTTTTATCGCATTCAGTACATTTGTATGGCTTCTCCCCTGTATGACTTCTCTGATGTTTATTAAGATCTGATTTACCATGGAAAAGTTTCCCACATTGATTACATTGATATGGCTTCTCGCCTGTATGTATTATCTGGTGCACAATAAAATGTGACTTGACGATGAAAGCCTTCCCACATTGATCACATTCATATGGTTTCTCACCTGTGTGAATTCTCTCATGCACAGCAAAATATGACTTGGAGATGAAACCTTCCCCACATTCATTACATTTGTATGGACTCCGGTCTGTATGAGTTTTCTGATGCTTAGTGTGCCGTGACTTATAGATGAAAGCTTTCTTACATTTGTCACACTGCAGCAGGGAAATCAGGAGCCAGGGAACAAGGAAACAGGAAACCAGGAACCTAGGCCTACTCCTGCCACATGTGTGTAGGGTCCTAGTCATATATGTGCAAGGTCCCCCTGCCCCACACCAGTATGAGAAGCTGAGTTGGAGAACCAAAAATAGGTCAAGTTTTATGTACACAGACATGAAATAAAGTTGGATGAGCACTCATTCGCAGCTTAAAAATACCATGTATCATACAAAAATAAACGCAATTTTCTTTTTCTAAAATTTTTTTAATTGTTGTTAATATTTTCCATGATTATAAAAAAATATCCTACGGTAATTCCCTCCATCCCACCCCCAAAACTTTCCTCTTTGAAATTCCATTCTCCATGATATTACCTCCCCATCTCAATCATTGTACTTACATATATACAATATCAACCTACTAAGGACATCCTCCCTTCCTTTCTCTTCTCTTTACATCTCATTTTTAACCTAATTGCCTCTGCTACTAATTGTTTTCCTTCTCACACAGAATCCCAATCATCTGTAAACACACATTTTCTGATGTAAACGTAGCACTATGATGACAGGCTTTCTAGAATGTCTTTTCTTCTTGTTTCTGATAATTTTTATTGAAAAATTCAATAATTTCAGACAATAAACCATAATTATCTCTCTGCACACGTTATCCTTTTCGGCTCCATCCTCATCTATCCCCTCCCCCGCAATTAGTCATTTATGTTGATGTCATCATCTATTCTTCCTTCTATGATGGTCTTGAATAGGTAGTGCCAGGCACTGTGAGGTCATGGATATCCATGCAAGTTTGTGTCTGGAAGAGTGCATTGTAGTGAGTCTGTCCCTTCCTTAATTCTTACATTCTTTCTGGCACTATTTCCACAATGGACACTGAGCCTCGGAAGGTGTGACAAAGAGGTTTCAGTGATGACTACTCTTCTGCTATTTTCTAAGCACTGTGGTGCCTTCTGAGTCATCCCCGAGCTCACTGCCATCTGAAAAGAGAAGCTTCTCTAACCAAAAGTGAGACTACCATTAATATATGGGTATGAACATTAATAGAAGTGCATATTGGGCAGTTTGATGAGCTTAATATATGCAGTTAGCCAGACACCAGCAGGTGTTAAAAGCCTATGGCTCATGACCTGCTCATAGATATTCAGTATCATGCAGGCATTCCCTCCAATGGACTGGGCCTCCAGTCCAATTAAGAGAGCAGTTGGTTTGGCCACATAACAGACATGTCACTATTGCCCCTGTTGGCTCACTTGGCCTGCTGGCCCCACTTAAGTCTGTAATGCCCACTGTTATTTATTTCCACGGATGAATTCGCTCTCTCCCATACAGCTGCATGCAGCTAAGCTTTTTCTAGATTTTGGTCAACACTGACAGTTTTCTAGTCACAATCTATGGCATCTGAATGCACCATTATCCAAAAAAGTAGATTTCCATATTGCTTATTCATACCCTCTAAGATTTTAATTAGCTTTCCCCCAACATTTCCTTTACTCAGTTTCTTCCATTGTTGTCAGCTATGCATTAGCAAAACTAGTAATTTATTCATCTCCTTACATATATAGAATACCCCCTTTAAATTGTCCCCTCTCCTCCCTTCCTAATAGCTCCTTTCTAGCTTTCTGGCCTCTATAACCATGTTTTATTCAACTCACATACAAATACAAGTATTTGTAGCAAGTATCCACATATGACAGAAAACATGTGGTCCTTTACTTTCTGAGCTTGGTTTCTTCACTATGTATAATCTCTTCCAGGTCCATGTATTTCTCTGCAAATGTCACTTTTTTGATTTCTTTACCAATGAACAGAGCTCCATTGAATAAAGGTACCACATCCTCAATATCTACTCATCAGCTGAGTGATATCTAGGCTGGTTCCATTTCCTAGTTATTGTGAACAGAGTGGCAATAAACAAGGATGTTTACGTTTATTAAATGAGATACAAAGTCTGTCTTTACTTGCAGTGTAAAAAGTGTCTCATGTGTCATGTTTTACAAATTTGAGTGAAAACCTTTCTTGCATTCCTCATAAATACAGGATTACTGCATTTGGTGTTCTCTAATATTGGCTGAGGTGTTTTATTTGGTAGCCATCATACCTTTATAGGACCTCTCTCGATTATGATTTCTCTGATGCATATGTGAATATGAATTAGGGAATGACATTCATTAAATTCCATTAAATTCTAGCCTGGAGTAGCTTTGTGGTAAAGAGCAGTATATCTATGGGTATACATTATTCATAGACTCATTAATGTGATTACTAACACATATGAACTCTCTGGTGCATTGTTGGATGTGAATTCTGGAGCAAACTTTTTCACATTCATATGGATTTTCACATGTATGCATATAAAGTCATGAGTTGGAAAAGAAAATTTTCCCACATCAATTACTTTCATATGGCTTCAATCTTGTATGTGTTCTCTGATGCCTAGTGAGTCTTGACTTGAAAATGAAAGTTTTACCACATTCAGTACATTTATATGGCTTCTCCCTTGTGTGACTTCTCTGATGTTTATTAAGATCTGACTTACCATAGAAAAGTTTCCCACATTGATTACATTGATATGGCTTCTCGCCTGTATGTATTCTCTGGTGCACGATAAAATGTGACTTGATGATGAAAGCCTTCCCACATTGATCACATTCATATGGTTTCTCACCTGTGTGAATTCTCTCGTGTACCGAGAAATATGACTTGGAGATGAAACCTTTCCCACATTCATTACATTTATATGGACTCCGATCTGTATGAGTTTTCTGATGCTTAGTGAGCCGTGATTTAGAGATGAAAGCTTTCCCACATTTGTCACATTCATATGATTTCTCACCTACATGAATTCTCTTGTGACTATTGAGATTTGACTTGGAGATGAAAGCTTTGCCACATTCATTACATTCATATGGCCTCTCACCTGTATGAGTTCTGTGGTGTATAATTAGGTGTGACTTAGAGATAAAAGCTTTTCCACATCCATTACATTCATATGGCTTCTCACGTTTATGAGTTTTCTGGTGCATAGTAAGCTTTGACTTTAAGATGAAAGTTTTCCCACATCTATTACATTCATATGGATTCTTCCTTGCATGAATTCTCTGATGATTATTAAGATATGATTTGGTAAGAAAAGGTATCCCACATTCCTTACATTCATAGGGCTTCTGATTTGCATGAATTTTCTGGTGACTAATAAGATTTGACTTTTGTAGGAAAGTTTTGCCACATTCATGACATGCATACGGCTTCTCCCCTGTATGGATTCTTTGGTGCTTTTTGAGATATGACTTGGTTATGAAACTTTTCCCACACTCATGACATAAATATGGCTTCTCCTCTGTATGGATTCTTTGGTGATTATTGAGATATGACTTGAATATGAAACTTTTCCCACATTTATTACATTCATATGTCTTCTCACTTGTATGAGTTCTCTGATGCACAGTCAGTCGTGATTTGAGGATAAAAGCTTTCCCACACTGCTTACATTCATATGGCTTCTCACCGGTGTGAGTTCTCTGGTGCACAGTGAGCCGTGACTTGAAGATGAAGGCTTTCCCACATTCATTACATTCATATGGCGGCTTACCTGTATGTGTTCTCTGGTGCACACTGAGATTTGACTTCGACGCAAAAGCTTTCCCACATTCAATACATTTACATGGCTTCTCTCCTGTATGGATTTTCTGATGTGTATTATGGTCGGATTTAATAAGGAAAGATTTCCCATGTTTATTGTATTTATATGGCTTCTTACTTTTATCAGTTCTCTGAAACATAGTGAGTTTTGGCTTTTTGTAGAACACATTCTCATATTCATTATATTCATACGGCCTCTCAGCATTCTGGCATTGTATAAATTCATGAAGCTTTGTCCAAATGATTTTCTGTTGACTTTTTAATTCTGCTGTGAAACAACAACAAAAAAAAGATTTTCTACATTCCTAATGTTATATAAAGCACTTGATTTCTAACAACTTTCTCATAGTTTGACATGTGCTATATATTAAGAAATAATAGCTCAAAACAGTTGCATTCATATGATTTTCCTCTTGTTACTTTTATTTAATAAATTTGGTCATATTATAGATCAAAGCCCCATTCAGATTACATTCAGTGGTGTGATTCCTGACACAAGCCCTGCCTTACAAATTTATACCCAAACTAATCAAAGGATTTCCTTTATGTAATACTAATTTTATTTTTTTTATTTTTTTATTATTTTTGGTTTTTCAAGGTAGGGTCTTACTCCAGCCCAGGCTGACCTGGAATTCACTATGGAGTCTCAGGGTGGCCTCGAACTCATGGCAATCCTTCTACCTCTGCCTCCCGCGTGCTGGGATTAAAGGCATGCGCCACCACGCCCGGCTTACTAATTTTATTGGCAGTCATTTGTTAAAATATGTCTATGTGAAAATAATGTTCACAAAAATCTACAGTTGTATTTATTGTATAATTGATAATAATTTTCTCTCATTTTTCTGAAGGGAGCCATTCTAATTTGAGGATTATTAATTTTAAGTGTAATAACCTAAGTATATAAGAAAGTTATCACTTATTGCCATTTCCACTTAGTTGGCTAAGTGATTACACTTCAATTCTCCATGTACTAAATTGACACTTTATTGTTGTTTGGTTCATTTGTCAAGATTAAAGCAATATTCTGCTAACAAAGACATAGAACATTTTTTTTGTGCTATGTTCTGTTTCTACTCCCTCCAATACTCTTTAGTGTGTGCATGTGTGTAAATATGTATTACAAAATGCATGTGTGATACTAAGAGGAGAAGCTGGGTGTCAGTTCTCAGCTTATATGAAAGGGTCACCTGTGGTATGCCATGATATTAG